>NC_059476.1:0-622500 GCF_018139145.2 Gymnogyps californianus | reverse complement strand
AATTAAAGTGCTGGTGAGAGTCAGAAGCGAGACTAGCTGGGATTTTTAAAGGCAGTTGGTTTTGGCTTGGGAAGCCTATGAGGAATAGGTGGGTGACAGCAGCCTGGGCAGGGCAGCCGCTCTCCTGTCACTCGTGCCCCCGGCAGCCGGCCGGACGCTGCGCTGGGGCCGGGAACCAAACGCGCCAGGCTGCCTGGGGCCGCACACCGCTCTGCCCTATCTACAGGATGAAGATGACGTCATGTCAGAGCGCAGCCTTCGTGTCTGACCTCATTTCGTGTTTCATCCTGAGTGACCTCGCCTCCAGACCAGCTGCCTCCCTGGCCACCGCCGCGAGAGACAGCCAGGAAAGGGAGCCGGTGTTCCCGCCGCTGGCATCCCGTTAGTGACTTTTGCACGAACGGCGGGTCCCTGTGTCCCAGCCATCACGGCTGTCACACCCAGAGGTGAGGCTGCAGGCAGACACGGCGGCAGAGCGGGCAGCCCCCTCCTGCCCGTCCTGGCCGCCAGCTGCCATCGCCTGGATTGCAGGCTGCCCCAGCGTGACCCGAGGTACGAGCGGAGGTGGAAGGAGAAGCGATGCGGGGCCGTGGGGGTTCGGTGTTGGGGAGCGCAGGGCGTGTGAGGCCGTGCCGCTGCGGGGCAGAGCGGCCGGGGGCTCCGGATCCACCCCGCACCCTCAGACCCCGGGGAGCCTCGGGGGTGCGTCAGACGTGCACGTAGACAAGCTCCTAACGCCTGCTGCCGCTTACCTAGATCAAAATCCTCATTAAAACGAGCAAGCAAGACATTGCCAGGTAACTCTAATTAGTTTGAATGGCAGGGAAAAAATAAAACCAATTAAAGACTAATTGAACGGTTGCCCTAGTTTAGGAGGTGGTGATCTGTTCTCGAGCAGATAAACAACAAAGGCAAAGAGTTTATCCTTGCTGGGAAGCTGCAAGTGCATTGGGGAGGGATGTAATGTCTGTGACTCGGTATCTCATAAGAAAAGAAGCAAAGTCCTGCATTGAAGTTTGGTTTAGAAAATTGACAGAAGCTTAAGCACAGACCTAATGAAGGACTGGCACACCTTAGAGCAGCATCTGGCTTTTCAGCACCAGGTCTTGGACATGAAACGCAGCCCCCCCAGTCCCTGTGCCACCTCCGCAGGGCACAGAGACCCCAGCCCCTTCCCCTGGCTCCCAGCCCCGCACCAGCAGCTGCCCACCCTTAGCCAATAACACCCCCCTCAGCTCGCCAGGAGCCTTAACGCCTGTCCCCCAAGGGCTGTGCTCAAGGCTGTCGGGAGGGCTCTGCTCCCCTGGGAGCTGCAGATTCAGGTAGGAAGGAGCATCTTGTCTTTTCTAGCATGGCTTGTGAAGGAAGCAGTGGTGATCAAAGCACTTGTTTCCACAGCAAGCAGGGTTTAAGCTCATCCTCTGCCAAATGAGAATCAAACTGCTGTATCTTCTGGGCATAGGATGGTCTCCAGACCCACCAGCCCTGCAGCTCCTCATGCTTGTTGCTGTGGGGCAATAAGGGAAAAATAAGATTTTTAGGTAGCCTGGGTGCGTGCAGGCAGTGGTAGCTGCTGGGTGCTTGTTTGCTCTGCTAACAGACCCTTGAGGTACAATCCTGTTTTAGCCACCTAAGACAGGCCTTATTTCCTCTGCTGCTCGCTGGGTCGCTGCAGCCAGGTCCCCACTGACCCAGCAGGAACCGAGGTTTGGTGTGGGGCTGCCCTGACACCCTGTGAACCTGTTTGGCAGTCGAGCCCTGGGCTGCCTGTGCCTGTGCATGGGGCTGCCGATGTAGCAGCGGCTCCTCACACTGCAACACAAGTGAAGCTTTCTCTGTGGGTGGGCAAGGAGCAGGAAAAAATATATCTATTTGTTGCTTGTGATCCCTGCTGTGTCAGAGGTGTCAGTCTCACCTCTCAGGCTGTGCTTTGCCTGGTTTTGTCTTTTCTTCCTGTGGTGCTTGTGACTCCTCCAAGTCTCGGTGTCCTTGAGGACATCAGTGAGATGCAGAACATCCAGGGAGAGGAAAAGGCTTAAAAAAAATCTCATCTGTAGAGGTGGCTCGGGTAGAGGTGGAAATAGAAGTTGAAGTAGGGTTATACTGAAAACAAAGTGTAAAAAAGGGAGAAAACACCCCCAAAACCAACCAAAAATCCCTGCATCTATTTATCAGTACTGGAATTGCTTTTTTCTATCTTGGTGGGGTCAGACCGGCCGGTGCCCTTGGTGGGTGGCAGCAGGTACAGCTGCCTGCGGAGGAGGCAGACCCCGATGCTCATGGGTGCACTGCGTTGGCTGTGCTGTGCCTTGGCCCTGGTGCCGGCTGGCAGGAGAGGCGTCTCCATCGGGACCTGCTCCGGCAGGGTCAGGGGCCACGTCCCCTGTCGCCAGGGGTGCGTGGGTGCCCAGCAAGTCTCGTGGGAGGGGAACCAGCTGCCCCAAGGGCCACTCGGCCCCCCAGCTTCGCCTCAGCACAGCTAACAAAAGCCGCTCTGGGCGCGTGGGAGCATTTTGCAGCAGCTATGGTGCAGGCTGTGCTGCCGGGGCGCCGCGCAGCAGGTGGAGCTGTCGGCGAGACGGAGATGTGCGTTCCTCCGGTGCCACTTATGGACGTGCACACCCGGCGGCGGCAGCGGCGGCGGCACCGCTGTGCAGCGGGTGGGTGGGAGAGGCACCGCGGTTCAGGGGGACGCTGCTGCCCCACGGCAGCACCCCGCGTCTGCCCGGCACGGGGGGCTGCTGAAACAACGGAGGTGCTGTGTGTATGTGTCTCATGAGAGTAGTGCAAAAATTGAGGATTAAAGCATTTTACCAGGACAGAAAGGAGACTAAATCCCAAGCGATGATGTTTTGTGGTTTAGTTCCCGTGCATTTTCCAGGCTCGGTGTGTCCAAGCCTGTGAACGCGCACTGACGGCTGCAGAGCTTTGTGGGATCTGCACTATGTGAACAGGAGCAGAGCCAAACACAGCGTGCTTTTTTGATAGAGTACTTGCAAATTACTTTGAAATCAAAAGCAGTATTATTCATAATTGCTGTTAGTAATAATCTGATTCCTTTCTCATCAAAAGAATGAGTCTGGAATAACTTCAAGCAATTTGAAAAACTGTATCTGTAGCATCCTGGAGCTGTTTCTGGGGAGGTACCAACCAGAATCCACCGGATACTTCTCTGCAAGCACAAGCCCTGTCTTTCCTTGTATTTATTTACTGGCTTTTCCACACTGCACATGGGGAAAATAAGGTGAATTTAGCTGTACCAGACCCCAGAAAGACAGCACAGTGATATTGTTTCCCCCTGCCCAGCTCTTTAAGTCAATAGGTAGCTGAGCTGCAGAGAGAACACGACCATCATCGCTGCCCGCGAGCCTGCGGGCAGAACCAAGATCTCAGGGATGCTGGCCCAGTATGTCAAGAACAAGAACAAGAGTCTCACCCTGCAGTAACCAGTTTTGCAAACTTCACAGTTATCTGTTGCTTTAAACTTCCATATATCCAAGCCCTTTTCTGTCATGTACAATCTCACATCTTTCAAGTAAAATTTTTGCCCTGTGCAAAAATCATCTGCCTCAACCCCAGTGATGTTGCATGGGCTTTGAGGCCTTGTACAGAGGTGTTCGGTGTGCTATGGACATTTGGACGGTGCTTTCACTGCCATATTACTAAGGCTGTGATTTCTGCTGCCATCCCTGAAGTCTTGTGGTGTCCACGCCTGGTGACTTAGCTAGCTGAAACGGGCCTCGCAACTGCTGTTTAAACAAAGAAAACAGCATTGTGTTCAGTAACATTACAGAAATCCAGAGAAACGGCATATGGAATAAATAAAAGTGCAAATTAAGCATGACTAGTCAAGCACTACAAAAAACGATGTTGAAAGACATCTCCCTTAGAGCAGGGAGCCTGTACGAGTGTCTGCCTCCTGCCGCGCAGCCTGCGGTGCCCCGCAGCATCTTCCTCCACGCTCCCGGCGCCAGGGTTTCGGCCGTGCCTTTTGCAGATTTCTAAATTCAAGTTAGCATTTATGAACTCGCTACTTTACATTCTCAAATTACAGAGCAAATCTGTTTTTCAGCCTGAGCTGGACAGTGTTGAATGTGTGCAATATGCAGGTATTGACGGGAGTGGTGGACCCTGTGGCCGCATCAGGGAGGACAATGCATCTTTTTCAATATGAGTTTTTTGGCCTCCTGTTTGTCCTTGTTTCCCGGTTTCTGTTGCTAGTAAGCATTTCTTGCAGCATGCCAGTGTCGAACGGTGGGCTTCCCCCATGTTATATCTTCCCAGGGGAACGTGGCTTGTTACCAGGCGCACCGATAGTGAATGTGGGAGCAGGGTTTGCATCACCAGGCTCTCCCACGCTGGCACTCATGGGCATTGCTCTCTGTTACGAGGCTCTAATACTGCAATTTTTATCTGTAAAAAGGAGGGCAGGTCCAGGCACCACAGTGACCATTGCATGTAGGTGTGTGTCAGCGTGACCCTAGGTGCTTTTAATTCGTGTTTTAACTGCCACTTACAAAGGCATTATTTTGAGAGAGGAGAGGAGCAGGAGCCTGAACATGGGGGAGAAGGTCGTGATCACGGGAGGATTTCAGGCTGCACAGGAGAGTTAATTAGCTCACACCACCATGTAGAAATGTCCTCCGGAGTATTGATTTCAATAAGTTTTTGCTCAATTAGTGTCTGTCTCAGGGCAGATGTCATTACCCTTCCACTTCCCAGGGCGCTGGAAACCTGCTTCCCTGACACGGGCTTTGCCACACCGATCTGTCTCTCGGTGGCCCCCCAGAGCCCCCCAGGCTGTCCCGGGAGGAGGTGCTGGGGTGTCTTCCTTGTCTGTGTGCGTTAGGCTCTTCTGTCCCCCGTGTCTCGGGCACCTCTCGCTTGCCTTGGGCCATCCCCTTCCTCCCATCCTCCTCCTTGCAGAGGCGGCCACCGAGTGCTTTGTCCCCACGAGGTGCCTGGGGCGGCTGGACCAGCCACGGGGATGAAACGTGGCCGGGGCTGGTGCCAGTCACCCCAATGCGGAGATCCTCGCGTCGGAGCAGGCGTGTGCTCTCAGAGGTGGCTGACGCTCCTCCTCATCCTTTAAACAGATTTTTCAAAGTCTCTTTTCTTACTGTTGCATACTTACTGCCATCCTGTCCGAGCCCCCACGGATGGGGCTGGAGGAGTGCTGCTGGTCCCCTGCACCGCTGATGAGCATCCCCAAAAGCCACAGCACCAGTGCTGGATGCAGCACAGCCCCTGCAGCCGGGAGGATTTCTCACCATGAGACTCTTCCCCATGTTGAACTGAGGAGGGGAGGTGGGAATTCACCGTGGGAAGCATCAGAGACCTGTTATGTGAATACCTTTCCACTTTCTGCTTCATCACAATGAAGCCAGGTGGCATCCACCACGGGAGCACTGCCCAGGTATGAAGCCTTCATGTAGGGATGGTCTCGCTCCCCAGGGCTGCTCCGCCAGGAATGTGCTTTGCCAAGAAGTGCCTTATGGGGCTGGGAGGGATCGCAGGCAGCAGGAAGGCCATGTAATGCCCAAGCAGGCTGCTCTCTTTGGAAAATGTCAGCTAAACGGGGATTATCGAGATATGGCACTTGTAGGAAATAATACTCTTGGAATGAAAGCATGCAAGCTGAAGTAATGGCCATGAGAGCTGGCAGGACCAGACGACCCCTGGAGTGCTCTGGGGCCTTCAGGATTCGGAGGGAAAAAAACAATCTGTTGCTGCTAGGAGCTCGCAGCCTCTGTATTTTCAGTCACTTATTTGGCCAGACTGCCAGTTAAAATATTCCCCAACCTTCTGTCCCTGGCTGCTTACCCCTGCCCTTTGGCTTGTGACCATGCTGCCAGTTGCACTGGGGAAGTAACTCAGCCTAAAAAAAGGCAAGAAACATGGGTTATTGCTGGGTTTTGTTATTTTTCAGCTAGCACAGTTCCCTGCTCTTACTCAGCGTGTGGCCTAGGAAGGGTGGTGGGAGCAGGGTGGGGGGCAGCGGTGACGGCAGCCCGGGGCAGGGACGGGGACACCCACCCAAAAGCCAAGGATGCTCTTGGGGGGATGAGCCAAGGAGCCCGGGAGAGCCGGGGGGGGAGGCTTGGGGGGGCCAGGATGGGGAGGGTGAGCGGCAGGAGGGCAGCGGTGCTCAGCGGTGCAGGCGGAGGAGAGGACGCTTGGCGTGGCCGTGCCGGGCACAGAGGGACACGGGACGGGAAAGGCCTCAGCAGGCAAACCTGAACTGGCACACAGCTCTGTCTTAATTTCTGATTAAGTGAGAGGGCAGGTTTATTTTAACGGAATTGTTTTTTCTTAGTTAAATTCTGTTATTTCAGGGCTTTATGAAAAATAAACACGAATGCCCTTTTGGAGCCAGTGTTTATATCATTATGCAACTGTATTACAGAGCTCTGTTACGGAGATTTTATGGTTTTCAGAACAAATCCTTCCATACATAGACGCTTGCATTCCTGAGAAATGTATTTGTTTGAAGTCATAGCATTTTCTGGAAAACCTCAAGTCAATTATGAGGATTAAGTGAATTATTATCATTTTGAAGTACTACGTGGGAACAAGGGGTGTAAAAGACCTTCTCTGAAGAAAGCTCAGTTGCTGGGGCATTTCAGGGCGAGGTTGCAATGGAAGTTGACCTAATTAGACAATTTATAGATATTCAGTTACCTAATTTAAATTGGCTGTGGTGTAGGTGCCAAAAAAAATCCCATTTTACCTCCCCTCTGCCAAGTCTTCTGTTTGCAAATTTATTATGTTTTAAAACAACGCTGGAGCAGCATTCCAGGTTTATTTTTCAAGGCTCTTTCATTTTAAAGTCATCACCACAGTGCACCGCAAACAAAGTTGAATTGCGGGCTCGCAGAGGTGTTTTCAGGTAGCAGAACGGTTCAGAAAATCAACTGCTACAGCTCACCTCTGTTTCGAGTGAAGCACCCTAAGGGACAGCAAGGTCCTCCAGCGGATTGCCCTAACCCGCTCTGCCCGCTCGGTGCGATGGAGGCCAGGGCTGCTGGCCAGGCGGTATCTGACGTGCAGGGCTCCGGGACCAGCATGAGCCCCAGCACAGCCTGCATTCAGTTGTTACGTACTCGGCGTGACCATATCCGAGCCGGGCTTGCTCAGGGCAGCTCCTCAGTGAGTAACACAGGCTGCGTGTTGCGTTTCTCTGATGCGTGGTAATCCGGCTCTGCTTTGGGGTCCTTTCATTCAGTTCTGCCACATTTACCGTGACTGGCTGAAAACACGTATTTAATATGTAAACATCTATATGCTCCACAACCAGTCTTGGTGGACTGCAAGACTGTTCAAAACAAAGGTTAATCTGCCCCTGGCTTTGGCTGTTAGGCTGCAGTTGTGTAGCGTTCGCAGCAAAGGCTCTCTACAAATGAACACGCCCGGTGTTTACAAGATTACAGCCAGGTTGCATCATCTGCGACGAGAAGAAGGGCGTTTGCGGGGAGGCAGGGAATCAGCCTCCGCTGCCGGCGGCGTGAGCGGTGAATCACCGCGCTGCTTCAGTGGCTGACAGAGACGGCGGTGGTCCCGCAGCGCAGCATCGCTCTGGCGTGTGGTAGGAGGGCGAAGAGTGTCCTCTCCCCAGGGCTGCGAGGGACCTGCTGGTTGCAGATCCCCACATCTACGGCCCAAGGCACGACAACTCTTCTGGAAGCGTTCTTAGGGTGGAGAGCACTTGCTTGGGACTCGTGTCCAGTATTAGTTGGGTGACGCTTTGCGGTGGTCCCACCAGCATGCAGCGGCTGCCGAACACTGGGCCAGAGCTCTTCCCACGGAGATAAGCAGTCTGAATGAATGCAAGGTCTGGGAGAGAAGGGGTGTACGAAATCCTCCTGGGTGACCAGGGCCGATGGTCCATCACCCCAAAGGGTGGCTCCAGCTTCAGCTTCAACCTTTGCTGACTTCAACTTCTGCCCACTTGACGATACTCACAAGACCAAAGATCCCCTGCTATCTGACATACCCACCTGGTGTGAGTACTTGGAGGTTGTGATCACGTTACCCCCTGGGCTCCTCTTCCAGCTCTGCAGAAGAGCAGAATTATGTTGTTCAGAACATAATTGTTGTTCAGAAGAACAACAATTACGTTGTTCAATTCCCCTTCACCTCTCGGTGCCTGTGTTCATTTGTGGTTTAAAGGGAGTAAGCTAGGAAGTCATGCTGACAATGGGCATTAGATATGGAGTAGTTTAATTTGGAAGTCCTGATAGATATACTCGATATTGGGAGCTTAATGTGTTTTTATATTTAGCACTGGTACTGTGACTATTCTAATCTTCTTAGTGAAATTGTGTACAAAAGGGTACAATCCATATAATGAGGTGAAACAGGCGGTCTCGCTGGGAAAACAGTCTGGTGCAAATGTAAATTATAGGCCTTTCATTAGTCTAGGAAGTGACCCTGTTTAAAATACAGCCTTTTTCTCCGCAGAAGGAGCTGGTGGGATTGCAGAAACGCCATTGCCCCAGACAAGAGGAGTCGCCCGCCTGTCTGGCAGCAGCAGTGGCAGGTTCCCTCCTCTGCCCTCTGCTTCTGGACCGTGTGGCTCTGGTACCCATCTTGTACGTAAGAGGAGAGAAGTGCTGGCTGGGGTATTGCAGCCATCGGGTCGCTGGGTCATGCCGTCGCTCATGTCACAGATGCTGCGTGAGCAGCTATCGACAGCGAGTGCTGGCTGGGATGTTTATGATAAGCAGCTATTCTATAATATAATCTCTAACATTTAAATGCTGTGAAAGAAGCAGCTGACAGCTTGGATTAATCCAGCGTTTGAGGAATGAATATTATTTCCTCTGTATTGCACCACCACGGGGAGCCAGGGCCGAGCCCTCCCCGTGGGTGTGAGCCTGGGATGTTTGGATCTGCATCCAGTTAGGCTGGCCAGAGATGAAAATAAAAGAAATCTTGGCTGATGTTTTCTTACTGCAGTTCTCACAAAGTGAGGTGGTTGATGGGAATGCGGTGAAAAAAACAAAGGGCAGCCCAAGGAAAACTGCAGCCGTGTTTAAGTCGGATGGAAAAGCTGCGACCTCAGAGCTGGCAGGAGACCCTGGCAGAGGGCTCCTCTGCTTCGGGTACAACAGGTACAAGCAGTGGAGATGCTGTGGTCTGTGGCTCACCATCGCTGCTGAATGGCTCTGGGGAGTTCCCAGCAGGTCACTGTTCTACTTGACCAACCCACCGGATGTCGGGATGCCAACGGCAGCTTGTGGAAAATTTATTTGATGCTCTGGCTGCTCCTCGCACCCAGACTTTTGGATGCCCGGGAGCGGGTTTGGGTATAGGATTGCATGGGCAGCTGGAGGCAGGTGGTGCTGAGCGGGATGCCGGCAGTGAGGAGCCGTCTCGCCCAGTGCTGCCTTTGGGTCTGCGGGAACGGTTCTGCCACCCCAACGCACCCTCCAGACCCAGGGCCTCGGGGTGCTTCAGGTCGGTCCTGCGCTGATGCCAACACAGGTCCTGGTATTTCTGCTTCCCCCTAAATATTTATTTCTGCTGAGAGTGCTTTCCTCTCAACTTAAAACTTCTGATGCACTCAATTTTCAGGAGGAGTTTGGATTCAGAGATAGGCTTCCACAGTCTTCAGCCTTTGAGGCAGCTGCAGCCTTGCTCTGTCTACGGTCTGACCTCGACCTGATCGGGCACGAGTCAGCTCCAGTCTGAAAATCAAATGTGCTTTGCAGCACAGGGCTGGCCCCAGGCGAGGGCTCAGTGCTGTGAGATGTGAATGTACCTGAGCACCTCTGGGGAGAAAGAAGGGGGCTGCTGCTGCTTCTGAGCATCTCTGGCACACCTCGCCCCCAGCGCTATGTTGACGCACACCCTGCTGCCTGTGCAACCAGGGCTTTTTATTTCTGCCTCCCAAGTACAGGACAAGTGGGTGTTTAAAAAAAAAAAAAAAAAAAAAAAAGCTGTTTGAGTTGTAACCCCTCTCTGCTAAAAGCAGAAGGAAACAACTGCGTGAAGGCGGGTGCTGTCTGTCTGCTCAAAAGAGGCAGAGCCCGAGCAGGCACTGTGCAAACACCTCTTCATTCCAAGAGTAAGAGAGGGGTTTCCCATATAGGTGACAGCTGGCCGTTTACCGTACAAGCAGTTTGTTGCTCTGATGATCACTCAGCAGCGAAGTGATGGATCATAAATAGTACGCCTGCTTCAGGAGGACACTACCCAGTGCTACGCAGCTTGGGGAATCCTAACAGCAAAGACGGATGCCTGCTGAGGTTGAGGTGACTCGGTTACAGCCACTGCCGATGCCGATGTCCTTCCCAAACAGAGCGAAGCGTAGCTCATCCAGCGTCAGTAGTCCAGAGCTGCTGCCACGGTTTCCTTCTCGGGTTGTGCAGTATTGATGGTCGTGCACTGTGAAAATCGCACTGTCCCGAACTCCAGCGTCTGTCTGGGATCCTGACGCTGTGTCGTTGCTGCTTAGACTTTGCCTCGCTGACCTGGGGCCGAGCTGCTTTGCCTGGGAAACGGAGTACTCGCTTTCGTGTTGCATCTGCTTTTAAATGAAAACAAACAAGCGGAAGATTAATATTGAAACATTGTGATATTTTTGAACTAGCTTTTGACAACTTTAATATGTACTGGCAAAATAAGGCTGCTCTGGCGTTAACGAAAGGCAGTGTGATATGACATAATGTGTGTCTTCAGAATTTGACACAGAGGATTATTTCAGTGCTTCCGTGTTTAAAATAAAAACAAGATCAAAACCCAAATAAACCATCAGTCTCCTTTTCCTTTCTTCAGAGTCCATAATAATTTTGTAAATTATAGAAAGGAAGGCAGAAAAAAGGGTGACTGCAGTCAGAGAAGAAACCCATAGAAATTGCCGTGCAAGGTGCTTAAATACCTGCCTTCAGCCCGAGGTCTATTTCTGGAAGTCCTGGGTGATCAAAACATTGAGAAGATGTGGCATCTAAATAAAAGCTGTTTTACAGCTGTGAGAACTAAAAAAGAAAGGTGCAAAAGTGGTAAGGTATGGATACTTGGATTCAAATATTTCCCATTCTGAAAGGACAAAAAGTGACTCAGACCATGGGGTTCATCTAATGCTTTAAGATCATTAAAAAATGAATTTATTCTTTCTACTTAGGCTTTGCTATGGCTGAACATGGATGGATTTGGATCACCTTTTCCAGTTTTTCCTCTATGACCTAAGAGCTGTAACCGTACTTTTTTAAACTCACAAGTATTTCTAAGACGTTATACTGTGCAGCATCACGAGTTGTGTGATCAGAGCATAAGTGCTCGTGATGTGCTTTCTGCCGGGAGCATAAACAGACTTAATTATCTCTCTCTTCTCAAATTGCTGTGTGTTTGCCTCAGAGAGGCAAATGCGTGCCAAGGCTGGGATATCTGCCTGGCTCGGACAGGGCCCTGTCTGCATCCCCGCGCAGAACTCAGAGGGGAAACGTGTCTGCTTGCTGCATGTGTTTATGCGTGGCAAGTTGCACAAAGGTGCCTGGGCCAGTGTTATTGCATGAAAAATTGAGTGGTGTGAGCGATGTGTGGTAATGCAGAGCTAAATCAAGCCATCATAGTACACCTGATGTTACATCTGCTGGGATGCTGATGGGAGCTTATAGACTTTAACGGGGTTTTTCCATTGACCACAGTATGGAAGGTTGGTTGTATATCGTATTCCTTCCAAACTCATTCTCTTAAGAAAGTAAACAAGGTTTTAAAGGAAACAAGCCCGGTACAATTGTACCATAACCCTTGTAAAAATGGCCAGGCCATCATGTAAATATCAAAAATAGTATGGATACCCTCAGGAGAGCACTGTGTTCACAGCTGAACTCCTCTTCTGAAAAATATTATCATATGGTTTTGTTTCGCCCTAAGTTACACAGGAAGAACGTGCTTCTGCCACGATCATTTTACTCCAGGATTCTTTTCTCATAATAACTAAGGCTGGAAGTGGCTTGGGTAGCATGACTTTTGGTCCGAGCTTTTGCACAAGATAAAAATGAAGCTCCTTTGGAAAGTTAGAAGGGTTTCTGCGCCTTCTTCAAAGCTCACTTTTCACTGCCCTACAGCTCTGCCTCCCTGATTTCTGCCAGAATGAGAAGCGCTGAAGTGTCTTAAAAGCTGTTCTGTGGTGGTACTTGTCTGAGGAAGCTTGGAAATGTGCGGGTGCCAGGCAGGAATCTGCTTGTTTAAAAGGAGGGGGAGGAAATCCTGTTGTCATTTGCCCAGGCAGCTCCTCCCCATCAGCATCCCTGGGAGAAATAGCTCACGTTGGTCAGGACCTTGCAAAGCTCGAGCCAAGGCATCAGTCCCGGCGTGGGGCCAAGCCCCGAGGTCTCTCTGGGAAGAGCCCAGCGAGTCCAGCACTGAGCTGTGCCCAGGGAGGCTCTTCCCTCGGGACCCCCGTCCAGCCTGGCAGAGAGGAGGTGTTGCAAGCACCCGGCTGGGCAGCCCCTGCCCACCGCATCGGGAAAACCAGCTCAAAGCGGGGCTAGCAAACAGGTCACAGTGGATTAATACATGTAACCATCTCTTGTGCCAGTTCCTGCTGTGCTAATGTATTTACTGGGGTAAGATGAAGGCACTTCAATCGTTAAAACTAACTTTGTCTCAGATGTAAACGAACGACTTCATTACACTAGTGTTTATTTAACAACATTGCATTTGGGCAACCAGCAAATAAGTACTGGTACCTGATGGCACGGTGCATTGCTCCGGGAGCTGCCGGGCGCCCGCGCTGTCGCACCGACAGCTGCGCTGGGAACCGGCACGTGGCCGGGCTGGGAACGGCGCTCCTGATTGTCTAGAGAACTGATGCAGCTGAGAAAGCGGAACGATAAATTGCTCACCATCACGTTGATGACTCCTAAACACAATTCTGCTCTGACAGCTCCCCTCTCCCATCTATTTGCTTTTCATGAACATTCATCTGTGTGAAATGAGGTTGACTGGGACCTGTTTAGTCGCAGACCAGCCTTGTTTCTCCTGGTGGAAAGCAAAGCTTAATTGCCTGCTCAGGGCATGGAAACCAGACCAGTAGTGTAGGTGACCCTGCAACCCAGGGGTACGAAATCCCGACTCTTGGGTCTTGGAGCATTACCCTGAGCAAATAGCTCACAAGCAAGCCAGTATTATTTATTTGCTGAGGATGCCCAGCGCACTGTCAGATTGCAGGGAATCTGCATTCTTTAGGGGCATTCTGTAAACATTCAGCTATAATTTGTCCAATTTCAGTAAGACACTTTAAAATTAGATTTTGTATTTGAAAGCTGTAATGGTTGTGCAGTTGACAACGGAAATACTCCTTTTACTCTGAAAAGTGCCTTGCTACCTTTGATTTGAGAGCTTGGTACATGGCAGGCCCCCATGGAAGACCTAGATTTAGAAAAGACCTTGAAACTTTTCCTCTGTTCTTCAGCCCAAGGAGGAGGTGCCTATCTGAAGGGGACAAGGCCAGCGGGGTTCGTACCCGCTCTGCCAGCATAATAGGGACGCAGCAAGAAAGAAATAAAAGCAGGCTTAGCGCTGAAATATCCAACTGCTATTTCTAATCTGCAGTGTATTTATATTGATCCCCTATAATAGTGCGTATGGGTTTATAAAGCACTTTGTGTAACTCTTAGGGAGGAAGCAATTACCCCCGAGCGGGGCTCTATTCCCCCCTGACCGGCAGAAAGGGGCATTAGCAGATACGCAGGTGGGGTGATGGGATGGGAAAGAGGTGGTGTGGGTTTGTAGAAGGAAACTGTTCCTTGCAAGTCTACTAGGGGCCTCTGAACGAGTCAGCGAGAGAGATGGGGTGGTCCGTTTGATAGCATGCACTTGGATTTTCAAACAGCTTGTTAGCTGTCCTCCAGCCAACACTTGTAGATGAATTAAGCTGCCAGTTTCACAGTGGGAAGAGAGGGTTAGTGTTTAAAAAAAAAGGGCAAATGAAAAAAACCCTGCAAAAGAGTGAAGAGTGAGGTGACACTAGCTGCTGACCATAACATGGTAATGTAGGTAGCCAAAATAAAAAAATTACTGCTAAAAGAGGGCAAAAAGGCAGGCAGGTTACATGAGGACTAATGTATGACAGGAATCAAGAGACAGTGTATGCACATGGTGTTGGGTTGTGGGTTGGCTGTGGCCGCTCGTGAAAGAGGTCTTGGCGTCACTGCGGATGCTCCGTCAAACGCCAGCTCGGTCCTGACCTGTCATCGCAACAGGAGGAGAAATGCCGGGGAAACGCTGACTGCAATGGAGCTGGGCGCTGCAGGGTGAGCCAAACGCCGAGGAAACGCTGACTGCAATGGAGCTGGGTCCTGAGGGGTGAGCCCCGGCGCTGCCCGCTCTGGCACAGCATGCACAGTGCTGCTTGCCTGCAGGTAACCCAAAGGTAAGGGGGGCCGTAGGGGTACGAACAGCTTCCCTCCAAGGAGAACTTAAATAGACGAGACCTCTTCAGCTTGGAAGAGACAGCAGGAAGGGTAAGGACAGCAGAGTTGTCAGTGTGACCGGGAAACCAAAGATGAGTAAGGAACCATCACCTTTTTCCAAACCGCAGGAACTGAGGAGCGCAGACGAAAGGATCGCGCATCGGGGCTGGAGCCTGCACGCAGGAGGTTTGTTTCCTGCAGCACACGAGCAACGGGTGCTGCTCATTGCCAGACAGTGTAATGCTCACCAGGGCTGAGCACGGTTCCCGGCGCCACTGGGCAGGCTCCTGGGAGAAGGACCGACCACTGGAGAGCTGAGGCGCATAGCCCAGCCCGGGCAGCTCCTGCTCCGGAGCTGCTGCTACCTCGGACGCCCCGGGGCATCGGTCGGGCGGCGATTGCTGCCCCCGAGCATCTGCACTGGCCACTGTCCCGGACAAGAAGTGGCTAAAGAAATTTTTGCTGTGTCCCTGTATGGTCATCTTTATGTTACATTTTCTGTTCCCATGGATTCTGCGTGTTGAGCTGGGTTTGGCGTTTTTTTCTGGTTTGCTTGTATTTATTTTCTTCTCGTTTGGGCAGGTGACGATACCACCAACTCTTTAACCTGAAGGTATTATCCTGAGCATCTGGGAGCCCAGACACAATTACATCTGGTTAATTTTTCATTTTTAGCTTAGTCTACCTAAAAATTTTCTAACATATTAATGGAAAAGCATTGAAATAATGGCAAATTATATTATGTCTGCAGTAGATGCAATGCCATTGTACTGAGAGCAAAGATTTAACCTCTAACCTGACAGAATTATTTTATTTTATCTGCATCATCCCAGAAGATGTATGAATGAACCTGTTCTTCAGACAGTCCTCTAAAAAGACTGGTGACAAGCTCACGATGCAGACTTTGCTGGTTGCTCTTTAATTACAAACTCTCTGATTCAGACTATGAGAAGGAAATGATTCAGTTGTCTCATGGCTATAACCAGTCTCCATTAGGATTTACTGTTCCTTTATCTTAATTTCCAATAACCTTGATGTACATGACGTGTTAGTACATATCTTCATGCCTTATTCTCTGGGATTTCTTGAACTGTGTTAGGTTCATGCTCAGAAACTTTCTTTCCACCAACCACTTTATCCTGCATATGAAGTCAAAAGTCACCTTGCAGCACCATGAAGAAGGGACTCGGTATTATTTTCCAGTGCATTCCCTGTACTCTAGTTGATGTCCTGCTTGTGCTCTCCTGCTGATGACCAATTCCTGTTGAATAGCTGAAATCAGTAGTATTATTAGAGGTTTCATACCCGGCTTCCTAAATTATATTGTCAGCTTTTACCTTCTGGCTTTTTTAAAAGCCCGGATTTTTTAGTACCTTTAACCTTCCACTGCAGAATTATTTAGATATCTTTTTGAATGCTACCTTAAAATGCAGCTTTGCATTTTTTGCAAACCCAAGGAGATGCTCAGATTCTCCCTCTTCCTCACTTGAATTTCTAACCTCCTCCTGGCAAGAACACAAGTGGGCAGGGCATAATCCCACAGCAGGAAAGACTCCGGTTTCACTGTGGCACTGGAGGAAATTCCACATTTCTTTGCATAACTGGTGAAAACTTGCATTACCTCCAACTAGCTCCAGTATAGTCTTTTAATTTTCCCAGTAGTCTCTCCTGGATGATTTTTTCCTAGGAAAAAATGTTGCAGTATCTATCATGGACTTTTTTTTTTTTTTTAATAAAGTTTGCATTCTAGTAGATCTTTATTCTTCTGTCAGTCAAAATGCTTCTGGCAAGTAATATCTAAGTCCTTGAGCTTATTGTGGGTGTTTATCTTTTTGTGGTGTTAAACTAGGGCCGTGATGTTGCATCAGTTGGTGGTGATGTCCTGGAGCACAGAGGGAAGGAGCAGTCCGGCTCCACTGAAACACCTCGGCGCCTGCTCACCAGCTTGCAGCGAGCCCGAATGAAGGAGGGAATGGCGCGGCAGGGCGACTGCCTGATCGGCTTTCCTTGCCGGGACGAACGCCAGCGCCCGCTTTGCTGCTGGGCTGAGGGAGGGAACGTGTCATGCACCGCTCATGAAAAACACAACTTTCACAAAGTTGTGACTGTGTCCGTCCCGTAACAGAGTAAAGCTGAAAATTACATCCGATCTGAAAATCAGTCTGTTGTGGTTTAGCCCCAGCCAGCAACTCAGCACCACGCAGCCGCTTCCCCCTCCTTGCTCCCAGTGGGATGGGGAGGAGGATCGGGAAAAAGAATAAAACTCGTGGGTTGAGATAAGAGCAGTTGAATAACTAAAGTAACATAAAGTATAATACTAACATAATAATAAAAATATAATAATAATAATAATAGTAATGAAAAGGAATATAAAAAAAAAAGAGAAAAAAGAAATAAAACCAAGGAAAAAAAACAGTGATGCACAATGCAGTTGCTCACCACTCACTGACCGATGCCCCAGCAGCGATCCGCCCCTCCTGGCCAACTCCCCCCAGTTTATATACTGGGCATGACGTTCCATGGTATGGAATACCCCTTTGGCTAGTTGGGGTCAGCTGCCCTGGCCGTGCTCCCTCCCAGCTTCTTGCACACCTGCTTGCTGGCAGAGCATGGGAAACTGAAAATCCTTAACTGATTTTCGCGCAAGATAAGTGCGACTTAGCAACAACTAAAACATCAGCGTGTTATCAACATCATTCTCACACTAAATCCAAAACACAGCACTGTACCAGCTACTAAGAAGAAAATTAACTCTATCCCAGCCAAAACCAGGCCACAGTCTTTTTTGGTCAGCATTTTGTCTTGCGTGCCTGTTGCACTCAAAGTAGCGCAGGATGCTGAGGTGCCCGTCTCCTTCCAAATGCAGGAGAGGGGTTCCAGCAGTGGAGCATAACCTGCACAGGGAAAGTGAGGTACCAGATGAAAGGAAAAAACTCCTTTTTTCCCAGTCTGGCAACATATATGGGGATGTTTTCCTCACCCATTCACAATCCAAGTAGAGGACTATGATTTTCTTGGTAAACCTTCAAAATGTCATATTTTATCCCAAAGCATCAATCCTGAGGGCCCAGCTTTCCATCACGTGCCCCAGCCAGTGGCTTCGTGCTGTTCGCAGGTGCTGTTGCGCTTCCTTTTGCAGCCATAATCTCTCCTGGCACCACAAACCTGTCACCGCGAGCGCTGCGGCCATCACTTCACTCGGGTGTCGAGGTTGTCACCGGTACAGGCTGTTCGCTCAGAGAAAAATAGCAGCAGAGCAAAGAGCTGTGTTTGTCATCCCTCAGCTCCTGCTTGTCCCTTTGGCAGCGGAATTCTTACCAGTCCCCCGACGGCTTTTGCAAGGGGTGCGGGGGGGCAGGAGCTGCGTTTCGGTGGGCTGGGGGAAGGAGCGGGCAGCGGCGGCAGTGGCAGTGCCCTACCACGGGCAAAACCTCTATTTTGAGTACAAGAACTGAGAGGGGAAAGAGCGAAAAATCCTGGCGAGGTCTGTCCGTACACGTGGCTTCGTCCAGCACTGAGAGCTGAATTCCACCCTGGCAGACACCGTTCTGGGGCAAATTCTGGGGGGATGCTGTCTCTGTCGATTTGGCTCTTGCCTGTGTGGCAGAGAACGGTACTTTTCATCATTAAATAAAATGGGAATTTACTAATCTTTTGCTGTTGGAACAGATCCTTCAAAATGTGGGCAGGTGAGTGCTCTGGGGTATTTGTGGTGCAGGGAAGTAGACGTGGGGCTAGAGAAGAGTGGGATTGCGTGTGCATATCTATATACAAACAGGCAAACGTTGGCTCACAGCTTTCCGAGCTGCCTGCTCCTCTCCTGTGTACCATGTTGGAAGCCAGGAGCGCTTTGTGAAGCGTACTCAGCATCCTGCTGGCTGATCAAGAGGGAATTTGGTCAAATTTGAGTAGTGTGGGAAAGTGGGCTGAATTGCGCTTGTGTAGTTATTTGCAGTAAAGTGGTTTGATCTAGCCATCTTTACCCCGCTTTTACAATGATTTCAAGCAAGCATTTAAGCACATCATTGTTTTAGCTTGTTTATACAACTGAGTTCCAATTATGGAGATTTTAATACATCTGGTATGCCTGAGACACCGCATTAAACATGCAGTATTCACTTTCTGCATGTAAGGCATTTTGCTGCGGACTCCATGCTCGTTAATTTGGTCAGACAAAGAGTACTTGGGTTGTTTGGCAACTGCAGTGTTTTACGAAACAGAAGTTTCTTTCCTCTCATCCATTGCCTCATTTAAAATTAAACAAGTGTATATCTCAGTAAATCTTGTCGCCCTTTTACGTAAAATCTCTGCAGCTGGTGCACGAAGCTGCTTCCCTGTCATTCATTACCTTGCAAATTTGTAATCCACTAGTAGGGTACTTACTTACTTCATCCACAGCTCATGATTTCATCCAGTTTGATGGCACCTTTTGCTACTGAAAGTGACTGCCGGCAGGAGCCGCAGGTGCCCTGTGAGACCCTGGGGGCAGGAGCCCCGCAGGGGGACCATGGGCAGTAGCTCCCCTATCACCCTCCTTTACAGCGCAGGAGCAAGTCCCCTGTCCTCTGCTCCCCCCTCAGCCCCCAACCCTCCTGTCTGTGGCCCGTCTTTTTGAGCAATGTGCGCGGCTCAAGATCCGGAGCTAAATTACAATTGCTTTGCACAGGGACACATCTATTTAAAGCATGAAGATTTTGGCTGACACTGAAGCACACTTGCTGCGTGTATTTAAATATCATCTCTCCTACTGTGATTGTGCTGAATATTTCTGATAGGATCACCAACATACCCTGTTTGCATCATTGTTTTTCAGCCATTAGAAAACTTTATCAAACTGTTAATGATGAATTTGCTACTTGTGTAATGTGCCCCAAGTCCTTCACGTCTTAAAAGCCTGGAGGATAAGGTCAGAAACTTACGATAATGTTTGTATGATCCAAGCCGAGGCTTTGGAAGACCATGTTGCTTTGATTTCTAGAGCTTGTTTCTGAAACACTTTACACCGACACCGTGTGAAGGTATCTGCAAGGGGGACAGCGTTTTCCTGTCCTGTAGCATTAGACGGTCCCAAATGCAGAGCTGCTGAAACGGGCGGTGGTCGGGGGCGGCGGGGGCGAAATAATCTTTTTCATGAGAATTTGTTTGCTTTTCTGCAGGCAGAGGGAGTCAAAGGCTGAATAGCCACAACCTTCACTGAGCTGATATTTGCCTCATTGTTTTGCCCTGGCTTTCAAAGACTTATGTAGGAGGTAGAAGAGGTTTATAAAAACAAAAACACAAGAGAAAAAAAACCATACTGTGTGTTCATTTTCAGCCGGCTTTAGTGCCCAGTGCAGTGGTTATATGACGGTACGGGTAAGGCACCATGCCCTGTGCTCACCTCCGGCAATGCCTGCAGTGCCCTTGCTGTTCTCTGTGCCTCAGGTTCCCCCAGGCTCAGTCCGACGTGTCCGTGCTGACCGGGGCTGCCCTCCCGCGGGGCTGCCCACCGGCGACGGGCCCGATTCCCCCGGCCCCTTCCCCTCCGCCTGCACCCCTGGGTCCCCCCGTGCCGCCCTCTCCCCAAAACCCCAGAAGCTGTGGTATTTTTTAGTCTCCTTTTATGCTGCTTTTTCACTATCGATCGGCAGTGGGGAGTCACTAAATCTCCCTGAACCGATGGAAGGTCTGATTCTGCGCCTCAGGAATCGTTAAGTAAAGAAGGAATCGGGAGCAGCATCCCTTAGGCAGCCATGGAGCTGTGGTGGACGGAGCCAGTGAAAGGATGCTGAGAGACGTATTTGAAAACACCGAGCATGGCCTTCCACCCTCTCTTCCCGAGCGTGTACTCTCATGTCCATAGGAAAAAAACTGCCAAATAAATATTTCCTTAAGCTTTTCTTCTTTTTTGAAGGGAGCTGCATCCACATTTTATCTCCAAGGATTTTCTTACATGAAGCACAGGTACTGCTAAACTGCCAGCAGCAAGTTTTGAGAAGTAAGTGTTAATCTCTTTCAATGTGATTCTGAAATATGATTTTCACAGAATTGTGTTATGAGCACACACAAGCACAGGAATAGCTGAAGATAAACCGTGTCAGTTGTGGTTTATGTGCTACAAAGAAGGAATTGGCAATAAGGTGCCAATCACATCAGTTCAGCTTTCACAGCAAAACCTTCCCTTGATTCCTTCCAGGCACTGGGGATGTGCACGGCGTAAAGTGGAGTGGAGAGGGGGGAAATCGCTCACTCCCACGCTGAATTCACTCCCGTCCCACAGCTGCAATGGAGGGGGAAGGCAGCCGCACCAGACAGCCCGCGTGTGTGAAGCTGCATCAGGGGGAAACGTCCGTGCCGTGTCCCAGCACCTGGTGTCTCCCCCAGGGAAACAGCCGAGAGATGCTCCGCAGCCGGCGCACCTCCGTGCATTCCCAGAGCACCCGCTCCCCTGCGCTTCACCGGCACCTCCCATACCGGGCAAGGACCAGAGCGTCTGTCGGACCTGCTGCTGGGGTGCAGGGAGGTTAGTCCAGGAACATCTCCAATGTTTAACCCTGACACAGCAGCTCGGCACACAGGACGGCTTGTTCCTAAGAGGTCTTCCAAGGAAAAACAGTGTTCTCAGGCACGCCGACTCAGTTTTTCAGTGAGGTTCATCTTCGCCAGGTTTTGTAAGCCAGGATGGGTAGGTTATCTCCTTCAAGAAACACCTTTTCTTAGCAAGTTAGCAATGTGGAGAGGATCGGTTTCAATTAACGATGAACACTTAGGTAATCTAACACTGGCTCTTCTATCAGTGGCTGGCCAGGTCTCTGCAGGCAGGAACTCTGCGCTTTCTGCCCACCCTCTGACGCCAGCGGAGCGGGTGCACCCCTGCCCGCCGGCTGCCCGCTGGCCTGCCGCCCCGAGGAGCTGCCGGCGTCGGCTCCGTCCCCGTCTCTGCCCATTGCTCATTGCTCACGCCACGGAGGTTCATCACGTCTGTGCTTGGCAGGGTCGGGCAAAGTCAGCAGCAGCCATCTCGTAGTCACAGAGATCAAGCTCTCCTCATAGCCGGGATGTTTTCATCAGGTCTTGGCACTCTGTTTCATACTAATCCATTGACACAGATTAACACAGAAATTAACACAGATCCACTGACTTTGATAGATAGAGAAACAGATTTTCGTTTGCTAAAAACTGAAATATATCTAGCCACACCGCAATGTGCAGTACTGAGCCTTACTTCTAATTTGTGTGGCACTCAGACCAGAGCCAGGTTAGAACTTATAGCAAGATGAAGTTAAAAAAAGAAAAAGAAAAAAAAAAAAAAAAGAGCATTGCATTGTTCTTGCATTCATTTTGAAGTGAGTTAAAGTGTATTAACACAAGAAAAAGGATGAAAAATACGGTGCAGAAACAAGTTTTCTGAGAGTTGTTCGGTGTCGTTTGCAGTGCTTGCACTGCACGTGTTGAAGTCAGGGACCCGGGAACGCTGGTGGAGCGGAGCGGAGCGGAGAGTAACTCACACCCGAGTGCACCCTCCCTGTCCTCCGCGCCCAGCCCGACGGCCGCTGCCGCCGTCAAGGGGAAGCTCCGGCGGCCCCGGGCGGCCTTTGCCCCCTCCATCCCAGGGAAGGGCTGCATCTGGGGGGCTCAGCCATGTCCCTCTGCCTCCAGTGCTGGGCACCGTCCGCTCTGCAACCGGCCTGCCCTTGCCTGCGGCATCTCATTCTGGCTGTGAACGGGAAGCAAATGGAGCGGAAGGGCAAGTTCCAGATTTCTCCCCAAAACCGTGGCTGAGCACAGACCTCGTGTGCATTTCCTACGACAACCCAGTGACCCGAAGAAAGTTTTGACTGAGTATTCCTTTCACACACTTGATGGTTTTTTTGCATAACTGTAAAGTGTAGCAAAAAGCATAAATCACACCATGATAAACTATATGGATGGGCCATTAGTGATCTGAAAAGTATGCTCCCCGTTGAAATACAGTGGAGATTGTCTTAGCAGAAAATTTTTAACTGATACAAATAATGATGCTGATTCTTCGGATGCAAGGATTGATAAAATACCATTTTCCTCTGTGTCAATGTTGATTACTGTGTCTTGAGAACCTACAGTACTAAAGGTTAAAAAATAAAATTAACTTACATCTAAGAAATTAAGCTGTTTTCATTTATATTTATTGTTTAAAAACAGCCATTAAAAGCTTCTTGTCATAATTTATTCTTGAAACGAGTCTTGCCTTGAGAGTTTCCATAGTTACAGATGTTTCTGATTTTTTAATGTTAGCACAATTGACATTTACTGCACAACGAGAACCTCTAATTGATTTTTGTACATGGAGAGGAGAAAACAAGTGCTCGGCGATACGCATGGTGCTTAATTGCCGGTTTCTGGGGGACGCGGTGATGTAATCGTGCGCCAAAGGGCTGCAATGATTTGAACAACAAATGATAACGCTCATAAATAATTTGACAAATTGCAAGACAATCTTATCAGCTGAGAGCAGCAGTGGAGAGGCACAACTGTGGCAGACGCTCGCCGAGCCCCAGTGCTGCCCAGGAGCGGCCCCGCAGGCGTTACGGCCGCGCTGCAGCTCTCACCTGGTCGCTGTGCAGTGAAAGAGCCCCTCGGGGAGCGCTGAGCACGGTGCCACGCCACGGTCCAGCGTCCTCGTTTCGTGCACGAGGGCAGGAAGTTTGACTTGTATGAAGTGTACCCAAACTAGAAGCCTAAATCTGAAATATAGGAAATAATAGCGTGGGGAGAAAGGAAGGAATGGGAAGAAGGCACAAAGAAATCTTACAAGGTGCCTACAGCGATGACACAGTCTGATGAACTAAAAAATAGCACGGGTGTCCCAATTCCCATCCCGCTTGCGCTGCAGGCTCTGTGGGACGGTGGAGAAGTGTTTTCCATGCTATTCATTCAGCATGGCTAGGTGCTTGCTAGGCTGGCAGCCTAACCAAGAACGTCAGGTGGGTAAACCTGATGGTCTAAACTAGAGATCTAAACCCAGCCTGCAGCACCTTCTCCTCGCCCGGCCCCACCCTGACACCCGGCTGCAGCCAGGGCCCCTCACAGACCCTGCCTGGCGTCGGCTCCCCCCGTGCCTCTGCCACTGTGAGCTGCCCGCTCCCCCACGGCCGAAACAGCCAGCTCTTCTGGTCACCAACATGCGCTCACTGTAGGGTCTTCAACCGACCCAGAATGTTAGCTACCAAGGGAAAAAGTATTTTTGCTATTAAATTTTTAAAAATGGTATTTTTAAATGTTTGAGCTAAGTTAGCTATATTGACAACAATATTTAAGTCATAAATGTGAAGATCTGGTTATATAGTGTATTATTTTTCACAGTTGCCTTGTTCCATCTTCATAATAACAGCAAATGATGACTCACGTTGTGGAGAAACAGCATCAATTTACACTAAGAAAAGTAAATCCATTCTCCAGTTCTCTAAATTGTGGGACTGTCACTTCAGTAAAACATGTGAAGTCT
Source organism: Gymnogyps californianus (assembly GCF_018139145.2). Lineage (NCBI taxonomy): Eukaryota > Metazoa > Chordata > Aves > Accipitriformes > Cathartidae > Gymnogyps > Gymnogyps californianus. The sequence continues at coordinate 598,617 of NC_059476.1, read as the reverse complement.
TTTTAAATGTAATCTCATTTTCTGAAATTGCCTCTCACTAGGACATTCTTATTGCTTCTTCCCTGGCTGTTTGATTATTTTGAACTACTTTTAATCAGGCAACAATGGGATCAGGAGAGAAGTATCTAGGGGAGAAAACAAGGTGTATTAAAACGTTAAGGCTGTAGCAAATCAGGAAAGATTAGGAATTTCAATTTATAGTACCAAAGGCTAATGCGTCTGAGATTTGTAAGAGCAGTTTAATCGGCTGATGGGAAGAACGTCAGGCTAAACTTCTTGTCTCCTTAAATCCGTTTTCCTCATCTCCCGCTGTTACCCAGATACAACTTTTTTTGACTGTTTTGAGGAGATTCAGAGCATGAGATAAAAGCAAATTATGTAAAGAGACATATGGTACAGTGATTTGTGGAATAAGTTCTGTTTACAGACTGCTTAGGGTTGTTCTGGGTTCTCATAAACAGATATTGGAGCCGTAAGCGGCTGCATGTCTGTTGGGTGGGCTGCAGTCCTGGGGAAATCTCGGCCAGCATTTTCCACAAACCTTATTCCTATTTAAAGCTTCAAAGATAATGGAAATTCCTTAAGAAAACTGAAATTACTTAAGAAAAGTATTAAAATGTGGCAGGAAAAATGCACAAACTCGAGCTAGACTCGAGGGTACTTTAAGAATTAAATTACATTTTTCATTGAGTGGTGACAGGAGCTTGTTTCCTGCATGGAGAGTTGCCTGGGAGTCCGCAATGCTCGTAAACTCAGTGGAGTTGGATATTAACCACAATCGTACAGCCTAACAGAGGTAACTGGGAAATGGAGATGGAATAAAGGTGTTCTCTTACAGAAGCCCTGGTGGAAAATGAAAAAAACCAACACAAAAAGCAGCCTCTTTTAAAAAGGAGGTAAGTCCTTCCCTCAGTGAAATAAGCACAAGAACAAACTTTATTCTGCTTTTTTCCAACTCTAAGTATAAGTGAAGGCATCATGTTGGTGACAGTCGGAGCCCATTGTGTGAGACAAGGACACAGCTCAACAGAAATATGGACAGCGGAGAAATGCATTGAAATATTTGTTAAAATGCCCATTTGAGGGGACCGAAAGGGCTCAGCAAGCAGTGAGCCATCAGTGAAATCACTGCCTGCAAGAAAAGGGAGTAAAATACCTGGAGAGCCATCACCCTCTGCCAAGGGATGAAAATAAACATTTCCCAGCAGCTTCACAGAGCCGGAGTGCTGCCCCGTCACTTCCAGATAGGACACCTGAAATTCAGGCAGAGTCCTTCTGCTCGAAGGTAACCAGAAAAGGGTCTGGACTAAAAAACTTTTGGAGTTGATAAACATTTTGTGAAGTGTTTTGGTTGTCAATGTCCTGCCTGAACACTGCTCCGTTCTGGGGCCGTCCTGCCTGGCTCAGGGTCTGCCACGGTTCGAAGGAGGCTTCCTGCAGATGGTTGCAAGGGATTGCCTTGGAGCACGAAGAGCAGCACAGGAGAAAATATGACCATCCTTCTTAAATTCTGAAATAAACAGGTGATGGGGGCTGAAGTCGTACGCCAGCAGTATTCAGGATTCGGCATCCTGACGGTGAATGAGTCCTGACGGGCTGTGTGCGAGGTACGGAGAGCATCAGCAGAGAGAGCAGCACTCAGGCACGATGTGGAAAAAGACGGGAGGGAGAGACAAAGCAACGGGACAGAAAAATTGCCTTCATGCAGGCATCCTGGAGGCTACAGGGGTACTTTTGTCAGTACCAGATGTTGGCATGCTGCAGTATTTTAGACCCCTGCTCAAACTCTTAATTGTGTATCTCAAAATTCAAGCTCTCGATTAACCAGCAACAATATTGCCAATAACAGTGAGGGCTAATTAGGATTTTCCTTTTCTATTAATTTCTATTCTGCAGCTTCCATGCTTCATTTATAGCCTTCAATAATGCAAACCAGGGGGTTATTACATGGGTCAGGGAAGCAGCCCAGGGAAGCTAAGAGAAACACCAGCTCTACCCAGCACTGCCAGCAGGAACAAGCAGCAGTAACCTGCCCTGTCAAGAGGACCTTAAGTCAAGGAGAATTTCAGAGTGGCCACTCAGGAGCACACAACAAGGCACCGCGCCGTGCCCAGGCTCTCCCGACGGCGAAACTGGAAACACCCCGCAGATGACCGGCAGAAATTAAGTCACTTGCCAGCAAGAAAATGACAGAAGTGGCTGCTGTGAACAATGATATTTTTAGCGGCACTCACTGCTCAGCTAGCACCCGTCTCCCTTCCTCATTCCTTACCCACCGCTGCGGAGTGCAGCTGAGGGCTGTGCTCCAGGGCAGGACTCAGTGCTCCACCTCAGGAGCAAATAGACGGCTGGAGGTTTTCCAGTCCCACTTTCCTCACTGGTTCATACCTCAGATGTTCCACCGGTATTTATTTAAATTGGTTGATCGTAGCAGAATTAATTTGTTTTGAAGGCTGAGCCAGAAAGTATTTGGCAGCTGGATAGGAAAATCTAAAACAAACAAACAAAAAAACCCTTAAACCGTAAAGCATTGCTTAATTCTTCAGCCTTAAGCACAAAACACCTTAGCGAAATCATTAGTTCTGTAAGAGTAATGAGGCAAGAGTTATTTCACTTCCAAGCTACAGTCTTAGTTTTTTTGGTGGTTATTGCTGTGTGCACAGCACTGAGCCTCTGCCTTCACTGACACCGAGTGCCAAGGAGCCTCAGGTGCGTTCCCCGTGGTATGTGGTACGAGTCAGGGTGGCTGAGCAGAAGCACTGTCCATCTTTTCCCTCTGTATTAATAACAAGGGCAAGACAAGAAAAAGCATAATCAGAGCTTTCATCTCCGTTCTCCAAGAGCACTGTATCATTTTGGCTATAGGTGTAAAGTCCATGTGCGTACAAAATATAAATGCAAAATAGTGAGAGAAACTAGCTGGAAGAAAAAGTTTAATGTTTCCCTTTGGGATGTTTTCTACACAAATACCACGGTTTGTGAATTTCATGCTGATTTGATTACTGATGCAATTTGAGATCGATAAACCCTATTTTTCACGCTGAGGTACCGAGAAAGTGCTACAATGGCCAGCGAGATGGTTGAGCTTTTTGCTCTTCAAGAACTATGTCTCTGCTGGCGTTCGGATAACCCGGCGTGGCAGTGGGCCTCTCTCAAGGGCTCTGGCTGCTGCCGCGTGGTTAATCCATGACTGTGTTACAGGCAAGGTGATGGTGCAGCCAGGGGATCTTCCAGCTTGTGCTTCTCCCCCAGGGCAGGACCATCTCTACCTGTTTTCCCTGGCACGTGCTTGTGGAACTTGCACTTGGGAATCTCCAATGATACGGACGCTACGGAGTCCCTGGAAAGTCGGTTCCAGCACTCAGCTGAACTTACCACTAACGAGTTTCCTTGTGCCGAAACCAAACCTTTCTTGCCTCAAGTTACGCACGCTGTTGCTTGTTCTGTTTGCTACAGGGAGTAGACTGTCCCCTGCCCCTTTACGACATCTGTTTAAGTGCTTGAGGATGGCCGTGTCTCCTAGAGTCGGCTCTTCTACAGGCTCAGCAACCCGCCTTTCCATTTTACCTCCTAGGCTGTGGTTCCTGGTCATTCTCCATCCTGCCGTCGGGACTTTGAGCTCTGCTTCCCTGCCCTTCCCTGTCCAGCCGATGTCCACCGGGCCACCCCAGGGGAGGTCAGCCCTGCCAGATGGCGAGCAGTTCCCTTCCTTCCCCCAGGATAGAGAGACAGCTATCAGATTTGGGGTGAGAGTGGTCCTCTGCCTGGGGGGACCCCGGTGATTTGCTGCTGACGGTCCTGACAGCGAAGGGAGCGTGTGCTGTGCAGGGACGGCTCTGCGGGAAGGCGGCCGGCACCACCGCTGAACATGGAAACCCTGAGTGAGCACGCTGCCCAGCCATGGCTGGGGCATCGGTGTCTGCGGGGTGGCCCCAGCCACGGCCAGGCCCAGCATCCAGCTGCGCCACCACATCTTCCTCACACAGCTCTGCCAGCGATCCCCAAAGATCTCAGAGCTGGGATGTCTTTACAGAAAAAAACTGCTGATGCTGCAAAAAAACGCGCAATACTTCGCGATGTAGATAAACATCTCTAAGGATCCAGGCTGAGAATCCCATTCTGGTTTTACTTGTGTCCCAAGACACTTGAACAAAAGTTTTCAGAAGGGAAAGACTAATAAATCAAGACCGTACTTCTCTGGGCCTCCGCTCCCGAGCCGCTCAAGGGAGCTGGTTAAAATTAGCAAGGAATGTGGGACGGAGGAGCCCTGCCTCGCCTTCGCAGCGCCCTGCAAAGCCAGCGGCGCCGCACCGAGCCGGTCCCGGCTCTTCCAAAAAAGGCGATAACCGGCTCCCGGGGCAGATCGGGTGCCCCGCTCGCCCCGCACACCCGGCCGGGGCACTCCGGGCAGGTGCCGCCCTTCAGACGGAAAAATGAGCTCTCTAGCAATGCGAGAGGAGGTCAAGGTCTAAACTTCAAACTCCAAGTTAAATATTGGGGAAGGAGTGGGATGAGGCATCCCAGGGTACTTGTGCGTTTAAGGGTTTTTTTCTACACATCACTGAATATTAATGGAGCACTCAGCCAAAAAAGGTAGATGCAGGCTGTTAACTCGTTGATTGCTGAGAGCTTGCTGCATCCCAAAAAGGAGCGTGGATGGCGGGAGCACCTTGGCCGTGGCAGCAGCCGCCAGCGTGCAGCGAGGTCGAGGAAATGTCCTCTGGAGGATGTTTCGGAGCAAGGTCCTACAATCTGAAGTATGCGGTAAAAATCAGCGCAAAACATCTGCTATCGCCATACCGATGGAGCTAAAAGTAGGTTTGGGGGAGGCAGGGAGGAGCCCGGCAGCACGGGGCCTGGGCAGCCACAGGCTGTGGGTTTGCCTCCCGGCCGCTCCCGGCTGCACAGTGCCCTGCCAGCCCCGAGCCACCCGCTCCCGGTGCAGGCAGGGCAGGAAGGTTTCCCAAAGGCTTCCCAGAATTTGCTTCTTTTGCTTGTTGGAAAATGAGCATGAAAAAGGATTTCTAGCTACTACCTAACTTTGCTTCCGCAGGCAGCAGCAAGGCCCCAGCAGGCGCATCCTCCCTCCGTGCAGGACAAAGCCACCCCGGAGCAGGGTGTCCCCAAACGCCACACTGGAGCAGATCGTCTGCTGCTGAGCAGAAGCCCATTTGCAAAATTGCATGCCGGTTTTTCCTGGTTGTTTCCAAGCAACAAATAATCTGTACTTTGAAAAAAACGCCTGCTTTTTCTTAAGAAAAGACCGCGATGGTGGCATATCCACCAGGGGACAGTTCTCCGTAGCTAGGCTGCAGTCCTCAGTGCTCCAGGTATAGCCCCTGTATTGCACAGTACCCACCAAGATACAGAAAAAGGGGGAAAAAGGCCCATATTGAGAGGTAACCAAGCTCATGTCCAAGGCCCTGATCATCGGCTAAATCACTTCATTCTTCTCTGCTCCTGCTATGGCTCTCTCATCAATTCGGGCTGTAAGCTTTACAGGAGGTAAGACTATCCTACCTCTGTAACAGCGGCACAATGAAATAACGCATATTTAGCTGAAACACTCCAACATGCAGGTACTTCTTTGATTTTTTTTTTTCCCCTGCAGCCTGTATTTCTTTATTATGGGAGTTCAAAGCAATAGCACTGGAGCAAGCAGCGCCCAGCGGCAAGCCAGAACCCAAGGGCTCTCTTTACTATTGCCTTTCTATTTTAAGAACAGGGCATTATTGTTAATATATTTCTTATGTTTAGTTTTTATCAGAGTCAGTTTGTTTAACTAATAGTCAGATTTATTTACTGGAAGGAGGAGGAAAGCAGCAGTTAAAAGGATACAGCAAATACAGCAAACATTAATCTTGTCCCCAGCAAAACCACGGGCAGCACCTTGGAATTTTTTCAACTTTTCTACAAGGTCTTTAGGTTGTAGTCAAAATAATGCCTTAATCTGCACATTCCCCACTCCGAGGTCTGCAACAGTAAGGGCTTGTGCTGAAGAACAGTCTTTGCCGCAAAAAGCAATGGAACTTGTTGGGCAACTCAGGAACTGATGCCAAAAAGGTAATTCCCATTTATCTCAACAGGAGATTCCTTACTGCTGCTCAGGACCTACAGTATAGTCACTTTTCTGATTTAAAAGAAAAAAAATCTCCAGCAGGAGAGGACAATAATTCAAATTTAATTTCATCTCCTCACTTTTACCAAACAGAGCGGTTCCGTTCTGTTTCATGGAGACCATTAAAATTAAGATTTGCCTTTGCTGAGAGGTGACACAAACTTTACATTTCCATGAAAATGGAATTTTATATTTAAAAAAAACCCCAATAAACTGAAAACTCAGCTTTTCCACTTGGGTATTCCCATCTCTCTCTAAAGAGAGTGCTTGAGACCAAACATCCCACATGATGAAAATGTACTTGGAGGAGGTAAGTCCTGGTGAAATATTTTCACTTTGAACATCACATTTCGGTGAAATGTCATTTCCTTGAAAGCGTGCCAAGTGGCGAAGATGATTAAATCTTGAGGCCGGTCCCTAGCCTGCCTCATGGTCTTTTCCACCCCAGGAGGGGTGCTGTGCGGGTGCTGCTGGCGAGGGGGGCCCTCCGCTGCCGCGCTGGGACGTGCCCTGACCCCCGGGACAGCCAAACCCGGCCGGGTGCTCGGTGGGGAATGGAGCTGCGGTGCCCGAGCACGGATCTGGGCTTTAAAGGCTACGCTGAATCTTTGGAAAGTGCGCTGAATGCGAGATTCATCTCTGAATTTTGGTATCCAGAAAAAACGTGAGTTATCTGTGAATTACAGTGATGACGTATAAAAAGTAGACCATCTATTTTTTAAGTTCTTGATGACCTATTGCCATTTCTCTACATGCTTATACCGGTGCAGAAAAACATTTGATTTTTTGTCCAGCTAAATTCCTTGAGGCTTCCTGTGGTTAAAAAAGAACAGTAATGTCTGAAGTTTAAACAAATTAAATACTGTCAAGCTGAACAGAAGTTGGCTGGAGATACAGGCAATAATTTGCTTTTAACTTTAACATCCATGGTTCCTATACTGAAGCTAAAATTGACACTGACAACCCTTGACCACCCTGACAGTCCCACTAAAATCAGTAAGACTATTGGCATGAGTGAAGACACACATGATTGCTGCCGTTTATTTGGAGTTAATGATTTATACAGTGTAATTGTACAGAGAAGCATAGGATGTTTATATGCCTTTTTTGAAGCTGTGTGAAGGCACAAGATTTGAGGAGCTCGAGTAATTAGCAACACGTCACAAAAAAACCCCTTGTCTCTTGACTCACACACCCAAAGGGAGGATGCTTGCTCACTTTCTTAATCATGTCCATTGTGAGTACCCCTGGACACTGCTTTGCATCTGGGCTGACATCCAAGAAAAGTGAAATTAATTTGTTCAGAAAATAAAATAACAATTTCTTTGCTCACAGAATTTGTCAAAGAGCCTCCTTTTTCTTTCATTTGCTTTACAAAATGTTAATTTTGCTTAAACATCAACACATTTTGTCAAAGAAAACCATTTTATTCTCATTATTATGTTTATGCTAAGAGGAAAGAATGAGCAGCTTTGTGACAGGAAAACATCTGAGTTTTTCAAAGAGGAGGAGCAAGCTGTGTGTCACGTATTGTTTTACCACATTCTCCTATTTGCATGTCAGCGTGATATTTGTAAAAAGTTTTCAAATGAGATGCTTGAGATTCATTTTTAGCCCCCAGCTGAACACAAGAGAGGCAACAGCCGTGGATGCTATAGAAGCAGGAGGGCACGGTCCCAGTCCTGCTTGCGCAGCCGTGGGCGATGCCTGGGCAGGCGCTCACCAGCGTCCCCGGCAGCTGCCCGCGCGCTCGGCTGTCTGAAGGAAAATGGATTTGACCACAGCCGTGTTTTGAACATGAAGCCGAGCAGCTATCTGATATTATCTTTCATAACCTGTTTTCAGTAACCCCGCTCTGGCTTGCCAGAGGTTTTCTTTCTGCTGCATGAGCTGCTCTTACCCCTCTGTAGAGAGGGACGATGCTTTTCTGATGGTGAGCTCCTGACACTGCCATTCCCCAGTTTTGGGACTAGTGGTTTGGGATACAGATGGCAGGACCCCTCCTGCAATGGCTGGCTTGCTGCGACGGCGTGCTTGCGATGGCTTGCTTGCTGCGACAACGTGCTTGCTGCGATGGCTGGCTTGCTGCGACGGCTCACTTGCTGCAACGGCGTGCTTGCTGCGATGGCTGGCTTGCTGCGACATCATCCTTGCTGCGACATCATTCTTGCTGTGACATCATCCTTGCTGTGCTGCATGGAGAGTCAGAAAGGTGCTGCGGGCATCTGGCAGGACCTTCCCACCCAGACTCAAGCCGCTCACCATCAGGAGGGGAGACGGGGAAATGTTCCTGCCATTTACCACCACGGCGGAGGTTAAGGGAAAGACCCTGCCCTGCCAGGGTGCCTGTGGGTCCCAGCCCCTCACTGGTGCCAGCGTGATGTGCTGGTGGGGACGCTCCCTCTCACCAGCCCTCGGTGGCCCTCGAGGCTCCTCCTCCCCTCCATCCCCTCCGGGAATCCCAAGAGCCAGCCTGTCTCCACCAGCACGTACCGAGCTGAGTTTCAGGCTTTTCTTTACTTCAGACCAGTACTTCTCATTTCTTTGATGCTGGTCTGTGCTCATCGTTTGCACATTCATTTTGCCCTCTTCCTGTTTTATATGTTCCCTAAAGCCAGTAAAATCACACCGGGGATGGATTTGGCTTTCTGTCCACCAAACATCTGCCTTCCTGGGGACCCAGCTGTTTCTCACCAAAAAGCCGAAAGGGTGCTCGCGCTCAGCCCTCACGGGTCACCCTGTGCTTTCCATCCCAACGGGATCTCTGCGTCCGCCACCTACATCAGTCCTCTCTTCTGACACCTCCAGCCATACCAGTCAATTTAAGAGCCTGTCACATTAATCACGATTAGGCCTTGCTCTCTCTTGAACAGGCTGATCATTAAAGGAGACTTCTAATTGACACGTTAGTGATTCGAGAGGTGAAACATTTCCTCTTATAACTACAAAACAGCATCTGGGATGCCTTCTAGCTGGAAGATGGTGGAGCACTGATCTTTAGAAATCCAGTGATCTGTCTGTCTTGATAATCCTGATCAAGTGCTAATTTGAGCAGCGGGTTTTCTGCTCTCTACCATCCTCTGTTATCTTCTTGCACCCTTTACTTTACAATTTCCCTCCATCGGTTATGTTTCTCTCCCAGAAAGGCTGTGTTGGAAGAGCAGATTAAACCTTTACACAGGTAGTTGCAAATAAATGTCTGTGAGAATTTACTACCTGTCAGCAGTTTTAGCTTATCTCTTGAAAAGCGCTGCCTGTGCAAAACACAACAGTCATCATCGCAGGCTTATCCAGCAAGCTACATCTATAGAGAAGTTATCTTCTCTCTTTAAGTATATTGATTCTTCTTGATTTTGTTTTTTGTTTGCTTCCCTTGTTATTTGTTGTTAGCAAAGGCTGATAATTCTGAAATCAGTCCCTGAGCTACAAATGGTGGGAGGGCCGGTTTGTCTCTGAAATAAGGCTACAGAACTGTAGCATCCGGACGTCGGCCGCGGTCCCACCAGTCACCACAGGCTGCTTCTGGAGAAAGGCATCTGCCACACAACTCTTTTTTTAGTATCCTTTTCAGCAGAACTAATGAAGGCATCTCTGCAAAGTTTTTTTAGGACTCATTCCCAGTAGCTCTTTGAACGAAAATACTACAGCAGGTCAGCAGCGGCTGGATGCGGAGCCATGTAAACCAGCCCTTGCAGAGCGCCAGTGCCAAAACAAATGAACTCGTATGGTGGGAAAGCACAGGGCTGCATCCCAGGGGTGAGTCCTTCCCTCAACAAATCCTTTCCAAGAGGCATGCTTTCACTGCAACGTAAATTTTGTTTTACATTTACTTCATTGGATGTTCTGAAAAGCCCAATTCCCTGATACTCAGGTGCAGTTAAATGCCCTCTTGCTTGTCCTCATCAGTTGGCCGCCTCCTGGAAAACACACGACTGAACAGAAAGGAATTGAGGTAAGGGTGGATATATGTTTATGCATTAAAAAAACCACGCAGAAAAAAGAGACAAAATGAGTCAATGGTAAAGTAGGTGCAGAAAAGAGCACAAAAATAATCTCCGTGACAGCGCCAACATCAAAGGCAGTATGTGATGAGAGAGAGGTCGTAGAAAGCACAATTAGACACAGATAAAAGCATACCAGGGGAGAGGGAGAGAAGAGAAAGCAGAAGAGCTCGGTCACAGCAGGTGTGGAGTTGACTCCATAGAGACTGAAAAGCCCCATCTACTTAGAAAATAGTTGCAACAGGAAAACAAGCATGCCTAAACTACCCACCGTTCTTCTTGGAAAAGAGGACTGGCAGTTGGATTAAAGAGCAAGTCAGTCTCTGTAAACTTCCCTTGTCTTCTCTGCCACAGCCATGACGAGCGTTTTGGTTATGGCAGTACGTTTTTTGATACTTGCATATCTCCTGTGCAAAACCTGACGAATAAAATGCAAGAGCCCGAGATGGGTTACAGTGTGCCTGTGCTCTCCCGGGCACTTGTCTTGGTGCCTCATTTTCCTGAAGCTGATAGCTTAAACCACAAACCTCGTATGCTACACGAGGACTGCGTTTGTGCTCACAGCGACACGGACTTTGGGCAAAAGGGGCAGGCCTGATTTCTCCAAGGTAATGCAAAGCCTCCAGCCAGGCAGGAGCCCGGTGGTGCCGACTCCCTGGAAGCCGCAGCCCATGGGGCAGTCGCTGATGCCAGTGACTCTGCTGCCCGAGGCACACGAGAAGGGGGGATATGGCCAAGAAGGGCAGAACGCTTTGGGTCAATGCTGTGCAAAACCATGCCTGCCACATCTGTCAGCAACAAGACTGATTTGCCAAAAAGAGTGACAGAGCTTTTCTGTAGTGAGAACTGAAATTGTTTAAAGAATATCTGTTTTATATGAGTCAGAAAAAAAAAAAAGAAGCAGAAGACTAATTTTATTTGTCAACATCAGCACAGAAGTAAGCGCAGGAAAGAAATTAGTTAAGTCATGGTATCTGAAGGACTCAAGGGGAAAGTAGGAGGGGTGCGATCTAGGAATACTTGAATCTTTTTTGCCAGAACTGTGGGTTGAACTTCCCTATTTAAATGTGTCTTTAATGTCTTTATATAATTAATTTCTAAGTTGGTCACCATGGCAGCAATGGCAGACTTACATGAATGAAAATAGACATTAGCAAAGACAAGACTGGAGAGTAGCTGGATGTTGTTTTTGCAGTCTCTGTTGGTCTTGGACCCACGAGCTCGCAAGAGAGTGCGTTCCTCCGGCGAGGGCTGATGGCCAAGCTGCAAAGCTGCAGGGAGCAGGGCACCCTCTGCCTCCCTGGGATCGCCTCCCGGGGATGGTGCAAAGCTCTTTTCCATCAAGCTGAGCTTAGGACCCCAGACCCAATGTCTTGGGCAGGGAAGACTGACAGCTTTATTGTCATCTTCCCATGTTTCCTCCTGCTGCTGATCAGCAAAGATAAATTGGCTCCCACAGTGATACAGAACACCAGCTTTGTTTATTTAGTCAGCAACTGTGTAAGGAATAAGTGAACCCTCACACTGTGTGCTCCTAAATTCAGCATCTCCACTTCCTTCTGTGCCTCAGTAAATCTGCTATTTAATGTAAGGCTGGAACTACAAAGTGATGCTGCATCTCTGCACTCAAAGAGGTAATCAAACATTCGTTATGGCACAGTTAGCAGCATGTTTATAAGCATCTGCTTATACAGTTTGCTGTTATGCTACCATGCTATCTAGCTTACTTTTTATATTGCAGTGTGCTTCTGCAGCCCTCATAGCCCTCTCTGGCTGGTGAATATGGGAGATAAAGACTTAATATAGGAGAAATGCCCTTTGCAACTGCAAAAACCTTCTGGTGTGAATTCGATGTCTAAAGACTGTAATACAAAAGTAACTTTACACCAACAGTGACTGAAGGGATCAGTCTAAGCACACAGCTCTGAATGTTTCAGTGGCTTTGGCATTCCTGAAGAATAAAAGAAAGTTGCATCATTACAGTGTTGTTTAATATAGTCACAGTGACGACATTCTTGTTTGAAGACTTCTTTTCATAAATTATTTTCTGAGGTGACGTTGACTTGCGGCTGAGCGGCCTTTTCTCCTGCATGCCTACCTGTCAGGGCTGCACTTTGTCTTTCTGCATCTACTGCTGCACCGAGCTCAGCTTTTCTTCTTGCCACTGCTGTTAATTTTGCATACATAGTATTCATTTTACTAGCTATTTTTTCTTATTCACAGCTGAGCTTGTTCTGTGTTCCATCTTTTACTACAGGACCCACATTAGCGGCATGTATCAGAGAAACAGCACCATCCTTTTTGCTTTGTACCACACCCCCATGGCATTTCGGGCAGTTTCCAGGTCAGGTTTTAGTGCCCCGGTAACCGGAGGATGTCCGGCAGTGAGGCTGGGATGAGCGAGGACAGGAGGGGCCAGTGGTTTCCATCCCAGCCGGTCCCGCTGCAGTCGTGCCCAAGGCCACTGGAGGGTGAGAGGAAAAGAATCCCACGGAGCTCTGGAAGCAGAGGGCTGGTCGGTCCCCAGGGATGTCGCCCGGCACTCAAGACATGGTTTCCAAACAGCATCCTTCCGAAACCCTTTCACCGGGTGTCTTGGAGGAGAGCAAGGCGGGGGGAAGCTGCTGACGGCACAGGGCTGCCAGCCCAGCTCTGACACTGGCCTCTTCCCCCGGAGCCTTCCCACACTGTCCCTCCCCGTCAGCTGGGGCAGTACCGCAGCCCAGAACAGACCCCACAGGCAACCGAGGGCCTTTGGTGGGTCAGACCTCTGTGGGCTGGCCGCGCCGCACCACTCCCCCCGGCCTGCAGGGCAGGTCCCCAGCCGGCCCTGGGGAGCCCCCGGCCTCGGGGAGCCCCAACCCAGGGGAGCCCAGCCATGGAGAGCTGGGCCAGCCTGGCTGCAGAGGGAGCAGCAGCTGGACATTGCATTGCATCCCCCTTTCGAGGACAAAAACCCCACAGCCGGAGAGAGGAGAGTGCAGACGCCCTGAGGAACAGCTGACTAGCTGGACATTGATTAAAACAATACTAAATCTAGGGAAATTAAATTATCGTTGACTGGTTAATGACATCATTGCAGAAAGTTCTCCAGTGAGAGAACTAAAATGTTGCCGTGGACTTGCGGCACTGATCAGGGTAGCAAGGAGACAGATGTGAATACCAGGCTTTTTCTCAAACAGAAGAAAAGCCCCAAGTTGTTCCCGGAGTCGTGTAGGAAAGTGGCCAGCCACGATGCCAGAGCCCCACCACGGGGCCGTGAGGAGGGGACACCGGGGAGCCCCTCCTTGCCAGCACCATCCGAACGGCGTGGTGGGAACAGGGCTTCCTCTTACTCCGTGCCTTGACTTTCTCCGTGAAGGAAATCTCTGGTGGAAGGATTTACATATGTCTACGTTAACATAAACAGAGAGTGGAAAAGGAAGTTTATACTAAATGGAAAGAGTAGACAGTTTTCCAAATATGCTGTTTGCTGAGCCTTATCTAAATTAACCAGCCGCGCTTGGCCATCCAAGAAAGGTCTGGGAGAGAGTGCTGTGCAGGCATGTGTTCACAGGATGTTGAGGATTTCAGTGCTGCACTTAGATAAAACCGATTGAGATCACAGTCATAAGGGATTAGATAAATAAACTGCTTTCCTTCTCTAGAGAGAGGCTGGATGTTCCAGTCTTTAGGTTGAAGAGAAAAAAACCAGCTAAAAAGAAAGGCTGTGTCAGTCCTTTATCCATTTCTGATCCATGTTTAACAAGTAGCAGCGGCATTTCCAGACTATCAAGAATGCGTTTTCTGAGAAAGGTGATCTTAAGAGCAAATTACTGTGAGTATCAGTTCTGTATTCCTCAGATGGGGCGGACACCTCAGAGAACGGTGGGGCCTGTGGTTCATGGAGGACATTGTTATCGCTGATTTAAGTTTACGCTTACGCCCATCAGCGCGACCCCCGGGTGCTGCTGCAGAGGCTGGAGCCCCCATCGCGAGGAGGGGTCCCTTGTGTACCGGGCGCTGCTGTGCAGCCAGCCAGGGCCACGGAGCCCCTCCGGCACGGGCTGTTATTCACGTTTCTCATAAGCCTCCTGTGACCTCATGGCTTGTGGTTTTCCTCCCCGTTCAGTATCGTAGTGGTGCTGCAAACACCAAGTCCTCAGACAGCCAGTTACGCAGCCCAATCGGGGTTCAAGAAAAAAAAAAATCTTGTTTATTTCACATTTTTTTATTTGTTTCTAGGAAATTGAAAGACAATTTTTATCAGAGAAAAATTTGTTTCCATGACCATCAAAGTTTCTGCCAGAGGCAACTGCCATATCTCTAGGAAGTGAGGTTCAGCCAATCGCTCTTTTTGGTTTGTTTTTTTTCCAGATCCATTGTGCTAGTTTTCTAATCTTTTGACCAATTTCAATGTAATTTGATAGGGACTGAAGCATATTAACCAACTGCAGGTTTCACCGAGGAGGGCAGGCAGGAGGTCCCGCTGGGAGGAGCGCAGCCGGGACGGACTCCGGGCGCCGGCGCGGCGGACACTGCTCCTGCCGGATGGATGGACGGCGGCTCAGCCCCAGCCTGCGCTCACCAGCCCGGGCTCGGTCCTCGGGCAAGGGGGACCGCCTGGTCTAGACCTACTTCTCATTTAGTGGTCTGTCAAAGGGCTTGGGATTAACGAGGTGATAATTTGGACTCCCAAGTATTGCGGCCGAGCCTCAGCCTGATGATCAGAAAGTGAAGCACTGAACTATTTATGTTCCAGTTCCTACAGCTATTTTTAATACAGCTTCAGAGACTTGCTGTATTATCCTTCCTTTTTAGCGTCTGCTTCTTTTCTTAATCTCATCTCATTTTCCCTGCCCTTTCTTTATCTTTGGATCAATTTATACCATCCTTTTTATCATGGTCTAATCAGAACACACTTTATGATTTCAGATAAATGTAGTCATGGTAATTTTCCACTCCATTTAGGTCAAGTCAGGATGAAACAATTTTTTTAAATCTTATCTAGTAACCACCAGAAATGGCTCCTTGTTAAACTATCTGTCCCCTTGCTTTTCTAACGTTATTAGATTTTAATGTCAAGTGTCATTCTCCTTTTTGGGGTTTTCAATTGGTTCTGTGCTGTAAGCTAACCTGTAAACCCTGGAAAGAAATGCAGGGGGTCCCTTTTCTCTCCCTGCAGCATCCACGGGAGGTGGCTGGAGGAGCCCTTCCCCTCCCTCCGGTCCCACCAGCACAGCTTTCCCACCCGTCAGGCCTGTGCACGGCTCTTCAGCAGCCAGAACTGGCCACCCCAGAGCGGGGCTCGCCGGGCACCCATGCGCACGGGCAGTGGCTGGAGGTGGGCTTTGCCAACACCCGGCACGCAGCAGACGCCGTGGTAATCTGCACTAATCTGCACGGGTTTGGTACCGGCCCCACAATGTCCGCTTCTGAGATGGCTGTGCTTGGGGTTTACCTGTTTGGGGACACCCGGGAGGATGCTGTAGCGGCGGCAGAGGTGGATGAGGAATCCCCGTGTCCGAGCCCTGTCCCAGCCACGCAAACCCGGGTTTTGGTGCTGTCGCACCGGCGGTGGGACTGCGGGCAGGTCCTGTGACCCTGCTCGGGGTTCCGCCTGCTTTCTGCAGCTCACAGAAAACTGCCTTGCTTTTCTGAAGCACTTCGAGCAGGACTCTGTTATCTTTGGGTGACACACGCTATCTGAGCTTTAATAATATTACCCATAATAATATTATTCAGGTTCAAGCAAGCTAGCAGAATGTTAACAATCTTTTGATTTGATATTGCATTGTTTCAAAAACATTTATGTGCCAAATTGTCATACTTCTCCTCTATTTTATCCTTTCTTTGAGGATGGTATTGGTTCCAGCTTTGAAATGCAAATACCAGTCCCAGTGCTCTCGCTTCCCTTGCAAAGGTTAAGAATACATTTATCGTTCTGTTCCTGGCTGGTTGGAAAAGGGCAGGAGATGGGGACCGAGACGAGGGCTCTGGCACCACGCAGGTCCCAGCTCAGCCACGGCAGGCTTCATAACCCTACAGGTTTATATTGGCGGGTTACATTTAGTTCATATTTTGTTTACATATGAGGGGTTGTTTTGATTGAATATTGTAGCTATTGGCAAAGATCTGTACAAGCCTTCTGAACATGTGTGAAGTGAGGACAAAAGCGTTCAGGATAAACATTATTTTAAAACCTCAGAGTAATTAGCATAGTTAAACATTTTAATTTTAAAATCGTAATATGGCTGTTTGCCAGTGTGCTCTGAGGATGGGCAGCAGAGCCCAGGGGACCCTCTGCGGAGGATGAGTTCGGCAGAGTTCGGCATCACGCCCTTCGGTGCCGACAGGGCTTTGGGCGAGGGATAGCTGGACCAAGCAAACCTGGCCCCTGCCCTAGCCTGACGGTGCACACAAGGGAAGGGGAGGGAGGCTCCATTTTCACCGAGCAGCACTAAGCTACCAGGGCGAGTCTGGAGGACGTACAGTGCATTGCTGCGGGATCCAATAACTGGATGTGCCAAAAAAAAAAAAAAATCTGCTCCATCTGTGCCAGCCAGGCGCCTGGCTGTGAGCACCCTCTCCCCACGCCTGCTGGAAGGATGCAGGCATTCCTTAGCCATAAACCCGTGTTTTCTTCTAACGGCACGTACAGATCATTTTCGACCTGTCCCACAGCCCCCTCCCCACAGCCTGGGCTGGCGTGTGCCCCGTGGACTGGCGGCAGTGCCTCCCACCCATATAAGTACACTGGAGGAGAGCGCGGAGCCTGACTCACTGCCGGTCCCGAGGGCAGCTGCCAGCAGCCGAGATGCCAGCTCGGAGGAGAGCCATTTCTGCAATCCCAACCAGACATGCAGAGCAAGGAGACAAAAACAGGGAGGGAGAGGAAAACAGGGAGAGAGGAGAGCTGAAGCAAGCATGCCTGTCTAGGAAAGGCACGTGAACACCTAACAGCCCGACCTTCACTGACCTTCAGCAGCCAGCACGGCCGAAAGGGGGGCATTTCACAGAGGTGGGACGACAGCCAGCCCGAACACAGATCTGGGCTAAAATTGCTGTGAATGCATGAGATGCTGAAATTTTGAGATGGTGTCCAAAGGGCTCATCATATTCAGACAACTCATCCTTCTGTGAAGGATGAATACATATGTGAACTCCTCTAGAATGAAATTAAATCTGTGCTTCCCAGTAGTCTGCAGAGTTTAAATTCTGAGGATTACACTATGGATATTGCTGCTTAATAATTAAAGGTGGCAGCACAAACTAGTACCAAGAGTGCTAAAATCAAAGGGAAGCAAGGGAAATTACTTGGTGATGCTTTTATTGGGCTCTAACAGATGTCAAACCTCAGCATAAAAAGCTTAACCTATGTAATTTCTACCTTCAAAATGAAACTGAAACGGAAAAGAACAGACTGCCTAGGCATTTATTTCATGTCTTTCACTGAGTTATCTAAGACACCTCAGGACACCCCAGTGACACAAGCCCCTCTTTTCGAGGAGCCGCCAGCCATTACACAATGAGGTGACATGAGCATGGCTCATGGTAACCCAGCATCAATTCAGCCAGGTCCTCAAAGACCATGCAAAGCTGCTTACAATTCACAACGCTACCCCTTTTTTTAGTGCTTGTTTTAAAATGCCCTTTGACTTCTGTGCTTTTAGACTGCTTCAAGGTCATGACTTAACATTTCTCTCCCTGGTGCCGACAGCCAAGGTGTCCGGCAGTGCGTCCTGGGCCATTAATTAGAGCACCGACACCTTACATCTTGCAGTAAGACCACAAATGACAAAACAGAAAAACTCCAAGTCAAGTTGTGCCATCGGCATCTCAGCTGACACTGGATCAATACTAGGATCACAGGGCAACTCAGGTGGGAAGGGACCTCATGAGATGGGCAACCCATCCTCCTGCTCCAAGCCGCGTCAACTGTGGCGTATCTTTATCTGGTCAGGTCTGGAAGCCGTCAAGGATGGAGACTGCACAGCCCCTCTGAGCTGAGCAACTCTGCTTGACCGTCCTCAGGGAGAGAAAGTTTTTCTTTATAACCACTCTGAACCTCGCTCCTGTCGGTTTATGCCCATACTGCCCATCCTGACCTGTAACACCAGGAGGAGCCCAGCTCCGGCTCTCTGTCTTCGCTGGCCTCCCTGTAGCTCCTGGCTGGGAGCCCCTGCGGCCGCAGGCAGGACTGGGCAGCGTCCCCGCTGCTGCCTCGGGGTCCCAGCCCACGGCCAGGGCATGGCCAGCGCAGGAGCCCGAGCTGCCTCGTTGAGCACTGCTAAATGCGTTCATGGATGCTGTTTGGGGGGCGTGTAGGTTTTTCATTTTTAAGATGTTTGTGACTTACCCGGGGAAGGCGGCTGAGGTATAAGGGGGTTGCTACATCCAGCCCTCGCCAAATTTCATGTGTCCTGCTTTTACAGCAAGAGAGAATAATGCCTCGTTTCCATATGGCTTTTAGCTCCTCTTGCCACAAGCGTGCCATTGACACTCAATGTAGGAAGTGTCCCGTGACAAACCTTCCCATCAGGTCGCGGTTACTGCAGAAGGAGCTCTATGGAAACACAGCTATTGTAAGAACTGCTTTAATAAGTTTTGAGCAATTAGCTGTTTGTTTTGTTTTGTGCTTTAATGGGGGAGAGGGGAACTGTTTGTTTGGGTTTTTTAAGATTTCTTCTAGGTACAAGTTAGGAAGTAAACAGTCTTTAAAGAAATGAAGTGAATGTTATCAAGAGTATGGTGCTCTAATTATAATTACATAACTCATATTTCAATTTGATGGGAATATTAAAAGGATCCCTGGGAGAGTTTTGAACAGTCTAAAAGTGCAACAGCATAAAATCCAATAAACCTTGCCTTCTTTTAGAGGACATTTCCTTAAAGGGCCAGGTTTAGCTGCCAGTGCTGCAGTCTTTGCAGAAGTGCAATTATTTCCTCAAACTCCCTAAAAGATAAACTAACTTTCACACTAGAATTTTCTCCCATCCATGTGATGGAGTAACGATAGTTTTTACTGTTGTCAAGGCTGGAATCCAGAGGACTGTGTGAGTGGATGCAATGCATAAATATTTTCAGTCCATGCCTTATTTGTATAGAATACAAGATGTATTTATAGCCCTTATGAATACAAGATGGATGTGAGTCAAGAGAGAACTGTGTCTGAGTGGGCCGGAGCATTTGGTGATCTCCACGGCCGTTTCAGAGGGGCTTTGGGGGGCAGGAACATTATCAGGCTTCTCCCCTTTTTAGTCCTCGAGCTGCTCGGCAGGTCAGGTTCCCACAGGCAGTGCAGAGCTGGGGAGAGCCAATGCCGCAAGAGAAACAACTTTGTAAAACTGCCTCTCTCTAGAGCTGTGCTTTTATCTGTGGGGCTGAACATGTGCCCCCGCTGTGTGTGGCTCATACCCCAAGTACACGGCAAGTTGCTGCCAAGGACAGGACAAGAGTGCCCCTGAACTCCTCCACGGGCACCCAAAAGGCTTGTGGC
Source organism: Gymnogyps californianus (assembly GCF_018139145.2). Lineage (NCBI taxonomy): Eukaryota > Metazoa > Chordata > Aves > Accipitriformes > Cathartidae > Gymnogyps > Gymnogyps californianus. The sequence goes on along the minus strand of NC_059476.1, from coordinate 579,020 downwards.
ACTGCCCGGTACAGCCCAGACGCTGCATTTCCTTGGCCCCATGTCAGAGGAGGAGGAAAGGTTGCTCTTTGCACCTCTCTGCCTTTACAGCAGCTGCAGCAGGAGCCGGGAAGCAGAGCCCCGGCTGCAGGTGGGCATGGGTGGGACGTGCCCGTGGTGGAGCGGGAGGAACGGGAATCGTCTGGCAGCGCCACGTGCGCCTGGACCAGGCACCCAGGGTGGCCTCGGGGTGAGGCGAGCAGAGGGAAAGGGATTTTATCTAGAGCGGGTGGAGGAGGGTGGCCAGGCTGACCTGCAGCGTCAGCACCGGCACAACTCGTGGCGTGAGGGTGGGGACGGGTCCCTGGCGCACCCGTCCTGCCGTGGCCCTGACGGACCCTGCGCTCCCAGCAGAGCAGGCGGCCCACGCAAACAGGGGACAGAAACGGCCTGAAAGGCCCCAGGGGCACGTCGGGCCCGGGTGCACGGGGCTGGGTGGCAGCAGGCGGCTGGGGGGCAGCTCTGCCCTGCACAGCAGCACTGTCACGGGACGGGGAGCACAGGGCTGCGGGGTGTGCAGCGTCCTACGGTGCCGGGGGAGAATTGCTGCTTCTCACAGGGAGCAAACGTTAAAACATTACTACCCCTCCATCTCGCGTCCCTCTGTTTATTCAGAAGCCTTAACCAGAAGTTTCCCAGCCTTTCTCCCCTCTGATTTCTAAATACAGCCGGTAGGAAATACTGCGTGTACTCCCCTGGGGCCTGGAGGGAGGCAGGGAGGGGTGACAGGTCCCTGCAGGAGGCGGCTCTGACCACCATGGCTCAGCAGCGAGGGAGCTTCAGCCCCCTTGGCCCCTTGGCCCCTCGGCCCCCTCGGCCCCTCGGCCCCCTCGGCCCCCTCGGCTCCCTCAGCCCCTCGGCCCCTCAGCCTCCTCGGCCCCCTCGGCCCCCTCGGCCCCTCAGCCCCCTCAGCCTCCTCGGCCCCCTCGGCCCCTCAGCCTCCTCGGCCCCCTCGGCCCCCTCGGCCCCCTCGGCCCCTTGGCCAGGCTCCCACACCCCACCGGGGCCTGGCCGGCCTGTCCCTGGCCCACAGGCTGGCCTGCCCAGACAGGGGAGGGACGGCTTTAGCAGAGCGAGAAAGACAAAATGTTAAAGCTGTTTCGTTCCCACTAGGAAGAAAAAAAACACCCTTACTATTTGGGCTACCGTCATCTTTTAGATCTTCAGACATCCATTTCATGACTTGGGTATTTTGTGGTTTAACTGTTTCACACCCTGGACCGCTTTCTGAAAGAAATTTATTTGAGAATCTTACTTTTCACAAACGAGGACCAATGGCATTAGTGTGGGATAAGACAAAGAAATCTGAGTAAATACTCTGACTTTCTTCACAGCTTCAGATTTCTTTTTAGGTTTTAGGTTTAATTGAATTTTCTGAGTTTCCAATCGTTGGTCCTAAGTAACTGCAGCATACTTACCACGTTATTAATCTTTATTTCTCCATGTATTCTCAATCTTGACTCAGTCATAGTGACATTTCTCACCTGGGAATAGAAAGTCAATTAAAAGTCATGCTCTGAGGGTTGTAAGCCTTCCCAGGAAAATGTTGTCACAAGCAAAATTACATATAATATGAAAGTTAAGGTGTTGGTTCTACTATGATAAATTTTAAACAAAATAAGGCTCGATTAATTGTATTGCGTAATATATGTATTGTTTAGTATTATATTGAAAACTAGACGATTAACTGAGAACTGAAAACCGTTCCTGAAATGTGCGCTTATTTGTAAATGGATAGCACCAAATATAGGTACAGATTTAAGCATATGAAAATGTTCCTGTGACGTTACTATTTATATGAGCTGGTATTTATGCAGCCAGATTTTAGACCTGATTCTAAACCCTGTTCGGCCTTCCCAGAGACACCCTCTAACAGGGTGTTTAAGGCTGCGCTGTCCACGCTTCATGGCTCACAGACAGCAGGGCGCCCGGTGAACGGCTGCGTGGCAGAGGCTCGGGCTCGCCGGGGGATCGTGCATGCGGTGGCTGAATTTATGAGTAAAGAAAAGTCAAAGTGGCACGAAGAAAGCTCTCCCTAGCAAAATGCTACTATTTGGTAACTGTACTGACCTCATAATAAATGCTTTCTGGCTACAAAGCAAACGCTCGCACAACTTTCTGCAGTTGTGCCAAGCCATCTATGCAAATCCTTTTGTTCAAGTTTCCTCTGTTTTCTCTCCCGAGATTTTCCAGGCTTGTTCAGCCTATACTTAGCTCAAAAATGAGGGAAAAAACTGACACTGGAATATTTGCCCCAAGGATGAGTAACTACAAGTAAGTATGTTGTAACATATTTACTTGTAGGAGCTCCCCAGCCGGCAGCAGAGAGGACGCGGCCCCGGGCTGATGCTCACAGTGGGAGAGGATGGCTCGAAGATCAAACCAGACCAAGCTGGCCTTTGTTAGGCAGGAGGTGACGTTCCTCTGGGTGGTTGGGGAAGCTCTTTCGGGCCCCGAGCCAGTCACTGGCCTGGCTGCAGTCACAGCAGAAGTTGTGGCCCTGGAGGAGTTTGGGGTGTTGTTGGGAGACACCGCTGCCCCACGCCAGGGCCACACGCCTTCCCCTGGTGTCATGGCTTTGCTAATCATCGACCACAGCCGCTCCCCAGGTGAGGCACTGGTGACAGCACATGCTGCTCGGACAAAATGGGGCTTCTCCACTGCACCCTCCTGGGGCCTGTGGAGCCTCCCCCCGATCCTGCCAGGGCAAGAAAGCTGGTAGCCATTGTTTGGCATGGAGGGGCAAATCCTGAGAGCTGAAGAGCACTTTTGCCTGAGAGAATGTGATTTAGATTAACTATTTTTAGCTGGATCTAGTGGGAGTTGAAGAAGGAGAGTGTCTTCCAGGAGATGCAGAATACCACGCTATATCGGGCGCCAGAATAGGAGCAGATGCTTCCAATTACACTTAATTCACCTCAATTATAGAAAAAGTCAAAAAAATTTATAGTTACACTAAGAATATCTTTTTCTGAAGTTAAAAATATTTGGCACTGAAGACTGTCCACATTAAAGAGCAGTGACACTTGTGGTACCAGCAGTTTGTGACTCTTCGCAGAGTGCTGCTGCTGCTGCTACCATGGGAAGATGGGTATGGTTTTGGAGGGGGTTTCACTTCACACTCCCTCTTTGGGACAGTTTATCCTGTGTCTGTTTCCTGACATCAACAAGCTCTGTGGTGTGTTAGCACGTCCAGCAAAAAGTATTTTGTTAGACTTTATGTCAGAATATAGTCTGGTGCTAGTCCTAAATCAGGCAGTTTCACAAAGATGACACCAGATCACCCTGTCCAGGTAACCAAAGGCTGGTATTAATTTCTGTCTTACTAGAAATCCTATTAAAGCTGAAATCACCGTAGATCATGGCAAACAATAACAGTCTGTAATACGCTTGGAGTGGAAGATGTTTCAGAGTGACATCGTGCCTATGTTTCACCCAACCATATCCTTCTCAGAGAAGAAGAGCCCTCCCAGCTTTCTGGTGGTGCCTTTCACGCCGGGGTGCAGCTCCCGGGGAGGCAGGAGGAACCAGGGAAGAGGAGCTCACGTTTGCACCGCTACGACCGGTTCTACAGGGAAACAGAGGGCTCGGATGGCACTTTCTCAGCTGCCAAGTCATGAGTCATTATTTCCTTTGGCTTTCCTCTCTGACTAACTGTTTCCTTCAGTTACGCTACCCTATTTATCAGCTGGAGACAGACATCAAAGCACGGGGTTTCCACCCGCTCCTCCTGGGAGGGCAGGCGGATCCTGCTCACGACACAGGGGTGCCCGTGCTCAGCTCCTCGCTCTGCTGCAGCCGGGGGCTGCCGGGCACGAGGGGGTCTGCATCCCAGCCCTGTGCCCCAGCAGACCCCTGCCCCCCAGGGCCCTTTTGGCTCTCCCGCGGTCCTGGCCCCACCTCCAGCACCCCCAGGAGCCAGGCTCCCCTGGGTCTCCATCCTTGTGCTGCAGGCTGGACAGGCTCTTGACATTTTGTTGGACTTAAGGGGGAGAAAAAGTCATTCAGTCAGTGCCGATTTCCTAATTCAGTGTAACCTTTTCACTTCCAAGCTAAGGACAGCTTGACATTTCCTCTGCATCCCAGGGAGAGGCTGCAAAGGCTCTCAGCTTGGCTCCTGATGCCGCTGCACATCTCTGGGACACACTGTGCATCATCAAATACTTGAACAACATTAAACTAATTTTTAAAGCCCTTTTTCACCGGTTCACCCACTCGAGTCGCTGTCATTGAAAACCTGCAGTGCATGCAGCTCTGCTCTGCCCGCTCTCCACTGTGCTGCCTGCCAGTGACGGTGAAGCTGATTTTATCTCAAGGGAACCCAGAATGAATTCCCACCATCTTTCCAGGCTGTCCCCTCATTGCCTTGGTGGTGAATTGTGGGCACACACTGCCTTCATGTCTCTTATACCACTCTGTGCCCTGAAATGGTGTGTGAGCAGCCACTGCAGGCAGTCCCACCATCCCACCCGTGCACTGGGTGTTGTGGGATCCCTGCATCTCCAGTTTAGACTGCTACCTCACATCTCCTTTGGTTTTGGATGAAGGAGATGACCGCACTGGCATTTCATATTTTTAGTTTTTCATTTCTTGGAGGCCAGCCTTTGATGGGACTGAAAGAAACACTACTGTCCCCAAAGACTTCATGTTACTCAAATGCTGGAGGGACTATTATACTAAGGGGAAGAGGCACAGTTTGTATCCATAAATCTTCAAAGATTCATACATAAATTTTGTAGTCATTTTCCAAGAAAAATGTGAATGGATGATCATGTTGAGAAGGTGCAGAGTGGCAGAAGTAACTAACAGCTACAGAAAAGACTTCTGAGTGCCTTGTGCCATACTTTCCTTCTGCAAACTAGGGACCAGCCAGTTTATTATAGCTCTTCATGGTAAGAGCAATAATTGCTTCCAGTTCCAACACGCTTTCCCCTCTTCTCGTATTTTTTCCTGTCCTGGTTTTGGCTGGGATAGAGTTAATTTTCTTCCTAGCAGCTGGTACAGTGCTGTGTTTTGGATTTAGTATGAGAATAATGTTGATAACACACTGATGTGTTTTTAGTTGTTGCTAAGTAGTGTTTATACTAAGTCAAGGATTTTTCAGCCTCTCATGCCCAGCCAGCGAGAAGGCTGGAGGGGCACAAGAAGCTGGGAGGGGACACAGCCAGGACAGCTGACCCCAACTGGCCAAAGGAATATTCCATACTATATGACGTCATGCCCAGTATATAAACTGGGGGGAGTTGGCCAGGAGGGGCGGATTGTGGCTTGGGAACTGACTGGGCATCGGTCAGCGGGTGGTGAGCAACTGCATTCATTGTGCATCACCTGTCTTTCCTGGGTTATATTTCACTCTCTTTTTGTTATCTTCCTTTTCCTTACAATTATTATTATTATTATTGTATTTTATTTTTTATTTCAATTACTATAATGTTCTTATCTCAACCCACGAGTTTTACTTGTTTTCAATTCTCCTCCCCATCCCATTGTGGGGAGAGGGGAGGAGTGAGCGAGCGGCTGCGTGGTGCTTAGTTGCTGGCTGGGGTTAAACCACGACATTTTCCATTCTATATTGTCTCTTATGGCTGGCATAACACATGATTTACATCTTGGTGACTGATTATGGGCCACAGGGATTCCTAAGAGGTCACAAGCCAAGAGCTGCTCCTAAGAAGTGATGCTGTAGCCATGCTCCATGCTCATTATACAGATCACCAAACCTTGATTCAAGTCATAAATAATCACTGACAGAGTTGAGGCATGTAGCTGTAGCATTCATGCCACGTGCAGGAGGACAAAATTGGTCTTACTTGGCCAATACCATTGCTGAATTGTAAACTCCATGAATGCAGTATTTCTGATGTTATACCAGGTTCCTGAAAGCCACATACACCATCTCCAGGATCCTGAGCAACCTTGGAGTTAAAGATTGGAAAAAAGATCCTCCAACTTGGAGCTTTTCTCTGAAACATCAACATTAACCTTTGTAGGATAGGAAACAGAAGATATGCATTACCCTTGGAGAGAGTACCAAAAGGAGGTCAGGTCCACTTACGTATCACTGAGCAAGCTCTACAGGAGAAGGGGAAGGAAAAGGTGGCTTTCAGACATGGAAAAATATCAATCTTAGCTACCTTTTAATAGCTTTCAGTGTGTCATCACTCTGCTGTCTGAGCACCCTCCAGCGACTTAACACACGACCGGTAGCTACTCTTTGTCCTTCCTTCCCTATTGCTCTTCTCAAAGGGAAATACTATTTATCAAGGCAGAGAAGCCTTTGAAAATAACATCTTGGATGAATTAGGTTTCCTCTCTATGCTTGATTTATTGTCCCTAGATAATGTAACGGGAACAAGCTCTTGCCAGGCTCTCTCATGTACTCTTAAGTATTGCCAGTGCTTAAAGGGATCTTGTGAACTTTAAAAGCATGCCTCCATCTGAAAATTTTGCAGGTAGCATTGCTCCAAAAGGCAAAAGTATCTTTCGCCTTGAATGAAATTACCATGAGGGAGATTAAAAGGCTACTTCCCTTTCACTCTTTAGACATCCCTTTGTGTTCCAGAATCAGCCTGTGTCATGTTCCCTATTGATTAAATGGATCTTTTGCCCAGCAATCATGCACAGGGGAAGAAAAACAAAGAAAAGAAAAAAAAAAGAAAAAAAGCCCAAACCCTACAGTTTGCAGAGAAACTTAGTAGGATGCATTGTTCCTCAAACTGTCTGGAGCTGTTTCGCTTTTAATAACCATTTTTCAGGCTGACAGCAGCTCTTAAAAGTAGTTTTGGATTAAAAAGGAAGGAAGACATCCCAGGACTTCATGTTTCTAATTATGCTCCCAGAGAGCCTTCAAATGACTTTCATGAATTTATACCCAAAGCAGCCAATTCTCTTGCTGCTCACACTGTTTTTATTCTGATACAAATCTATTCACTTTAATGGGGCTATTACTGTTTTTAACAGGCTTACATAAGAGGAGACTGAGATCCAGTAGGTGGTCTCTATCTCACGTCTTTTCCTTGGTTTCAAACAGCTCCTGAAGGAAGAAAACCAAATTAGTTAAAATGAGGCCAAAAAGTCACACATCTGGGAAAAAAAAAAGGTAGCAGATACCCATCCATTGTTTATTCTTCAGTCCCCAAGATGAGACCAAAGCGTCGTGGGCGCTGAGCTTTCAGAAGTCAAAGGGCTCCCGACGGGTCCAAGACGCACCTCTGCAGGTCACGGCGGCAGCAGCCTTTCACCAGCTGCCTGAAAAGGGAAACAGGGGATCGCATCGGCCGTGCGGGACTGGGAACCCAGCACTCCTGAGTGAACCCAAGGGAGCTAACTGTGTCATTTTGGATAAAAAGCTGTTCCTAAATAATTGTCTGTATTTACAATTAAGGGAATTGTGTCCTTAAAACAACTTTTCTTTTGAATGCTGTATTTAGAAAGAGGCACTTTGCACTTAACCGTGTCCAGGTCTTACCCATTACTGTACTTCTCCGTGGTACTCACCAGTAACATGGTAAGTACAATTAGTCCATGTTTAAGGCTGATGCCACAGCTACTAACTCGCCACTTAGCCTACGAATACGGTGTCTTGTAGACTTTTTACATGAAGTAAAGTGTTGGATATTATTCTCAGATTAACTTTCATCTACTAGGCTTCTTGGAAAAAGAAAAAACAGGATCATGAGCATATTGTTCATCTGGTTATCTATCTTTTGACAGCTACTGAAAAAGAAAAGTACAGTTGTTTCTTTAAAAATTGAAACTATTTCAGCTGCAAGAAGGGCAGTGAGCAGTAATGTTTCATAAAGGAATTGAAATACATCTCTGCAAATACATTCATGGTGAGATGTCTCTTCTGATAGCTTCTTGAGAGAGGAGAGGAGTAAGGAAGTAGTCACTGAAAATAACCTGCATCTTGCCCTGGAGTTACTCCATTTCTTGTTCTTCCTAGTTGTCTGCTTTCATGTCTTAGAGCAGAGGGAAGGAAAGAGCGATGCCTGCCATCCATGCTCCTGCCTGTACCTCTTCCAGGCAGTCTCCCCACCTGAGCTCTGGGAGCCATCAGGGTTGGCGTGAGCTAGTCTGCTGCCCACGTTCTCCTCCAGATACTTTGCGAGCAAGTATTGTGCACAGCTCCTACTTCAGAGGATGAATAAACTTCTAAAAGCAATTTACAAGGCTTTATATTTGTTGATTTTATTGCTGCTGTAGTATTTGAAGTAGTCTGAGGTGGAAAATCCTGTTGGCAGGGAGCTGCTTTTGCACTTGCACCTCACCAAACAACTATGCTTAGCATTTATTGCATGTTTTTGGCCAGACTGTATTTGTGAATAAGGATCGCACACTTTATTTCAGGACTTGTCTTACTGACAACGTGATTCCCAGTTACTATGCCTGCTTCTAGGGAAAAGCTCTCTATAAACCTGCTCCTTAGTGGGAGAGACAGAGGAGGAAAAAGTTAACTCTTTAGAGGCCTTGAAACTCAGTAAGAGATAGGTCTTCACTTTGGCATGTTCCCTTGTTCTCTGTCAATGTATCTATATGGCAAGTCTCAACGGGAAGCGTTGTACCTGACATGTGCTGTATACCTGACCAGGAGCTGGCACGGGATGGTAATTCTCAGCTCTCATACTCCCTTGCTAAAATGCGAATATATTGCTGCGACATTCAGGCTGGGTTCAGTTCAGCTGCTGAAGGAGCCCAAAAATCACTTTGCAAAGGGATACGCTGCTCGCCAGTACTACTGCTACAACCGCTGCCATCCCACAGGGTCCAGGGGGCTTCCCCACTGGTGGGAGACATGGAGCAGACTGATGTGGCAAAGAAGGAGTTAATCCAGGTGCTAATTAAGGAGCAGCAGTAACGCACCCAGCTGCAGAGGGTGCCCTGAGGAGACAGGCAGCAGAGATTGCTTAAATGAGTGTGGGAGAGAGGGAGAGGGAAAAGGATGAGGAAACAAAGCAAAAGCAGAGCAGGCAGGAAAGCTGGAGCCAAGGTCCCCCGGTGAGGGTCACATCAGGCATGTGAAGCACCAGGGAACTGCTGGGTGAACTGGGAGAGCTGGGAGGTGAATAAAGCCGGTGCCACCTCCTGCAGCAGGTGACTGATGTGCTCCTGGGTGGGTTGAGGACATACCCAGGCTGGAGTGCTCTTGGTCTGGTTTTCAATGTACCTGCAGAAACGTTCCTGACATACGACGAGCGATGTCTCTGCTCTTCTGCACCAACTGCCCGCGTGCGTGCTCACCTCAGAGCAAACATGGGGCAGCTTGGCACTGACGTGGAGGTGGTGTGCCCACGCTAATCCCGAGCGAAGAGCATGCACGCAGGCGTTGAAGAGCAGTGGAAAGGCTCTGGAGTCACGTCTCTGCTTTGTGCCGCCTTGAGAGCCCTTGTGCCTTGTTGGCTCTGGGTGCGGAGGGAGGTCACCTCAACGGCTTTGACTTTCTTCTCGCCAGCCTGCGAGAGGGACGTTTTCATCAGGGTCTGACTGCTCAGGCGTTGCTTTCAACATGCAAAACCGTGAGGCAATGGGTGACTTTTCCTTGCTGTCTAAGTTGTGCTCTTCGTGCAAAGTGACAAAAGAAAAGTAGGAGGGAGGTAAAGCAGTGCTAAAATTGGTTAGACAGCTGCGGGCCGTGGAAACCTCACAGCGTGCCTGAACAGCAAATTATCACGTAGCCCTGGAAGGCGGTGATGCCGCCTCGCTCCTCATCCTCGCGAGCGTGAGCAAGACGTGGGACAGAGACGATGCGAATGTCAGAGGCACGTGGCAGTGGTGCCAAGGGACAAGTGAGTAACAGGGATCGCAGTCTCCAGATGGTTGGGTTTGTGCTGCCCACGGCCCCCAGCAGCCCCGAGGCTGCTGCCCGAGCTCCAGCGCTGCCACGGGACGGGCCAAGTTGCCCAGAGGTTCATTTCTACGGCCAACAGCAGCAAAAGCCTCCACAACTCCTGACAAACAATGCCTTTAGTCCAAATTAAATAATTTCACATCAACGTTGTGGGGTTTTTACCTGTGGCCTGAGTTTGTCTATTTGTCAGTGAAGCACAAGGGGAAAAAAACCCAAACATACAGTTTAAAATAATGTTTCAAGATTTTCACCCACCTTAAGGTAGGGTACCAGCATGTCACCAGCAGACAGGGGCACGGGTGGGGTTTGCTGACCTCCGGCTGCACAGGAGCATCACCCCCGAGGTGAGCCGGTGAGCCCCGCTGGGGCAGCGGCTGTTGGGGCAGAGGCAGGTTTGTTGGATGCCTTGGGTGAAGGAGCTCCTGTCTGACAACGTGGCTTTACGTCTAGGGCCTCCGACCCAAGCTCTTCGTTTTCCCGTGTACCTTCCTTTGCTTGTGTGAGCTGTCGGGCCAGGGCAGGACTCATCGAAAACCCCCATGCCACCTCCCCGTGAGCGTGCGGGTGGTGCTCGGGTGTGCCCCGCAGCCCCCGCCGTGCCACCCAGCGTGGCCGCGGTGTGTGTGCTGCATCCATCACAGCGACCCCGCCGTGAGACCCCGGCATTTGCTCGTGTCCCGTCTGCTGCTGGGTTGTGATGCCCCGCCACAACACGGCTCCTCGCAGCCGGGTGCTTCATCCCACAGCGCAGAAGGAAGCAGAGCCATCTCTCTCAGCCTGCAAGTCTGTTGCTATTAAGGGCTCAATTTTTATATTACTCTAAGGATAAGAATTACTCAGCTTTTAAAGCTTGAGATGGCATGAAATTAACTGTGCTCTTAGACAGCTTTTTTCACAGAGTGAAAATGCACTACTTCAATCAGTAACAGTGTGAAATGCAGTAATCTGAGAAAATTCTCTGGTTTTGTAACTACCAGCCAGTCACGGGTTTTGGTCTGTAAAAAGTGCACTATATAAAACATCGGTTAAATACATGTTTCTTTTTTTTGTGTCACAGAGATAAGTAATGCTTTCAAATATGCCTTTAAAAAACAAACCACAAAACAAGGGTACTAGCTTCTTGGTGTGGTGATGCCATGGAGCGATTGCTCCTGGTCCCTGGGTGGGGAACCCCACGGCTGTGGCACACAGTGGCAAGTGCAAAAGCAGCGTTTGCTGAGGGAATCCGGCATTTTCCAAAAATGCCACTCCATCCAGGCACCCCAAAAGGCTGTGAGGTCCGTACCTCAGACTTCTGCCTTCCAGTTGCAAAGCAGTACGTTATGTACAGCATGCAGTGCACACTGTCATTTTTTGTGGCTGAAAAATGCTGTATAACATGCCAGGTGCTACGGCCGTGAGCTGTAGCATATTGCTCTGTAGTATTTCCCTGCGCAGTCTCTGGAGCAAGGCTGCTGCCATCAAAGCTCTGGCTTGGAGCTCCAGGCAAAACTCAGTGTGATTTTGCAGAAAGCAATCACTCCCAGCCTTTCAAAGCATGCACTGAACGCAGTAGCCTTTCCTTCTGATAGCAAGCAAATTGTTCTAATGGCTCGTCAGATCATTTCAGAAACAAATATCTGCAGTGGTTTTGCAGAAATATGATGTAAATGCACCAGAAGTGAAATCTATGACAAACTAATTTCTCACCCTGGAACATTAATATGTAAACACTTTAGCTAAAATTCAAGCCCAAATTGCTGGCGGGGAGTGTCTATGGCAAAACCCACTGCCTTGTGCTTGACAGATGAAGATGCTGAGAGCACTTTAGGAGTAGCTGATCTGCCTCAAGACACCGTAAATGGCAACGATAAAGTTCTGCTGCCTGCCGCCGCGATGCAAGAGAAGTCCTGCAGCTCCTGCAGGTCTGGGGCCTGCAGCCGTGCCCTGCACCGCTCTGCTGCAGCGAGTGCGTTGCGAGGTGGCTGCGCCTCGGCTGGCACAGGGCAGCAGCTATTGCACGTGGAGGACAGTCAGCCGGGTCCTGGCCGTGCTGTTAGAGCCCAGCCAGCCATGCTGTCTAGAGGAACCCACAGCTGAGGAAAACCTTCATCACTCCAACGTGGGTGTGTAAGCACAGGGCAGCCTGCGATGCAGTGGTGTTAGCGACCTTATAAATTATTACACTTGAAGCAAACATTCAACATTTGGGTCGGCTCCAGGATTCTCTCCAATGAAGCATGGCGGGCCGTTGAGATCGACTGGTATCGTTTCTGCTCTCTGACGAGGGAGTTATTCTTTGGCTGGAAAAGTCTAAAATGTTAAATAGAAAATTTAATTTACACAGGACTCCTGGCTGTGCACAAATGTTATCCTTTGCATAGGTGTGCAGGTGTAGCGTGAATAAAACACTCAGCATGTAAGACTCACCTGGTGTGAATGTTGGCAAATAGAGAATAGTAAGGAAAAACCAATGCTGACTAATGAAACAGTCATTCAGAGTTAGAACAAACTGTTGCAAATGCTGTCTGAAGTAATCTATTGTCTCCACTATGGCTTGAATAAATAGTTAATCTTTGGCACACTGTTAAGCTATAGTACTTTAAATAAAATGATACAACTGAACCTGAACAGTTCATTGACATTTGCTGTCAGGATCACTATAATTCTCTTCTTTTTTTTTTTTTTAAAGGGATCCTTGCTGCCCAGCTGAGGATTCCTGTGCGAGCTGGCAAGCCGGCGAGGCCTGTAATCTTGTGGGGAGGAGTTTTTGAGGCTAGAACAGCAGCTGCAATCAACCAGGAGTCATCCTGGTGGGTCTCCTTCAAAGCGTGTGTCGCACAGTGCCACGGACGGGGTGGATCCCCTGCGCGGGGAAACCTCCTGATGGCCACCCGTCTGCTCGGCTCGGCGCTGCTGTGCCGTCTGCCTGCTTCACACGGTTTAACGCGCGTAAGCGCCTCGCCACGTGCGCCCATCCTCTGCTTCGTCCTCGGCCGCAGGGTCGGCTCAGCTGCCTCTCAAAGGCTCGCCTCCTCATGGCTGCCCAGCCCCCATGCTATTAACAGGATTTAGCTAATTAGCTGCAAGCAGTGCCGTTCTCCCTCAGCAATGTAAAGGGTTTACTATTTTTATCTGACTCTGGATGGTTTTGGTTCCTAGGGGATTAAGGTCATAGGGCACATATTTATTCAGACGCTGGAATTCTTACATCATTTTTCCATTACTTCGTTCGGAAGGAGGAGCCTCTGCCTTTCAACTCCCTCTTCTTCCCCTCTCGCTGCGCCCCGGGCGCCTGCTCGCCCTTCCTCCCCCGCTCCCTCCCTCCTCGGCGTGGGGAACCAGCTTCTCCGAAACGAGAATGTTTTTTACTTTCACTAGTGGTACAGAGACATGCTAACCAAACATCTTATTTTTAAACACAAGTGGTGTCCAAGGGAGCGAAGGAGCCATCTAGTCACTTCATACAATGCGCTGTTGTTTATCTGCGAGCAGGAGAGTTTATTCTAATGCATTTTTGAAGCTATTACTTCCATATGTTGCTTGAAAACAAGGATGCTGCCTTGCAGGACACTTTTATTTTCCTTCAGAAAAATTCTGCATGGGTACAACCCTAAAAAACCTCCACAACCTGAACTTACTACTACTTATGATATTTCAGTAATTCCAATACTTTGAGGTATAGCCTGAAAACATGCCCAACACAAACGCACCTCTAGTTAGCTGAATCATACTGTATACAATGCCTTTAAGCTGAACTGCTGAAAAAGAAATAAGTTTTCATCAGTAGTTTTAAAAACAGGAGAATCAAAGCATCTTTTTAAGAGTTGCCACTATTCGGCCACTAATATTTCAGGACTGATTCCCTGTTGGTGCTTAACTGCAGTTAGTGATGGGATTAACTGCTGTCATTTCATTTGCTTTCTGGTGGAAAAAATACACATTATGAAGCATTTTCTTCTTGTGTGCATTATTTTAACCTCCATATGGGATCCGATAATACCCAAGTGAGCAAGACTCCACTTTAGAAATGCACCTACTGCAGAAAGACAGTGAGATTTGTGATGAGCCTCAGATCCTGCAGGAATTTCTTCAAGAGTCTCAAGCTGATCCTCACAGTTATGCCTTCTGCTCTTAATTTAAAGCTTTACAGGTTACCATCTATTTTGCCGGAGGAGCATAGCTGCTGATCATGATCTTCACCTCATTTCCATTAATCTGCTGGTTGTGTAGGCTCTAAGCAGTGGAGGGCCTTGCAAGGAGAGTGGAGATCCTGAGCTTGGCTTGACAGTAGCTTCCCAAAGACAGTGGAGCATGCCGGCTGGATGGGCCATGCTCCTGCCACCCAGGTGAGATATGCCATAGAATTCATCTCCAGCTGAAACTTCCCGCAGGCTGATGGCTCCGTGCTCAGGTACGTTGCACTGCTGTAGCTCAGGTGAGAAGCAGCCATGCGTACAATGGTGGATATCTCTTTGTCCGCGGCAGGAGAAGCAAGGGCTACCAAGCAGGGATGACTCTTACCCTGCTGAGTCATGGTCTGCGTGAACCTAGCGAAGAGCCGAGCAAAGCTCCTTAGCTACAGACTGCATCGGCCGGCTGTTGCTGCGCAGAGCTGGAGACACCAAAGGGCTGAGAATGTTTTCGAAGTGGTTTCCCTTCCCTCGCTCCCCTCCGCTCTCGGCGGAGCTGCCTTGCACGGGGCTGGGCTGCCACCTCTCCTCTTCCCTGAGCGGGTGCTGCCCGTGCGTGGGCACGCAGTGATGGCAGCGATGTGGGGAACACGTGGGCAGGGCGAGAGCTGAGCTGTGTGCGTGGGTTTGGGAGCCCTCGGAGGTGGATGGGAGACTGCGCTGGTTTCTGCTGCAGGCTGGGCAGGGAGGTGCTGGGCTTGCCCTGTGCCAGCAGCCCCTTGGAGAAAGCCCCTCGGGTGGGCCAGCGGCTGCAGCTGGCAGCAGGCGGGGGAAGCATCCTGCGGCCGTTCCACGGAGCAGCTCTTGCAATGACTTTGACAGCTCCGACATCGGGGATTACCCCGGTGTTGGTGATTCACCGGCAGCGCATTAGATGTTAGCGTTTAGTTTGTCTTTTGTAACACAACTTGGGCTGAGAATCTGAAACCTCACCAAGTCATGGTTTAGTCCTGGTTTTCTGTTCATGCTAAGCTCATCTTCAGCGGTGAAGTAATGTATAAATTATGAGCCTTTTCCTCCCATCTTCCCACATAGTAAAGCACACAGGTCAATGATCTTTAAAGCCTGCATCAGTTTTGAGTCTCCTTTCTATCTTGTCCACACTGTAAAATATGCTACAAAATAAAAATGATTGGGCAAAGAAGGCAGAGAAATATGGTACACATTTAACAATAAAATTTCTATATAGAATTCCATAGTGTATTGAATCTGTTTAATGAGTTTTCTAGATTAAGCTGAAGTCTAGGGAATTTTTATTTTAATGCCATATCCCATAAAAATATCTATGGTCCTGTGAGAACAGACACCATATTAATCTATTTCTTTAATGTTAGATGATTAGGTAATAGACTTTTTGCAGCAATGATATTGACACTATTACTCCTTGCATAATTCAGTTAAAAAAAGGTTCTGTTCCTTAACGCCTTCTCTGTCCCAGCCCCACGACATGGTGCAAAAGGGGTGTAAATGCAAGTGGCTGCGTAATCTCTGGGGGATATACTCAATACAATCCCCATTTTGAACTCCATCAGGACAGATGACATTTCTATTTTTGTACCAACCCATGGGCAGATCACAACGGGATGGAGAGAACCAGCCTCATAAGGAATAGCTTGCACTTTGCCAACCCACTCCTGTCATGGGCCCAGACTTTGTGGCTCTCTCCAGCTTTTGCTTCTGCAGGAGCTGTGGGGAAGCACATCCCAGGACCTGGCCTCCTTCGAGCCGGCTTCAAAGCGCAAGGAGGACGCACTGCCTGCTGCTGTGTCCTTACCACGACGTCCCACCGCTGTGTTTTACCACCCAGTCTTTGAGGTTTGCTTAACGGATTTGAGGAAAACCAATTTTCTAGAAAAATCTGGGTGTAGAAAAAGAACAGAATCTGTTATGCCGGGGTACCTGATAGTTTGTCTCAGGCAGTGAGGGGTTAGGAGCCCTACGGAGACAGCAGAATTGGCCCAAACACACGGACACACACCCAAATTACATCATATTCCTTGTTTAAAAGGAATCAAATTCTGAGAAATGTTAAGTGGCTTAAATTATAAATGAATCGCTTCCCTATGTGAGATCCGTGTATGAACTGTTTGCTTTTGAAACCGGGAAAGCTGCAACTGCCTTGTACACGGCCTGCTGTGAAAACACCTTGAGAAGGGGCTGAGGCAGCCCCGCAGATCCCGTACCTGTTTCTGCCGCCAGCAGCAGCCAAACCATGCCCCCGGTGCCCCCGTGCAGTGCCCGCAGGGGCACGACCCCCTGTGTCCCTGCTCGTGGGAACCGGCCGGACCCTCCCGGGGTGGTGGGACCCCTCTGCGGCAGCAGCCCCCCCCGGCAGCTCCCGCCCCGGTTGCTCCGGTTTGGGGCTCGGTGGCATCGCCCGGCGCGTCCCGCTTTCCCTAACTGCCCGCTCAGCAAAGCGGTGAGCCCCGGCAGAGAGCAGCCGCCCAGGGCACGCTCTGCGCCTCCAATGCCGCCTGCCTCTGCTCTGGTTTTACCACCAGGGCAGAATTTATTTAAAAAATAAAAATAAAAAGCCTGACAGTCCTCCGCAGACATCCAAAAACAATTTAAGAATTTAAAATGACCAGAGGATGGGTAATCTTTCTTATGATGAAAATTGCTGGCCTTCTGGGATGAGCTTTTTAAAAATTTTCATTAGGAAATTGCTTAGCATAAGTCGTTAATTCTCTTAGTGGGCCGCCACACAGCTCACAGGTCCCTGTGGTTTTCTGTTTTTTTTTTTTTATTTTTAGGGAAATGTTTGTTCTATCAGGCATAAATTGGCAATATAATAAATACAACTTTTCAAAACCAATAAATGCAATTGCATATATTGCAATACCTATTTTATGGGTATATTCATGCTCAATAAGCCGTGCTTTCTCCTATTACTTTTTTCCACACTAATCCCATGATGCTGTGGTCTTTGGGGGTTTTTGTTACCGTTTTATATGAAAACGAAAGATTGATACCACGGAGCAGAGTTGGGTGTTTCTTAATATCCCCTAAACCACTCTTTGTCTGCTGTTTCAGTGGAATCAGCGGAAAGTACTCAACTTTTCTTTTTACTCTATACAAGAGCTGGAAGAAAGGGTACAGTTCACAAATTGTCTCACAGATGGTTATTGTACTCTGGGAGATAGTTGTGCAGAACAGTAATCAGTAGTTAGCTATTTATATCCCGCTTTCTCGAATCTGTTCCATATATTTATAAAACTTTCCACATCACACCTTCATATACATCTCTAAAACCTTGTAACAATAGAAACTGAACTTTTGCAATGAGAAAACAAACCTAGATCAGCAGCAGCAGACAGTGGCATAAAGCGAACTGTAATTAATTTTGAGGGATCTCAACAGAGCGGATGAAAATCGAGCCTGAGGAGCCCTCTGTGCTCTGCGGGAGAGAGGGCAGGGCGGGAGCGCGCAGCCGCTGCCGATGGGATCCGTGGGTGCCGGCGGAGCTCGCTCCAGCCCTGCAGCACTCACCGCCTGCAAGTTCTCTGTCTCCTTCTGAAGTGTGTGTAGCTGCTGTACTTGAACTGGAGCAAGGTAAAGGTGCTTGGCTTTGGAGAGTCATATGTCCTTGCTCTTCTACTACGATGAAGATGGTCTTTAAGTACTTTTTCACTTTTGTATCAACAAAAGATCTTAGAGACGGAACATTAGTTTCTCATACTGCCTTAGAGAGGGCAGGGGGAAAAACCAAAGGTTTTCCTCCTTATCCTAAGGACCGAGAGTCCGACAGCTGAGATGCTGCATTCAGCAGCGCTGCGGTCCCTGCCCACCCCAGCACTCCGTGGGTCTGTCGGTGATAAGCGGCGGATGGACAAAGGCAGATTCAGTCCGTGAGCAGTACGTCGAGGGGCACGTTTCTTTGCCCCTGAACATCAATGACCTCGTTAGTTTTCTTGAGTCTGAGGAGGTTCAGACTTGGCACATTTGAAGCAAACCCAGGTGGGTCAGAGGAGTGTTGCATGTTCATTTACTGACGTTCTCCGTGCTGAAGCAAAGCCCCGGTACGACCGCACCGTGAGCCCGATGGCTCCTGGTGATGCAAGACCCGCGGCACACACTGGGGCTGTCCCTGCAGTCCTGGCAGGAAAGCGGAGTTCGGAGCACTCAGGATAATGGAAAACCACTATGGCAGCTGCTGTATTTATTGCCGTATTGGAATAAATTACCACTCAAGCCATATTTCAACTGAATAAATAAATGGTGTTGCGGCTTTCCAACGCTACAGGCCCAACCTTTCCCAATTCCTGTTGTTCAGAACGTGGCTTCCTGCTCCAGAGTGCGAACAATGCCGGGAATGGCGTGCGTGATTTCCCAGGGCACTGTCCTCCTGCCTGACACCGCTTGCAAAGGGTCAAGACCACGCGATAAACAGTTGTTATGCCCTTCTCCGGGAATAGCTGCATGTCATTTGTAGGTGAAATGCCCCGTCACATAAAGTCTATACAATGTTTTAGGATTTCTCAAGAAGTGCTTGCAAGGTATGACTGTTTATGAGCTGTACAAGAGTAAATATTTGGTTGGCCTTTAGCACTGGAATAGCAGACCAGATGGATCTATCCGGAGCTAAATCCTCCTAAGGGAAAGAACTATGGGAAGAGAATAAATACAAGAAACGCAAAGAGGTGGAAGACTGAACAAAAAATCTTTTATTCTGCAAAAAGGTTAAAAACAGAAGTTGCAAACACAATTTGGGGGGAGGGCAGTTGTTTAGCTTCTACAATAATACTTAGTTTGGCTTAAGTTTAAAAAGGACAAAATTCTCTGCTAATCTTTATTTGCTGAGCCACAAACACTAAAAGAACAAACTTAAAAATTTGTAGGTTAGGTTACACCTTGATTATTATAAGAATTCAGTGAAGTTTCATTTGGAAATGTGTGTGATATAACACTACAAAGTCAGTCAGAGATTAAGAACCCACCAGAAATTGATGACAGCACTAATACTGCTGTAAGAACACTTGTGGGATGCCTGATAGGAAAAAATAGCAGTATAATGGCAGAACTAAGCTTTAATGAAAGACATTATCAGTCAGCAGTCTAAAAGGCCTTACATTAGGCTCCAGGAAATACAGTAATAGACGTATCACTGCCTGTGTCTCACAGTTTAGATCCAGATCACACTGCGGGCTACCCATACAGCGGGTAAACCACTGTGCCAGGAATCCTAACAGTGCTAATCCAGCGAATGCTTTGCTGGAAATATATTTTGAAAGATGAAGATCGCTCATTCACCCTATCCCCCTTTCTCATATTAGCTAGTTGCAAAGTCTACAGAGCATCCTTGTGCTGTGGAGCGCCTCAGTCCAGTAACAGTAGTAACGTCACTGAAGAAAGTTAGAAAGTAAGTAATGTATAACGGTGATAATAAATGCAACTACATTCAGTAAGTTATGAATCGCATGGCACAATGAGCAAGTAAAATAATCACCAACACTGAGTGGCAATGGGTTTTTGATAACTTTTCTGCAACTGCCTAGACTCGAGAATGACTAATGTGTACCATGGTTACTGTGTAAATATCATAAACCCCCAAGTATAAGAGGACAAGGTAGCGTACAGCTGTACCTGCTTTATCTTGCACATTATCAGAAGGGAAGAATGGGGAAGAGATGGTATTAACTCTCTCTCTGTTGTATATGAAGTAAGCTAACGTAGTTGAAGATGATCATGTACACCATTATCAGGATGAACTAACAATCGTGCACTTTTCTTCTTGTTCAAGGTACTTCTAACACAAGGCTCTTTAAAGAGCTCTGTGTTATTAAAAGAAGTCACTTCATTGGTGCTGATACAGCAATACCTCCCTGAGAGCCCGTGGTTTATTAGCTGTATATTTTGGTCTGTCTGTTACACTAACATATAGCTGTTTACTAGCTGTTAAGGCATGTTTTGTTCAACTTCTCCCTTTGCCAACAGCAGCAAACTGCAGTAAGCTGTCCTTGAGAATGCCACGAACTGGAACTGCCCCAAGCACGGAAGACAGCCCCGGTCCAGTGTTTTGATCAAAGTCTGAAGTCTGCGTGGCACAGAGCCACCGAGGAAACGCTCAGAAACTGCACCCGCAGTCCTCTTCACAAATGCCAAAATGAAACTAAATCTGTGCTCATCACATCGAGCTTCCCTTACTTCCCCAAATGAGAGATTCTTAAAAAAGAAAAATTGGGGTCGTCGTTTCTTCTTCTGTTTTTTATAGTGAACAACAACGCATTTTTCTGCCATTGAAACATTTTCTATTTGCAGTGCCATTGAATAGGGGAGGTTCCTAGTTGAATTTTTTCCTCGTAAAAATGTGCTTTTTCTGCAAATTGGTGTGACAAAGAAAGAAAAGCTCTGTGAAAGCTCCCTATCCCGACATACAGCTTATTATTGTACAGATTTCCTAGTGCCATTGTACATGTGGCATTTAAACTGGCCATGTCCACCATAGACGCGTCAAGCCTGCTGGCTCACCTCACACCTGGGAATGGAAAGGGTTTTAATAGCTGTAGTGTCACTGCTGTTTTATTTTAACTGGACCAGGCTTAAAACAGCTACGCTTGGCAGAGCCTGGCACATGGTACATGGTTCTTGAAGAGGCTGAAACTGTTAACCTAGTGTGATAAGCAGAAAGCAAATACTAAGAAATAAAATATGCTCAAGAAGCACCTTCTATTTTTTTAAATGAAATTTTTTTCTATTTTTTTTCAGCGTATATACTTTGATTACTACTAAACTTTTTTCTTATACAATGTTGGTATTCATATTTGAACCCCATATAAACCAATTGATGCTAACTTTCTTAGCCAAAAGATTCATTATTCTTTTCTAAACATTTGCAAATAATTTTGTGAATCTGAAAGATGCTGGACGAAAACCAGTCACTTGGTTAACGTCACTAGCTGTGCCAGAATGACATCCTGCTAAGGACAGAAGTAATTCCTGTGCGCAGGAGCTCTCCAAACCGCTCCGTTTGCTGCACTGCTTGCATCCCAGAAGAGCTTCACGTGTCAGTGGTGGGTGTCATTTGTGTGCCAGAAGTGAACTAAGAACAACTTCACATAATTTGTGGGCTTCTCTGCAAGTTAGATCATAACAAACGGTGCTATAGGGACAAATGTGAAACGAAAAGTCGAAGTCTCTTTTTTATATTACCATCTTCCTATGGTACATGCTCTGGTTCTCATAAACATTAGAGTGTTCAGTGATATTTTATACAGGGCATTGGAATCTTGAAATAACGCATAGGTGTTGCAGAGAAAACAGTGCAGCTGTCTGTTGTTAAAGGAGTGGGTTTATGAGCCACTAAGTTTTATTTCCGTGCATACTAGTCCTGTTCTTTAAGATCCTTGTAACTGTGGAGTTTGCAACTGCACAGTGACAAATACCGGTATTGCTGCTCAGGGTAGCAGCAAAAGTGCAAACTTCACTATTTGCGCTTTCATCAGCTGCCGGGCCGTCGCCTGCAGCCGGACAAGAATTTCTCCCCTGGCCTTGCAGCGTCGCGCTGCGCGAGCGGCAAGAGGAGCGGCAGAGCGAGGGAGGGAGTTCGGCTGCAAGCAGCCGGCGGAAGAACAGCAGCAGCAGAGGTGGGGAGGATTTCCCTGGCAGGACAGCAGCAATCCCCATCGCTCTTTGGGGAAGAAGAGAGCCTCTCGCTGCACAGTCGCGTCTGTAACCGTGAATTCCCCGACATACTACCCTGAGCCGCTTTCCTTTTGGAGTGGACATAAGGCATGGGGAAAATATAAACGCGAGTGAGTATAGAGGCCTACTGAAAGGAAATAGATTTGTAAGGATTTGGCCTGAAGAGTTGCTTTTAAGTGCTCTTTGAGGTTTTTGCTACTGCCAGGCTTCTCTGTTGGGAGCAACTGTGGGGCTCCAAATTTCATAGTGTCATTTTGAAGTGCCTGGGATAGGCATTCATCCTAAGACCTAATGGGCTAGCTTTCTGAAGGGCAAAACTCTAATGATAATCAGCTATGTTAAAGCAAACACCTCTATCTAACTTCTGCAGTCCTTGAGCAGCTGAAAGAAATAGAATCTCACTGAAGATACTAGTCTGTGATATCCTTTCTGTTCTGATTTACTCCTACTTCCGTATGCTTACCATAAAATAAATCACGTCCTACTCATTGCATAAGTGCACATCGTCTTTTCCGTAGATCAACCTTGCTACAAAAACATGAGAACAGCAATATTAAAACAATTTCAGGCACACTGGAAAACATAGTGGTGCACCTGGAAATTTTTTTGAATAACAAATTCAGTAACTACATTTCATTTATTTATTTCTTAAGGGCTTTTTTCAGTGCATAGCATTGACTGTCACTGGATTTAGTGCTTGTTGGGGTACGGGCTGTCCACTCTGGGAATTACAAAGAATCTTCTCATCTGTGTCACAGATCAAAGGCCTCTGATCAAGTGGCAGCATAAGAGAACTTTAAATAAAAGAAATAGTATTTGTAACCATTATAGCAAATAGTCATAGTCTGTCAGAAGCTAGGTTTGTCTGCTTCTATATCAGAAGACAGGTATTAAATATCTACAATTGGTTCTGATTCAACAGTAGGCAGAAATAGTTGCTTTGAGGCCAAATTGGAGGACTGTAATAATCAGGATGCAAGTGTCCTATTCTCTGATCTCCAGACATAACCTAACCATAAGCACCTTGGCTGCCCTCTATCACCTTCAGTTATTTGGTACACGAAGGCACGCAATAACGCCCGTGCGGCTACAGAGCCCCGTCATCCCACAAAAGAGAGACGAGCGATCGTCAGCCACGGCGACGCATCGAAAAGCTCCCGCTGTAACTGCGGCGTCAGGCTGGCTGTGACGCCTGCCAGCGCCAGGACTGCCAGCCATGGGCAGGGAAAGCTGTTACCGCACACCGGCGTCTCGCAGGTTACCCGGGCCGGCGAGTTGGAACCCCCTCCGAGCGACGGAGACTAATGGGGAGCGTTGGCCCCCCCGGGAAAGCATCCTTTGGGAGGGAAGTCTTCCCAGGGTGGGTGGAGGAGGAAGAGGAGGAGGAGGGTGCTGGTGCATTCAGCACAGCCGGTCTGGAGAGCGGTGCGGTGCGGGGCGATGCAGTGGGGGGCATGCGGCCCTGGAGGGGACCGACCTCTCCCCCCGCTCTGTTACACCAGGGCCTGCTCGCTTCCCGCGGGGTTAACTCGCCCACTCTGCAAAAAGTGTGACGCTGAGAGAAACCACTTGTGGTGGTGGCTGCAAAAATTGAATCCAGGCTACAAACTTTTGCTGAAATGCACTTGTCTTTCAGCTGCAGAGCAGAGTTCCATGTCACAGCTGTTCTGCTGCTTTTCAGTTCCAGATGCTTTACAAGCCGGTATTCAGCAAGGGCCACCTCTGAGGTCTCTGGAGAGGATACTGGGAAGGAAGTGCTAGCCTGCACGAATATGCCTTCCTGCTCAGTGCTTGAACAATACCTTGATACCACTGAGGAAAAGCTTTTACTCGTATAGGTAGCTTTTCTCCTTGTCAAGACAGGTAACTGCAGTAGAGCTGAGTGGCATGTATGGAAAGGGACTGAAAAACAACGGCAGAGCCAGCGTGCAAAGGCAGTCTTAACTCTGGCTCATCTGACAATTGGCATGCTTGGCTTGCTAACCTTAAGAAAATTTAAGTGTAACACCTGCACGTGATTTAACATAGACTTGGCTAAACAGGGTTACTACCTGCACATAGATCTGCAAAGCTGCTGAGCCTGCCAGTGGCAGGCAATGCACGTTGCAAACTAGCCATGGTCCAGGGAAGCTGTGGTGCACGAAACCGTCCTCCTTGCTTCACTAACAGCTCGGAGGACACATCGCTTGTCTGTGCCATCTTCTAGAGACAGAGCATGCAGCACATATTTGCTGAGCTACGAACAGCTTGAATGCTTATCAGCTGTAATTTCAGTGCTAAAACCGATCAGCTGCAGCTGTACAGAATGACAGCAAAATGCTTTACATACAAATTGTACTGCAGGTGTGGGGATATTAGGAGAGGAGTTGCACACTCACAGGCAAAATCTAGACAGCTCAAAGGGCCAGTCCTTAGAAATGCTGAAAGATGTTTAGGCCCCATAACTAAGCAAAAACTGCAGACCCTGTAAGGGCCAACTATATTAAAGAGTCATCATTCACCTGAAAGGTGAAATCCAAACAGCTACGAAGATATTTTTAGTTATACGGGAGTTTGAACATTGCCAGAACACAGATGCTAAAGTATGCCTTAATGTTCTGACATCGTTAAAATGCCATGCAATGTGTGGAGAGTTACCTCAGCCATTGCTGTCATCTCACCTTCAATACCCTCTGCACCAGTAATAGCAATAACAGTCCCAGGGCCAACTGGATTTTTTTCAAATCAAACGCAAGTATTTTTGTCATACCTGTACTTGCTGTTTCCTCTTCATTTCTAGTGAGGGAATCAGTATGTTCTCCTCTGTTTTATTGCACGTTTCAAAGTTAATGATATGACTGTTCTCTGCTTGCTCAGTTAGAAATATTTATGAATTGTGTTAATGTGCCTGCTTGCAAGATTCCCTCCCTCTCCAGTCCTAACTTCCAGTGAGGATAGCTCTCATGTATGCACAGGCAATGAAGTGGTTTGTTTGAGGCATGCACAGCAAGTCTCTGAGGCCGATGGCATCTGTCAGGGCCCCGAGGGCACTGATCAGCCCAAACGTCCCTGACCAGCCCCAGCTGGACACCCCCCCGCCCACGGCCCAGGACCCCGTTTCAGCCAGCCCAGGGCAGTAGGATGCTGGGCTCCAGCCTCGCCACAACTCTGCCATGCCTGGCCGTGGGCCCCCTGAGCCGGGCTGCCCTCGGTGCCCCCCCAGCACCCCCCAGCATCTCCCAGCTGCCCTGCTCCCTGCCTGGGGTGCTGGGATGGATGGCCCTCGGCCACGAGGCTCTGCCCTGCCGCCCCCAGCCCCTTAGGGAGCCCCCAGCCCTTGTGGTGCCCTCCCAGTGTTCTCATACTCACATCTAAACATCCAAGATATGAAAAATCGGTAGGAAAACATCTTCTTGGACTACTGCACGGTTTTTCCCTGTTGAGCGGTTTGCAGCTCAGAATCGGCTCCCCACCAAACTGACCATGTTACGGACCTAGGTATGCGTTTAAAACCACAAATAATTTTAAGAACATTTATGACTGACTGCAGAATTTTGAAATTTGGATCTTGAATCTTGGAGGCTTCTTTCCTGAGAGTCCAAGGTTGCATGGTGTAAAGCAATACAAAATGAAGCAATACAAGTGAAGACAGTGAGAAACTGGCACTCTCAGCTGGAAAGCTCATTACCTGGCCTACAAACGAGGAATAGTGATGATCAGTGCTCACCTGGACTGATTTCAGACACTTCAGGTCTTACACTTCTTAGACAGCTGTCCTGGACAGTTATCACAGCAGCTATATACTATGAATTTTAATTTTCATGCATAAAATATCCCATAATGGACAGCAATAAATTTCTGTTGAGAAATATAACTGGAGCTGTATCCAGTTCAGAAGTAGTTCAGAAGAATTCAAAATGACTTAAAAATAAATAAAGGACATGAACCTAGCACAGTGCTCTGAAATCTACAGGACTCAGTCTGACACACTTCCATTTGACATCAGCAACCCGTAGTCTGAAGTACAGATCAGACACCCGAGTACCAGATTTGGGGTTTTCCACCTCTGGTTCCTGTGGCTCCCGGAACAAAATAGATTTAGGGAGCAGCCACTTGTGCGACCCTTCCTCACTTCCAAAGTGTGAACTAAAAAAAGACAGTGAAAACTCTGAGACCATTTCCTTCAAGCTGTGTTTTGCAGTCTAGAAAGTACAAAATGGCCCATTTAATGAAATGCTGGGATAGGCTCACAAAGCCCACTAAGATCCATCTCCGAGAAGAACGGAGTCCATCCCTCAGGGTTATAAAAGAGCTTTCAGGCAGCAAAATATTACATTGCATTTAAGGGTTTTAATCTGATATAGTTTTGGGTTTTTGTTGTTTTTCCTGCCAGTATAAAAAGCTCTTCATAAAGATCTTTCTAATAAAAGCATAAGCCAATTAGTAAAGCCATAAAGACAGTGATGAAAGTAAGTCAAATGTGATTATAGAGGAATTGCATAACCGGCGTATGAGTGCTTCCTCCATTATCCCTTTGCAATGGACAGGGAGCCCTTTCCAGTTGGATGGGAGTCAGAGCTCCAAGCGCTGGCCCCTGCGCTGCTGCACCCCAGCAAAACTTTGGTGGCCACAGCTCTGCATGTTCCTGGGGAAACATGCAGGGAAGAGGATGTCCCACCTTACGGAGACAGCGGACCAGTGCCATAGTACCAATAACTAGTAACATCTGCTGTAAAAAATAAATTCTCTGCGCCACTTACCGCATGTTATTTTATTCAGGACAGAGACAGATCATTTAGCAGATTTTTTAACCACAGTCTTCTCTTTTCCAAGCACGATGCAATTAATATCTTACGTATACTTTCAAAAGGTGAACTCCTCAAAGTCTAAGGAAATCATAATTACGAACCAAATTAGGTAAGCATTGCATTATTGTTAAGGTTGAATGTGCCCAGTATCCTGCCTCCACCCCTATAAGCCTAGCACCCAGCCAAAACTGAATCTAACCCAGACTGAGGAGCACTTCCCGGCTGCAGGTTCACCTAAGCCCACCGGTCAGCAGGAGCCCCAGCTCGGGGGGTCCCTGCCTGGTAAATGAGCTGGTGCAGGGCAGAGCCAGGCTGCAGCAGCGCTGAGCACAGCACGGGCTGTCCCACGCCGCCACGAGCCACGGCTGTGGGTACCCGAGCCGCTTCCATTGCTAAGACAGGTATCTCTGTGCCACACAGCAGCACAGTGCTGCATGTGTGTCGTGGTTTAACTCCAGCCAGCAACTAAGCACTCATTTAATCCTGCCCCGTGCCCTGAACCTAGCCTGTGCCCACTCCCCAGCTCCCAGAGGTAATGCCTCTGCCCAAAACAGGGCGCAGACGATGACCTGACGGAGGCCGAGCACTCAGAAGCGCCGGGAGGGCCACGGGAGCGTTTATGGCTGTCAGCAGGCACGGTGGTTTCACACACCCACGCTGAGGGCAGCAGGACAAGACAAGAGCGCAAAAATAACCACATGTGGTGTTTGTTTGTTGTCTAAAAAGTGAATGGAAATCCGTTTTCTGTTCATGTTCTCAGGTCTGTTGTCCAGGGAGCTGGCCTGACCAAAGCTTTTGGGGGAGGTTGCAGTACTTTTTTCAGCTGAAAAACTGAATTTGCTTCCAGCCATATTTTCACCGGTAGCAACCTCCACAACAGGCAACATCCATCTTGAAACCTGTTGTCCTAAAACCTTCAATCCCACCTCATCTGTAGGCTTGCCGGCTGCAGCCCAGACCCGAGCCATCGACACTGGGAAGGTATGAGGCCAGAATGGTCTGGACTCTCGGCATGTGCCCAGTCCTGCCTCTCGTCGCTGCCTGCCTGCCTTCACACTTGCAGCCCTGCCTTCAGCCCGCACAGGCTCCACCATTCCCATCTGACAGCAAGTGATGCTGTTCTTTGCTTGCCTGGGTTTGTCTGCGCTCTTCAGAAGGTGCATCGGTGGGTCTGGGATATCACACATCCCTCCTCTGTGCCAATTTCCATCACATTTTCTATGAACCTGCCAATGAATAGTGTCAAGTAACTCCTTGTTATCTTACTTGTGCTTTATTTCAGTAGGAAAAGCTGTGAAAATGTTGGTCAAAAATGCAATAGCCCAAACCTACAAGACAACTTTTCCGTGGCACCTACGCAAGTGGTGACATGTTTTCCAAGCTGTGTAATGAAAATCCATGGGAACGGTGATGTTGTGCACTTACCTGACCCTCAGGCTTATTTGAAAAATTCAGCCTCAAGATAATTTTTTCCCTCCTAGTGGCAAAGCTACTTAGTAAAAACTAACCTGATTCTTGAGCCCTCTTGCTCAAACTTAATATTCAAGGCAGGCACCAAGACTGAAAATATTCAGACTACACTGTCTGGGTTATAAGTACCGGAAAACCAGGAGCTGTAACAGAAAATGTTAGGCAACCTTAGCTAGTAGTGGTGCTTTCCCTACAGTAACAACACCGATCAACACCCATCAGTCTTCCATCTCTGTGCGGGGCAGGAAAAGATATTATCTGATCTGCATTCGCACCTTCAGCCAACTGGACTTGGCCCAGGGGTCAGAGCTGTGAACCTCTGGAGCTGGAGACGGCGCTGGTGTGGATACAGCTGGAGGCAGCTACAACTCCTACTCGCTGAATGGGATGCAAAGCGGCACTTTCATACTTATTCCTATTTCCCCGTCATTATACTGTAACATCTCCTCTTGCGAGTTATCCATTGCAATATCTGGAGCAAAATTAAGTATCAGCTCTGCAGTACACACTTAGGTTTAACATTCATGTCAAAGGTCACATAATTCAGACTTCAGTGTGGTTTTACCTATTACTCTTTCACCATTGCCACTGGCAAACTTTTATATTCGGACATAGATTTGCCCCCCCCCTTTTTTTTTTCATGTAGCACAGGTCATCTTGTTCATCTGAATTTATCAAGTATCAGCACTGCACAACTTGCCTTTGCAAAATTACCTCATGTCCCCTCTACACCTCCCCTGCCCTACAAAGTGGCTGGCAATGTGCATCTTCCATCAGTATTTGTCCTGGGCTCCTGCAACAGCATAGAAGTACTGCTTCAATCATTCCTCGCTTCTTTTAATTGGAAACATTTATTACTGATTGGATGTTGCCATTCGATGGGATGAATGAATTCTGGCCCTGGAGAAAACAGCAAAACACTGGCTGCAGTTAGGATCCACTGCCTGAAGCAGTGTAGTCTGAGTCCTGCATCTGCTGAGACACTGCCCTGAATCGCTAACGGAGCTGCCGCAGCCATCGCACAGTAACGGTCCACGGCACGAAGGCAGGCTGCGCGCTCGGCACTGGGCTCGCTCACGTCTCCTTTGCTTTCCTCTGGGGACGCTGGGCGTTCTGCTTGGCCTGCGCTTCCCCACACGCATCCACAGGTCTAAGATATCGTTACACCTCGCTTAACGTTCAGCATTTCTTGCTTTTGGAAACGGCTTCTGTTATAATCCGTTATTGGGCAAGTCAGCTCTCAGGAATTCTTTTGAAAGCTCTTTACAGATGATGCTATATTTTATGTTCCTGTTTTCTCAGGTTTTATCCACTCCTTTCCTTGAAGAAGGCATGGGATTCACAGCCCTCAGCTCAGCCATCGGTCAGTCATGGTTTTACTTTTATGCAGTTGGGACATTTTCATGCTGTAGTACTTCCTCTACCAAAGAAACTGGCAAAGTACATCTACACTGTAGCACGGTAATTGCTGTCCGGGTTCTTTACAAGTAACTTCTTGTGGTCTGCAGCCACTTCCTATTCTAGTTTCCTGTTCTTGAGCACCGCCAAACTTTTCACCTGGATGCCATATGGCTCGGGATCCCTTTCCAGCTGGGTGTAATTTGACACAGCTTCCTCCAGCATACCCTGAGTTTGATGTAATCGCTGTGGGCTGAAACTTGTAAGGCTTGTGTGCCAAAAACGCCGCAGCGAATGTTTCCCCCTGGCTTTTATTTTCTTTTTTCCTGTCTGTGAACATGTCAAGATATATCAGGATGGTATGTTTGATCAACTCATCTTTGATACCTCTGATGGCTGCATCCAGGTAAGATCACCGTGTCTACAGTGCAACTTTATGCAATAGTCGTCTCGGGAGTTGCACAAAACCTTGGAAGAAATTGTCCAGAGGAGTCCAGCAGTGTTTAGTGTCTCTGGGCATGAGCATGTTCTGCACTGCATTTGTCTGTATGTCACAGCTCCCTGGAGGTCAGCAAGTATCCCACATATGAGGCAGACTTCCACAATTTCAACTCGTTTTTTATTTAATTGTATATTTAATTTGTACCTTCTAACAAAGAAGGCGAGTGGTCACGATCTAGCAGAGCTTTTGTCATTCCACTTGCATCCCTGCCCGAGGAAGTTTGCCACAAAGAAGAGCCTTTACAGCACTGACTCATCAAGTTCAGCGTCACTGGAAATGGCCATCTCCTCGTGCAGGTTCGTTGACCTGCTCATTCACCCGTCTCTATCTGTAGATGTAATACGCTACCGCAATGTGGTGAATAGCACCATAGGACAGTGAACTTGGTGCTTCCCTGGGTCAGTAGTACTTGACAGTATTTATTTTTGCTGTTGAATACTGAGAATAATTCTGCCTTTCTTTTATTAAGTAGTGGCTTTTCAGACACAGGCATCTGCTGCAGTCGCTCACTTTTTTCATAGCTTCAAGCTGTTTGATCCTGTGCATCTTTCTCGTTGCTCTGGCTTGACAGTGGGTATCGGGCCCCTTCTCCAAGCAGTGGGATCCAGGACTTCAGCGGTTCTGCTCCCTCCCCTCGCCCCCATTTCTGAAACACGTTCCTGTAACGCACGGGACGCCCTGCGAGGCAGGGTCTGCCCCGGCCCAGGCACTGTTCCTGGTTTCTGAGATCCTCTGTACTGCAGGCGTGCGATGGCAGCACCTGGAGGCACCGCTCTGGTTGCGCTGCGTTGCGGTGACTGTGCGGTGAGCACACCGCGGCGTTTGGCAGAGTCTGCGCGGCTGCGGTGCGCGTGGGAGGAACCGCCTGGAGCCGAAGGCCTGGCTGCTGGTTTCTGCGTACTGCTACCCACAGCAATTACACGGGAACGGAGGTGAGCTCCATCTCCTTTCCTGACTGCAGGTGGAGGGAGCGTAATCGCACGGTACCAGGAAGACATCCCTTAGATATTTCTGGGTAACTGAAGCTTGCCAAAGAGGTGCGAAACTATTTTTCTGTCGCACGTGAAATCTCATTCACTGCAAGCATGAGCAGACAAGCTCGTCTGCCTGACGTATCTTTAACTTGGGAGAGACTTGTTAACTGACCGTAAGCACACTTTGTCGATCACAATGCAAAATACAATAATTTTTGCATAAACCACACCTGAAGGCCCATTTGGGAGATGCATTTTCTTTGCCTTGTGTTTGGAGCCGTACGTGATTATTTGCTGCCCGTCAGACACCTCTCCCTGGGGAGACACAGCCAAGAAAGAAATAACGTTCTGCTGAGGAGCAGTAACAATCTTTTTATTTCTCTGGCAGGGGCACGCACGTTTCTCTGGCCGAGCCTTCTTGTTCAGCGCGGTGTCTTCCTACTCAGTGTGATGGATGTTTCAGTCTTTGGTGATTTCCCTTGTCACCTCTACTACAGCGTGTGTCACCTGTTGGGACATTCTCCACCATCGTGCTTTCTGCCACAGTACCCCCAGATCCGCCTCTACGTTTTGTCTTCCCCTCAGTTTTGTGTATTTGTGCAGTTGCTCTTGAATCTAGTTTGGGTTTCCTATTTTCCCTGCTCTGCTTGGTGACTCTGTCCGTATCATTTGTGCGCTCTTCCGACAGCAGCTTCCCCAGCTCTGAAACTTAGTAAGACCTCTGCAAGCCTTGTAACATGAGCTTCTGCACATTTTGTTCCTATTACTAATCAGCCATGAAATATAGATAATTTTAGGAGCCAGCTATTTTGCACAGCGTAGCAAAGACTAATGTATCATTTCTCTCGTTTCCTAAGCAGGGCTATTGAAAAGATTCCTTCCACAAAGGGTATTTTTGTAAGCTGAAGATTACTTCGGTGTGCTCCCAGGCTCTGTATGGACCATGTGAACCTACTCCTCCATAGGTCTAGATTCTGCTGGGGCAAACAGCAGTTTGTCCAGCATTGCTAATAACTATCTCACCTTCCGTTCTTTATGATAGAGCCTTACTGCAATGCTGTGGGTTTTCCACGCCGGAGGCAGCGATACGCCTCTCCCAAAACCATCCAAGTGCCCGCGGCAGAACGGGGAACTTCGCGGCGCTGCGCTGGGGCGCGTTTTACGCGTGGGTGCCCCCAGTTTCGGATCTGAGGGGGGCACTGCCCGGCTGGCTGGCGATGCGCGACGGCTCGGACCCCCAGGGCCAGCAGCCCCGCTCCCCTCCAGCGGCGCCGCCGCCTCCGCGGGCGCTTCCAGGGCAGACCCCCGGGAGAGACCCCCCGGGGAGGGGGGGACGGGACCCTCTCGGCTGCCCGCAGCGGCCGCCACCCCAGGAGCCGCTCCTGCCAGGCGGCCACGGCCACCGCTCCCGGCCACCCTGGGCAGGGCCCCGGCAGCCGCCGCGCCCCGGGGCAGCGGGGCGAAGGGCGGCGGGGCCGGCTCCCCCCGCGGGAGGCAGCGCCCGGGCGGCGAGGAGCCCCCGCCCCGCCGGGCACGGTCCGGCAGCCCCGGCCGCGCCAGGCCGCGCTCCCGCACAGGTGAGCGCCGCCGCCGGCCCCGCCCAGCCCCGCGCGGCGGGCGGCGCTCGGGGAGCGGCGGCGCGGCCGCCCTGCCCTGCCCTGCCCTGCCCTGCCCTGCCCTGCCCTGCCCTCTCCGCGGGAACGGGCGGCGGCGGCGAGCGGGGCTCGGCGGCGGCCGGGCCGCGGGACAGCGCCGCCGGCTGCCTCCCGCGGGGCGCTTCCCCAGGGTTGGCGTTGCCCTTTTAAGAGCCGCGCGGGGCCGCTGTGACGTCGCGGGCGCAGAGCCCTAGCCCGGCCCGCCCGCCGCGCCGCCAGAGCCGGGAGCGGCGGTCGGCGGCGGCAGCAGCAGCAGCAGCAGCAGCAGCACGGTGCGCGCAGCGCCCGCCCAGCCCAGCCGGGGAGCGCCGACACCAGCCGCCCCGTCCCGCGCCGCCCCGTCCCGTCCCGCCGACCTGCCATGCGCCGCGGCCCGGCGCCAGCCTCCGCCGGCGGGAGCCGTCCCGGCAGCAGCGCGACGGCGACGGCGGCGGCGGGCGAGCGCTGAGCGCCGCGGCCCCGCAGCAGCCCCAGGGCGGCCGGCCCGCCGCGGCGCGGATGTCCGCGGGCTGCCCGCGCCGGGAGGACTCGCCGCCGCCCGCGCCCCCCCGCCCGCCCGCCCGCGCTGACGGGGCGGGCCAGGCGCCCCGCTCGCCGCAGCGCCCCGCGCCCGCCCCCGGGCTCCCCGCAGCGCCGCCGCCGCTGCCGGCCGCGCTCCGCGCTTCCGCCCGCCCGCCGCCGGCGCCATGGCGGTGAAGGGGGCCGCGGCCGGCGCCGGGGTGCTCCTGGTGACGGCCAACGTCGGGTCCCTCTTTGACGACGTAAGTACCGCGGCCGCGCGCGCCCCGCCGGTGGGGGGGACAGCGGGGGGGGGGGGAACGACGACGGACGGTACGGCGGCGGGGGTCTCCCCGGGCAGCGCCGCCGCGCCGCCTCCCGGGCCGCCGCCCCGCGCCGGTCCTAGCGCCGCCGCGCCGCCCCCCGCCCGTGGCTGCCGCCCCGTCCCGCCCGCTCCGGTCCCGGCCGGCCTCAGGTGCCGGCGGCGGCGGGCAGCGCTGCCCGCTGCTGGGGGTGGGTGGGTGTCCCCCCCCCGGCAGCCGTCCCGTCCGTCTCCCGCCAGCCCGCCGGTGCGCCCGGCGATTACCGGGGGGGCTCTGCCGGCTCTGGAAGGCCGGAGCAAGGCGCTGGGATAGGCAGGCGGCCGCGAAACGTCCTCTCGGGGAACGGCTTGTGTCCCGAGCGCGCCCGGGGTTTCTTATTGTTACTCTTTTTGGTCGTGCCGTGCGGTGTGACACCGTCCCAGGTGGTTATTCGGGTCCTTCAGCTGTGGTTTCTCCCGAAACGTCAGGAGGGTGAGAGCCTGGGGTGCTCTCATTCTCGGGGGGAAAGACAGATTCTGCCGTGGAGCGCTCCTCCCGTAGCCTTCCGCGGAGCCTGCGGCTCGGCTGACCCCCAGGCTTTCCGCCTAAGACACTTTGCACGTTGTGACATGAAAATACAGTTTAATTTCTGTTTAGCGTAGTATATTCAGGTAAGCGTTGGGCATATTTCTCATCGCTGCAGTAAGACGAGTGCAACAGTTGATACGGCTAGCAGTTCAGCAAAGAGAAGAATGCTTGCTTGTAAATTTGCATGAATTAAGACAGATAGTTACAAATACCTGGAAGAGCAGCCAGGCTTCTAAACCTCCTAGGCTGCGCCCCGGGTGAAGTCTGGCACCACTGAAGTCAGTGGCAAAGCACTTCTGGAAGTGAGTGAGACTGACATGTCACGTACCGTAAAGGAAGTGTTTCTAGGGGGTTGCAGTTTGTGCAGCAGCGTACACCTAGCAGAGAACTGGGTCCAGACGTGTGCTGCGTGTTGCTCTTGCCGTGTGCATTAGGACTGGCTTTGCTTCGTGCGCCAGCCCTATGCGCAAATCGCTAAGTGCGCTACAGTAAGCGTGGTTTTTTTCGAGCTCCCCCCCAGTCTTCAAAGTTTGCTTTGTTTTTTCGTCATCTTGAAGGCTGACCTCAAGTACGCGCTTTGATTGATACCTGTGTAGTCAAAGGATGCAATTCATCTTTTCACCAAGTTTAGTAAACTTTGACAAATGAGCACCGTAGTTATTTCTACACTTAAATGTGTCAGTTCATATTAAAGGAACACTGTGAAAGTACTCATTTCATAATAATTTTCATGATTATGGCCTTAGGCTTGTGCAGTATCTATTTGTGAGTAAAGCCGCGTGGTGTTCAGTAGGGCTTCTGCAGATATTACTGCCGTG
This sequence comes from Gymnogyps californianus, assembly GCF_018139145.2. Lineage (NCBI taxonomy): Eukaryota > Metazoa > Chordata > Aves > Accipitriformes > Cathartidae > Gymnogyps > Gymnogyps californianus. Next base: position 544,329 of record NC_059476.1, on the reverse strand, counting down.
TGTTCCTGTTACCATTGCTAGACCCTAAAGATGACACCTCTGTTTGACCTGAGCCTGCTATGTGACCCAAGCCCACCATCTCCCGTGGCAAACGCTGTGGTTTAGAGTGCTCTCCTGCCTTCTCTTTTGGCTGAGAGTGATAAAAGCGGCCGCTTTGGAGCACTGTCATTGAAGAAATCCTGTGCTGTCAGACTAAACGATTTCCTGGTTGTTCCTAGTTAGTATTTGAGACTCGCTGGCATTCCTGGAGAAGGTGAAGCGTACTTGTTGTTTATTGTTCGGCGTGACCAAAGAGGGGAACGCTTCTGCTCTAGCAAGCGACTCCCTTGCGATGAAAAATTTAGTTTTCTACAGCAACAAAACCGGGCTTATTTGGATATGTTCCACTGCAGGGTGGGGAATGGAAAGACTGGTCTGAACTTTTGTGATTACGCTTCTGGTTTGTTGCTGTTGGAGTTGGGACTGGCGACTGCCCAGTCGGGTTTCTGGAGTAACGTTGGTGCAATTCAGGCACAATAAAGATGACATTAGCTTGGTTTGTGGACTTAGCTTTTGAGTTACATGTTGGAGCTGTCAGTGGCTGTTTGTTTGTCGGGCTCTTCCTATTCAGTTGAGGAATACATTTCTCTGCTATGACCTGAAGTGATTTCAGTTATGAACAAGGACTCCTGCTTTGATAGACATCACCTAAGCTGGGCTGGAAAACCATTTCCAGTTTCTTCAATCCATTTTTTCCATTTCTGATTTCAAATTTCGGTTGGTGATACATATTTTAATTAAACACTACATTTTTAGTCAAATGTTGCTGCACCGCAAGGTAGCGTAACGGTACGCGTTTTCGCAAGACGGTGCAGAAACCCCGAGCGGACGGGACGGTCGGCTCCGAGTATCCTGCGCTAACACAGTCCCGCCTTCTCTTGCTCTGGGGATCTGATTCACTGCGGGCCAGAAGTCCTCTGGGAAGCGTTCCTACGGGAAGCTCCGGGGCAGGTGCCCCCACATAAAGGGCTGCCGTAGGCAGGCTGGGCCCAGGCGGGGGGCTTCTGGCGATGTGGGTCTCCTGCGGCTGAAGCTGCCCAGTCCCTCCGGGGCTGCGCTCGCGCTCCTACCCCGCAGGGGCAGGACTTCTGCTCCCCCTTTCCATGCCAGCAAACCCTCGCGTGTTGGCTCTGCGATGAACCTTTCTCCGGTTTGTTTAAAGTAGCCTGAGCATTACTGTGTGGCAACGGCATGATTTGCACTTTAGATGTGTTTTGTATGAGTACTGTTTACTTGGCTGGCACATGCTGTACATGCAAATGCTCTTTAGTTGAGACCAGCGTTTTATAGAAGAACAATTTAAAATATCTTTGGTGGAGAGGTTCGTCTGCGTGGGATAGTCTTTCCTAGATCACTGGTATTGCTGCCCTGGCTATACTTTTGCAAAGAGGAGAAAATTGCCTTTTTTTGTTCTCCGATTGCCAGAAGCAAGTTATGATAACGTACTGGTTTGCTCCTGCCAGCCATCCGCATCCACTAATAACCTGTTGCAATGCTGACCTGGGAGCTCATGAATAAACATGTTAACAGTGAAGAGGGACTGTGCTGGGTTTGTCTCATTCCTCGAGTAGTTTTGCTGCTTCACTAAAAACATTAATGCAGTATTAGATCTACAAATATTCTTCGAAGTTGCATGAACATGTGCATCTCATGAATATGAACGCGTATGATTTTTGGTACATTCGTGTTTACTTAAGCATTTAATATTTGTCTTGCTGTATAAACATTTCCTGTTTTTTATCCCAGTATACTCGTGCTAACAACAGAAGATGAAGTTCAGCTTACCTCTGGGTGACTCTTTCTCTCTTTTTCCCTCCTCTGATGCCTCTGCCCATGACAGGGGGGTTGGACTAGATGGTCTTTAAAGGTCCCTTCCAGTCCAAACCAGTCTATGATACAAGCCTCTCCCTCCCCAGTTTCCTTGCTTTCTTTGCTTTCTCTGTCTGCACTGACAAAATTTCACATTTACCTTTCAAGGAGCCTACAGCTGTAGCAGCCACAAAATCAATCTGCCTGGCACTTCACTGCTTTTATTGTATAGGATTTTAATTGCTTTAATGTGCCATCTGTTTTTTTCCTATCTGCTGTATCCTTTTCATTCTCTTCAGTTACTTTTAAAGGACTTCATGCTCTTTGTTTTTCCTTGGGACAAAAACCTGGCAGTCAGGTGTGAGCAGCTGACGTTGGGGCCTGTGAGAGCTGTCAGACGGCGTGAGCTCATCCTCCCGAGGGCTGTGTGTGGGTGACCGGCAGAAAGTTGTACTGACATCTGCAATGAAATGCCTCGAGCCGACCTGTGGAAAGCTCCGAGGACACCCTCGGGCTGACGAGCGATCCCGGCAACTTCTGTGGGACTCTGCTCAGGAGGGTTTTAGGCAGGGTCGGGAGCGTTTCGTGTCAAGTGAGAGTACGTCAGCAGAGGAAACGTTTGGATTTCACTGCAGGATCGTTCAGCCCCGGAGCGCAGTGTGTTACTGGCCCACGAGCAGAGCAGGCTGGGTTGCAGATGCACGGGCACGAGTGGCAGGAGGCATGTCTGTCCTTAGTTCAGGCAGGTCCCCAAACCCGTCTGCAGTGAATGCAGGCAGGCAGCCTTTCTGCCCCTGCCTCCATCCCTCCTGTCTGGCAGATGTCTCGGAGAGGCTGTGGGACTGTGTGTAACGGAGAAGCTTCCCTTACCGCGTGTTTCATTGTTAGTGCAGCAAAGGAGCTTTGGTTGTTTCTGCTGGATGGAGGCAGGTGGACATCTTTGCAATTCAGTTTTTGTTGTTGCCTCAGAAGTTTTGTTACTGTTTGCTGCATATTTAGCTGGGTGCAGTCACAAATACTGAAAAAACACCTTAGTGCTCACACTTGAGAATTGTGTCTTACTCTGTTTCAGTTTTAGGTGACTTTAACAATCCATGTTGTTTAAACCCCTGGACGTAGATTTTTAGGGTAAAGATTTCCAATATGCCCAGCAGACTTAGCCATACAAGTTCCAACAGTTCTGCTTGGGTTGGAAAATAGTTAATTTGTTCCAGTTTCCTTTGAAATTGGAATATATATAATTAACCCTATCCCAGCCGAAACCAGGACACTAAGTCAGGTAGGTACTTCTGAAAACATTTCCTTCTGTCTTCATACCACTGAATGTACGTAGCTCTTCTCTAATGGGATGTCGATGAAGTTCTTAAATTCTGAGGACAAATTTAGGCCAGAATAGAAGTGTAATGATGACAAGAAAGGTAAAAGCTAGACAGAACATCTAATTTTATTAGTTTTAAAACAGAAGGAGGGGAGAAAGTAGGTTAGGGAATTGCTGTGTAGTGCTAGGGTACTGATACTCAAGATCTTTAAATGACTAACAGCATTACTGTCCTACCTGTATTTTCTTTGACTATACAAAATGCTAGCCTTCATATGACAGTGCCAAGATGGGGCACTAAGCTTTCATGTTCCCAAGCGGCCTTAACCTGCTCAACATTTGGGTGAAAGTCTCCCTTTCTCATACAGCACACAAAGAGGGCAGGGGTGGAATTTCTTGTTTCAAGTTCTGTTTGTCGTAGTATTATTATTATAAGTACGCTTATTGCTTTAATTCTGAGTATGAACTTGGAATATCCGTCACTTCTGTTAAGAGTCGAAGTCCATCAATTGAATTTGAAGTACAAATACTTCCCATAATAACTTTTAAAAACTGCCTGCTCTTCAAATGGGTGGTGATCGCAGTGTAGGTGTCTCTTTATCACACCTGATCTTAGTTCTCCAATCCTGAAACAGTGGGTGTAGTTTTATTTTGATATTAGATATCTGTGGATTTAGCTGGTATTAGGTGATAACGATAAGAGTTTCTTTTGGCTTGGGGTTTGTAGTTTGTTTTTCTACTTTTCTGTTTCTTTTTTTCCCCCCACAAATAATTATTTGAATTTTCTGGAATATTTCAAATGTGGTAGGATGGAAAATGTATTAATTAGGTTTTGATTTCTAAGTAAATATTAAGACTAGCATGTTGCAAGTCAAGGCACCCTTTTTTCTTCAAATCATAGCCACTAGATTGAGTGAAAGATAATGTTTGATTCATTGTATTTTTTTAAAAAATCACATTATTTCACTGCTGAGAAACACTTATTCCATCCTTACTGTCAGGCTGTGTTGATGTTATCTGGAGTGGAAGAGAAAATAAAAACAAATGTGCCCAGCTGAAGGCAATGTTTCTACGAGATATTTAAATGTATGGGGCGTATTTCTGCCAGATTGAGCGGGGCCGACGGTGGCTGCGGGCACCTTGCTGCTGGGGAGGGGTCAGCTAACACTTGTGTGCCGGCCAAGCCAGGGGCGAGAAGAACAGAAGTCAGCTCGCTGGAGGAAGAGGGGCAGAGGCAGACGAGCGAGGAAGGCCCTGCCCTGGCTTCGCCAGTGGGTTTGCGTGCTTTGGAGCAAGCTCCTCCTTTTGCTGTGCTCCCCAAAGCTTGCTAGTAGTTGTAGCCCTGGCCGCGGGTGGGTCGGTCTGGCAGGCCTGAAAGCCCTCCGGGGCGGCTTGCCGGGGCTGAGCCTGGGGCTGCAGCTCTGGCTAGCTCCCGAGGGCGCTGCCCCGAAACCCGGGTTGTTTATCGCCTCGCTTTCTGTGATGCTGTAAAATTGCACGCTCGTAACTGAGGACTTCCATTTTAGGAATACATACTCTTGAGCAATAACATAGAAGGCCAACGAAAAAGTATTTTTCAGTGTTCTCTATTATGGGAACCTTAAAAATAAGTAATCTCTAATTTCTCTTCATCTATTTCTGCGCTCCTCACTTTCCGTTTTCTGGTTATTTTGGTGTTTCCTTTATGATTTTAATGTTTTGTTGTGTGAGTGGCACTTGTAATTTCTTAAACATTGCAGCCTTCTGTTTGTTTAGTTTTTTTTATGGCAGAATCTCAAATCAACGTTTTTCTTAGTTTCTGCTGTACTCATGCTTACGCTGTTTTTTAGGAGACTCTTTTATGTTTAACTCAATTCTAAACCCCCTTTGCAGGAGGTGAAATTTTGAGGTAGACCAGAATTTGGTACTATCTAAAACTTCTTGAGCTATGTGAAAATGATGATGGGGAGGAGAAAACTATTTTGTTACCCTTTGCAGTGCTTGTGCAATTGGGAAAAAAAAAAAAATTAATAGTTGAGGGATCTGTTGTATCTTGAGAATGAAATTGTTGGTAACACATTACCAGCAGGATACAGCTGTTGGCCCAGATGTGCAACTGAACAAAGCTGAGTGATGGCCCAACGTGATGGTGTCTGGCTGCTGAATAGCCCTCGCTTCGTGTGTAGTTCTTAATCTGCTGCTGTGAAAAGGTGTTTTGGTTTGAAACTCCTTCACGGCCTCTTGTTTTCTTTTACTTCCACGGCTGGGGATGAGCTCAGGGACATGTGCACGGTCAGCTGAAGTGGCTTAGGCGGTACGATGGAGCTGCACCAGCAGTAATGCCTGTGCTGGTCTCTGTTACTAAAGCGCTTTTTCCAGGTATACAGGGATAACTTGCAACTGTGGATACTCGTGCTTTGAAAAAACTGTAGGGTAGCTGGGGGGAGGATTGTACCAGTTTGTAGCTCTTTCTTCATTTAGTCTTTAGGTAGGTGATAGTGTGTCAGGTATGGACAGCAAGAGGGATGTGCTCGCAAGCATGCGGTTTTGACAAGATCCTTCTTAAATCCTTCACAGCCTGCTTGAAGAAGATCCAAATGCTCGTGCCGATTTATAGCTTCCTAGGTGTCAGCTTCCCAAGTAATTCAGCTCGTAGCATCCCTAGCTTAGGCTAAGGACGGCACGCCAGTAAGTGCCGGTGGGGTTATTCATAACCAGTGCACCCACTCAGGAGCATCCCCGTGCCCAGCTCTGTGCAGCGGTCCAGGGACGCTTCCCCTGTGGGCTTGTGCGGCAACTGCACAGGTCCTGCTCACAACCAGCCCTTCGCTTCCAGCCCCCTAATGTATAATAAGCGGTGATAGCTGAGAGTGAGTTGCAGAGCAAATTCCTGTTTTAAGTATAAATGAGGATCGAGACCCGAAGTAGTCGTGCAGTAAAGCAGTGACACGTTATTGTGCATCCACATACTTGTAAAATGTAAAAGCTCTTTTCTAATTTGCTGAAGACAATTCGAGCAGTAGTAGTACAGGCAACACAGAGGGTGGGGTTTTTCCTCCGAGATGGAGTTGTATGCTTAAAAACCCACTTCTTTCTTTAACAAAATAACCCCAAATTTTCTTTTTAGCAGATATTTTTACAATTCTCTGAGCAAAAGAGCTTTAATTAGGAGCTTGTACAGTGTTTAGCTGCCCTTAAGCAGGAAACTCAGAAGATTATCTTGTAGGCCATCTTTCCTCTCATTTTGGTTAAGTGTTATCATTAACAGCAAGAGCACATGTTTACATGAGGAAGTAATAGTGGCAAAGTGCATTATACAATTATAGTTTTCTGTTAATGTGGATTTATAGCAGGTGGCGTAGAGTTAGCATTTTGTAACTTGCTGGGTTTCCACAAATCGCCAGTGTATCAGTGTGATAGTTTAAGAGGATTTAATTCCCAAAATATTTGAATATGAAATTATGCAATGGGAGTAGGATACCATAGGAAGAATACTTTACATGTGAATCTGCTTATTAGCTTGTACGAGCACTCTCACAAGGGTCAAATTTTAAAAGTTTTGTTGCTGTTCCAAAGTTCTCATCGTAAATTTTCTTACCACAGAATTTGACTTCAAAGGGAGTTGCACATAGAATACCAGTCAAGCCTTCAGATTTCATGACTTTTCTAAAAGGCTGACCTGTTGTTTACTTACTTTTTTTCTTTTTCCCTTTTCTGTTATTTATTTCATCATACTGTTTGTATCTTCCACCCCCTGCAAATGTATTTCCTCTTTTTATCTCAAATGTTTTCTTTCCTTTTCTTGTACTGTGTTCGCTTACCTCCTCCTGAAAGCTCTCCCCTTATTCCTCATTTATTATTTAAAGCGAGGATGTCGCTGAGAAAAGTAGCCTTTTCATTTGCAGTTTTGCGTGTGCCTCAAAAGCCATGAAGAAGGCGAGTTTGGTTACCCTGAACACATCATTCATTGCCCCTTGGAGCAGGAGCTGTTCAGCTGCAGCAGGGATTGAATGCATATGGGAGGGATCTGATTTATTAATGCACGTCCTCGGGGCCCCAGCGGAGCGCCAGGTAACAAGCCTGCTAAAGACAGAGCCGGGACAACGTACTTCCAGTGAAGTGGTGTTACAAAACAGTTCCACGTGGAGCTTTATCTTGGGCTTCGAAATGTCGTTGCGCTGCCTTTAATGCAACGAGTGTCTTGCTCTCTGTCGAAGAGGTGATTCCATGAGGTTAAACTCAAAGTTTCTTCTCCACCAGGGTAGACCAACACACCGTTCCTTGGCAACCGTGTGAGAAGAGGAAATCAAATGACTGAACTACCTTGGAAGACAGACTGGCTTTAAGTATGTGCCCTAGGAGTTGTCTCCTCTCCGCCCCCAGCCAGAAGACCAGCCACTTTAGTTGTAGCTTTACCTTGTCCTCTGCCCCTAAACTCTTGCCTTAATTTGGAAAAAAAGGAAAAAGGCAGGCAGGTGTGACTGCAAGCCAGTCGTATGCTTTTAGTACGTGGAAGTTCTCAAAATATATCTACATTAGCGTAGTCTAATACTTTATTCGATATTTTCTAACCATCTTTTTTCACTCTGTTGGTAGAGAATAGGAAATGGTCACAGAAAAACAAGACTGACTGCCGTTGGTGACTGCTTGAGTGGCCTATCACAGAGTCATTTAGCATCCTTTTTGCACCTTTATTACTGAATTGGCAAGGAGTCTTCCCCTGATGAAAGTTCCAGGGAAATACATTATTTCATAGTGTGGAAAAAGTCAGATTAAGCACAATAACCATCAGACTGGGACAGAGTGAGTACTAAAAGTAAAATGTTTCTTTTACTGCCTTTTTTCCAATGGTGTATAGTAGTTATTCAAAACTTTTAGCACTATTTTCATTATTTGTACATAATTTTTAAATGTAAATGTACTATTTAATCACTTTCATTTTTAATGTTATTGGAAAAGATATTAAAGTTAAAGCATTTATTAACAGCAAACAAAAGTGATCATTGTTTTTATATGATATTTTGAAGTCAGATATCATAGATTGTTTTCATCAATGTCTTCAAGTTGTTAAGCACTTGTCTTCATGAGTCAGTCAGCTTTAACAGATAATATCCTTGACAGCAGAAAATGAAAGGTAAGAAAAGTAATTAAAAAAACCATGGCAACACTGCAAGTTTTGTCTCATGGTATAGGTAGCTTACATGCCGGTTCAAAGAGCTTCTAGGTGGTATGACTGTTACTGATACCTAGCTATTTACCAAACTTTAGCTCAGCTTAAGACCTGTGTGCTTGTAATTTGAGGTGATACCGACAACTGAGGAATGCAGTTACAAATGCGAAGTTGCAATGGGAAGAACTTTCATTTCATGTTGTGGTTTGTGACTGGAAGGATTTCAGGTTTTGGTTTGTTCTCAGTAAAACATCTTCTGGTCTTTTCTTGCACCATTTCCCAAATCAATGAAAAGCTATCCCGCCTATACTCCTTGCCAAATAGACGTTTTATATGCTCTGCTGTCCCTACCTTTTCTGTCTCCTTGGTTTTCCCTGGTTTCATCTAAATTTCTCTTCTAATACAGTTTGCAGTCAGAAACTCTTGTAAGGAGAGGCTTTAATGTGGCATGAAATTGTAGCAAGGATAGAAAAAAAACCCACAAGCTGAAAAAAGGTGATTGCCAAGGAGCAGCAGGGCGATGATATGGTGAAATGTACAGGTCTGCCTTCTGCCTGCGGCTCTGATGGGGCTGGGGCCGATGTGGAGGCTGGGCGCGAGGGAGAGGTCAGCAGTCTGGCCAAGGTTTCTGGTTAACCCGAGCTTTAGGACTGAGGCATCGCTCAAGAAAGAGAAGCCCCAATCTCTCTTACCTGCATGCGCTCTCGTTGCGAAGGCAAACACGTGTTTTTGTATTTGCCCACTTGTCATGTCCGTGCCTGAGGCCACAGCCAGCAGGCCCGTTCTCTGCCATCGGTGGCCTCGCCCCAGCACGTTTCGGGGAGGCTGCACCTCTATTAAACGAGCTCCCTGCCCGACCTTGGGCGTGCAGGAGCCCCTGGCCGGGGGCGAGTGCCTGGGCACGCTGCCTCTGGGCCCGGTCTCGCTTGCCCTCTCCTGCCCCACCTCGTGGGAGCCGGGAGAGGCTTCGGCTGTCATGTCCCCTGGCTATTCCCAAGGCCTGCGGCTCGGAGCCTCGGCCCTGACAGCGACCTGCGGAGGGGTCTGGCTCCTGGAGTCGGGCCGTGGCCTGCGGGATCCAGAGGGCCAGTCCCCTCCGAGGCATCAAGGGGTGAAAGCTGTGGGGCAGGAGGCCGGCCTCACCCCCCTCTCTCGGGAAGGAGCGGGCAGCCTGGTGTGGGTCAGGAGACCGTCGCTGGCGGTGGATACGGCAGTGAGGCGAGCAGAGCAGGGGCATCCATGTGAGTAGGGAGCACTGCACGGCAGCAAAGGGGGTCATCCAGTGTTTTCCTTCCCTGCAGAACCAAACAGGGTGCTCGGCTGAGGGGCAGGAGACCTCAGTCATCCTGCAGGAGCCTGTTTGTAAAGAGTTTAAAAAAAGAGTCTGGAATTGCCAACTGTTTTCAAATCCTGTCTGCTGCTTGCTGTTCATTGACAGCTCCAGAAGTGCTGGCAGCACGGCATTTAGGTGCTGGGAGGAACCCACATTTGTTCATTCTTCAGAGGGCCAGAATTAAAAAATGTGAATTTGTAATGGTTTGCTGATGCACTTACAGAAGCCGTGCACTTCTCTTTTCAGGGATGTAGGAGTAAAGTATTCTGAATGGCACTGAAACATTGTTTGGGTGTTTTTCTTTGCAACACAAAATATGTGGTGTTAAATTAAGCACAAATTTGGAACCGATGGAGTGTTAGATTGCAGAATTCATGGCTGCAGATCACTGTACGGGGACACCAGTAATTGACACAGTTCAAAGGGGAACGGCATGCCTGCGTTGTAGAGAAGCAGTGCAGCAACTGCCCAGGACTGTCCGTCCCTCAAAACAACCTGGAGAAAAAGATAACTGTTTCAGGGCAAAAGGTGTTTTCCAGTCATTATCAGGAGGAAGGGTGGTTTGATGGTGGGGAACGCTGATCTAGGCTATGGAAATCAGGCTTCAGTTTGCCTTCAGCCACAGGCATCCTGCGTGACCCCAGGCAAGTGGCACCAGATCCCCCAGACGACTGCACCTCAAACTGCCACCGAAGGCATTCCTGTGCTTGTGACAGGCTGCAGACACGGCGTCCCGGTTCTCCCTCTGAAAACTGGAGGATTTTAGCAGGATGCTATGAAGGTTATAAAGTTGAAGATGATAGAGTGGTGGTATGCCGTGATGGTATGCAAGCAGGCGAGAGTAGCTCCTCAGCTGGAGCAGGCTGTGCGATGCTTCCCTCTCAAAAGGCTGCGTGCCCGAGTCGAGCGGCGAGCTGTCGGTAACCGGACAGTGTGGGTCATGGGTGAGACCCAGGGTGATGGCTCATTCTTTCCCCTTTAGTTTGAGGAAGGCAGAGAAGCACCACGTACTGACTTCAACACAGCTTGTATGGGCATGCACCACATTTTATTCCTGGAGAAGTTCCTGGCTAAACAAAGGCTTAGTTAATACAAGCTATATGAGCCTCCTGCTTAGTGAGAGGTTCCTTTGGCTTATGCAAGCTCAAATGAATGATAAAACTTGCTCTTTCGATAGACTTTAAAAGAAAAAGTCTATACTTACGGGAGTAAGTAAAAGCAGGGAAAGATGCTCTGTCTCAGTCTGCGTTTTGGTAAGGCTTGCAAAGGCTGTTTACAGGATGTTAAGTAACGTCACCTTTCTCTAGAAAGTTCAGATCCCATTAAAAGGCTTCACTAGCACACCGCAGAAGGAGCGGCCAGTTGCAGGCATTAAGTACCATGGGAACATGCCGTATCCAAAACTCGTTTGTTGTACTGTGCACGGGGCAGAGCTGCCTCTACTTGTTCTCTCTTCATTTTCCAGTTTCCATTGCATTCTTGAAAAGAGATTTATTTTTTTTTTATTGCCCTTGAATGTATCGGCAAGCCACTGCATATTAATGGATGGGCTCTTCGAAGCAACTACATACCATGCTGTTAGCGCTCCTAGCACTGCAGTAGGTGAACAGTGAGCGGCAGGCAGGTTTTGTGAGCAGGACGTAATTCTGAATTCTTTCGTTAAAGCCTTTTAAGTGATCCCGTGGGAGCTTGTTCTCAAGTTTTTTGTATTTCTAGTGTGGCAAACTCTCTAATTTTAGAGGCTTTACCAATCCCAGTGGGAAGAGCAAAACTAGTTTTCCCATAGGAACATCTCAGAAATGTATGCTGAACTCTCTTTGGCAGGGGTTATTTATGTGTCCACCAAACATTAAAAGAAATTGTTCAAAAATCAGTTGAGGGAATTCTGTATTCATTAAGTACCATCAGCCAGCATTAGCTATATTTTAATTACTGCAGAATTCTTGTTTATTTAGGGACAGAATTACTGCTTTTCTTGGACTAACTGGGCAGTGAAGACCTTTGTGTGTAATGTTGGGCAGACAGCTGTTGTTGGATCCATTATTGCAGCAGATTTGCACAAAGGAGGTTCCTTTTGACAAAAGCATTGGATGTTTGTGTCCCTGACCTCACCATTCAAAATGTTTTTTAAAAACAGCTGTTCAAAGTGAAAGTGTTGGTCTAGAATTCCTATCGCACTTTTTATTGGAGGAAGAAGTGGAAGAACTTTTTTTTTTTTTTTAATTTATTTTTAACATCAAATGTTGCCAGGCACATGAAGGAGTCAAGAACTGGGTGGAACAGTATGATAGGACCAACCCACTTACTTCAGAGAACTGGACATGACCCAAAAATCTTCTTCTAAAGCAAGTTTGTTTTCATGAACTGGCAATGTTGTTTTTCTGGGCTGGAAGGACAGACCTTATCCAGGCTTGGCTGCTTGCAAGACTGTAAAGCCAATTCTCATTTGTCTTGTGGGATAGCAATTTTTAGCAAAAAGGAAGCAAAGCCTTTTCCCTTCAGCTATCCTTACTAAATATTAAAGTATTTGTGATTTATGATTATGCACTGTGCACCTTTTACTTATCTCGACAAACAAAAATCTTTAATATAATTTAGCAAAAAGTGGGAAAGGAACTGATGCCGTGTGGTTCTACTTGTTCTTATAGGCTGTCAATGCCATTATAGTCTTGCTGAAGTGAGTGTGTGGAAAATACATTGTATGCCAGGATCGGTGAAGACAGAGTTGTGTAAGCCAGGTGAAGGGATCTATCCTCGACTAAGTAGGCGGAATTTTGGTGCAAGACTTCCTTGCTGGTGTTGCTTAAAATTATGAACTTTTGCCAAACTAATTGGTTTTTCATTTGTATGTGAATATTCAGTGTTGTATAATGAAAATCCATATTAAACAGATAAAAGGTTTGCTTTATCTTATGTTCAGAGCAATGCAAGAAAGGTACCTAAGGAGACACCTTTCTACTGCAAGGGTGGCCGAGCACTGGCGCAGGTTGCCCAGAGAGGTTGTGGAGTCTTCATCCTTGGAGGTCTTCAAAAAGCTGTCTGGACGTGGTTCTGGGCAGCCGACTCCGGGTGACCCTGCTTGAGCAGGGGGTTGGACCAGGTGACCTCCAGAGGTCCCTTCCACCCTCAGCCAGCCCGTGGCTCTATGCAGCCAGACATTATTCATTTTTTTTCCGTGTTTTTTTGTTGCTGATGCCATTGCCCATTGCTTTCCAGCACTTGCAGAAGACGACTGCCTATGTCTCAGTTCATCTTTTTGTGGCAAATCCTCGTTCCCTTTTTATCTGCTTTTCTGTTATGGACGTAGACCATTTCCAAATGCTTTGCAGAGTGACTTTGGTCTAGGAGCTGGAACATGTGCATTAGAAAACAAAGGCTGTCCTGCTTTCCTGAAAACTTGAGGAAAAATATGCACGTTGTCTGTCAGCTTACAAAGTCTCTCTAATCTTCTGAAAGCTTCCTCATATGCTTGATTATTGTGCTGAAACTGAAGTCTCCAAGTCAGGCTTTCAGCTCTGATTGGGTTTTGTTTGTTTGCTTTTCTGTTGACATTTCGGTAGCAAATAAATATGCTGTTCTGATTACTTCAGAACTGGAAAGGTGGTGGAAGCACAGGAGCCAGAAGACAGTTAGAAGGGACTGAGACAGTAAGAGCAGCAGCTCTGCAGGGTTCACTGGCAGCTGATGAATGTGGTATTTACCCCAAACAAAGAAACAGCAAAGGTGCATGATGGGAAGTGATTAGATAGCAGAACGGCTGCTTCACTTACGTGTTTCTGTTTTATCTACTACTGTGTTTGCAATATTACTGTTTGTTACTTGAAGCACGATTGGTCCAAAGAACTGAGTTGAGACCTGGGAAGAGATGTTGTCATAGTACACAAAGCAGAAAAAAAGAGCATTCCTCTTGTAGTCTACATTTTTGTTCAATCACCTGGTAATGTAAGGCCAGATGACCTGCCATTCATATTTGCAGTAATTCGTCTGGCATAGTCGGAGTGTAGAGAGCGAAGCTTCTGCCAGTATTTTAAACATCTCTGCATCACTTCTGAGAAACGGCGTGTCCGCTCTGTCCGACAGGCCGTACATCGGTGTTAGTCCTGAGCCGCAGCGGCGCATTACGGCGGTTAGCTCGGCTTCCTCGCCACGCTCAGCAGGACTGGGCTCGCCCGGCGCGGTGCGGCTGCCCGGCGTCGCCTCCAGCAGCAGGGCAGGTTCAGACCCTTCCCTCTGCCGAGAAAAATTCCACACCTGATCTCAGATTTGACTGCTCTGTGGCTTAACGATGTCACCTAATTCGCAGCTGCGTCCCAGTGCTGTCCGCTTTCTTTCCTGATGCGGAGAGCTGTTGGGTGCTGGGTGCGGGCGCTCCCGGGGGAGCAGGGTGGCCAAAGGCTGGGGAGGGGTGTGCAGCCCTCCGGGGAGGGGGCAGCGGGTGCGAGCCGAGGCTGTCGGAGCCATGATAGTCGCAGGCGGTTTCTCGGGGAGCGAGTCGCCCCGCGGGAGCTGGGGACAGCGGAGGCAGATGTGGCAGGTTTCGAGGATGCTCTGGGTCGTGGAGGAAGGCGAGGCCGGTGGAGTCTCTTGAAGCTGTGGTATTTACAGCACTGTCTCTCCACCTCGCTGTTCCCTCTCTGAGCTCGATGCTTGAATCTCGGCTGTTCTCCTGCAGATTTCGCAACCTCTGACAGCCCTCCCCCAGCCACCCCCAGCAAGTCTCCTGGCTGCTGCAGAGGGAAGGAGGGAGAGAAGGCAAAATACTTTGGCAGTCCTTGAGAGCGGGGCTTTCTGCTGCTGTCACAGGCAACTGCTGCTGTTCGTCTAAGGGGCTTTCCAGTGCAGCAGCAGCAGCGGAAGGATCAAGTGGTGCAGAGAGGAGAGGTGTAAGGGAGGGGCTCATCAGGGCGCGGGGGGGCTGATCCTCCCCTGCTTTGGGGGGTTCGTGTAGTGCTCCATTGCTCCCAGTCCGTCGCTCTGTGGGGCTTCTGCTTCACCTCTGCCTTGTTCTGGTTTCTCTCTGTTAATGGGCTGTTCCCGAGCAGGCGCACGAGTCCCGCTGTACGGGGTCAGCAGAGGCTGGAGGAGGGAGTGCTTCGCTGCACATCTGAACCTGGGGCAGTGAAGTTCACGGGGCGGGACGTGCTGGCGGCAGATTCTGAAGCTTGTGGGTGTTTCATAGGAGGGGATGTTCCCAGAATCTTCATTAGGAAAACTCATCGTGCTTTTCCTTAGTGGTCGACAACGTGCAAACAGAAAGCGTTTTTGCAGCTATGTGAATTCTGTGTTGGAGGAGTCTCTGTCTTATCTGCTGCTCGAGGTTGACAGGCATGGTTTTATCCTGAAAGCCTGTGCAGGGCTGTAGCCTGAAGACGGCAGCAATGGGAGGGAGCCCATTGTGTTACGCACCATAAATGCACGGAAGGCTGTTCTGTTCTTAATAGTTTGTGATTTTTAGGTTTGGCTCCTGCAATGGGATCCAGAAGCAGGGACAAGGACTGGAGCAGAGGAGGATGGACAGTGTTCCTATTTAGAATCACAGCCGTTTCACTGGGATGTCACACAAATACAGAAATCTTAACGAATATTCTGGATAAGAGACATTTGTTTAAAAAAACCACAAAAACCAAAAAAACCAAATCCCCAAACAGTTAAAAGTTAATGTTACATAGCCTCGTACTTGGAAGGAATATTGTTACTGTTTTTTCTTCCAAATATAAGAGTAAACCTATGGTGAATTGCCTTTAGTGTTGGTGAAAGGTTGGCTTTGCCTAAGAGCCTGTAAATACTTGGATCACTTAACTATGTTCCTTAGAGCTCCTTAGAGCTTTTGTTGAAGATTGGAAAATATGTTAGATAGCACTTTAACTATGTTTGCTTGAAATATACAGATACTGACATTGCCTTGCATGATATCATCCTAGAGGGAAATTCTTCTAGCCGCTCTGGATTTTCAGAAGGCTCAGTGGTATTTTAATTAGTTGAAAAATGTGAAGACGTTATCTGGAGATCTCAGCAGAACTGAAGTTCTTACTTTGTCTTCACAGGACTTCTTCCAAAACCTCTTAATTAAATCTGTGAACTTAAAAGCTTTAAGAAAATGGAAATAGCTGATTGTTCTCATTAAATGAGTATATAAAGAAGTGGGAAAACTTCTGAAGATTTTTTTTTTAATGTGGGAATTTCCAATAATGTCTCTGAAACGTGACATTCATACAGACAGCTTATTAGACTATTCTGTGTCTTGTGTTTCATGATTTTCCTCCTTAAAATGGGTTTTTTTTTCCCTTAGTAGTATATTTTAAGCTAAAGAATGGGAAGTTTACGGTGTCAGTGCTAGTAGATTAGAGGTGTTCACGGGCTTCCTGTACTATTTGCCTGATGTTTCAGAACAATGTATTCCTTTCATTTGTGTGCCCAACCTGATGTATATCATTTTAAGTATAATCTTACATTCCATAAAATAACTGTGGGATTGTGCAAGTATTTTTCTCTAGAGCAATAAGCAAATCATAATGTGAAAATAGACTAAGTAGCTTGATCAAAAACAAATTTGAAATTGGGGGATTTACTTTAGTTGACTTTTCCATACCTCTCTGAACACTAGCTGTGGCTTACCGTGGGAGCCAAATGTATGCTTTTTCCAAATCATTTAAGTAACCATGAATTCAAATGGCATTCTTTAATGCATTTTGGAAATAGATGTTATCAGATCTCTGAGAAGAGGTGGTAGAAACTGCATTCCTCCCAAAGTGCTCGGCTCTGTATCTGAGGGAAAATACCGTTTTGAGTACTGAGACCTTTGAATAAAAGGTCTCCTCACAGGTCAGCGTACTCTGGACTGATTTGCCTTTTCAGAGAACTGTGCCCCTTGCCTGTTCCTGGCAAGTTTATACACTGCTTCACTTCCTTCAAAGGTGGAAGGCAAGTGGAATGAATATTGGGGGGAAAGTACGTCTACTTTTTTTATTGTGGTGTTGTCTTTGGCTGAGTTTTGTGGGTCTGTAACATCTTGCCTCTGATCACTGAACCAAGTGATCTACAGGCAAATTTGCCTTTAAAAAAGTAATAAACCAAGTAGTCTATGGGAAGTCATAAAAAAAAAATATAGCTGGAGACGCTACTTGGCTTATATCTTAAGATGATTGGTAGAGCTATTGAAACACTGCTTCAGTTAAATATTACAGACTTTTGTTTCAGTTCAGAACGCTCTCTGAATTGCAGCTTTTTTTGGTTACCGTTCCTGTCAGCGTGAGTGGTGTGGGGACTAATGGTGGACATGTGCTGCAGTGGTCTGAAAGAGATGTGCAGAAATAGTCCTAAAACCAGTGCTGCTCCCCTCATTTACACCCAATTTTTGTCCTTCGTTGCCTTTTGCTAAGGCATTGCACAGACAGCTTTGCATACATGCTCTGGCTCTACCAAAGGACTGGGTACCAGAAGTTTGCGTTTCGTATGATGTCTTGACCATGTACATCAGTGAACAGGGTGGTGGGGCTTGGTTGTTTGTGTGGGTTTTTTTATTTTGTGGTGGTGATTTGGGGGGGTGGGGGTGGGGTGTTGTGGGTTTTGTTGTTTTTGTTTTCTTTTTTAAATGTTTTGAAAGGGACTGATTCCTGACAATGAACTTCAAGAAAATGTGATCTGAACAGGTGGCGATAAATACTGCCACGGTGAGCTTTATTTCATATGTGTTACTAGAGAGATGGTAAAGCCCTTCAGTCCTTTTTATCCTCAGCTGGGTTTGAAAGGGTAACCTAGACTTCATAGCAGTGTGTTTTCCTGGAGCAGTGCTATTCCTTCTGTCTGTCTGTCTTGCACCTTTTCTCCTTCTTTTATTATTGCCTATGCTTCAAAGATAGGTAAAATTGAAATTCTCTTGTCTGAAGCTGTGTTGCAGAAATATTTCTGAAGTATATTGTAAGATCTACTAGCTATTTAGAAATCTAAAATCGGAGTAGCAACTGAACTAAGTATAGTATTTGTGATTATTTGAGCCCATGGTACCGGGAGAGCCCAGTGACAAGTACAATTTGCAGTACAAATGCATTGTAAATGACAGTGTCTGCTGAGAAGACAAGGTCTCAGTATGGGAAGACAGAGTGTTTGTAAAACCTTCCTAAAATTCAGTGCCTGATACAGAACCTGGAGTACAGCAAGTGTTTTACGTTGTGGAAAAATGCAAAGCAAATGCCAACAGATGTGGCATTAACAAAGCTCATTTAAATTTCCTGTGCACCTGACAAGTGGATAATTGCTGTGTGCTCAGTTAGCAGAGCTGTAGGTATCTAGTGCTTGGAATATATGTTTTGTATTTATAGAGCTTGTTCTACAGTTTTGCTCATTTTTCTACTAAAATGCTGGATTTTGCTTAAATAATGTAACTGAGAATATAAGTGAGATTACTTCAGTGAATAGCTGCACCATCCATGAAGTGTCCACAATCTGCACTAGTGCCAAAACCCCCCAGTTAGTTCCCGTGCTGTTTGGTACGCTCTTCCAACGTAACACCTCCTGTCTTCTACCCTAATTCCAATAACATAGTGGTGCTGTTTAGTGATGAGCGTGGTCTGAAGAGGAAATCCAGCATACAGTTGGCTTTGGGTGTGAAAGTTAAGGATGGCGAGAGCCAGTTCTTAAAAAGCCTGTATTCCTTGCAGGTGTCTGAAAATGGCCGTTGTGGGTGTTTCTGGTTAGTGGCACCGAATATTGTACTATTTGTAAAGTAGTTCAACAGCTCAGTAGGCATACTGATGAAAACTGAAATGCACCATTGTCTG
The DNA here is from genome assembly GCF_018139145.2 of Gymnogyps californianus. Classification (NCBI taxonomy): domain Eukaryota; kingdom Metazoa; phylum Chordata; class Aves; order Accipitriformes; family Cathartidae; genus Gymnogyps; species Gymnogyps californianus. The sequence goes on along the minus strand of NC_059476.1, from coordinate 525,904 downwards.
AAATGGCCTCTATCTAGACTGCCTTATTTTGGAGAGATTTACTCATCTCTGTCTGATAAATTGCAGAGCATGAAACCGAGGCAGGGGGCAAAAAAATGCCTGCTTTCATTTAATAGTGCTTTAGACTTTCACTGGAATTTATTGCTGCATCTTGTTTACTTATTTGAGTGTTCTCCGCAAACATTGGCAGCGTCAGACTTAACCTTAAAAAAAGAGGAAATGTGCTATTTCTGTTCTGCCTTGTTTTGTTTAATTGAATATTTTTTGAAATATGTCTGCCATCTTCATTTGGCAAGGCCTCCTTAAATCTCTAGCCATGAGAAGCACTGCTTGCCATCTGTGAACTGTGAACTGTTTTTTTTCCTTTTTTTTTTTCCTTTCTAAAGCTGCTGTTCTTTTTTTAAACTCAGCATAGACATTCCCAGCAATTATGGAAAAGTGACTTCATTTCTGACAGCAGCCATACGATAAACTTGCTGAAAGCTTCTGTGAGCAGCTCGTTTCCCATGAGCCGGAGCGTGCTGCATGGAGCCCTGTTTCTGCAAGAGTGGTCATTTCTGTGCTCCGTCATGGAGCATTGGAGATAATACGGAAATGAAAACATGCAAGTTTCTGGATTTGTACCAAGTAACTGCTAATTTTGGTAGTTCAACAACATTTAGGACTAGCATATCTGGAAAGAGACCTTTTTTTTTCTAGTTTGTAAAACAGAATGTGTTGGTTTTATGACATTATTTAAAATGAGTTTAATACTCTGCTAGTTTTTAAACCTGGCAAACAGCTGAAGAGTACAAATCCCAAATGCAATCACTGTTGGTTATCTTCCTTCAGAACGATTTTTATTAGTTGGTATGTTGCAGCAATATGTATCTCATTTATACTGACGTCAGTCCTCCCTATCAGTGGGGAAGATGAACTCTGTCACATCCTTTTATTTAGTAAGCAAAAAGCTTAAAGTGCACTTAGCTTCTTGATTTGTGTATTTTCATCATGGTTTGAACCGCACCTTCAATGTTTTAAAACTACTGAATCTCATAATTTTATACATGGCTTTATCCAAAGGTTGGGAGAGAGGCAAGAGGTGTACATTCTCCCGCTTCCAGTTGGTGTCCTAACCGTGGGTGGAAGGAGCATTGGACTGCACCATCGGGGCAAACCGGCGCGTGTTTGTGTAACGCTGGGCACCGTGACTTCTGTAGCAGGGGTTATTTTCAGAGTTGGGTCTAGGTTTAGGCTAGGTGGTCTCCAAACGTGGTTCCAGGTGCTTACTTGACTGATTCCTGATAGCACTATGGCTTGGTGGTATTTTAAATGTTAGACGTGAACTTGTAATGATAATATTTCATGAAAATGATTTGAAACTATTAACCTAAGCTTTGGCCTTAACATGGTTGCTTCCATTTCTCGCATAACTTAGTGTTTTTTCATTAAATACCACAGAAGCTCTGTGACTGTGTACAAGGGAAGACTGGAATAGGAAGGTGGCAGGATTTTTTTTTTTTTTTTTTTTTTTTTTTTGGTAACTTGACTGATTAGCATGAAGCCATTACGTCCAACACTAGTTTGTCAAATAATTTTAATTTGTTTTGATGAGAGATTTCATAAATTTCATAAGCCAAAACCTTTATCTATGTAAGTAACTTCAGTGAACCCTCGAGCCTTTCAGTGTGAGTAAAACAAACAGGATTTTCCACAAATATAAATAGTGAACCAAAAATAGCTGTCTTTAAAGAGAAACAGCTCAGAATTGGGTTGGAGAATTAGAAGGTATGTATTATTCAGGAAGGAAATAGGAAGCATTTGAGTGAAGTTGTGTGTGAATTCTCTCACCCTTTTGTATAAGGATAACCCACAAAGGTGATGTTTTCCTATATCTGCAAATATTTATTACATTAGATAGATTGATGTTTTAAACAAAGGAAAGCTCTTGATGAAATTTAGTGTAAGTTTCCATATGGAAACTATGTCAAACATAATCAAAGCAGACATGCAAAGTATTAACAATTATGCTTAGCAAATCCTTTAAGGTTTTGAGAAGACCTTTATGTGTTAGGGATTAACATGCTTTTTTCAGATACTCACTGAAATAAGACTTTTTTGTGTCAAAGTGTATTCATTACTTGAAGAGCGGTCTGTGAAAATAGTCACAATGCGTCACTGGTTGTAAAGGACTTGCCATGTATTTTTAAAACTCTGCCATTCCTTTCCCACACTCCTTGTGAGTGTCTCTCACGATATATTGCATTCAGATACACTTTATGGTGTTATTACAAATAACGTGGATTTCCAGTTGATATTCAAGCAAAGATATTGTGATTACAGTTAACAGCTACCTGCAGGTGTTAGTGGATTTTTTTTTTTATTTATTTCCTGAACCATCTTCTTGGACAGCTTTTTAAAAACTGATACACCAAGTTTTACGCTGGTAGTGCAATATTTTTATTGCATTTTGCTTGTCTTCATCAAGTATCGTGCATGGATGTATATAGATTGAATGCAATGTATCTTCAGGTCAAGGTTGTAGTAATAATTTGACGAAAATATGGGAGCAAGCTAGCTTTTCTAACAGTCATTACTTCACACATTTTGTACGGGAGGGGTGTGTGTGTGTGTGTATATATATATATTCGCCTCTTTTAGGTAAAACAAAGATGCAAAGACTAACCAGAAAGTTGGATTTTAAGTGACAGGGTGCAGTGTTTACTAACACTTACAATGGAACTTTGTTTCCCTGAGCTTGTATAATGTAATTAAAGTTTTTTCAGTGCAGGTGATACCTGGCATGATAAAACTAGCATACTTGAGGGTGGGCCTCCCTGTTGTGCTGTCTCCTCCCTTGCTGAGGATGGGGGAGTAAAGACCCCCAGGAGAGCGACCTTCAGCTCACAGACATCCCCTCCTGCCGCTCACCCTCATGAAAGTCCCTGTGTTATGTTTACTTCCAGGATTTTGTGCCTTTCCTGCTCAAGAAAATACAGGTTACGAGAGGAGATAAATTATCATTATTAAAATACTATTTTCTTAGAAGAAGCTAGCTAGATTTGAAGTCCTGTTGCTGTTAACTCAAAGATGGTGGGGAGGGGGAAAAAAAAGAGATTTCTTGGTATTCCCAGGAAATGAGGAGACTCCTGCCAGCTTCAGCTTGCCCTGGCACGGGCAGGCTGCTTGCCGCTGGACCCGCAGTCCTCGGCCACCACAGCAAGTGCCATCTCCTAAGGTATGTTCTCACACAAGTTCTTTTTCACTTGAACTTAAGAGAGTTCATTTTGAGTTAAAACACCAGCCCTGGAAATTAACCTTTACTGGTTCCCCTTTCCTTCTAGGAGTACATTATTTTATTTTACATTTGTGAAGTTGGCACGTGGGGTAGCACTAAAGCAATGCGTTACTTTGCTCAGCTCCTCATTTACATTGAAAGTTGTTTGGTTTTTTTTGCGGTGTTGTGGATTTTTTTTTTCTTGTTGTTTGGCTGATTTTTTTTTTTTTTTTTTTTTTTTTTTTAATTTTTACACCTTCTGCAAAGGTTGTTTTGTGCCAAAGTGACTGCTGAAATTCTAAGAAATCCTTCTCTTTGGAAAGTGGTTTCAGCAGCAGCTATCTGTGGGACATATTGCATCTTAACAGGTGAAATCTTTAGTGAAATTCTGCAAAACAAAGCTCCATATAGAAACTTTGTGGCTAGGTACAGTGTTGTATGTTTGAGATGCACTCGGTGTGATATAATTTTGTTGGGCAGGAAACAACCTCGCTCAGCCAAAGTTTCTTTCTTCATCCCACCAATTTGGAAGTAACTTGATGCCTGCTTTTTTCTCTTCTAGCCTTCCTCCCCACTTTTCCCCACTCTGTATAGCTTTAGAAATACAGATTAAGGCTGTGCTTTGTAAGTCGATTCTTTCCTTTTTTTCTTGAAACTGCATATTGTCAAAACAGGACAGTCAAAGTGGCACAACCAAAATGGGTCCAGCGGGATATCCAGGGCTCTTCTCCAGCTTCATCATAAGATGCAGATTTCTGTGATAGTAAATACCAGCGATTGCAGAGGAGATAGCATCAGACTCCGGAGAGGCAAATGGACAGGTAATTTGGTTGCTCTTTACAAACACATAGGCCTGAAAGAGATACTACTGAGAAGCCTCCCTTGTTGCTGACGAAGGGAAGAATGCATTCGACTTGTCCTACAAGAGGTTCCCAGTGCTACTGATATACCTATTTCTCAGGTGCCTAGCCAACATGTTTTATTCATGTATTTTGGGGTTAAGCTCCTTTTCAGATGTGCCAGCAGATAGGCTTTGCAAAGCTCTTTAGCATTTTTCCCCTTTATCCGCAGCAAAGCGTGTGGATTGCTTTATATGATCATCTTCATTCTTATCTCACCTAATTAATTCCCAGCCATTGCAAGAGCCCTCGGCAGTGATGATACTTCCAGCTCTCCTAGCATCTGTTTTCTCTCAACAATCTAATCTGCTGAGAATAGAAATATTTAATTTACTAATTCTTCTGCAGCCAATATATGGGAATGTGGGTGAAATTTATCATAGCCTAGCTGTGATCTCGTGGTTCCTTTTGAACTTTCTGAAAGCTGTCACGGAAGCTTTGTATGTACTGAGAGGAATGAGAAATGCTTTTCAAAAAAAAAAAAAAAAAGAGAGAGAGACTGCCTGCCTGTTTAAATTATTGAAGAATGAGAATCTAACAGAGACAGAGCTGCTGGATTTTTAAAGTCTACAGAAACCCAGAAGCCTGTTAAACTTCACACAGCATCGTATTCAAACTTCTCATACATGATGCCAAATAACAGATTAATTTGAAAATGTCCATTAAGTATGGATTTTAATGAATGGTTCTGGATGCTCAGTTTAAGACAACCTTGGCTTTGACCTTTTGGGTAAGTGACTGTTGCTGTGGGTAGCACGTGAACCGTTTGGAAACTAAGCAAAGAAATAATACTTAAAAATGTGCCCTGTGTAAGCATATTAACTGTTCTTCCATGCAGAGTGGACATATTTCAATGAACATACAAGCAGGTGTGACCTAGCTTTAAAATGTCAGTCTGATTTCCACCCTTGCATTCAGTGTTTGCTAACATTGACTTTTTAAATGCAAGGGGAAAACTCCTACTCTTTTTCCTATGCATAGAATATCCAGTCACGTTATCTGTAGACCTATCAGGAATTCATCACATTATGATTGATTGTCTATTTTTTCCCCCCTTTTTTTCTGGATGAGGAAATATATACTGAACTTTTTATGCTGGAATAATTAATTAAAATTATTGCCGCTATTGTTATTGATTACCTCCTTAAAACTTGACTGATTAAAAGTCTCTTGAAATCAATGAGTCTTTTAAAACCAGGTCCAGTAAATGGAGATAATACTCTTCCTTCTCTAAAATTCAGAGCTCAGATGAAGGATGTCTCTCTGTCACCTGGCCTTGCGAGGAAACACAGAGGGATCTGACTTGGTAGATCCAGCGCTTAGCTGCTGAGGGTCACGGATTTGAGCAGAGGGGGTTTGACTTCGTATTCATTTGCTTTTTATACTGATGATGTACTTTGGAAATCGGATGGTTTATTATTTCAAAACCATTCTGTTACCTACTTCTGATGCAGTGTTTTGATACCTCTTACTGATAGCCGGAATATCAAGCTCTCTGTGAGGCTGCCCAGGGAATCTATTAATCTTGTATGATTTTTGTTGTAAGTCTTCTCTGCAGCAATTTTTTTTTTTTCTTTTTTCTCTGTTTCTCTAGGGATCTTCTTATTGTAGATGCCCTCATTTTTACTCTATACCATCCTTTCTCTTAGCATTTTTCTTGCTGTTCACATATCAATAGAGCAATAGGACTGTAATTTTCAATCCCTCGTACTAAAATAGGACAAATCTTTCAGAAACACACAAATGACATTTTCTTCTTGAACTTTGAAAAATTCAAAACGGGTCAGCTCCGTATTGTGAGGAACAACACAGTCTGTTACATTCGTTGTGAATCTGTTGGCATTGACAGGGGGGCTGGATACCTGCAGTATTACCGGCTTTTAAGAATTACTGTGCTTAACAGTAAGATAGGAAATGAAATGGATTCTGAATAGTTGTCTTGTCTATCAGGATTAATCGTTTATAAGCAAGATCATGTATTAATGAATTGGCACTCTAGTAACACTTTGTGGAATACTTTCTAATATAAAGCAATGGTTTCTGTGGGTGTTTGCTGTAGAAAAAGAGGGAATGTTGGTATGTACTGATTTAAAAAAAAAAAAAATAAGATACCTTTGCTGACAGTTTGTTAAGGCACTGTGTATATAGCGGCACGTGTGCCAGGTGTCTTCCTCCTGGGCCGGGCAGGGTGGCCGCTCCTGCGAGCGCAGCCGAGGCCGGGGCGGCTGTGGGGGCTCCTCCCGGCCCCGCAGCCCTGCGCCCCCGGCGCTGCGCGGCCCTTCCCTCCGGGCCGGGCCTTCGCCTGTGGCAGGGGCTGCTCCGTGAAGGCTGTTTCTAGCAGCTGTCTTCCTCAGTGGGGTAAGCTGGCATCAGGCGTTGTTTTCGGGAGAGAAGAGGAAGGACCCGGCTGTGGATGTGGGAACGCTGAAGGGCAGACCCGCTGGCAGTCAGCGGGGTGTTTCCTTCCTTCTCCCCATGCCGTCAGGCGTCCCAGCTGATAATCCTGGGTGACAGTCACTGGTCCCGTTCCGAGCGGCTCCGGCAGCGGCATTGGCTGTGGGGGTGAGGCCGGCCACAGCCGTGATCTCGTCTTTGTAAGAAGATCATTTCAGGGGCCCCCTGCATCCAGTCACGGTTATGTAGACCAACTTCCCTCTCTGTGGTGATTGCGTGGTAACATCTCTGTGGTAATAACAGCTCTTCCTTATATGGAAAAGTAATTTTTAGAAAGTAAAGTATTTTTAGCTTCCCTAACTGAGTTGCAGCAGCTGGGAAGGTGGGGGGGCCAAAACAGTGTCATCAAAATCCCTCAGGAGTTACCTGCCTGCCATTTGAGTACACTGGTTTCCAAACTTGCCAGTACCTTCCCAACCCTCCCCATGCATCACAGAAACACTTTCTGTCCACGTTCCTGGGCTTAGCGGGTCCCAGCAGCACTGCAGTGGCTCTGCCCATGGTAGCTCGTGCTCCTGCTGGCTTCGGCATCGTCCCTGCTGTGCAGCTGTGTCTCGCAGGGACGCCTCCGCACGAGCGCAGAGAGGCAAAGGGTCCTTCTCAGATTGTTGCTGCTCTTTGCACGGATGGTGCCAGAGACGGGTCCGAGCGCTCGGTGCCCGTCTCTGGTGATGGGTGTTCTGCAGAGGTGCAATGCGCGGCAGGGCTGCCGAGGCCAGTTCTCCTCCCGAGTCCCTCCCAGAGGTGCTGGGTTTGTGTGCAGCCCTGAGAAGCCTGGCTGCCGAGCTCTGGGTCTGGGCATCCTCTCCCATGCTGTGGGGTCCTGCAAGCACACGGCATGTTCAAAGAAAGCAAGTGCTCTCTATGGGTTAAAGCTACCATCAGCCGCTTTGCAGAAAGCTGAGCGCCTGGCCTCTGGCCTTGGCAGAGGGGGGTGAAGGGTGAAGGTACCCCAGGGAGTGGGAGCTAGCCTGGGAGCTGGGGGAGAAGCGCAGGAAGGGGTGGGAATACGAGTGTGTGTTCCCCAGATAAAATGGGGTCCTAAGCTGCTGAGGATCTTCGTTCCAGTAAATCTTGGGTTACCACCCTTTTCAGTTTTTCTAAGAAGGAGAGTAAGTGCCTACAGGCGCAGGACGTGAACAGGGATCCCAGGGAGCATGCGGACCTCCAGCGCTGGGCACCATCGGCTCTCCCCCGACGGGAGGCTGTGCCGGTACCTGGGGCTGACGCCACGAGTGAAGGATGGGGTGCTCCTTCTTGTTTAAAGCAATCTCTTGGCTGTGCGTGTTCTGGTTGTCTTATTAACACTTAAATATTTACGCTTTGGGATGTTTTCAAGAAGGTGAAAGGTCCTCTCTAACACAAGGGTTATTCTCATTACTGTGATGGATTGTTTTTAGAATTAATTCTCAATAGTACCTAAAAAGTCTGTGTCCAACACGTTAAGAAGCTAACACTAGGTACCAGCAAATAAGTTTAGAAAGGATACTTCTGATACTCTTAGGGTTTAATTTTATACTGCTGTAATAAAGAAACTGTGTTCAAAAGCTAGCAATCTGGACATCATATAAAAATTTAAATCTGGCACTATGCGAAGATGGGAAATCAAAAGACGGTGAAACTGAAACTTCATGTTAGGACTGGAGCGGCTGGAGTTCCTTTGGGCAGTTCTCTTCAAGTGCATTCGCGCTCAGGATGTCAGACTTCTTGCTGGTTTTAGCTATTGTAGAGCTAAGGTTTATGTATAGCAGTATCAGAACCCGTTTGGGCATAAACTGCATGCTGGGTGTTGACATCACAGGGATGGTTCTCTGCTGTTAATACAGCTGGTGAAAAGACATTTTAAACCTTAAGGTCAGACTCTAATTGTAGTAATAAAACCCAGATCTGTCACCTGTTAAATTTATGTCTTCTTTTTGCTCTTCTACCAAAGCTGAGTGAGGGAGATACCACTACACGTACCAGAAAGCAAATAAATCATCCCTGACTAGGATGTATGACAGCAGCCCAGCACTGAAGGCTGGGACAGAAAGCCGGACTGTGTGCGAGGAAATTGTTTTCTCCAGGAGGTGTCTGGGTTCATCCGATGGTAAGCGGGCATTCGGCTCAGTAACTGCTCACTGAGGTTGTGCTTACTGTAATGACGGCCATTTCTGCGGGATGTCTTCCTGCTCGATCTTTTATGACAGCTTTCGGTTGTTGCACGGTGTTTGTGGCTGAGGGTGTCTGCCTGGGATGGCTGCACGTTGCAGCGCGGCAAGAGTCAGATCTCCATGGGAATCCCTCTGTCAGTAACGATGAGGTATATCTGGATGGTTCTCGAGTTTGGTGTGCGTGTGGTAATCTGGCTAGTGCCTAGACAAATTAATTCAAAACGTGGAATACTTATTTTGTATTTGGGGTAGTGGTCTGTCTTTTCGTGAATCGTTATGTGAAATACAAAACTATTATTGTAAAGTTTGCATGCTCTAAAGCTAAGGTTGTGTTATTTTCCATATCCGTTGTGACTCGTGTTTTATTTGATTATACATTGTGTTTTCTGGGAAGCAATATAATATCAGAATAATTTTATATTATTTATAAAACATTTTATGCAGAACTTCAGAGTGTTTCCACAGTTTAGAAAGACCAAGCAGATATTTTCCTGTTTTCCCCGTAGAATTCCTTCAGATACATATGTATGTTGATTAATGCTCTGTTGAGGACCTCTTTCTTTTCTAATTTGGTTTTGAGTACCATCACAGAAATGGGACTTGCTCTAGAGGAAGCCACTGGGCAAACTGGGGGGAATTTGGGGGCAGGTCTCTTCAGGTCATGACCCCCAATCTGTCTCTCATCCCCACTGCCCAGCTGAAAAGCTGTATTGATGGCATATGGTGGACCATGAGCCTGGGCCATCTCTGCAAGCGAGGCAGAGCCGAAGCACTGTAGGGGAGGCAAAATAGATGATAACTTGTGAAAATTTGCAGAAATGACTTGGCTGCCCCTCTGCAGTGCTTGGGCTCTGCAGCTGCGTGCAAGCCCAGACGTGCAGAGCGGGGCCAGCTGGGGGACTTGATTCCAGATCACACCTGACCTGAATTGAAATACAACGAAGAGGCAGCCATTGCTGACCAGGTTGTAAACCAGCGTGCAGGGTGAGGAAAACCTAGAGGAACTGCCTCAAGTAAGGGTGAGATCTACCTACTGTCAGCTGAATGAGTATGATTTGGGAACTTCAGAAAACGTAAGTATTTCTGGAGTTCTAAAATAAGTGAGAGAAGTGTTTGGGGATTGATACTCTTTAAGGAAAAGCAGAAGTCAGATCTGGGGATCTTTCATAGCTCATGTTTCTGTGGTTGAAGCGTGCTGCAATTTCCCTGTTCCTGCTCTCATGCTGTTGCCACTCCACTCATTTACAGCCTGACAAAGTTGTTTGCTTGGGAATGGCAAGTGCCTGAGAAACAGTTCAAAGTCTGGCCTGTAGTTCAATGCCTGTTCTAGCTTAGCCTTGGATGCTATTAAGTTCCACATTAAGTGCTTTGTGTCTTTGTGGAAAATAATGTATATTGGATAATGCAGGGTAAAATGCAGGCTAAAACACTTCAAAAGCACCAGAATAGACTTGGAGCCTAAGTCCTCAATCTCTTTATTTTTTTTTAATTATTTTAATTGCTATATTTGCTTTATTTCCTACAGTGGCAATGTGCATTTAATGCATTGAGTCACACTTACAAGATATTATGAAGTCTTTGGTTAAAAATACTATGTCTTTGCACTTTTATACCATATTAGCAAGTAACGTAGTTTAGTAGAAGTGGTTTTGGAAAGATTCCGTTGATTTTGAGCACTAGTGTTCAGAGTAGTTCTAGCTGGATCTTGTGGGCTTAAATATATGTTTTTAAGGCTGGAGTGCGTCTTGCCTTTTAGTTTCATTCAGAGAAAATCCAGTAGGTTCACTCCTATCAACAATTAGTGGAAATAATCAGGATTTTGTTGTTGTTCTATCAACAAAAAATTGATAGGAAGGAATATATTTTTGTATGTGAGAGCCTTCTGAAAGTGAAGTAAAAACATAATGACACATTTCCATAGCTCCAGAAGACACAAAGACTGTGACTCCTTAGTGCTTGTGTTGTTAAGTATTTGCTAACGTATTCACAGTTTATGCAAGATTTGGTCAGTGTGGGAACAATGATGCTTTTCTTCTTCACTACTCCTTTCTGTTAATAGTTGTTGTATTTAATAGCTCCACTGAAGAGCTCTGAATAGCAGTCTCTTGCGTTTAACAATATCCTACTGTTCTGTAAGCATAGGACAGCTTCCAGGATCACCTCTGCTGGAATTAGAGGATATTTCGTGAATAACCTTGACTTTGGGTTTTAAGGCTAGTAAGTGAAGTGGTTTTGTCCCTGATTATGTTGGAACTGTGAATGAAGCATTAAAAAAAAAAAAGTAATCCTTAGTTATCCAAGTTTACTAGGAAACTAAACTTTTTTAACATACAAATGAAGTCTTTTTTAATTAAAAATGAAAATCTTTCCTTTTGTAAATATGGAATGATGCTCTTAAACCCTTCCTGCTCATACTTTGACTGTATAAAAATCCAACCTGAAATGATAGATAATTGGAAGTAAAATGGATTTAATGAATTTTTGACCCTGTCAACTTGCTTGCCTTTTAAGGGTCTTTGAAATCTTTACGTTAGTGTTGGCAGTGCTAGTTTTAATATACGCTTGTTTCCACTGCAATTCCATGTAAACATTTCAAGGGTATGAAGGAATGCTACAAAATTTAAGCAGGGAGTGTTGTACAGACCGTGTGCAGTGTTGTCTCACCAGTGCTGCCAGTTTTAACCCAGCCTCACCCAGAGCCACAGCCATGACACCCACTGCACAATCATGGTGTCTCCCCACTGCGTAATTAACTCCTGGCGGCACGGCGATTAATCTTGCCATTATAGCAATAAGTGTCATTCAGAACTCTGCCAGGGCCAAAATCGCACCTCAAGGACTTTAATTCTTCATAGGAGATAGATATAGAGATATATACATATGTACACACCCCCCCCCCCGCCCCCCATATAGATACCTATATATAGGCATATCATTCCTTTTGGGTGGGTGAAGTTACAGTCTATAATTGGAATTCAGCTTGGTTAGATCAAATTGGTCCCCTGAGGACCATTCCTACCAGTCTTTAGCTAAGTATTCATGATTAATTTTATGTACGTGCTATGAATCTGTTTAGGTTTTGAGAATCTGCTTATATTCACTCCTCTCATCGGGCTGTCAATATAATATATTGCTTAAAAATCATAGCTGAACTGTAGAACACAGTTGAGCATGTATAATCTAGGCCGCTTCATTAATTGCTTTTTGTCGGTGTCGTCTGGTCTGCATGGGATTGTGCCGATGAGAAGCCCGGTCTGGATGGTCAGGGAACCTGGACTGGGATTTTGCTTTGAATCTTTTGTTTTCATCCTGAATTATTTTCTGACTGTAAAGCTGCACATGAAGGATATGTCTGAAGATACCTGTCAGAGCTGTGCCATTTTGGTTAAAATGGGACCCCTTAAAATAAACTCCCTCCTTTGATGCAGGCCCTGCAGCCAACTGGAACACGGCTCTGGTCCGTGCTCTCTGGCACACGGTAACCTGACAACTGCTGGTCACACTCGGCACGTCCAGGCTGCGGTACGACTCTTGGGAGCAAAACACAGCTGCCCGGGTGCTGGAGATGCAAGGTGGATCCTGACAGACTACTTGCAGGCTGTGTTAATGAAGAGGCTAGAAATAACCAAGTTACTCCTCTAGGGGAAATTAATTGCTCTAACGATATCCTCATTTTCCCTAGCCTGGTGAAATTTCCTTGTCATCACGCCCTAATTTCTAGCAAGGGGCTGCTGCTGTCGACTCTGAAGTAGCGTACTGCAGCTTAAGGCATCAGTCATAGGAGAAGACTCAAAGCCAAGGAGGGCTGTAGCTTCCAGAGCCCTCTTAGGCTCTCAGGAGTGGTCACAACTTCATCATTTACTATCTTTTGCACTTTAATCAGTGTATGCTGTGAAATGATCATTATAGCTAATATCCTTCTGTTAATTAAAGACTGGAAATTGGAGGGTGGGAGGAAAATTCTGGAGTTTTAATATGGTTCAGAAATTTGGGGTGTCTTTTAAGGATCTCTGACAGGCAAGTTATGGTTGAAAACAAGAGTAGATCTATTTTGGATGTATTAAACTGTGCCCTGTCACTTCAAACTGTCTACTCTCAAAATAAAGTAAGTGAAAAAGCAGATGAACTGATACTGAGTTCTAGTGCCAGCATCTTCACCATGTACTTGTCATGCGAGGATGCCTGAACCGGGTGGGTGGGTGGAATATTGATCTCCTTAACCCTAGAAAAGGCAATGTAAGAAAACTGGTGTTTTGCAATGGAATTTGGGAGAGAGCTTGAGATTTCTGTTTTGATGTGAATATGGTGACCTCTGAAGTCAGACAATGAACCAGCACGGATGTAGCTAATCCCAGTATACCAAACCTTTTTAGTTTCAGAGAGAGATATAAAATAGGTGTATGATAGCCTGTATATACCAGATATTAACCAAGACTTAGTTAATAAATAATTAATTCTAGTTAGTTTTATCAACCCCTAATTGCATTTAAGAGTAAATCTTGTGTAACTATGGAAAATACTTTGTGTGAAAACTTAAGAGGGGAGCAAAAGACAGGTATGTAAGAAGGCTGTAAGAACAGAGTGGAAAAAGTGTTTTCACTCATTCAGCTGTTTTTTAAAATACTGAGTATAGTGCCTTCACTTATATTTGGCTTTACAGGTAAAAAAAAAAAAAAAATCTGGCAGTCAAATATAGGGCTTACTTTTTGGGGGGGGGGAATTCCATTCCTCCTTGGGATCTGAAGTTTGGGTTAGCGTTCAGGTCACCTATTGAAGCTTCTCGTTGTCTCCAGAAAGCCGTGCAAGACTGCGCCCCTCTCCAGTTCTGCGCGTAAGCGGCCCGTGGTTTCTTGGGAGGACGGCAAGCACGGCCGTGCTCTGCTCTGCCGCAGCTGGCACACCAGCAGCCCTGCGGTGAGGCTGCCAAGGGTTTTTTTTGCTGTGGGTGTGTTTATGAAATGTCAACTACTGGTCTCTTTCAGAAAGGCTTGAATTGGTGAGAGACCAAGTTTTTAGTGCTGAGCTTGCTCTGAAAACTGAAATCTGTTTCAAGGATGGGAACAGATTTTAGTCATTGTTGTGTAAACTAAATTAGTATGATTGTAGATTATTGGCTCTAGGATTTGACAGTTTACATAACTCTTTTTTCCTCTGGAATGGACTGTACATTGTATTGGTGCATTGCAAGGTACTATGAGGTGGAGAACAGTCTTTCAACATAGAAAAGTGTTGCACAGTAAAAAAATCTCAATATAGAGAGTCTGATATTGCCACTTTTCTCAGTGAGTGAAATCTGATGTTGCAAGAAATAGTGTGCATCTTAAGTATTATTTAATAAATAATACTTGTGATCTCTTTGGGGGATGCCAGCTTCAAGGGCAGTCAAACAAATGCAGCGGTCTGCTGTGTTTGCCAGAGGTGACGTTAGGGGCTCTACCTGCATGACCTTGGAAATAGACGGTCAGGCCGTGGCCTTGGGAAATCTGAAAACAAACATTTTTGTACTGTGTCTTTCGCTGCAAGCAAGCAGACTAGCACCGTGCTCACCTCTAGGGAAACTTTTGAAGGAGGAAAGGCAGGGGAGTAGTGTGTTTCCCATGTCTGTCCTGTCTGCTTCGTGTGCCTGGAAGTAAGACGTGATGTCGCAGTCCAGCGGTGTGGGCTGGCTTGTGTCCATGCTCTCTGTCACCTGAATCCAGCTATTTGTATCGTTCCTGATCTGTCTCATTCCTGACCTCTGTGCTGTGGGTACCACCTGGTTCACGCCAGATCAGAGTCCAGGCACGAAGGAGCACATGGAGAAGCTGGGGACCGAGGTCCAGCCTGATGGTGCAAGTGTCCCGATGCCTGCATGGCTGCATTGCTTTCCCCGCTCTGCCACAGGTTCAGCCTGCCCTGCAGAGGCTGTGCTGGGGAAAGATACGGTATTGCTTGCGGGCGTAGGAAGGTGGCGTGTCCTTTGAATGCTCTGTTCTGGTGGGGGTGGCTTTACGTAGTCTTAGTGTTTAATTTTCCCTATGCAGGCTGGTTAGGATTTTTCTTACCTGACAATGCCATCCTAGCACTCTTCAGTGGTGGTGTGGTGTCTTCCCTTCTGTTGGTTTCTGGCTTTTGCTTTTGCCTCCTGAGGATGAGATCACCCCAAAAGAGGGTGCTCTTTTGGCTGGCTTTTGGGATGAGGAGGGGTGAGTTTCCTTCACATTGGAAAGGTGTCCCCTCAGAGAAGCTCTGTGCTCCCAAAGCTGTGGGTGTGTGAGGGGAGACCTTCCCGTCAGCCTCAGGGTCCTGTCTGAGGGAGGAGGCCTTGGTGGATGCTCTCCTCCAAGGTTGCCTGGGGTTTCTCTTAGGACATCCACTGTTTTGATGTCAATGCCGTGCTCCAGTTGGTGTAACTATTCAATGAAATTAAAAACTGGAATCACGAGGTTTTTGCTGCTACAACTGGTGGCATTTTTTTGGAGTTGTGTTTTTTTGAGGGGGGGACGAGAGAGAGATTGGTGAATAAAGTCAGTTCAAACCTGCTTTATTCTAGCGGGGTTGCTGTAAAAGTTGCATCTGAGTCTACACCTGTTGTGAGAGATTCAGCAGAATAAGTTTAAAACACCTAATGTTGTAGTGTAACAGTATTTTTTGTTTTACATGTCTGGCTTCCAACTGTTCTTCCATAATGGCTGTGTAATTTTGAATTGTTCATGCTAATTTGCAGGCATGTTTTCCCTCTAGAAAAAAAAATTGAGTTGTCCTTCATTGTCCAGGAACTGAGTCCCAGGAGTGCATCCCCTGCCTCGGCAGTGCTCTTCAGCAGCCATGTCCCTGTGCGGTGCTGCTCGAGGATGGTATTTCTTGAGGTGCAGCCCCTGTTTTCCTCTCTCGTGCTGGTTGCGGGCCCTCTCCTTGGGTGAGCTGTCAGGAGGCAGCAGCTCGAGCCTGAGGGACGTGGGGCAATTTCCTGGCTCAGCCTGTGCCAGGGGAATGTCAGCTGTGTTGATAGTCTTAATTCTCAATCCCGAACGTAAGGACAGTTTTACTTTTGCTTTTCTTACAGCAATTCACATATTGCAGCATAAATATATGTTTCCAGAGCTCTCCAAGAGAAACATTTAAAAAACATGTACAACTGTCCTTTTAAGTGTGTCCTCATATTTGCAGCATTCTCTTGAAGTGCATCCTCGAGCCATGGTACCCAGTGAGTTGATTTCAGTTTAATCTCACTCGAGTGGTCAGAGAAAACTCAGTGGTTTTTCCCAGTGTGACCTATTATGCATTTGGAATGTTTCAAAATATGAAAAAAATTTCAGGGGGAAAAAGTCAATAAAAGTAATCTTTACTTTTTGTCAGAGTCTAACTTGAGCCTGAAGCCCATTTTCCTAAACAGGAAAAGAGCCATTCCAGCGCTGTTCAGAAATGTTGATACTAGGTGAAGTGCACTTCCTTGTGACAGAGAAAAATAGAGGTGTTACCTCATTGCAAACAGGATATCTCTTAATAGTTAGGTTTAAATATACAAAATTTTCCATAGTGGCTTTGAATTTCTGGAGCGACGAACACAGAATAAATTTTGGCTGTAATAGTATTATTACTGGCTGGCTGTCAGGAGATTTCCACTGATACCTCGTGATATTGCTCGTTTGGGTTTTAGTGTTGAATCAAGCCTACTGCTTCATTAAATGTGTCCACAAAATGTTCGTGGAAATTTGCTTTTGTGTTTGTTTTTGTTACTGTATTATACATAGGGTAAGGTTGCCTTACACCTTAGTGGTAGCAGTGCGAGCACACCAGCTTCAGAGTCCTCTGGGGGAGCGCGAGAGCTGCTCACTGGTGTGGAGGTCCACCTCCCCTCCCAGGGGTCCATCCCTGCAGCGGACGCACCCTTGCTTGTAATTATAGGAGGCTTTTTGAGATGGAAAATAAGTTTTTAAGCTGAAGATGTCTTTCTGTCCCCCCTCCCACTTTTCGGCAACAGAATTCAGTTGGTGGTTAATGTTGTGTTACAAAATGGTGTGATTTTCTTTAAAACATGAAGGATAAGCAGGACCCAGAGTACATATTTTTGCAGTACTTGACTTGTGTTTTGTTTAATTGTCAAGCATGTGTTTATTCTAGTCTAGTATGCCAAACTGCACATGTACAGTAGGTCAGAAAGAGTTCAATAATTCTGGGAAAATGTATGTAATGTCAGTTCTCTTGCTGCAGTCTTGTCTCTTATTTGAGTGAGAAATGCGTTACAGTAAGGAAAAACATTCCAGAGATGTAACTTCTAAATAGAAAGTCTCTATTCCTGGCTGTGTCTTGTGAATAATTCTTAAGATGAGTGTAGAAAGTGAATTGCTATTTAATGAGTTGAGGGGAAAAAAATTCTGACCTCTCTTCCCTCTCTTTTAAAAAAAAAAAAAAAAAAAAAAAAAGGAATTTTTGTTTGGCTCAACTTTTTTATTTTATGAACGAAAGTAGTATGTGTTCTTCAGCTGCTGATTTTTAGGGTGAGGATGAGAAATTGAGTGAGTAATCACTGCATAGTTTTTGCCTGTGTTTTGGAAGTGTAATGGTGGGGACAAGGAGGGAAGGTACTCAAGAGTTAAGGGTGCAGCCCTCCTACCAGGGCAGGTAAGGTGGTGCAAGGTCAGGAGTTTGCTCTGCAAGCTCGCTGAAACTGGCTAGCACAGCACTGCTGTTTGTGCAGCTTGAGCGCAGCCCGGGAGCGGGTCGGTGCCCCTCCTGCCTGCATAGCCGGGGTCCCCGTCAGGAGCGCAGGGCTGCGATGCCCGCTCCCCGTGCTGGGGGAAGCCTGGCACAGCTCTGGTGAGGTGGGTCAGGTCGCCCACCTCGCCTGCGGCCGAGCGTCGGCTCGCGGCTGAGCAGCGGGTGGCTCCTCCGTATCCTGAGCGCGGGCGTCGCATCTGCTCTTCGGCGGTGGGGTTTTTCATTCCACACGGGTGGAGGGCATTTTTGTTCTTACGTTGAGGGTTTTTCCACAGTTGTTAAGTAAACTTCCTGTCATTGCAAAATATCTTGTGACCTCATAAGCCAACTTCACTATTAAAGAGTTAATGAAGTCATTGAGAGGCAAAACTGTTTCTTGGCCATATATTAAAAAAAAAAAAAGACACAGAAAATGCAAAGAACTATATTTCCTTTCTGACTCCCAGAAATATCCTGGAAACGCTCTGAGATAACTTTCCCCAGTTTCTTATTTCTGTACTACTGAATATTTTAAAAAATAGTGAAATCTAACAGTTCTACTTTTTAAGTAGGTTATGTCGCTGAAAGTTAAACTATCTCATACTTGTGTCATGTACTTTAAAGACTGGCTCTTGCAGTCAGCACATAACCGTGTAGCCATCCACCCTGTGTCCCAGTGGTAAAGAGGCCATGGGGTGAATTTGTGGTAAAAAAGCTGCTGTATGAATTTGTCAGTGGATTAGTGATCTTTAGCGTGTTTCTGAAGCGGTGCTGAAATTCGAGCAGGGGGTATGGTAGGCCAGAAGACAAGGCACAATTATCTGTAGCACATCTTTTGAAATTCACCTATTTCCAAAAATCATTACTTTGACACCGATGTTGGGGGAGCGGCTGGCGGGTGAGTCTCCAGCAGCAAGGGAGTCACCCTGTTAGTAGCGGTGTGCGTCTCCCTCTGCAGAAGTGGCAGTGACGGGGCTGGAAGGAGTTTGGCATGGCCTTAGGAAGGGTTGGAGTTCAGCAAGGGGGAAACACAACCTGAACCCGACTGCTTGTCGCTCTGTGTGCAATCGACTGTCAGTTGAATACATATGGTTGTTTTGAGGTCCCTGTTGAGTCACTTTAACAACCTGCAGGCCAGAATTTTATGGGGGGAAAAGAAAAAACCTGTACGAGTATGAACACAGATCACAGAGCCCTAGGGGGCTGGGGCTGGCAGGAGCTCAGGGGTCTCGCCCAGGGGATTGGGCATCTCCAAGGATGGAGACCCCACGGCCTCCCTGGGCAGCCCGGTCCCGTGTTCAGTCACGCTGTCGGGCGAGTACGGCGGGGATGTCGGGGGGTGGCTCTGCAAGCACCTCTCCTGCAGAGGCGAGCGGGGCTGGCGCTGGATGCAGCTCATACAGAAAGCACGGGGGCTTAGACCTTTTATTCTGGCAAGTATTTGGATCTAGCAGGAATGGTCTTAGGAGGCTACAGTTCTCTACAAGAACAGGCAAGAACTTGTGGAATCGGGACCAGACTTTCTTACAGCGTTGAATCTTGTAGCTGATGTGCTGTGGACTCATTCTTCTGCAGGTGGATGCGGCAATATCTGAAGAGAGGTTCTGCTTTTTGTGATTTGGAAAACATTTCTGGTTCTTTTGCATGTATTTTTTTTGTTCTTATATCTGTGGTTTTGTATATTGCTAAGCCTAGCCGTTTTTATTTTTCTCTTTATATCTGTGAAGCTTTCAACCAATAGCATCTTCCCCCACGAGCCTGTGAATCTCTTCTGGAGTCCCATGCAAGTAGTTTGATCCGCACTAATGCAGACACTGTTCTTCTGGCTCCTTGAGTTCAGGCTCAGTCATAATCTTGCTAATGCTTTGCATGCAAAGTCTAGGCTAATGGTCATTCCTGCTGCCTGACTCTTGTTCAGGTTGTTGTTTTGTATCCTGATGACTGTAAAACGCTTTTCTCTACCTGTGATGTATGCAGTCTTATCTTGCGTAGCATCTGTTCAGACTGCACTCGCACAGATAACTTTCCTAGTCTGTCACAGATAATTTCACCCCTTGTCTTGCCTCTTCATTTATTTCACATTCTCTTATTTTGAGAATAAGCTGCCTGACTTAATGTAACATTCCCTTGCTTGCTGCAGCCTTCCTAAGACCTTTTTCGTCAAATAATAGTGGGTTAGGTTTTTTGTTTGTTGGTTTGGGTTTTCCCCCCCCCCAAAGTTTCCTGTCTTGATTGCTCACTCACTGGATTTGCCAGGAGATGCGTTTTTGCTCTATCCCAGGATGCCTCTTATGCTTGGGAAACCTTCTTGTAAAAATCTACAAAACTTTCTTAAAAACTTTCAAGGGGGTACTGTAAAAATTTGACAGGCCTTGAACAGCTTGTATACTGAAAACAGCCTTCCATGCTGACTTCTAGTCTGCTGATCTCCATGTAATCTTACATTTTTAACAGTTAATATATGATTAAACATATATTTGCATATATATGTTTTATATATATATTTATATATAAAAAATTCATTGGGGCATAGGCTGTCTTTTTTTCTCAGGTGTCCATATAGTGCCCGGCACACTGGGGTACTGGTCCAGGGCTGGTACTCCTCCTAGCTGTAATTCAGGATTTCACATGAAATGGGTGAGCTAAGATGATGTGTTGCTGGGTGAAACCTCTGATGGAAGATGCAGATGGGAGGTGAAGCTGCCAAGTGTTTACCTGGGAAATGTGACCTCAGAAACTGAGTCAAAATAAAGGTGGAGGGAGGAGTGCAATCGGATGGGAAGCAGATCACAGAAACCGTGAAGGAAAGTTGCCCAGGGCAGTAAATTGTGTAGCAAAACTTGCTCACTTTCTGCTTTAGTAGCTAAGCTCTTTGTTGTCCCAACCACGGTGCTTCTTTACATTTCTGCCATCATTTATGTAACTTCTGTAATTTATTCCTTATCTAGCTTACTGTCCTACTTTACCCTTCATGATTTCATTTGCGTGAAATTAGTGCTACTTAATATTAAGCATATGTCAAAAAGATATTTTTATAAAGCATGGTAAATAAATTGTTTTTCACTTTTACAAAAAAGACACTTTGAAAAATAATTTTGCAGAAGTAATACCCCTGAGCACCTAAGAGCTCGTTACAGCTGTGCAGCCTGTCAAAGAGCCTCTCACGCTGTGAAAATAGTTTTCTTTTTGTGCCTGGGGCTGGAGTCTGAGGTGTTTCTGTCCTTGTTGTGGAGTGGCAAGGGCCAGCTTCCTGGGGGCAGCGGGAGGAGTGGTGCAGCATCGGTGGGGGCCGGGGCAGGGGGAGCTGCCAACCCCCAGCCCAGTTGGTTGCAGCCGGTACCGTAACTGCTGCAGCATGCTGAAAATCGGGAGATTTGGGGGGCCTATTCATTTGCTTTCTGGCTGGTATACTCTAGAGAGCACTTGCGTCACATTTTCAAGTTTCTTTCTGTATCCACTGGTGAGAAATTGCATTTTTCATAGGAATAATGACTGAGGTACTCACCTGGCCTTCGGAGTTTTTTTTTTTTAAAAAAAAAAGCATAAATCACAAACACGAAGCAAAAACTACTGAGTGTTGAGACAATCAATGCAGTTGTAGGAGCTAACAACACAGATTGCACTTGATGCTAAATAAATGCCTGTAAACTGTTTGCCAATACCATGTTGTGTGGGTTGAATAGCAGTAACCTTAGTTCCTTGGGTAAACTGCTGCTTTGAAGGTAGTCAGTTAGCTTCAGTGGGTATATCGTAAAAATGTGTTTTAACTTCTGTACTGTTTGCTTGCTGACTAATGTGATCCTTCCCTGTTACTTGGTAAAAATCTGCAGAAAGGTAATTTGGGCCCTAATTCTGCAAAGCATGAATGTGAGGTCAGCTGTAGAAATAGGAATGCTTTAGCTCAACTTCCATTTTTTGTTTTGCAGAGTTATATTGAAAGTTACAAAAATAATACATTATTACCCTTTATTAATATCTATCACTATTTTTGGTCAGTTTCAAACAAAAAGCTTCTTGCCTAAAGAATGGAAAATTGCACAGGAAATTAAGATGGAAAGCTATGGGAAGTGCAGTAGATCTGATGAAGCTTGCTTTGACAGTTTTTTTTCTCTTTGAAATGCCAGTTTGTTTTTTTTGGTAGCCCCTTTGTAGCCAGGAGTTTTTTTGCAAGCACTGTAGATATTAAATACCTTTTACACCACTACCCACTGGTCATGCTTGTTTGAAAATAACTTAATTCATTGATTAATCTGTCCACACCTGCAAGTGCATAGTCAGCTTGATAATTTTTTTTGAAAAATTGGTTAATAATATATTAAAATTAAACTTCTATTCAGGTGGTGCTGAGACTGTATGCTCTCCTGAGAGTAATGAAAGCTTTAATACTTCACTCTGGTGGTGGTCATAACAGTCTTACCTGTTGTATGCATAGTGGTACTGAGGAAAAAATGGCTGTTTATGGCATCTGTTCGGTCCTGCTAAACTCTAATTTAATGTAACAGTTTTTGAAGAGTTTGGGAGACAAATGGAAATTGGATAAATATGTATCAACACTTAAAAAAAGGAAAAATAAAATAACTGTCTATAAAGACAGAAAGAGGAGAGCGTGGCATTTAGAGTATAGCATCAGAGCTGACAGGTTTGGGGTGGCAGCAGTTGTGGTGAGACTGTGCTGCCGTACAGAAACAGGTCTGTTCTAGGAATATTGTCTCACACACTGTACCTGTCAGTTTATTACTGAGTAAAAGTGTCTCATTGTAACCATATATGGTAGGACCAGGGAACAAATTAAGCTTCATTTTGTGACCTCTGGTTGTACTCTGATAACTCTTACTGGACTTCTTTGGGTGAAAGTAAAGACTTCTGGACTGGATCTTCAATTTGAGTTTAAGTAGACATTTATTTTACACAAGAAATACACTCTTTTATCTTTGTTTTTCTTATTGAGGGGTCTTGGAGCATATGACCGGAGGCGTAGGAGCGCCGGAGGTGTCTGTGTGGGGATGGGCTTGAAGAAGTTTGTGCAAGAGGGGACGGATGTCTCTGTTCGCAGCTAGAGAAAGGGCGGTCTGGGAAAGGCAGTGGTGACGGTGTCTGAAGCGGGAGCCAGAGCATCACTTGGACCGTGGTACCCGCTGGGGAGCCTCAGCCCCAGCGCGGGAGCTGGTGCATCGGCGAGCTCTGGGGCAGCCTCCTTTCCCAGCCAGGCGTTTGAGGGGAAATCACCAAACGGATGCAGCAGCTTCTAGTTTAGCTTACGCTTCTGCTCGTCTGTCCTTTGTGGCATGGGACAATGTGATAGTTTGAAGACAGAACTGAAATTAGATCACACCATTCATGCTGCGGGTTTGCCTGTGGAGTCGGTCATGCAAACTGCTTAGGTTGTGTATGGTTTGTTATGAACAAGGTTTCACTTTCACGAGCGAAACTGAGAGTGCTTGGCTGAGAAACCATCAGACTGGGGATGTGAGGAGATTTGCAGAGAAGGGGGGGCACCAGTTATTTTGTGCTGGCTTTTTGTGCAGTGTGTGGGACTTCCCAAACTAAAAAAAAAAAAGATGCAGGCTTACAGACCTGGACTAAGTCTGTGTGCTTAAAAAAATAAAATATAACAAGTTTATATGTCCATTAACGTGAAGAGGAACAGTCAGATGATCATGTGAGGCTGGGGTGCTAATAGGATATATTTCTGATCTGTGCATGGTTTTGTTGCTTTGGGGTTTTTTAGAATTGATTTTAAGCAATGGTTGATTTTTCTCAAACTCAAGAGAAAAGTTATCTCTGCTGTTCATTAGTCTGCAGATTCTTTGTGTTAATGGGGCACGTGTTCTCATAGTGAGGCGCGTTTTCAGAGAGCCTGCACCATCTGACACTGCATGCTAACGTTTCTCGCTTTTGTTGTCTGCCTGATGTTTCCTTCCTTGAGAATCTATATTTAGCGTCAAAAAGTATTCACTGTGGCATAGAACTGAAGGCAGTTGCCTTTCAAGCAAAAGGAAGCAGTTCTCTTTAGGGATAAGAGTGAACGAAGGGCAGGATTTCCTGTGGAAACTCACCCACATGAGAGTCGACTTTTACTTTGAACTTAATGGCGAAAAAGGCTAAATGAAAAACCCGGACAATTTACACCAACATAAAAGATTTTTTTTTTTTTTTTTTTCCTTCCCTGTAACCGCCTCCTTTGTACTTCTTGGCATGTTTGCTGTAGCTCCAGTTAGGCCTTCTCTTGTAAGGTGGGGAACAGGACCATTTCAAAACCACGTTTCAGAGCACACTTGTCCAGAACTGACAAGGTAACTTTGCTGTGTGGTTTTACAGTCACTTACTGGTACGTGGTGCATGTGCTGAGGGTAGCAGCTCTAGCATGTGCCACGCATGCAGTCGGCCTAACGCAGCTCTGTGCCATGTAACGCAGGGGAAATGCTGTAGAGTCCCTCTGCCGAGGAGGAAAAATCAGCTTTTTCAGTACAGAACGGCAGTGGTGGGTAGGACGAGCTCCGAGAGCAGCAGATGTGTTCCCTGGTGAATGTGATCTGTTTTCCTCTCCCTTATTAAATAGCTCTAAAAATAGCCTGTCTTTCAGGATAGAGTCACTGAAAGGCCGAGCCTGTCCCAGTGTGGGCGAAGGGGCCAGGACCCCCAGAGCTGAGCGGCTGTGCCAAGGAGCGAGGAGCCCTGGTTCCCACCATATGGTTTCAGGAGTGCCGCCTGGGCGTGTTCCCCGTCTGTGTCAGGAGAGGAACTCCCTTTAAGTGTACGGGTGATTTGTTTACAGTGTAGGAGCTTGGAAAGCTTTGCATATGATTTTAATCCCCGCAATAGCCGTGCATATGCCTGCGGGTGGGTACGGTCGGAGCCACCCCAGCGTGTGGGGCGGCTGGGCTGGGCTTGGGCCCCTGCGGGGCAGGCGGCAGCCGTTGCCCGGGCACAGGACGTGGGCCGGGGCCGTGGCGCCCGCAGGACACCCCTGGCCTGGCAGCTTCGGGAGGGTGCCGGAGGAAGGCAGGAGAAGCCGGGGGCCTGCTCGCCTCCCTTGGAAGCAGCAGGGCAGGAAGGCGCTCCTGGCAGCAGGCTGGCTGAAGGCCCTCGCCCTCCAGCATGTGGGGTGGCTGCGGAGGGACAGGCTGTCCCCTGCCCTCTCAGCCCACCGCAGCGCGCTGCCCACCTGCTCTTCCTCCTGAAGCCGTGTGAATCTTTTGTCCAATTTCAGCCACTTCTCGTGGCAGGACAGAAATCCTGCAGAGATTCTGCAAAACCGAAGGAAAGCAGTGAAGCTGGTGGTTTTTTAAGTGGATCAAAGCCGTCCTCCTTCCTCCAGCACAGCAGGAGCGGCTGCAGTGTGAGCTTGACAGCTGCCAGCCAAGCCTGCCCGGCCAGACTCTGGTCTGCCTAGGGCTGCTGGCGTCCGCCGAGCCAGAACCAGCCACAGCACGTACCATCCCACCCCGCTCGGCGGGTACTGGGGGGCTGGAGGAGCTGGGAGGCTGGAGAAGTGTGCCGGGGATGTCAGGCTGGTGTGTGTAGGCTGTAGGAGGAGGGAGGGCTGGGGCTTTTCAGTGGAAGGCAAAGCCGCGAACAGAGGCTACAGCTCACACATGGTGATGGTCACGCATCTTGACACGTAAGGTGAAAACCTGTTTTTGCTTATTTCTTCAAAAAGTATTTCCTCTCCCAGGGGTCCCAGCAGGCACGTGCCTCTTGGGTGGCTCTGCTGCCAGTTACGAAGTTGGAAGCACACGCGAGCAGGTGCTTAAGGTGCTCTGTTGTACGTTTCCTTCCAAGTCGTGCTGTTCTGCGTGCTAGGACGACGGAGCAACTGCTGTACCGACTGCGTTTGATTTTAGTTGGGGTTTTCTGAACTCCTGCGGGTCCTTTAAAGGTTCTGGAGAAAAAAACAAATGTGAGCTCTTCAGTACATAGCAGGGCAGCTGTTGCTCCATTTAGGAGCTAATTAAACAGTGTGCAGTGGCAGAAGCATGCGCATGTGTGTGATTGAAGCGCTGGTGGGATGCGCAGTGCAGTCTGTTCCTCTGGCGTGTGCCAGGGGATGTGCTGTGCAGTAGTGCTAAGGGGGCAGCTCTCCCCCTTCCCCGTGCCCCCGAGATGATCCGTGCATTCATCACTGTTCACACTCGTTTGAAGGAGTGTTGCAACACCAGCAGCATTTCTAGCTGCCGCCTCTTGCATCGCTGCCTGATTTGGGGAACATGTTTAAAAAATAGAATATTCCAGTAACGTGTTTCTGTACAAAGTGTTCCTGCTTTCCTGATTAACTTTTTGTCCTGTCTCAGTAAATTGAAATGATGTCTTTAAAAACAGAAAAAAGCATAGTACCATGCTATTTCACCTGAACTTTCCCAAATTGTGTTAAGAATATTTGTTTTGTTGCAGTTCTTACAACTTCCTGAGACACAAACATTCCTGGACAAGCAGGCCTGAATTACACTGTGCGCTGTATCTGCAGAGCAGTCGGTGTGGGTGATCCTTCGGGAGGTGTTTCCCGAAAGTGGTGGGCCTGTGCTGGAGAAGGTGATTTTCCCCTTGGTGCCTGGCAGCAGTCTGCAGGGGCGAGGCGAGTTGCTTGACCTGCCTTGTTGGCCTGCTCCTCAGCACCTCCTGAAGTACTATGAATCAGATAAGAGACCAAGTAATGTGACTTTGTGTATGAGATAGTCAGCTTTTTAATTAATTTCTTCCCTTTAGCTTATTTTTTTAGGATTTTTTAAAATCCTTATGAAGGTAAAATTCCTGATGGCGCTCATGTTAATGTTGTATGGAAACTGACGGATGTGTTTCTTTATAGCTGTATGGCTGAGAGCAATGTGGGTTGTCTTTTTTTTTCTCCTTCAAAGCAAATGAAAGCTTTCCTTTCTGAAGGAAAGTTACTTTTTTTTTTTTTTTTTTTTGGTCAGGATTCCCTAATCCCTTCTCAGGCAGCAAACAAGCGTGAGCCAGGCGCTGCTCCGTGGTGCCCGGTGAGGGGGCAGGAGGCAGCGGGTGCAGGCTGGGGCACCGGAGATTCCCTCTACACCTGAGGAAAAGCTCGTGCACTGTGGTGGGGGGCTGAGCAGGGAGGCTGTGGGGTCTCTGTCCTTGGAGACGCTCCAACCCCTGGACATGTCCTTGAGTGCCTGCAGTGGGGACCTGCTGGGAGCAGGGTGGACAGAGACCCCCGAGCTCCTGCCACCCCAGCCCCCCCGGGGTCTGATCAAATTCAGCTGTAGCAGGTATTAATTAACCTGTTAGCTGCTGCGTTTGCATTGCCCTTAGTCCTCATCCAGGAGTGGCCAGTGTGATGAAGGGGTCAGGGGAAGCTGCTGTGCAAGCAGAGCGGACCTTGGGCACATCCCAGCGAGGAGGTGACCCTGACCTGAGCAGGCACGGAGGGGCCCAGGGACCGGGCTCTGCTGAGAGCCTGCTTGGCTAGCAGCCTGCCGGAGCAGGCGGGATGGGGCAGCGGTGGTGGGTTTCATGTATTTGCTCGATCAAACAAGTGGTGGCTTTTTTCTGGATTTAGCGTCTCTGGGGGCTGAAATTCAGAAGGGACGTGGAAAAAAAGGATTATTTCTGTGACAGCAGTAAATTTCACTTCTGCCTCTCCCTAACAACAGGAGGAGTGTTTGGGAAAACTATCTGTAAATACCCAATTATCTTTATGATTGTGGAATTGAAAACTTTTTTTTAATAGTTGGCCCTTACCATTACCCCTAGGCATTGCTGTGAGGTGTGTTTTCTGAGGGTACTGCTTGCCCTGTTCTTGTGCAATAATGAACAGATGTCCTTTTATGTGAACTCTAAACTACTGCCTGGTTTCTGCTTATTTCGATTAAGTATTTATGTAAATTCCAAAATTACCTAAGTGCTGCCTCTCTGACACTGTAGTAACCTCATATGAATTAACAGAGCATTACACAAATCAGAAATTAGAATATATTTTTCGTTTTATCTCGTGTTTATTTTCTTCTTTCATGAAAGCTGCTGAAACTCCATTTCATACTATATAGTGCATTTTTTTCTGTGGGGAGGGGGGAACAGCAAAACCTTCACTTTCAAAACATGCTGTGTGGGGGGTTTGGGGTTTTTTGCTTGTTTTTCCACTTGTAACGTGAGGATTGAGCCCTGGTGTGTTGTTTAAAGGTGTATCCTGACTGAAACCAGAAAAACTGACTGTACATCCAGTCTTTATGTGTAGAAGCCCTGGGGGCTTAATACTGTTAACGGATCTATATAGCAAGAGGCTCTTTTCTGTAATCAGGGCCCAAACGCAGTCCCTAAGATTTATATACTAAAATAAAGAACTGGAGAAATCAAAATTCTAGTCATCTAAAATCACTGTTTCAATAGTGCTTGATACTTAGGTTTCCAAATGAATATCAATGCCAGATTTAAACATACATCTATTTTAAAGGCAACAGGAAAATATTTATGTGTTTCATTTGAGAGTTTGCTTCTGCTTAAGCTAAAACTGACGGGATGAAACACTTCACAAAGGGCTGTACATATGTCTCTGACAATTTATATCTTTATAAGATTGCCTACCTGCAAGGCATCTGATGGTCTTTTATGGAAACTTAACAGAATACCAAGGATGTTATTTCCAATTGCATATATCAGTTCTGCTGCTTTGGCTTCTTAGAAATTGCATCAATGACGTTAATAAAATTGAGCAAAACTCTTTTCCTTGTAGCACTTTGTTTCTCTGAATTGTTTCTTGTCAGTTGTCCATGGCTTTGAAGACTTATTTCTCCTCGTATACTTTATTTTTATGGTAAAGAATTATCTAGATATTTTTCTTCTTAAATTTTTCCTCTTGGAGCCAACTGCATGTTAAGTGCAACTGTAGCATGTAAGCCTCCTCCTGGAGATCCCGAGGATGCAAGAAGGAAGAGGATTCAGCTCCTTTTACATCCCTCCTGAACAACCAAGGTGTGTGTCAGTAATAATATATATAGGGCAACTGATGCTTCCTGTGTTGGGTGGGGTTTTTTTTTTTTGTTTTGGTTGGTTGGGGTTTTCCCCCCCATCCTTCCTGTATAAAGCAAACCCAGAACCTTTGCTTTTGCTTAAGGAGACCTGGTTGTGACACACAGCAATAGAAGAGGTTGTTCCAGTTTCACCTGTCAAGAGAAGACTCCTCAGGTCCCTTCACCTAAGCTGAGCAACGAATGAGACCACACCTAATTTTTGGTACCTGCTGTTCTCTGGAGTTGGTGCCCTGGTCATGCATTGCTCGCATGTTCAGCCGTTCGTTAGGTACCCAGAGCAGTCTGGTCTGAATTTGCTGCCAGGACAGAATTTGGCAGAGACTCATTTTCCCACTGCTAATAGTGGCCCAGGCGCAGTATAAATGAGATTAGCCCCCCACCTCGCATCGCGTCAGCTAACTCTGGAGCAGAGGTTATGGCGTAGTTGGCTGTGGGGAGTTACTTGCCTGAAGAGCTCAGGGATCCATGCTGCACGAAGGTCCTTGGTCTCACCAGGGCCAAATCCAGCCTCAGTGTTTTTGGGAAGTGTTAATAGGTCTGCTTTCCATTCACGTGAAGGAGGGTCCTGATAGCCTCCTGAATTGCTATTGCCTGGTGCCTAGTGCTTGGGGCTGTTAAACGGGGCGAGCTGCGCTGCGGGAGTTGTGTGATGCCCTGTGTTTCAGGTAGACAATGTTGACCGGGGCACTGTGAAGCAGCATTTGGTGCTCACCACTCAGGTGACTCCGGAGCCCCTAACATCACTAGATGCTTTACCTTGCGGCTTCCGGTGCTGGGAACTTGGTGCCATGAAGCTCGTGGGAGTCAGGTGCTGTTGAACCCGATGTGCATGTGCGTGGCTTACCGACCTGTGCCTTGCAGACGGGGGGGGTTGGGTGCTGTGAACTCGCACTGGGGGGTGTGTGCGTGACTTGTCTCAGATCCTTCTGAGGCTCCAGAGTTTACCCCATTGATCCCGGATTGCCCATCCAGGAGCTCCTTTGCAGCACGACATGCTTTGTCTCGGCGAAGCGTTACGCTGCTTGTTGATGGGGGCCTTGCTCGTGGAGGGTGTTATCCTGCAGAAAAATGCTGTCTGTTCTAAACCTTCTCTGCCACGCTCCCTCCCGGCATCTCCAAAACAACACTGGCATTTCCATGTGGTGGCTCTGAATAAAGCTGAGAATAACCTTTGTGGATTATTGGGCCATTGATCAAAGATGCACTTATTACAGAAACATGCACAGCAGTAAGGAGGAAAGAAAAAAAAATAATACTGAAAACCCCCTCTGTAGATCAAATTGAAATTAATTTCTAAGTATCTCCCTCGACACTTCATTTCTGAAATAGGATGTAAACAACTTTCACATGGTCTCCTCTGCTATCAAATACTTATGTTAGATCACTACATATTTCTTTATTAGTGTGATGAACTGCATTTTGGCATCCCCCATGCTTCACTTGGCAGAAAATTGACAGCCGTTCTTAGGACTATGGCATTTTGGCATGAAAGATCTCTTTTCTGATTTAATAGGGTGTGTTGGAGCCACCTCACTGACAGCTTGCACATTGCTGGTGTGTTAGTCCTGGAATTGATTCTGCAACAATTCTGGGAAGGCTTCGGACTTTGATCCCCGGCAGAGCACTGCCTAATCAAAAGGCATTTAGCTCATAAATGTGGGTATCCCCTTGAGGAAAGAGCATTTATTGCTCAGAGTAGTTGATACACACTGCTGTACACCAATGCATATAGCTCATGAACTTTAGCTCTTGAGCTTTAGTTCACGAAAGTTCCTGTCTACAAAAGTGAGCAGTTACATAATATTACTGAACACATTCTACCTTATTAATTTAAGACAATATTTTATACTGGCCTCCTACTCTGCAGTTACTCCCTGAGCTGTTTGGTTCAGCAGGTGTCACGAATCCATAGGTGTAGTTGGGTACATGCAATACATATATACTGGAATGGCTAACCTGTGATGCTCTCTTCAGTGCATTTATTTCTTGTGTAGAAGGCCCTGGGAGTCTATGGCACGTGCTGCTTCAAGATACCAGCACAGTACACCTGTGAAAAGGTCTGCCCCTGTCACAGCCAACAGGATTAATAAAATATGTAGGATATTTTCAAGCCTCCATAAAATCTAGCCTACAGAAAGAACTATTTTGATCATTGGCTTTAGTGGCTGCTTTCACTGTTGTGTCTTTGTTGCCTCAGGAGCTCTGCAGTTAGAAATTTCTGAATTTTTAACTATGTCCCTGTCATAACTTGGACATATGAAAATTCAAATGATGTGGTAGCAGCAACAGCTACAGGGTAGGTATACAGCTCTCAACGCATCTCACTTGGACTTGGCTCGGAGAGCCAAATTCTTTATCAGGCTCTTGTTGGTGACTGACAGGGATTTTCTTTTTCTTTCATCTATTTCATGTATAAGTCCTCTCGCTTACCTTGCTTGCTAGGAAGATCTCTGCTTGCTGAGCAACTCATGGGTTAATAGAGGGTACTTGCAGTGGGCAGATCCAGTGTCCACACTGTGATGACCCATTAATTGCTCACTACTTGATCGTGCTGCTTCGTGTGGTGGGTCCATGCCCACCTCCCACCATGGCTGGGAGACGCGAGTCAGGACAACATTGCTCCCCTCCGGGTTGTGCTGCGAAGCGCCTGGAGCACAAGCAAGGCTTTGCAGAAAAGACCCTCAAAAAACAGGGATTAACAAATACATTCTGATTTTGTTGGTGGTGGGTGTGGTGGGTTTCTTTGTTTATGTCATTTTTCAAAGTTCATTGACTCAGCGATTTTTTCGTTTTCTTGTGGGATTTGGGAAGAGGGGCGCTTGAGTATGTTGTAGATTTAACTTTTGAAACTGGATCCTAAAAACAAATGTTTTCATACCGTGTACACTTAAACAAACCCAGTTGTTGTAGATAACAAGTAATTATCCCCATATTCAACCTAGGGGGAGTTTTTAAAGATCTAATTTAAAACAAACAAAGAAAGAAAACCCACAAATACACAAGATAGACCATGGTGGTGGTTGTGATTGTGGATATTGCCAGACCTCCATTTTATCTATCCATGTGCAAGAACAGATTAATTTTCTTTACACTCTTTTTCAACATAACATCTGTTTTCCCCATGTCATTCCAAAATCAGGATACAAAGTAATTGAAAACTTGAGTGTATTAATGTGGTTAATCCCTGCTATTTGTTAACAATTATAGTTTGTATGGCATTGTAAATACCGGGTGTTGGATTAACTCTTGTTGTTAATACTCTTAACACACTGGTTATTCAAATATCCAGGCACCTTTTAATCTTTCAATAAGATGTTGGTAATAGAAGTTAAATTTGAAACACATTGGGAGTTCGCTAGGGTCAGGATAGTTTAGATTTGTGGCTTTTTTTATTCCAGTCTTTGCAGTTACTTGTAAATCATTATTCATTGGTAGTTACCGTACTGTGCTTGCGTCTGGCTGGATTTATCTTACACGTGGGATGCGGACGGAGATGAGCCCTTCAGGGTTGTGGTCTGGTCTCTCTCTTCTGTTGCAGTGCGTGCTCAGAGACAGCCTGTGCACAGTCTGTGGCACTGCTGTGGGTGTTGTGTACACGTATCTGCAGGTATGGCAGAGAATATGTGCTACAAGCACAGAGTCCATGTGCTACGTACCTTCAGAAAACTCGTTGCTTTAAAATGGTTTAACTTCACTTCTTTTAAGAGTGTATCTGGATGTATGTTAGACCTGCGTAAACCTGGTCTTGTTGCCATCAGATATACTGTATTATTTTCTACACAAACAATTCCGAAAGTCTGAAAGTCATGTTGCTCTGTCTCGGTGTAATGTAATCCTTAAGAAAATTACCTGTTATTTAACTCCACTAAAAATAGTTATGAAAGAATGTGCATCTTCAATTAATTATAGCGTGGGAATTTTATAATTAAGCTGAGCTTCATTAGTGTTGAGAGAAGTCTTTTTCTTTTGGTCTCTGACACTGGATTAACTAAGAAAGCGATAGACTTGGGACAGATATTAACACTTTGTTTGGAATATTTATGTGTATATGTAAACACACACGTGTGTATGTGTCCACTTATATACATATACAGGCACCTTTCCTAAGTCTACTGCTTTACTAAGTTTTCATTCATATGTATATATGAACAGTATGGCATTATGAAGGAAAAGAGGAAATGTTTGCATTGCCTTTTTCTGGTTTTGTTTGTTTGTTTACAGCCCATGATTAGAGTGACTCTTGTATCACCATTGCCCGTTTAAGACATTATTTGATACAAATGATATAGGCTGAGGAAAGAGGGCGCCTCTGTGGATGGTGTTGGTTTACAGGTTATCAGGCAACTTATTTTGTTATAAAAACAGCATTGTATCAATTATTAAAGCTGTGTGTTGGCTAATTAACAGTCTCTGTCAGTCAAAGCATACCTGAAAAACGAAGGGCCAAAGGAGCGTTTGGGTATTTGCAAGTATGGCTATGTATTTTCAGTTATACTCTTCTCGGCGACTGGGAATATGTTTTCCAGGTGTTTGGCAGGCATAGCCTTTAATTGACTGTGAAAGCCTGTAAGAAAGTATTAGCTGTGTAAATCCTGCAGCGCTGCGTACGGAGGAAGCTGGGCGCTGATGATGAAAGCTTTAAGCACTTTTTCATGTGAAGTGTTTTTTTCCAGAGCTGGCGCTGCCAGCGCCTGCGGTGAGGAGCTGGGTGTCCTGTTCTCCCGCTCAGTGTCAGCTGTGCCTGAGGGGTCCAGCCCCGGGCGGGCAGTAGCGGGGCGGCAGCCGTGGCCAGCGGCCGGCTGCGTCGAAGCCTCCCTGCTACTGATACCTCCCAAAGGCAAGCAGTCGCCTTTCTGCGATGGAAAATGCAGCCCATCGTGTTGCTGTACTTTCTTTCCCCACACCAGCTGCTTGGATAGAGGTGCTCGGTGTCACTACAGCTATGCTGGTGGAAAAACATACTGGCACAACCTGACATCGCTCCCTGTTACAGCATCTGGCCCAGTCCTCTCTGCAAAGTTCTCAAACCCATGTTTCAGCTCAGGCCTGTTCTGCAGTTCGGCTTTCAGTGGAGATGGGCATAAACATGTCTGAAATGAGTTGCTGAACCAGAGTCTTTTTAAGTAATAGCATATACAAATCATGGGCTTCTCCTAATTTTTTTTTTTTTTTTAATTTTTTATTTTTTTTTTAAATCAGTATGGATGGCACTGATGGTTAGCCACAAGTTGAGCGAGGAGCAGACCTTGCAGAAGGGCTGTTCTGGTGTCATGCTGGCCGCCTGCTGTGTGCAATACTTGGTGTTTGCTCTAAAGCTGTATTGCTGCGATATACCGAGTGCAGTTTTCATCTTTGTACTTGGAAGTTACAAATGTTGTGTTACAAACTTGTGTATTGTATGTGATTCATAAACTTTTTCCTGAGATGTAATTGTTCATATGAGCAATAGATTCTTTTAGTCACTGCCCTTGAATCATCCTTTATTAAATGCAAGCATTGTTTGTACTGAATTAGGTGACCAATTTCAAGTTTGTCATGTAAACTTCATTTTTTCCATTGATAATGAGTGGTGTTGGGGTTTGGTTGGGTTTTTTTGTTGTTTTTTTTTTGGTTTTTGTTTTTTTGTTTGGTTTTTTTATTTTCCTATGAATGGTATTCTTGGCTGGACTTTTTGTTCCCCTGTGCCCATGGAGTTTAGGAGGGGCTCCTGAATATCCACATTGAGAACCTGAGACACAGCTGCTCTTCAGGGCAGGAAGGAAAATTCCCAGTCCTGTTCAATGTGCAGCGTGTTCATGTTGTTCCCCCGTCACTGTCGTGCCCTGCCTGTAGGGAGCTGCTCTTCACCCTCCCGGCACTGTCAGGTTACCCTCTCCCGGTGTCTGCGCCTGCCGAGCACAAGGCTGCGGCAGGCTTTGACCAGCCCCACCAACGCGCACCTTGCCTCGGCTCCGGCACCTGCGTGGGCACAGCTCGGACCAGGGCCGAGGAGCCCGCTGGGCTGGGCAGGGGGTGGACTGAAATGTCGGGCATGGCTCTGTCGAGTGGCCTGGTGTTTTGTACTAGTTACACTGAGATCTGCACGCAGCAGGGTGAAAAGATGCACTTTTTCAAATGAGAGAAACTTTTTAACGGGCTTTATTCTTGTCAAGTCAGGACAGCCAAGTGACCAGCTCAGTAACTCGGTCGGTTCCTCCTCCTCCTCCTCCCTCCCAAATTTTTCATTTGAATCTTGTGTCCAGAATGAGGTTTGCTTTCCGTAGGTGCCGTGCAGTGTTGTTTAGTGACTGTGCTTGTGTTGACAGGCATGACGCTGTGTCTCTTTCCTACTCAATGGCTGCTTTGACGGCTCTTTGGCATCGGAGCAAGCATTGTGCTTCAGCCCTGGGGTCCTGTTTGTCACAAGGTCACACCAGAAGGGACCGTGTCTGGGTGCTCGTGATCTAACCTGTATCTGTCCAATGACTTGGGCATTCAGCTATGTCTGTCACACTGCTGTGATACCATAGATCACTAGTTTTCACATCGCTGCATTGTGTTTTCTCCTCTAAAGGTTCATCCTCGCCATAGTGAAGTTCCTGTCTTTCTGTGTTCAGCCTCATCCCACACTGTCTGCCTGATGCTGCCTGCAAGAGTCCGCTCTGCTCTGCAGTGCCCCTGGCCCGAGGTCGTGCACGGCAACAGCATGCTGGGAGGCATTTCCAGCTGTTCAGGATTTAGGCAGAGTACAGACCTTGCTGCTGCTGTGGATTTCTGTTCAGCTGTTGTGCACGTGCCCACTGGTTGCAGACAATGCAGACACTCGCAGTTGTGTGCAGTGCCACACTTTTGCATTCTGTGCAATTGTGCACTCAGGCAATTAGCTGTTGCCGGAAATTAATTCACTGCAAATGCCAAAGTCCGGTGCCTGTCTCCAAGAGCGATGCGTGGGGTCGCTGGTTATTGGGCTGGCTGGCTGGGTCACTCCAACCACGGGCTGCAGCCATCAGCTGTCGGCAGGCCGTGGTTTCCATGCTCGGGTTGGTCAGCTGGCAGCTGCCGCCGCAGCCAGCTGCTTGCGCCATGTGGTTCCTGATGTTCTGCGCCGGGTGCTTGTTCTGCACCGTGCAGAAAGGCAGTTGCCCTGACCCCTTCCTCAGCGCGAGTGTTCACAGCGAGGCTGAGCCATGCCTTCCTGCCCCGCGCAGTACTGTGGCCAGGACTCTCAGCCCTTTAAAATCTCCAGGCTTACTTCCAGGGGCCAGTTACTTTCTCTGCTTGTGGATGTATTAAGCCTTTCTCCACAGAGGAGTCCCCCACAACTTCCCCTGAAATCCAAAGGCTTACATTGGTCCTCTGCTGCTTCCTCTGACAGAGACTGAGTGTCTCTTTGTGGTTTCTCTGCTGCTTGCTGTTCACGTAGGTGTATTTCTGCGCTCTGATAGGTGTAAGGATGCTTGTTCACGTGCTGTACGCCATACTCCATAGAGCATTTCTCACGGGTCTGCTTCCTGCGTGTCTTGCTGTTGAGCTGCACCTTTGTACCTCTAAGGTCACGGCAGTGTCTTGGCTGTTCAGAAACCAGAAGTTTCAGAACTCTTTGTGAAGAGCACGGTTGGTTTCAGCGGTGCAAGATGTAATTGCTGAAGTCTGGTGTTAGTGGCAAGTTTTTCTTTTGCCTTTTTTAAGCACTATTACGGCATTGGCCTTATCAGCTGAAGCTGCTGAAGAACTTCTTTCAGTTGCTGCTTGTGAGGTGTCCACTCCTAGCCTTGCTTTTGTGGGGATCTGTTGGGGGGGTTTTGTTTGTTTGTTTTAGGGTCTACTCATAATATGTTAGGTTGGTTTCAAGGTTAGTGAGGTCCTCAAGGTTTTGGAAGATCTTGTCCAGATTGGCGTCCTGACAGCACATGCTACCGTTACTTTTTAGGAGTTAAAGGCAGGTGGCTCTTTCCCCTTCCCTGTCTTGTGTTGTTAGAGGCGAGACTAATTCTGGTCGTGGTATCAACTGTAATATATATGTCTTTACGTCCAGCTCCTTTGAAGAGGTAGGCACTTGATCATTGCTTCATCACTTTCAGTTCAATTATATCACTCCTGATGTTTCCCTAAGATGTGGCCAGAATAGTTCATTTACTCTTTAACAGGTTACCCTTTGCTCTTGCTGGTTTAGGCTGCATTTCCTGTGTTTGAGAGAGTGCTACTGGGATTTGAACGCACCATCCCTGGCTGGGAAGGGCTTTCTCTGGGTGTCTCTTACAGTCTAGGTGCACGACGTTTCCGTTGTTTCAAGAGGTGCTGATTTCTCATATGTACGGGGTAGTTTATAGACAGCTTCAATTATTTGGAAACACAAAGCCTTCAAAACAGGTAGTAGATGCTTAGTATTTTTCTTTCAGCTTGTGATGTTTTTTGACAGGAAGCCCAAGCTTTTGGTTTTCCTGCTGTTTCTGCTGGAGATGTGCGCTAGCGAGTGCACAGCTCTGGGCCACGGCCCGTTTATCTGTCTCGGGTTCTCCAGAGAGCTGCTTCGCCTGCGTTCCTGCAGCGTTTCTCCTTGCGGAGGCTGCAAGCAGCGTGTTTTCTGCATTACTCCACAGGAAGCCGTAACTGCTTCAGTTTCTTTTTGTATTCCCATCATGTATTGTGTCTTGATTTAGACCCACTCACAGGAAAGGAGATCGACAGAGAAGAAGGTAAACAAAATAGGGGTTTACTGCATTTTTAGTAGATACTCAGCTATCAGCAGTGCATGTTCAGTTGGACAGGAGAGATCAAGATGGTCGTTTCCAGTGCCCCTTTGAGAGGCCACTGCTCCAGGGACCTCGATCCTTAAATACCAACCCAACACTGCAGCGAGTCTGGGGCCAGCATGGCTCTGTCCCGTGGGGCGTCAGTCCGGGACAGCCTGTCTGTTAGTCTGTCCCGGTAACGTAGCACTGTCCTTGAATTCTGCAACCCTCTCCCATGAGGGGGAGAGGGCTTTGGCTGCAGAGACTTTAGCCCTTCTCCTTCAGGCGCAGACCGTCTTCGCTTCTCGGTATTCGCCCTCTGCACTGTGTCTGTCTCCTACGGCACTGGCAGGGTAATCCAGTGTCCCATGTAATAGGAAAGGTGGGCAGCAGTCCCTTCCTCTTCCTATCCCCTAACGCACTGTTTTACCCCGAGCACTACCTTCTGCCTTTGTTTCTTCATTTCTCTTTGATTCAGCATCCAATGAGCCACTGCTTTTCTCAGCCCAGGAGTAAAACTGCCTTAAACTTTACAATGAAAGACTTCTGTGTCCAAAACCCCATTTTCTCCAACTGCATTAATTGGTCTAATTATATTACTTCTCCCATGCGTCTGTTTCTTGAACTTGGTGACTGTCACTCTCTGGGGGGTGTAACGGCAGGATGGGGCTCTCTTCTTTTTCTGCTGCTATTTGGGAAAGCTATGAGCTTGCAGAAACATCGAAGTAAGTGACATTGCGTTTGCATTTGGAAGTTGTTTGTGCAAATGTATGTAGCAAAAACATAGCGTTTAAGTAAAAGTTCAGATTTTGAAGAATCAGCACTTTTCCTTAAAAGTTTTCCTTAGGCTCAGGAGTAATTCCTGTTTTCCTGTTTGGTCCTGGTTGGTTTGTCTACATTGACTTTGAAATGTGGTAAACTAATAATGTGAACATAATGTGCAGGTTATCATCTTTTTGTTTGTCAACTGTGAACGTAAAGTTGGTACAAAATGCCACAATAATAGCACCCATTTGATGCGGATTTTCTTTAGCATTGTCTGTATAGCTTGATATTTAGAGTGTAGCAACGGGAGTACTTACAAGTCTACTTGAAGGCAAGAAAAGATTTAGATCCAATAGATCTTTGAATATAAATTTCAGAAAGCTGCCAGTGAATTTCTGAAGATACTATAGGAGATCAAAAATCTTGATCTAAAAATCTTAATCTAAACAATTCTAACGAAATAGATGTAATGGTCATGTTGATGGACCTGAAACCAGTTTTTGAGTAAGCCTGGTAACTCTGGTCAAACAGAACTTGATTAAAGGTTTCGTTTTTCATTAAATAAGTAGAAAACCAAATATAGCAAAGGCAGGGAAAAATAGCCTCTCTTTCATATTTTTCTCTGAATGGAGTGAGATTGAAGGGAAGCGATTAAAAAGGCTCAGGGTACTGCCTGGGACTGCATCCTTAGAATATGTGACTTCAGTAGGGCCAGTGTGTTGCTGTGCAATGCCAAGAGGCCTTTGGAGCTCAGCGTTTCAGGGAAGCCCTTAGCCCACATGGGGCTCTTAGGACTGTTTAAGTCGGGCATTTAGAAATTTTGGTTGGTTGTACCTTCTGTTCGAGTCAGCGTGCAAAGTCCAACCAACTAGTTCTCCTTTGTGTTCATTTTGGAGCTCAGTGAGTTTTCACAAAGTGAGTCAAGAATTTTTTCTTTTAGCTTAAAAAATGAGCCTATTCTTTGCTAAAAATAAACTTCACAAAATAGAACCTGCTTTCTATAATTCATCTACTTTCTTCCATTTCCCTCTGAATGAAACTAAAAAGAAATTTTCCAGGCTGTTAATTTGGTTTCATTTAGTTCTCTTTCCTTTTTTCCTTTTGAATGAAAGGCTTCTTACCCTGTCTAAATATATTTTCTCTTTTTCCTTTTTTGAAAAGACTTCTTCCCTGTCTGAATATATTTTTGCAACAGGCTTAAAGCTTTCTTTTGGCTGTTGGGTGTAATTTTGGAGGAAATGGAAACACTGGGGAGAAAAGAGACTACTTGTATGTTCATTTTGAAAAGCCACTTGTTTTCGGGATATTACCAACTCATGTGGTATCCATGTGTTCGCAAGCTTACTACTTTTTCTTATAAGCCTAACCAGTACGGTGACCAATGTGACATAAATAGACTTCAAATGGAAACTCGGCATGAAAAGAGACGGTTTTAGTGGGATTCAGAATTCCAGGAAAAGGTCAAAATGGCTTTTAATTGAAGGGAGCAGCGGTACGCGTGTCCTGTTATTTTAACATGAATCCCATGCGGTTCTGCAGTCTAGAAAGAAGTCACACTTGTTTTGGGGGGTAGGGTTTCTATTTGTGGCTCTGAGTCAAAATGTGTGCCATTAGAGGGAACGGTAGGATGAAACCAGAACCATGGTCCCCAAGGCTCTGGGATATTTGCTGAGCTCAACTGCAACAGCACAGCCCAAAGAAAGGCAAGCTTCCTGAGCTTTTGCGTGTGTTTGAGGAGGTAGCCTGTGCGCATCTGCTCAGCTCGTGAACATCGCGTTTAAAGCAGGCAAATTCTTCTAACGAAGCCATGCTGAACAGGCTCGGTGCTCTCCAAGCACAAGGACGCACACAGGGTAGAGCGGCCCAGGGCCCTGAGCCGTGAGGGCAAGGGAGGGTGGTGCGAGAGAAAAGCCCTTGGCGCTCAGGAGAGAGGCTCCTTCTGAAAGGATGCTCAAACCTTTTTCTTGCATCTTTCTTTTGTCTTTCCTGGCGTTACTCAAGCCCGTAGCTCTTTGGCGGATCCCCAAGGGCATGAGCTGAGGCTGCTGTGTAGGCAGGGGAGAAGGACCCGGAGCAAACCCAGCTGATGCAGGACTGGAGGTGGGGGAAGCCAGAAACAAGGAGGCTGATAAAGCGGGGTTCGGATTAGTGAATGGGGAGAAATTGGTTCATCGGTGAACGGGTATAAAAGGATTTAGCATTGAAGAGGACACGGAAGAGATTAATTTCAGTTACATTACAAAAAGAATGAGATAATTTAATGAAGGACAGTGTGGAGAGAAAGGATGGGAAGAAGGCCAAAGACTCTGGAAGAC
Organism: Gymnogyps californianus; assembly: GCF_018139145.2. Taxonomy (NCBI): domain Eukaryota; kingdom Metazoa; phylum Chordata; class Aves; order Accipitriformes; family Cathartidae; genus Gymnogyps; species Gymnogyps californianus. The sequence continues at coordinate 485,687 of NC_059476.1, read as the reverse complement.
ATGAAGTATAATGTGCCTATTTTTAGACAGAAAAATAAGAGGAAGATAAATTATCTTTGCACTTGATTGTTATCTCCAGTCCTTCAAAACTTAAAATTATTTCATTTATACGGAGGTGACCGGGGAGGAGTTTGAGGCAGAGAGCCAGATTACAGAATTTTACCAGAGGATGGTAAAAACAGAAAGAAAGGGTATGGTTGTGCCATAGGAGGGCATGGCGGTTGGGAGCGTGGCAGGGTCCTTCTTGCAGCCGAGGGGAGCAGGAGCAGCCGGGTCCTGCGGAGCCGGTGAGGTGACGGTCAGCCCGGGCAGGAGCCCGAGCTGCGGGTGGCCGGGGGGTGAGTCACAGCAACCACGGGGGCTTACCGAAACCCCTGGCCCTGTGCAGAGGAGTCCTTGCTGCCAACCTCATTAGCACCTTACCTCCCGAAATTACCTGCCAAGGGACTTGACTGGCATCTTCCAGTGCTGTTTCTCCTGCTCTGATTTGTGTTTCTGTCACCACTTCTTCAAACCTTCCTGTGTTCTGTGGGATCCCAGAAGGAATTAATCTGCAGGCGAAAAAGCCTTATTCTGTGCCTGTTCGTATTATTTCATTGGGCTTTTGCCACCTGCTGTCACCCGTTTCAGAAAATCTCAGTTGTGAACTGTGATGGTCAATCAACCCCTCACTTCTTACCTGCGATGGTGCAATTAACAGCCCTTTACAGAATTAACTTGTTTAACACTGGCCCCTTGGAGCTGGGCGCTCAGCTGCAGGCCCGTGTTTGGCGCCTTGTCTCCCTGCTGCCATCTCCGGGGCAGGACAGCGGGCAGTGCTCCTCGGTCCCGGTGGGGACGGGACCTGACCCCGCAGCCGGCCCGGGGCCCTCGGCGTTACGCGTCTCTGACATCCCTCGCCCCCAGTTGAGGGCTCCTGACTCTGCAACTTTGGTACTTTTGTTGTGCTGCTCGGATGAAGAGAAAGGAAGGAGGAAGTCGGGAAGGTTCTACAGCTTTTGGTGACTTGCTTCATCTCGTTGTACCTGCCTTAGTTCTGGAATTATTTCTATAAATGCCTTCCCCCCTGAGACTTTGTTCTCCGTTGTTAATTAGTTTAAAGGGGTGCGCAGGCAAGCGAAGTTGTAGAATTAGGTATACCTCTACTTAGTGACCTGAATTCATTTTTCCTCTTTCTGTTTGAACGCTGGCCTGTGCCAGCAAATTTAAAATACAGTGGGTGTCAGGAGGGGTTATATCGGCAGGGTACGGAGCTGTGTTAAATCTTGTTCACAAGGACTCAGGTGTGGGTTGTCCAGGCTATTGGTGGAATGGTGTCCTTTCTTCCTGAGCTGAAGTTCTCCATGCACCTGGTGACATTGCACAGCAGCTCCATAGAGGACATCTGCCCTTGGCTTCCAGGTAGTGACTGTTGGGGTTAAAAATCAGAAGGAAAGAAAGCCTTTTTTAAAAACAAACAAAAACCAAACTCCAAAGCACTCTTCCTCCACAAGAATCTATTTGCAGGCTGCTCCTGCTTTTTCACAGATACGTGAGTTAGTAGATACTGTAATAGCTAAATGTGGCACCAGGACTGCTATTAGCAGCTTTTATTTTGATCGTCACTCGTGGCTGACTCCTGCTTCCATTCAAAATGCAGTCCTGGTCTACCTTCAAAATGTAGCTGCTGTAATTTGTTTTGTGTAGGTTTGAGATCTTGACTTTTCTAGGGAACTCTGAGTTTTCTATATGTATTTGTATCTCCTCCAGTGGGAGGTATGGATCGATACAGTGATGCTCTCCATTTATAATATCTGTCATCCAAGGATCTCAAAGCTGTAATGAAGACGACAATTAAATAGTGTTGCCCATCTCGTCCCAGGCTGGGTAGCGGAGGCAGAACAAGCAAGCGTGTTGTTGGCTTCCCGCCGTGACTCATCTTGTGGGGCCACCGGACACAGAAGGGTCCAGTGATCCCCAGTATGTCTCTAAGAGCTGTGGTGGCAGAGCTGCCACTAAGAGCTAGGGCCATCTGGTTTTGCACTCCTATAGCCTCTTCCTGCTGCTTCAACGTGAGTCCGTGTTAGATGGTATTTTGATGGTGTATTGCTGTAAATTCTAGCTATGGACACTTGACACTTGCTACAAGCAATGTCCCAGGGCATCAGAAGGACTAGGAGCACAGGAAACAAAATCCAGTAACCCCTTGTCCCTTCTTGGGAGCGAAATCATTATTCCTCCTCATAACAGACATTGCCTTTCGGGTGCCGCATTGGGGAGGGGGGGAGCTGGGAGTTGTAGAAGAATTGGGTAATGGTAGAAGAATTGGGTAAGCCTTGGGTCACTGTGCACTGTGAGGAGCCTCTATAGGTTGCTCACCTGAGGGACTGCTGTCACTGCTCAGGATTTAGTTTGGCAAATTTTTCAATATTTGATCTGATCTCTCAAAAACAATCTCACCTGGCATGTGGGAGGTAGGTGCGGAGCTGCTGGAGGGCCCTGGAGCCGTCTTGTCAACTTCCCTCTGATGTACTGAGTTGTTTTCCTGTTTAATCTTACAATGTTTTCATTTAGTCATGTAGCAAATGGGGGAACTTCTACCACTTGCAGTAGCATTTAAAAACAAAAGTAAGGTTGTGCTTTATTTTCTCCCCTGAGATTCGTCAAGTATGAATAACTTGCTTTAAATATTCCTGGTTGGTAGGAATTTTTTCTCCCTTAAAAAGCCATAGCTAATATAAATTAACATGAATAGCTGCGCAATCCGTATTTACAGATTTGCACTCTGGTTTAACTGAAAATCTCAAAACATGCTAAATAAAAATCTTATGGTTGTGCTTAACATGGAAAGACTATGTCTGAAACTAGGTAAGGCTCTCGGTGAAGAGTCCTGCGCTCTGGAGTGCGTTTGCCTCAAATTCAGTTTGCATTCTTTGGGATATTGTCACCCGTCATTTAGCTCCTGTCTGTAAATATAGGCTGAACTGGGGTTTGGTTTTCTGTAGTGGGTTTACAAAAATGACTGAATTCTGTTAATTTTGGATTATTCTTAAGACTTAAGAGGTCCCCAGGACATCTTGTGCATGGCATAAATAGAGAAGTGAGGAGTGTGCAGGGTTTGTTTGTTTTTTAACATAAAATTGCCTGTTACCTACTGAGTAAGGCCACACTTTCTGTTTTGAAAATAAATACACAGCACTGCTGAAGTGTGCTTGTGGCCTAACACAGAACTTGCTTATCTAGTTTTCATAACTACCAGAAAATTTTAATTAGAAATTTCCCAATCACCAAGATCTTGCTTTCTTGATAGTTTGAATCTGGCCTTTTGGTTTAGATCATACACAAATCATATACAAAGCATGTTCCCAGTTCATACATGTTTTGTAGAGTGATTTAAAAAAACCCCAATAAATCCTGTGCTATCTTTGTAACTTCAAGTTAGAAGTCAGCTTGAAATCACAGCAGCTCCTGGTTTGCTTGTTTTCTTGTTGCTGCTTTTATAAAAGCAACAATCGTTACTTACTGTTACTCAGTGGGTTGTCTCATTAAGTTCAGAATAAGTAGAAAAAGAGTTAAGTTGCTAAATAAGCAGTTAATGAGATGGCGTTTTTAGAGGGACTATTTTATTGCCTGCCTGGCTGCCTTCGGTTTTCAGTTGTGTCTGCAGCTTCCTTATTCTGGCTTTGAGTTACGCTGTTTGGCCGAGGGGAAGGGCATGGGTGGGAGACATGGATGTTTTGTTCTGTGTGTTTATTAATTTAAGACGTCCCTGAGCTCGGGCCAAGATTCATCCCGGCTGGCTTCAGGCACAGAACAAGGGGCCGCTGCTCAGGCGAGTCCAAGTGCTTGCTTGCACCCAGCCCTGTGCCCCCGTGTCAGCGGCTCCCCTGCACCGAGAGCAATCGCTTCCATAGGAAATACTGAGAAAGTTCATCACTAGAAAAAATAATTGTTCCTAAGGAGTGAAAATTTCACCTTCTTGACCAATAATGTCTGAATTCCAGAATTGTTAAGGAGTGATCAACAAAAGGGAGGTGATGGATAGCAAGGGACAAACATAGCGCTTTTTCCCCTCAGCTTTCAAAAAAACTTTTGTAGACTTGTAGACTTTATAGGCTTACAGAACCGGATGACTTTTATAGACAAAAAAAAAAAAATTGACTACTTACAAATCTTTATAGCCACCTATGGGCAAATCTTCATGCAACAAGCAGTCAGTATAAATTAGTAAGTTTAAAGTTGTATCCAGCTATTTGAAAATAACACACTTGATGGGAAAATAGAGCAGAAGAGAAATTTCATGCCTGTATATTTGCCTCCGGGCAGCTGGTGTCATGACTGTTACTAAAGGGAGGATGTTGAGGCATCTCTGGTTTTTAGTTCAATACATTCTGCTGCCTCCCACAGATACTGTACATTCCTGCTGTTGCTGTGAGAGAAAAGTCTGATTTGGGTTTTTATTCCCCACTATGATGCAAAAATGACCCAGAAGTCTTGTTGTTGACGATAAAAGCTCAACAAATGTTTCTCTTGTAGCTGTACGTTTAATGTGTGAAAATCGGTTATCTCCCTCCATAATCTTATCTGGGGTGGGCTATGTTTCTGAAAAGGCAGAACTTTGTACTTACCATATTTTTGCTGCTTCAGCTTTCATAACTTCTGTAGCAATCTTGAAATGCTTCTCCCAGTTTGTCCTTGACAGGAGCTCTAATGTGCTCGAGCATCCCGCAAAAGCAGAATCATCCCTCTGAGCCAATTCATTAGAAGTAAAGCCATGTAACTTGAAGCTCGGGTTGCCGGAGCTGGGTGTCAGCAGTTCATGTAAAGTTTTTGATATTCAGCCAATGAACGTGTGCTTCTAAAAGCACATATTTCAATACCTATCAAGTCTGTGGAATTAATTGCTTGATAGTCTTGTATGCGTACGAATGTTGTGAAGTCGTATAAAAAATGTACCTTCCTAGTGAAAATTTGAGAAGAGGCGACTCAGAAACAAAAAGGAGAGGTCTGTCGATTGGCGCTTGTGGAGGAACATCCTCATGTTTGTACTTTTTTCTTTAATTGTGGAAAAAACTCCCCACTTGAATGCAGTGAGGAAAGCAATAAGTATCGGGATATTATTATAAAAATACATTACTCTTATTCTTAAGTAATTTTTGTATTTTGTTTTTCAGCCAGAAAATTTACAGAAGAATTGGCTTCGGGAATTTTATCAGGTAAGGTAAAGCTTATTTTCTCATGGAGTTCTATGCACACTTACTTATTGGCTTAATTAATAATGTCAAGATCTTTTGCTTTGTGAAGTTGAAGTCACTATTTTATAGTCAAAACCAGTCCTAAAAAGTATGTCTCTCTCTGGATTTCTAAGTAATGATTATAAAAATTCAGCGTATAAACACAATTTGTTCTCATTGACAATCCTCTGCCTAAAAAAAGTTTTGACATTTTATAAAAATGACTTTAGTTTGGCATGAAATGGTCTTTTAAGTCTCCTGAGTAAGAAATATATTTGAGTAATTTAAAAAAAAAAAAAAAAAAATCTGTTGGGAAGTCCAGCTTACACTTATATTGAAATCTAACAATTTCTGATGTTGATTTGCAATAGATCAGTCCTGCTGTCTGCTCTTTCTTGAAAATTTTCTTGTTTAGGCAATGTGAAAATATTGAAACTGAACCCATATTATAAAATATGTTGTAAACTTTGGGTGTGGGGTTTTTTAAAGCATAAAAGCCACTCTTACACATTGTGTTGTTGTAGCAGAGACTTGTTTAACTCGCCGAGTTCATGCAGAAACATGTAAATAAGCAATAGGAAATGAGCACTGGTGGAACACAAAGGTGTCATCCCTCAGAAGTAGCGTGAGTGCCGTTTCACTCTGACAGTTTGTGTTGTATCTGCCAGAATTGATAGATTCTGTGATTCGTAGAATCACAGAACAGTTTGGGTTGGAAGGGACCTTTAAAGGTCATCTAGTCCAACCCCCCTGCAGTGAGCGGGGACATCTTCCCCTAGATCAGATTGCTCAGAGCCTGGTCCAGCGTGACCTTGAATGTTTCCAGGGATGGGGCATCTACCACCTCTCTGGGCAACCTGTGCCAGTCTTTCACCACTCTCATCGTAAAAAAATTCTTCCTTATATCTAGTCTAAATCTACCCTCTTTTAGTTTAAAACCATTACCCCTTGTCCTATCGCTACAGGCCATACTAAAATGTTTGTCCCTATCTTTCTTTATAAGCCCCCTTTAAGTACTGAAAGGCCACAAGATTCCTTTATTCAGTTTTACATCTCCTATACAAAAATGGTTAAGGCAACAATATTCTGCTGTTCAAGTTTTAAAGTGAAACTATGCACAGAAAAAATGATGAGCAGTATCTTATCTTTTGTTTTTTTGTAACTGAAAATATCCCGTAATTATTTATATGCTCAGGTTACTGGTGCAGCCTGTGACCTTTATTGCACTGTTGTAAAATACTGCAGTTTGCTGCTTCTGGCAAGTTTAATGGATTTGCAAAAATTTGAGATGCAATAACCAGTCTTATATTCTTCACTATCTGTCAACTTCACAAAAGATTCGTCTGTTTATTTTTCTGCTTCCATCTTGATTGATTACTGCTGTATGTACATGATGCTCAAACTGTACAGGCTTTCTCAGCTAATTCTGATTTAAACCCTCTCCACATCTTCAGGAAAGACTTCCTATGAAGGAATACAAATAGATAGAACTCTTTTTATTTGGGGTTTTGGGTTGGGGGGGGTGGGTGGTTTTGGGGTTTTTTTTGGGTTTTTTTGTTTTGTTTTGTTTTTTTAAGATCGCTGCATATTTTTCAGCATCACATTACTTATTTATGCATCTTTATCAAGGAGATTCCTTTTATGTTCAGCTGTTTACTAAAGTGGGGTGAGCACTACGGAAACGCTTCCGAATAGTTTGTGGAAAACAGGAAGAGGAGGGGAAAAAATGAGCTGCTAGTCTCTTAGAGCAGGGACCACTAACATGTAACTGGACATGGTCTGTCTTTGGTCCAGTGAATATTGTGTATACAAAGTTCAAAATAGGAAGAAAACGATTCATTAACACTCCCATGTGGCCAGTCAGGTGCAGGGTCCAGACCAGCAAAAGTGTAGCTAAAGTAGACCTGAGCCCATCCCTCAGCTGCAGGAGTTTTGCTATGTCCACCCTCCCTCTCCATGCCTCTGCCCTCCGTATCTGCAATCTGAGAAAGCTGTATTTAAAAGAAAAAAAGAAAGAAGGAAAAAAAAAAAAAAAAAGAAAAAGGTTACCAGTTCTGCTCATTGCTGGTAACAGAACAGACAGGCAGTCGTCAGTGTGTTTTGAGGAACAGTGCCGTTCGGTAGCCTTGAACCCTTCTTCCTCTCTTCAGTGTGTGCAGCAGGATGACAGTTTATGCCGTGTTCACAAACGCAGTAGGAAGTGGAATAAAACTTTATAAAAAGCTCCTTAAGGAAGAGACTAATACGCTTGTACCAAAAGTAGCACAGCACTGTCCTGATACTAGGCTGTGTAGCAACCTAGCAAATGTACAACTTCAGAATTGTTGTGGTGTTTTGTTTTTTTTTTTTTTAAATTCTGCATGCTTTGTTGAAAACCTCTGCAAATTGAAGTTCATCAGAAGTACTGGAAAATGGCTCGTAATACTTCTTCGTAAACTCGAAACCCAGATAAACCGCAGACCACAATTTTTTTTCCATTCTTCTGAGGAATTCAATTTGCATATGTAGTTGTGTCAATACAGTTTGCGTAACTTCTGAGGATGAAGTCCTTTTGTAAGCAGTCAAAATAATCTCCACAAAAAAGGAAGCACAATTGCCACTCTAAGTTTAAAATGTTTCTAGAAATTAAACCATAATGGAAACATGTCTTTGCATTGATGTCAAAGAACATATCAATGAAGGAGCATTTTTGGGGCTTGTTTTTAAATTCCAGTAAATTAAAATAAGGGATTTTAATTGCTGTGATGGGTAAATACAAGTCAACTTATGTTTTATCATTGATTTATATGCTGTATGCATTTCTGAGGATGTGGTAGCATATGGAGGACTAAAATAACATTCAAATGTCACATACTAAAATTCTTAAACTTCTGCCGTTGATCTACAAGTGTCCTACATTATTAACATGAAAAATATGGAAGATCTAATGCTGTTAAATTAAACAGTTTGTCCAAGAAATACAAACAGGAAAGAATATTTTAAATAAACTTTCAGGGATGTTTTTAATGACAGCTTACAATGTAGCATCCCATAAAGCAGCATGCTGCTTGATTGCTTTTGTTGACAACGCAGTTGATACAGCTGAGAGATGTTGTTTTGTCTGATCTGTTTTCCTTGGATTCATCGGTCTGGTCTTGTAAAAGTGGAGCCTGCATTTTGGGTGACATCTGACTTGGTAGTTTAAAATTGATTTAACTATCAAATACTGGGTAATTTTCTATCAGTTCACTATTATTTGCTGCTTTTCCCCCAAGGAAGAGTAAAACAAAATGAAGGAAGAGTTCAACTGAACTAAATTCCTGATATTTATAGGTATCGGCTTTTGGCGTGCTCCCCAGAGGAGGTGGTGGTGGAGCCTTTCCCATGTATGTCATGTAGCACTGGAATAGACGGAGCCCTTGACGTGCTGCTGACAACAGGCTCCTAGGAGGAAAGAATGGCCTGGATCTCAGAAACTTGCTTGTTTCCCGTTGCTAAATTTATAGTGAAGCTTTTCTTCCTCACTGCTCTGCTTTTTCCATTTGATCCGATGGGTGAATACATGGCATTCATTTTGGGGCTTCATAACACTTTTGCTTATGATATAAGCCATAGGTATTGTATTCTCATTACGTGTAGATAAACAAGACAGCTTAAAGTCAGCCAGCTTTTGCAAAGAAGTAGTAGTAGAGGAAGAAAGTCAGCATCTCTGGTAGTGCTGTAGTAGTGAGATGCTTTAGGAACAAGAAAAGGCTCCTGAAAAATCCATCCACCTGTCCATGAATGCTTAACAAACTGATCAAAGTGCATCATCTAATTAAAACACAGTATCATCAAAAACATTCACCAAATGATTGAGGAATGCCATGTTCCTTCTCTTCTGTGGATTACAATGTTAACTTTAAAGTTAGCATATTTTAAATTACCTGTAAAGCAGAAAGAAACAGATGTCAGCTTTCCTCCCATGTTCCTCCTTTTTTCCCCGTGCTCCGTCTCCCTCCCAAAGGTAGTGCGTGAAGAATACGTGTGCTAGTGTGATGGCAACTTAAAGGAGAGATTTAACCTCCCCGAGCCTTCTGCCTCTGGTTTGGTGTAGGCTAAGGTAGTGATTGTTTGAAGGTGTAGATTCTTCTGAGCATCTATTGTCAAGTAGTGATACTCTTCAGAAGGAGCACAGGGTATCAGAATTTGCGACTTGTATGCGCTGGCTCTGGAATTCCTCAAATCTGTGTTTTCAGCTTGCCTCTGTGAAACCAGAAAAGTACCTGTCCTATAGGAAAGTAGTGAATTTTGTTTGTTTAATTCATCTCCAAAAGCTAAGGTTCAGGAACTTGCTGTCTTGAAATATGGCAATTTGAGAATTGGCCCAGTGGTTTTGGTTTTTTTTTTCTTCTATAATTATCATCAAATTTTGCATCTTATTGCCTCTTGACTGAGCATCACTGAACTAATTTTTTAATTTGTAAACATGAATAAGGCAGCCAGGAGTATCTCTCCTTGATCTGTAGTGTTTTGAAAGTCAGCTCCCTCCAGACAGCTGCTGGTCAGGGGGGTTTCCGTCCCGTGCCTGTTCCCAGCCCTCCTCGGCTGTACCTGTACCCGTACCACCCCTGCTCCTGCCGGCCCCTTCTGACCCGTCCGCCCCGGGCACGGGGCTTGGGGTCCGGGAAGGTGCGGGCAGGCGGACGGGGCCGTCCTGCTGCGGCACAGCCCGGGGCTGGGGGTGGTGGGACCGCGGGAAGCTGAACCTGGAGCTGGCACCTCCTTCGTGGCTTAATTTAGGACAGCGAAGCCTTGAAAGTTCAAGGACCTCCTGTGTGCTGGAGAACCCCACTCTTTTTGGTGAAGAACGGGAAAGTGCTGTTAACGAGGCTGACAAAGGCCACACGGTGATTTTCTGCAGCTCTGTCTTACCTGTGGAGTAGAGAAGGTACAAACTATGCTTTGCTTTTTACCTTGAGAAGAGAAGAAGGAGCACTCTGTGAGCTGGCTGCCGTCTGAGAAGTCACTTTTTTACTTGTTAAGCTTGGAGTTGGAAGGGATGGCGAGCGGTTATGCTAACTTGCTATCTAAAACATGCTCTGATTTGGGGGCCGGGCTAGGTTAGAACTTCCAATAACAGATTAAATTATTTCTTGGTTTCTTTTTTCATTGTTGCAGTCTTTCTTCTTTGTGCAAGGAAGGCATTCAGATTATGGAAATGATTAAATACCCATCAGTAGCTGTAGACATTACAGAAATCTACTTTTTCCTGCGTGCGGTACTGCTGCCCTAGATGGATATATATCCATTCGTAGTATGGATCTTTATGTATAAAGTGGAGTACGATGAGTGTAAGCCTGTGCCAAGCAAAGCTGCACAAACGTGCCGGGTGTCCCATGGTGCGGTTAAAACACTGAAGCGGGGACGGTCTTGGCTGGGCGAGGTACGCACTGGTGCCGCCGCCGCTGCGGGGGGGTGCAGTGGGCAGCCCTGGCAGGAGCTGCCCCCAGCGCCGCTGCCTCGGCCAAAGGTTTGCTTTGGTGACAGCAAGTGCTTTGATAGCGAGACGACTTGCTCCTCTCCGCCCCTCGGGAAGGCGAGTGGAAACCCACGCAGGATGGCCGCGCGGTGGGGCCTTGGGCACCTTGGCAGGATCTTCTGCGCTTCGCTTTCAGTACGGAGTTTGTTGCTCTGATTGCTGTCCCGACAAAGAGAAGATTGGTATCCGTGTGCGGTCTGCAGACGGGTTGCATGTAGTATTAAAACATTATTAAAGCCTTTTGATAGGTGTATTTAAGCTCCATTTATTCCAAGTTTGATGATTCTCTCTGAGCTTTACTCTCAAAGTCCCTTTCCAGTTGTCGGTCACAGCTGATTTTGTTGAAAACATCTTTGCTTGAAAGAAGACATGCTTGTGCTTGAAAAGGCGGAGGTGTATGTCGTAGTGAAATCTGAGGTGGTGTCTGTGACTTCCAACCTAAAAATAGGTCAACTAATTAGCTTTGAATGTGGTCGAGACAAAAAGATGATTTAGAACAACTTTTAGTGTGTATAGATGGAATTGATGTTAAAATAGGAAGCACAGTTTTCTGCGATGGGCTGCAATCACAGACTTTTAACGTAATTGATGTCTGATTTGCAACAGTCAGGCTATCAGTGCATATGTCAGTGAAACCAATTCTCTTAAAACCATTAACCACCCTACCCATATAATTACTAAACAATTCACTGTTTTTCTTCCAACATATTTGTCTTTTTTGGTAATATTCGTAAAATCTTTGAGTATTCTCTTTCATTAAACAATTTGATCATAACCATTAAGAATCTTGATAATCTCTGTGGTAGCATAGTCAGTTATTTTGAATGCTGTGGATTTCAGACTGTGTTTTGGTTTGTTTTAGACCCTAGTAATAAGACAATCACATTTTGCAGATATGTATGAAGCTGACAACATTTGTTCAACTGAATGCTTTCAGCAGCCCCTGTAACTGGCTGGTCAGAATAAGCTCTAGGCCACCAAAATTTTTGGAAGGTATGGGAATTATGTCTAAGGGGTTTTACAAGAGACTGCTTTTTTTTTTTTTCTTAGTTTAAAAAAAAGGCAGAACAGAAGCAATGGTCGGAAGATAAATGTCCCTGAAGATAGGGAATACTGTAATGGGATAAAATATCTATGAGAAAAGATATCTGGCCTACTGGGCATCATGTTTAGGGAAGGAGGAGAACAAACAAGAAGCAATCGTTTTGCTAAAAATCACCTAAATATCATGCAGAGGTGATTAAGAGGAGAAGACAGTTTGCCTGTCAGGAGTGATTTGCTGGGGAGGTGGTTTTCTTTTGTTCAAGCAGTAAATGGTAGCCCCGTCAGAGGTGACAGTTATTCACTTCTAGCTCTCGGGTGGCAACAGTTGTGACCTGGACCTGCACTGATCGTGTGGGTACAGAGTGAAAAGGCACAAGGTTGTCAGTGTGTTCTGGAACACCTTAGCATGTTGCACGCTTTGGTTGGTTTGTTGAGCTGGAGGAATCTGTAAGCATTTTGTAAAGGCGAGTGGGATCATTACCGATGTTGTACAGGGGCTCTGGAAAGATGTCCTGAGGCAGCTGTGCCAGCCCGGCTTTGCTAAGGCAATGCTACATGACCGGTAAGTGCAGCAAAATCAGTCTGTGGCTGGGAAACTCATCCGCCTCCTGTGGTGTAACTATCCCTGCTGTCAGCCTAAGCACTGCAGAAGGAATCGGGCAGTTCAGTAATGTGCTGTCTTGTGCTTTGCGCTCCTGCACGTCATCCTCCATGCGACGCTGTGCGACTTCCAACAGCAGAACCTTGTTAGAAGTGGAAGCAGGCATTATGGGGGAAGGATGTTGCAAAATCCCAGAGTTCGCAGAGTTTGCAGAGTTTGCTCTAGTTTCTAATGTTCAAAGCAGAAAATAGTATTTGCAGTTGAAAACAATCCATTGGAATCAAGAAAAAAGAAAGTCTTGTAAGCAAGTATGTCATACCATGCACTTGATAATCAGAAATTGCAGCGAATGAGGGGGGAAGCCTTCTTATAGGAAGGCAGAATTCAGTGATGTCCTAATGCTGGTTATTATGCCTCATCTCTTAACTGTGAACAGTTACTGGTAGCTTGGGTCTTAAATAGTTTAGACTCCCATCCTCTTTTCAGTAAAAATTCTCTTAACCCAAAAACATACCTTGGAAACAAGGAGGGAAAGTGGCTGTTCAGAGGAGAGTGAAAACAGATTGTGAGAATAGTGGTTTGGAGCATTTTGTGTGTGATGGGAAAGAGTTTAGTGCTTAACAAGAAATTGGATTATTTGATGAACTAGATGTTATGCAAATGATATTCACAGAATATGCAAATCAGATTATTGTCCCACTTGTGTAAAGTGCCCAGTACCCAGGCTCATAGCCTTAATGTCAGTTTGCAGGAAAAAAATACAGGGGAACAAGAAGTTTCAAGAGCATCCAAGAAACTGTTTGCAAGGGAGGCTGTAGGGGCACATAGAAAGGACTTTTGTTGATTTATTTATTTCCTTAGTTTTTTCTTTTTTTTCTTTTCGCCCCCTCCTTTCCCATCCCTTGTACTTTCTTCAGCTGCATTGGGCCTAGCGTTTGGGGCGGGAGGAGTTTAGGAGCTGGAGCTATTGAAAATCCTTACTAATTTTAGTAATGATCTTTTGTGTAGCATTCACGGCAGACGGTTGTTTTAGATGAAAATGTGGAGGCAGAGGGTTTTTTTTCCCCTAATGCGATTTTCCATGTTGCTTAAGGTGGTTGAGAGTATTTAGAGCCTTTATTTGTAGTAATACAGAAGTTAAAAGTTTACCTAAAAGCTAAAGGTCATCTTGGTTGTTGCTGCATGGAAACTTTTTGTGTATTACCCTTTTTAAAGAAAGAAGATGACAGAAAAACAAACAAACAAAACCCCCCGCCACTCAGAAAGGTGGTTGTTTAATTATTTTAGTGGACTTAATCCTGTTTGTTTAACTGGAAAGGGTGATTAACTGAAACGTTCTGTTACAGACCCCAGCAACCCTTGTGAGTTTAGATCTTGGGCCTTTTTCAGATGGGTGCTTTTTCCTCAGGTAGGGTTGTTTGGGGTTTTTTGTTTGTTTGAATCCACAGCCTGAAAACAGGGTAGAAATGCCTGCCTGCGCTGTACGACATGAGCATGCACGGGCTGTAGCACGTTTCTCGAAGCTGAAGCCTCGCTGCAGATGGTTTGGGTGAGCGATCCCCGGCGGGAAGGCCGGAGTGCGGCCGGGCTGCCCGGGGGGACGTGCCCGTGCTGGGTGCCAGGCGGCCGGCAGCCAGCCCAGCCCTGACATCACGGAAACTTGCGGCATTCTGCGCCTGCCACGAGCAGAAAACGGGTTTCTGGCACTCACTGCCTCCCTCTGCTTGCTCCTTACAGCAACAAGCTGTGACTTGGCACGCCATCTCCCGCACCCGGCAATGAGAACGATAGGTCCCCGCCCGCCCCACGGAGGAGAGCCCTTCTCTCGCAGCGGTGGGCGAGCGGCTCGCCCGCTGAAGCGGGGAGGTGGTGAAGAGCGGCGTGCTCCCCGGAGCCCGCTCCCTGCCTCCCTGCCGCCCCTGTCACTGCTGTCGAGATATGCTGTAGGTGCCGCGTCCTCGGGGAACAGAGGCATGGCGAGCGGCTGTTCAGGGAAGATTATCCTGGGCTTTCATATTTTGCAGTGTAGACTCCAAGTAAATCCCTCTGCATTACTAGTTTGTGTTGGTTCCTTTTTCTGTAGGGTGCATTAATGCATAAACATAATCTGTATTTGGAAACACGTTTTTCCCTCAGTCTCAACCCTTCTTACTGTTTTCTGTCAAATATGCTTTATTTAAAAAAAAAAAAAAAAAATCTACCTGCTTAAGCTGAAAATTTTCCATGTATGTGCCTCATCTGAGTTTTGGAGAGAGCCTCCAGAAAATAATGCTTCCTCCTTCTGTAAATGAGACTTAAAAATACTCATTTCTGATTTTGAAAAAATAAACATACATACATGCCGGTAGTAACGGTTTCTTTACAAAGCTGTGCTACCTGCAGGCTTCAGAGTAGGAACGCGATGGTTCTGTTGTGGCACGTTTGAAGGGCTGTGTTTCGCCCATCCTGCGAAGGCGGCCGAGGTGGAGAGGCAGGCATGGGCAGACCGAGGAGCTCCCCCCGGGAGATGCCAGCCAACCCGGGGAAGGAGGTGTACCAGAATGGGATGCAAACCCCAAATAGCGATGGGGACTGGAAACAGGGGTGAGGATGCCGGGCAGCTGGAGCGCAGGTATCTCAGAGCTCGGGGGAGCCCCAGCCTGTGGCTGTGGCAGAGCCCTGCCGTGGGTGTGGGTCTGGGAGCACCTTGGGGTTGTTGCCCCCGCCCTGAGCAGCAGGGCGAGGAGCCATCTGTGGGCACCCTTCCTCCAGTTATTCAAGTGACAGAGTAATAGGGGAGGGTGTAAAGCTGCTTACCTGGCTGATGATAAAGTGTTCCTACATTACTTTGTACAGGTTTAAGAAAAAACCCTTAAGGAATTACTTTAGAATGACCCTGCAGTAGCGTTAACAGTAAAGAGCTCAAAATGTTATGGAGTTACCTCTGCTGTGCATACCTAATAAGTAATTCCAAGTCAGTCTCTTCCTGTCCTTAGTTTACTGCATACCATTAAATTGCATTAAAGTTCAAGTAGCAATTGCTAGATAATGACTTTCTCGGCTGTGGTCACGCTGCGGTATGGTAATGCACCAGAGGTGACGTCCAGCTGTGGATACTCAAATGTGCCTTGAGGTCGTACAGCAGTAACCCCTTCACACAGGCTTTTTTTTCTTTAAACAATGACTTTATGCCCCCAAAGCACAGCTCTGACTTGCAGGCGCAGGGGGGAGCGCTTCTCCCCTCCGTAGGTCAGATGCCAGGGGTTGCTTCGCTTACGGAATGAAGACTGTTAGTAATGGTTCCCTTGGAGAGCACCCGGCGCGTCCTGTCCAGCACCATCCTGCTGTGTGGGGGCAAGGGCAGACCCGCACTGGCCACGGCAGTGGTAAATCCCCTTCCCCTCCGCTTGCTCTCTGCCTGCTGTCCTCTGCCTCGTGTGCTTCACTGATCTCCGCTCCTCAACAAGTGAGACAGAGGGTTTGCTGCCAAACCTCTACTACAAAGTCTTTGAACAACTTGGATCAAGTCTATCGGGTTGTTCATGTAGACAGACTATGGATAACGTCACTACCTTTTTCTAGACGGGGGACTGAATTCAAGTTCCGTAGGCAACCTTATTTTCAGCATTTCTTAATTGTAGAAGAACACTCAGGTTTTTACACCTTGGCCATGACAGAGGAACGCTGTTAATGTCAGATGTTTCATGTCAATAGAAGAAGACCCTGTCTTGGTGACAGGGAATTTCAGAATGCTTTAACCAAAAAACCCACTACGGCTATCATCAAAGTCTCTTGAATCACGTAACAAGAGCTAGAAGTTGGATTTGTCAGTTAATATCAAATATAGAAATACAAGTAGCAGGCTTATCTGGACTACTGCTGCTTGGCTATGCACTTGTAAAAATCCTTTTTTTTTTTTCTTTCTTTTTTTTCTTCTTCAGACTTACAGAAATTGCAAATACTTGGAATGCTTTAGGACCACAAATGCTAAATTGACTTGTACATTATTTCACAGTTCACAAGGAAACTAAAGCTCATATTTTGATATTTTGACTCTATTACTATTTTTTTTAAAAAAAGTAATTCTGGATATGGGAGATCAAGGCTCAAGTTCCTCTTCTGCCTTGCTTGGATCAAGGTCTAAAAATGATGCCCTCGCTCCTGTGCACGCATTACCCTCTCTGAGAGACTCCTCTCACCGTTTGCAGAGCTGGCCGGCTGTGCGGCACAGTGTCGTGTCCTCTCCCAGCTCCTGCCGCAGCTCCAGCAGACCTTTACCCGCTCTGCCCTGCGGCACGCCGGGCTCGGGGCACCCCGACTGCAAGGGTGCTCTCCTCCACCCTGTCCCCTTACCTATAGATATAGATACACCACACCTATGTCCAAATAGACAAAGACCTATAGGAATGGAAAGAGGTTAACGTTATATTTTTCACCAGTTTTATATTTGTACTTAACTATGTTGGAGCATCTTGCTCAATTACCCATATCCCCCAAAACAACTTCTAATCGTGGCTTCCTTTACACTATTTTTGTGTATCCAGAAATTGAGAATAATGCCCAACTTCGTAAAAACCTTGTGCTACTGTAGATGCAAATTCAGTGTTTATGTGATCTTGTATATGATCTTTAACCTCTGGCAACTGTGAGTTTTCAACTCTGAAGTATTCATTACTCATTATTATGTACTGTTTGTTCTTTCATAACAGTAGAAAACCAGTAAAAGGTAATGAAGCGGAGCCAATTTGCTCTTAGTTGGAGGGTATTTATTATATGAGAGGATGTAACTAATATTCAGGTATGGTTTTGTGGTTTAACCTGCAAGGAATGCCACAAAGGCCTCTCACTGCTGTTAAGCCAGTGCTGTTTCCCCATTAAAAAATGGCATATAACTTTTTTCTTTTTAATCCCTGCTGTGATTTCAAGCTCTCAAGGATTTGAATGCAAACAAACTGTGTCCTGCATCTCAGTTCAGAGTCTAGAAATGTTTTCTGTTACTGCTGCTGTAGCACAGTAAAGTTGTTTTCCAGTGTTTTCTCAAGGCAGGACTCCACAGTCAAGGCTCCCTGTTACTCATCATTCATAAATGTGAGATAGCTTATGCCTAGATCTTATTTGAAACCATTTATTTTACTTTTGTCTTACCAGTTTATTAGTTTTATTAGCTGTGTAAGAGATCTTAATGAAGCAAACTGTTGTAGCAGTTAAAATGAATAATGCAATGTGCCAGCACATTTTTGCTGTGTTCACAATAAGCGGTTACTGGATGTGTTGCTTTGAAACAGTAAGAGTTGGATATGTTTGCTTTACAAGATTAAATAGTTACAACTGTTTTCTAATTATGGTAATTTCATAGAGCTATCCAAGTAGATAAGATCAAGACTTGGAAGCCAAAACTGATTTGGAGCAATAAAGCATATGGAGAGTTGGGACTGCATGTTGTTTAGGGACCACAAATGAGCTCTGTTACGAAGTTCGACTTCACAGGCTGTGTTTGGTTAATATTTATCTTCAAGATAGTGAAGAAAATGGACCAACCCGTTAAACTTCATAAAGATGCT
This sequence comes from Gymnogyps californianus, assembly GCF_018139145.2. Classification (NCBI taxonomy): domain Eukaryota; kingdom Metazoa; phylum Chordata; class Aves; order Accipitriformes; family Cathartidae; genus Gymnogyps; species Gymnogyps californianus. Next base: position 467,789 of record NC_059476.1, on the reverse strand, counting down.
TGATTATTAGTTCATTGCTGGTGGACTGTATGATTGCAGACTGCTCTCAGGTGGTCCCTTAAGGCAGTGCCTTAGGAAGAAAGGAGCATCTGTACAGGGACACTTGTTTCTGCTCTGCCATGTTGTCCCCGTGCCATGACTACGTGGGCAGAGCCTCCCCTGCACCGCAGGCAGGACAGTGTGTACCGCAGCCCGTGCTGCGTGCCCCCGTCGGTCGGAGCACCCAGGGAACCCGCTCGGTTACCCGTCCCACCGCCTGCGGTTCATTAGAGTTGAATGCCTTTAAACATAGAGGAGTTTGTCTTGGACTTTGGTTTCCACAGTTAGTGCGGCTCTTAAGTTTCTGTTTAACAGTTCTTGCTGAAAATTAAAGTAGACATTTAGACTTTTTGGAATGTGAAACCTCTCTCCTGAATGTTGGTAGTTGTAGCCAAACCCCACTTCTTGTATGTTCAAAACCACTTTAGATACGTGTCCTGTTCAGTGCCGTGTTTGGTGTTGGACAAGATACTTAAGAAAAACTTTCTCAGCAGAGCTTTTTCTTAATTGTTTGTAAATCTATAAAATCAACTAGTATTAGCGTAAGCTTTCATAGTTATATCAAATATATATCGAAGGAAAAGTATGTGCATGTCCCAGTTGGGTATAATTTCTTGGGTTCCAGGTATTTTTTTAGCCATCTGTCCTGTATTCCGCTTATTTTTTACTTTTTTTCAGTTGAACTTTCCATTGGGTCCTGCTTGAGCTCATTCTCAGTCCTTGCTGATGATGGCCTGTTTTTAAAGCAAGATTCCTACATATCATGGTTAGGCAGAAACCAGCATTAATGAGCTGACTAAAGTGCACAAAGATCCGCAAACACATATGTGGGAGGGAGTATTTACTTTTTTCCTCTATATAGTAACACTTGGCAGTAGCTTACCTCAAAATGCTTCACCGAGCAGGTCGGCGTCAAGATTTGTTTCGATGATGGGGAAGCTGAGGTACAGGAGAGGAAGTGACTTGTCTGAAATCACTCAGAAACCAGCAGCCGTTATCTCCTTTTTGCAAGTCTAAGCTAGCTTAGATTAGAAATGCTGCAGTTTACTGAACTTACTGTGTGACCTGTAAATAGTAGTACGCTGTATTCCCGTTGGCTTTGGCGTTCGTGAACCGCTGTCAGGCTGGGCGTTTGGGTGTTTGACCTGGGCTCGCTGGCTGTTCGACCGCCGCCTCCCCGGCCGCTGGCCCTGGGCTCCCTCCTGCCGGCCCCACCCCGGGCACGCTGCCATCAACGGTGACTGCCTCGTGGCCCGGGACGCCTGCTCCGGGCTCTGACGGAGAGCGGTGTCCAAGGGGCATCCCTGAGGAGCGATGTGATAAGACCTCGCGGTCGACTCGCCCTCGTGCGCCCGACGAGCACGTGCTCCGAGGAGTCCTTCGAGCAGAGATGGGCAGTGTCGCCTGCCGGCGCTCGCGGGTCGTGGACGGGACTTGCTGGCAGTCCCTTCTGCTGCGCTTCCCTGAGCTGACCGGCTGTGTTGCTGTCAGGAGAAGGTGGCAGTTAAAAGCAGGGACGGATTACTGTTTGCCCTTTGCTCAATGGAAAGCTGCTGCATTCCAGATTTTGCTAATCTTTAGTTCGTTGCCTTTGAGCTTGATTTTTCTAACGAGATTATTTGCGTGGTCAGGAATGAGGAATTTTGCACTCTGTCGTCAGATCAAATGACAATTTCTCTCTACCCTGCTTTAAAAGAAACGTTTTTAAAGACCTTTTTACAGTAATATTAGTCACTATTGATTTACGTAATTAAAAGCATGACTGCAAAGTTTTATTGTGTCTATCCCTTTTCAGAGTTGCAGGGTACCAGCAGCAAAAAAAATGAGTACGAAAGGAGAGCTATCGCTGTTATTTTTTTCAGTTATTCTTCATTGCAGTGTGTTGAAGTTAGAACTCTTTTCAGTAATCATGCCCATCTCCTGCACATCTCTGTCTGCCACCCATCCCCAGTACAAGAATGGGGAAGGATGCTGTGTCCCCCGCATGGTAGAGAGCCCCGAATCTGCCGGCGCCAATGCCTGCAGAGAGAGGAGTTAATTTATTATGCTGCTTGAAGCAGCTCATGGAAACCGGGCCGTTCTTCCTCTGAATGGCCGTGCAGACAACATGGCCTTTGTGCTGGCTGGGACTGCCGAGTGCCACCGAGTCAAAAATAACAGTGAATTGTATTTCAGATTTTTAACGTGTTATTTACCCTGTATGCTTGCACCAGCGCATACATGATTATTTCAGACTGTTACGCTTTTAAAAAATGAAAATAGTTCTGTAGCTTGTGTCCATTAATTCAGAAGATAATAAGACATGAAATACAAGTTGTAGAGACTCAATATCAACACAGAGACATTTTTAGAGATGATGTTTGCAATGCTGAATATAGTTAACGCAGAGAAAATTTATTAGGATAAAATAACATTGAATGCGTGTTTAAAGCAGCAGCAAATTTATAAATACTGTATATTTGATTTGGTGCATGACCAAAAAAGACATACGTTCTAGGTTTTTTAGCATGATAATTGCATCCTAGTGCTGACTGTTTAGTATTTAAGATACTTGCATTACACAAGACTAACACTTGAAATAGCGTGATGGATTTACGTGCCTCCTGTATTAGATACATGTGTATATATACCATAGTGTGTGTGTGTGATTTAAATACTTCTGTAAATAAGATACTCCATAAATAAAAAAATCAAATGTGACAGCTAATCAGGATTCTGTCATGAGCTAATTTGAGATATTTTGTAGAAGTGGAAACAAACCACTTAACTAATTCAAGTGTTTGAACTCTTCCAACTCCCAGACAAGATGTTTTGATCATCTTAATGGTGTTAGGTTCTCTTTGAGGTGAGTTGGAAGAGGTTATACATTTGCTTTAAATGCCTAGGAACTAATTCGTAGTTTAAAAAAGAAAATATTAGCTAAAAATATTTGAGATAATTATTGTGTATTATGAGTCTTTCATGTGCATAACAAATGATGTTCCCCTTATTGCTTATTACTGTTCTGCTAGTTACTTCTCGGATAACAGCTGATGGTCCTCCTTTCAGAAATGACACAGTGGATTTGTGTCATTTATGTTGTATGATAATAGTTGTGGATACAACTTAGTTAATATTTGTTTATCTGTCTGTTTCAGGTTGTACATGCACACAAGCCCCACTTCATGGCTTTACACTGTCAAGAATTTGGAGGAAAAAACTATGAAGCTTCCATGTCTCATGTGGACAAGTTTGTTAAGTAAGTGTGGTGGGTTGACCCTGAGTGGACACCAGGTGCCCACCAAAGCCGCTCTATCGCTCCCCTCCTGGGAGGGGAAAGGCTCCTGGGTCGAGATAAGGACAGGGAGATCACTCACCAATTACCGTCATGGGCAAAACAGACTTGACTTGGGAAAATTAATTTAATTTATTACCAATCAAATCAGAGTAGGATAATGAGAAATAAACCCAAATCTTAAAACACCTTTCCCCCACCCCTCCCTTCTTCCCGGGCTCAACTTTACTCCTGAATTCTCTACCTCCTCCCTCCCAGCAGCACAGGGGGATGGGGAATGGGGGTTGCGGTCAGTTCATCACACGTTGTTTCTGCCGCTCCTTCCTCCTCAGGGGGAGGACTCCTCACACTCTTCCCCTGCTCCAGCGTGGGGTCCCTCCCACAGGAGACAGTCCTTCACGAACTTCTCCAACATGAGTCCTTCCCATGGGCTGCAGTTCTCCATGAACTGCTCCAGCGTGGGTCCCTTCCACGGGGTGCAGACCTTCAGGAACAGACTGCTCCAGTGTGGGTCCCATCCATGGGGTGCAGTCCTTCAGGAACAGACTGCTCCAGCGTGGGTCCCTTCCACGGGGTCACAAGCCCGGCCAGCAAACCTGCTCCAGCCTGGGCTCCTCTCTCCATGGGGCCACAGGTCCTGCCAGGAGCCTGCTCCAGCGCGGCTATTCTAAGCAGAAGTCGTCAGATGTGTAAAGTATATAAGCCTCGAAATGTTTTTCAACTTCAGCATGTCATATGACCTTGCAGAAGGAAGTGACTAGGCAAATGTTTATGCTTTGTATTTTTTAAGAAATTAGGAAAAGTAATAAAAGTTTCCTCTGGCCATTTCCTGGCAAGATAATCCTACAAGGTACAGAATATAGCTCTCCCTTTTGTATCATCTGAGATGAAGCTTATTAAGGCTGGTAATCGAACGATTTCATATCTGGAAAGCATGTTCAGGCTCTGAACTTGGACGGTGTAAGGCTGTGCTTCTAGGCAGTAGTTGTGGTAGATACATCCCAGTGCCTTCTATAGTGGTGACGTTTTTAATTGCTGGTGACACTGAGAAGCTGATGGGAGTTGGACAGAAGGCAGTACAGTAGCAGTACACGCGAAGCACAACTGATGTACAAAAACTTACATTGTCAGGGTGAAAAGTTAAGAGTTTTAACGTGACTGTTTAGATGTGCTGACAGGATTAATCCTGACTAACATGCAGAGTTTGAAGAAGTAAGAAAGTTATTTCTATTTATAGGTGTAGCCTCCAAGGTGAGGAAGAACCTTAAGGCAAGGATGTGTTGATCCGTTAGTTCTCAGCGACTGCTGCTGCTGCATCTCCCCTAGAAGCTTCTGTGTAAACGAAATAATTCCTATAAAAACACCTTGTGGATAAGCAGCTTCTTAAAAACGCAGATCAGAAGAGAGATCCTGGCTCACTCGCACCTGGTCCCCGCGGGCGGCAGGCCTGGGCCCTCCCTCCGCCGGGATGGAGCCTCCCGGGCAACGGGGCCGGCTCCGCCGTCCCTTCCTGCCGGTCCTGCGCCCTCCCCGCGGTACGGGGCGAGGAGCAGCCCGTACCGGCACAGGCCGCTTTCGCCGCGGGCACGGGTGACCGAAGGAACCGGCGCCCGCCCGTCCTCGGCCGGGCAGGCTCGGGGGCCGCTGCGGCGCGGCGGGGGGCGGCCCCGCCCAGCGGCAGTCGGGCAGCGCCCTCTGCCGGTGAGCGCGGGCCTCTCTCTCCCTGGGGCGTGCGGCCGGAGCCAGGCGGGCTGCGGCGGGGACGCGCTCCTGCTGCTGTGGCGAGCGGCTCCTGCGGAGCGGGCCGGCCTTGGCCTGGGCTCCGTCGTGCGGGCCGGCCTTGGCCTGGGCTCCGTCGTGCGGGCCGGGTGCGCCGGGGCCGCCCCCGCCTTGTGCAGCAGGGGCGCCCGGTCGCCCTGCCCCGGTCCCCGCCGGTGTGTGGGGAAGGCGGGGCTCGGGCGCGGCGTGAGGCAGCGCGGAGCAGGCGGCCCGGTGGGTCGCAGGGCGCGGCAGAAGCGTGCCTGTCTTTCAGAAGGCAGCCGTGCCGGCGGCTCGTTTCGCTGCACCAAAATTCATCGAGTACCGAAGGATCGTGACCTTCGTCCTCCCTGACCCCCTTCAGGCGCGCCCGGTTTCTGAAAAGCCTGGAGCAGCACTGTCACACCTCACGCGTGACAGACCGCTCCAGCCGCTGCTTTCAGCGACCCCGGCCTCCGTCAAGGCAAAAAGCTGTTTTCACCCTGCCGTGAACTGACGACACCTGCCCGCAGATTAACAGAGTTCAGGAAAGTAAAGGCCTGGAGTTGAGACCATGGGGCCTTTAGCACGAATCACCCAATTTTATGGAATTCTGTGGTATTCAGAGTCTTGAGTCCTTCACAGCTGTGTCCAAATGGCATTTAGGAATTTCACGATTCACGTTGAAAGCATAGCTGGTGTGGTCAGCTCCAAAGCTTGTAGGCAGGTGGCTACACCACAGGGGACTTTCATCCCTGAAATTCACACCAGAATGAGATGAAGGCCTGTAGTTCCTTTGGGTGATAGTGGGGAAGTTACAGTACAGAGAACAATGCTAAAGCAATGTAGTATCTTTGCATCTCCCTTTATATTTTCAATCTCTTCTTCCTCTTTTAGAGAATTGTTATCAAGTGATGCGATGAAAGACTACAACAGAGCTCGAGTTTACCTGGATGAGAACTATAAATCACAGGAACACTTTACGGTAACTTTCTTTATTTCACAAGTTTAGTTCAACAGATGGCGAATTTCTTCTGTTAAACTGTTTGGGATTTTTTGATTGGTGTGGGGGTGTGAACTGCTTCCGTCACGATGAGGATTACATCTTTACTAAGAGTGTTTACTTTGTAGGACATGTAAATCCTGGTTTCATAGAAGTGCATCCATTTAAAAATGAGTAGAATATCAGAATGCACCGAAAGTCTTTTCTTTTGTTTAAAATGATTATCTAAGGTTTGTTTGGGTTTTTTTTTTCCTCCCTCTAATAACTAACCTTCTTGGTGGATGAGAATTACCTTCCATTCAAGAAAACGCGTTGCTGTCTGACAGTCTGAGGTGGTGCCAGCTCTGGAGCGTGATTAGCTGGCGACAGGGCTTGGCAAGTGTTCAAGGCTTGTGTTACGAATCTCTAGAGCTGATTCACAGGCTCGCTCGCCTGTGGGATCGTGAGAAGAGCCAGAGCACAAGTTTCCACTAGCATGCGAGTGATGTTTAGGTAAATGTAAAAGCATGTGTGCGGAGTTGCATTTTATGCAGAGCAGAAGTGATTGTGTGGTCATTGCTGGGGCTGTGCAATGTTCAAACAGGTCTGCTGTTTATTTACGTGATTACTGCTAGATTGTACAAGAAAGAACAGTCCTTTAGAGCTGGATCAGTGACATCTCCCTGCTCCCCAGGACAGCAGCTTCCTTTTCCCCCAGGATGCTGCTCGGTGGCAGTCGGCGGCTCCGAGGAGCCCTCTTGCCAGGCTCCCCAGTGTCTCCTGGGGCTCGGCTCCCTGCGCGTCAGCTGGTGCTGCCCGGCGGCCGAAGGCGGTGACTGGGACACATGGTTCAAACAAGGAAAAACGAACCCCCCAACACGCACACAAATCCCAGCTTGGTAGCATATAACCTAGGGGAATAAGAACCTGGAAAGGTTTTTATTTATTCATTTTTTAATGACCCTGGCTAAGAGCCCAGGTAACGTGGAACTGGAGGAGAGATACCAGGACTTTTTTCTGTTTCTCATCAAAGAGGAAAAAAACAAGTTTATCAGCTTTACTGAGCCTTAGTGGGACAAATCTCGCGTCAAGAATGTTAAAGCTGCGTGCTGAAGACATTCAGAAGGCCCTGGCAGATGAAGGGCAGTAGGACAGAACTGCGTGTTTTAGAGTCACTTACAGCTCAGAACCGCGTCCAGATAAACCTGCTCACGAACGAGGACCCCGCAGGGGTCCCGTCGCAGGGCTGTAGTAGACCTGCAGCACGCACCTCCTGATACGGTGAGAAGAGCTATCAGGGGCTCTGTATAACCTGATGTGCTTTCAGCAGAGGGTCGGACCAGGTAATCTCCAGAGGTCCTTTCTGAGCTAGACTTTTCTGTGATTATGGGAAAAAGGGATAATCATCTGTGATCTTAATTTGAGAAACACAGTATAGAAGACTAATGCAACCTGTAACAAAGTATCTGTAACTCTTTTTTTAAAGATAGTCACAGTACTTTGTAGTATTGAAGTTATTTTATTTAACATGAGGTACATTTATTTTTGATGCCACTATGGTGGATAAAAAGGCTCTTAGAGAGGTTGACAGCAATCATAGACGTAGAGCATGTGCTGTTTGTGTCTCTGAAGAACTCTGTATTTTGCAAAGTTCCTAGTTGAAGAAATAACGTGGTTTCTTGTTTCACATACTAGCATTATCTTCTAGGCACTATGTTTTCTTGCAGTATTCCCCAACCACCTTTGGAATTCTCCTTTTCTTGTCATAAATATTATTTTGCATATCTTTTTCTTCTCATCTTGTATTTACTAAAGCTATGCCTTCCTGGAAAAAGAAATTCTGTCAACATAGTCAGTAAAGGGAGGTGGGGGGAAGACTGCTTGTACCAATATTATTTTCCATGGAGAATAGTCTAACCAAACACACGTTTTTATTGTTTGATTAAATTACTCTCTGTTGAACTGGTAACTGTAAAGATATAAAACAGATTTGTAGAGGTGTTTGACGTAGACCCACATGACAGGCTGTTGGTAAATAACACTACAGGTACCAGTAAAGCGGTGTTGGATGGCTAGGAAATGGCTCCGTCAGTCTCAAATGGAGACGATCACAGGAGGCAGGGCGTTTCCCATAGGAGCCCTCAGATCTTTTCAGACATAGGCTCATTTGTATTAGTAACCTGGCAGTGAGTGTAAAAGCACTGCTGATAGAATCAACAAATAACAAAGTTTTTGGGAAATAACGATGAGCATAGTACCATTGTGTGCTGGTGAGGTGTCTCCAGTAGAGAGGGGACTCCCTGTCTGGGAAGGAGCAGTTCTGGAAAGGATTTAGAGGTTGTGTTGGGCAAACTGGAAATGAGCTCCTGTTGCAGTGCTGTAGCTCAAGAAGGAAAGCGATAGCTGGTGGAGAAGGAGTGTAAGAAAGATGGTGATTTTGTCTCTGTATACAGACATAGTGAAGGCAGCATGGGTGTTCTGGCATCCAGTTCTTGTGTCAGAATTTTTAAAAGCATAACAAAAAGGTGGAGGTGACTCATAGAATGACATTTCTGGCTTTTTTCTGTCTGTCATTCTTTCCAACCCGTAAGAACCTTTTAGAACTGAATCAGTTCAGCGTGGAAAAGGGAAAAAACCAAAAGACGAGCGATGATTTAATTATGCTTTATATTACTATCGTCGGGAGAAAATGCTGTGTGCTAGGGGAATATTTTGTGCCTTCCTTGTTAGACTTTTAGTAGTAGTGGTTTGGAACCAAAGCCAGAAAGCCAAGAAAGGAGAGAGGATGCACCTTCATATTGAGCTTCTTAACCTTTTGACTTCTTATAGTCTGCGTTTTGGCACTTAATGTTGACAGTCCTCATACGTAGTTCCTGAGACTACTGTCATGAATCAAAGATTCATAGAAACTATTTTTTCACACATGTGATTTGAACTGGCAGTTCTTCGGCTCCTCTGTTCAGCCTGTGTGTGCGTATAACTTATGCATTGGATGACTATCTGAACGGGGATTTCACCACTGTGGTGTGTCCATTTAGGGTAAAGTTTTAGTCTTATCTCCAGTGTGGTTTGGCTCGCACGATGTTATGCATCTCCCTGTTTCCTCATTAGTTCTGTTTGATTGCAAAGTTTTTTAACTTCTGTGGGCTTTTTTCCATCCCTTCTAAGGCATGGAACTGGCAGCAGATGGTAGCCTCACAGTTGTTATGTTATTACCTCTCCGTCTTTGAAATACAAACATTTATCACATATATTGTTGTATAATGCTATTTTCTTTAGAAATGGAGAAGCCCAAGTCGTTGCAGTTTGGCTAACCTTTACCCCTGCTGCTCTCATATCCCCTTTTCCAGCAGTTTTGGCATCACTTCTTCTGTAAGGCTTGCCTTGGCTTGGCTCCTGCAAAGCTAAATCAGATTTTGCTGCCCATAGTTACTCAGCTTGGCTGCATTAGGACTGATGGTGAGATCCAAGAAAACATTTTCTGTAGCCTGTCCCTTCAGCATGCAGCCTCTCTCTTCCAGTTCAAGGCAACCTAGGATGCATGTTTCACACGAGTGTTGAGAAATAAAGAAACAACGTGATAACGAGATGTCTCTCGTGGAGTGATTTGGTTTTAAAAACTGTAATAATTCACTCTATATTAAAGATCAAAATGGTTCATTTTGCATCATCCCAGACACAAATAAAGTTTAATACCAGGCATTTGTCATTTATGGTCATATATACCAAGTCTGGTATAAAACGGACTGGTTTCAGGTTTGGGATTTGTGGGGAGAGAGGGGGAGGTGTCATGACTAGGGAGAAAATTGTGGCTCGGTTGGTTGGTTTTGTTTTGCCGTAGGTGATCGGATGAAGCTGTGTGAGAATTTGTTCCATTCAAAACTTATTAAACGACACACACAAAATAAAACCCCAGCCCATCGGATGAGCAGCGAGTGTACAGCCTAGGGGAATGTGTTAGATGCCACTGGCCCTCTGACAGCTCGCGGCAGGTCTATGGTCCCGGTGGGCGGTCAGCTCGCAGTCTCTAAGGGAAGAGTTGAGAGGGAGAGTCTGATTTTGGCAGTGACTCTTGACCTAAGGCTGTCATTAAGGCCAAGCGTTACGAGCAGCAGAGGTTTCGCAGGGAGCGCGAGGCAGCACGCACATGCACATGGGTGAAGCAATTCATATCATACTTCAGAGATGCACAGTTTTAGAAAATTTAAAAATGATCCGAAGATTAATCTCTTGGCAGAAAGCTGCTACATTAGAGCTAATGCTTATCAGCTCTGGGAGGATGACAGAGTTGGAGTTAAGAGCTCCCAGCAGTTATGAATGAGGTTTGTGGGTGACAACCTTTGCAAGCATAACGATGGCTTCCCAGAAGTTTCAGATTAACTAAACAGGCAGCTCTGATGCTGTTCCAGTTATGACTGGAAATACTGATAGCAAACTAGTATGGACAAACTGACTCGTGTGCTAGCCAGAAATTTTCAGATACTCCAATAGCTTGACAATGCTTTTTAAAATTCAGCCTCTTGTAAGTATCTCTTTAAAACCATGATACTTTTTTTGTCATATAAAATGTAATCTAGAAGGTAGATCTTAGTTTCTGTTAGAGAACGTATAATTAGCGAAGACAGAAGACAGATATAAGAAGACTGAAATAGGTAAAGGTCTGAGAAACTGAGAAATTCAGTACAATTGTTTTCTTTATTTGTGAGTATACCCAGTGGACTTCACTCTTAATAAGGCAGGTCTTTGCAGTTGTATTGATTTTTCCCAATGTCCTAGCATTTACATTCTCTCTTAATTTTACTGTACTTGGTATATTTCATGTAAGGGGTAAATTATAAATCTTGATGCTTTTCTATGCGAAGAGTTACTCAAAAATAGATGGGTTTGATGAACTTTTACCTGTTGATACTTCTCAAATAGCCTAAATTAATTGTGAATAAGGTGCTTTTATTCTGGAATAACAGCATTCATACTGAAGCTGAATAGCAGCCAGAAATAAGTTGATGTTTTCATCAAATCCATAATTATTTTTACATGAAAACATGTCAGTATAATCAGTGACATTTTTTATTGTAATTAGATCAAAGCTAGTTCTGTTTGGTGCCCAGTATTTATTGATTTCTGGAATATTCAATTAAGGTTTTATATTGCTTAGCAAATGCTTTTTTCTTTTTTTATTGTTAAAAGAAGGCAGAAGAAACCCCTGTATAGCTTAAAACATACTTGCTGTGTTGAACGCATGGTTTCAGTAGGTTGAGAGAGAATCTTTATTGCAGTAAGTCAAATCCTGAGGACTCCTGGCAAACCAGACCTCTGAGAGCGAGCTTGTCACCAGCTCATGCGTCGAGTTTTTAGAGAGCATGTTAAGAGTTGTGTGGTCGTTACAGCGCTTTGCTGCTTTGCGGAAGCATCTGCACAGTAGGGTAGTTGCTTTACTTCTCAGTATAGATTTATTTAAAAAAAATAAACAGAATCCTCAATAGCCTGTCTGCTTGCTCAGCCCGATAGATAACCTTGCAATGAAAAAAATGCTGTTGGGCTATACATCTGATATGCTGAAGTTTCAGCTTGCTCCTCCTAGTAAGGATGTATTGCATTGTAATTAGTTCATTACGTACCAGATTTTTTTCCAAATTAAAAAACAAAAAGAAAGATACTTTTTGAAACTAGTGTTTCTGACATTAGGAAGACGTGTTTAAACAACACCGGTGCCGTAAACAGCAAATATTATTTTGCTCTGCTAATACAAATAAATTGAAAGGAGAGAGGATGCTGCGCTCACATGGCTGCCTTCTTCCAAAGTTCAAGTTTTGTGAGGTAATTATTGAAATGAAACGTCCCTTAAATAACCACCCAGGAAATGGACAAAGATAGATTATTAATGGAGAATACAGCAGGTAACAGTCCATTTTTCTGACAGGCTTTCTTCCCCACCCCCGCCAAACCGGTGATTGGGTTGTGGAGGCTGAGATGTTTGCCTTGCTGAAGATAACGGAGGCATCGGTCAGTCGGGAGCACGTGTGGGTCTCCTGATGAGCAGGTCTCTAGAGAACACTCGGAGGCTGCCATTGCACCACCTCTTTAACGGGGCACAAATCCTTGGTGGTGTGTAGGGGAACTGCATGTTCCTGGGGCTGCCTGTCCGCCCCCCCCCCCCCCCCTCGATTTTGGGGGTATCCCCATCCAACCCAGCTCCCGTCTCACTGCACTGACGCGGCGCATCACTGTCCCGGGAGCGGGGCAGGAACAGGCAGCTGCAGAGGCGCAGTGGTGGTCTTGGGCTGCACGGCGCCCAGTGCTGGCTCGATGCGGGGGTGGGTTACACCGGTCGGGTGGGAGCAGTAAAGATAAAGTGAGGATAAGCACTATAAAAGAAGGCGAAATGCTCGGATTCTGCAGTAACACAGACATTTTCTCTTGGACTAGGGAAATGAGTACATGCATTGCCATAATCTGTAGAAAATGGTTATGCTTTTTCCCACCGCGATTGTTTTTACTTGATGCCATGCACTCTGTACCAGTAGTTTTTTAGATGTAAAATGGCTCTTAAACTAAGCTAGATAAAGCATTGGGTGGCCTCTCCTAGGATCTAGGAGAGACCTTTGCTCAAGTCATTATCCTTAATAACCTGAGCTAGCGTGACTGGGAGGGCTCCAGTGGTGAGCAGTGGTCCTAAAAATACAGATGGACAACATTTTATTCAAGTGTGTTCTTTTACCTTAAAATTATATCTGCTCATTACTGAGAGAATAGTAAAGTTAATTTTTGTTAGATTAATGATATTTGAGTAATATTTTTGGTTGAGCTGAGTTCGAATAATTGGCCATTAATTGAAAAAGGAAATTGAATTGAATTTATCGTGTACATAAATCCTGTCATAGTTATTAATGGGTCTTAGAAAATATCGTCCTGTTCCCAGAAATGAATGGTGTACACTGATTCTTCTGAGCTTATTAGCTGTGGCAATTTAGAGTTTTGTTAAATAAAAAAGATGATTTAGGAAGAGAGACATAATTGAATTGAATATTGGGGGAATTCACATGCCTGATTAGTTCTCGGCCCATTTCTCCATTAACAATTTTAAGGAATTGTCAGTTTTTGCAGAAAGGCAGACTTTCCCCAGGAGGTGGAGCTGAAGCACCAGTCTGCATTGCTGGGGCCGCCTGGCCCTGCAGCCCCTGTGGGTGCTGGACCCTTTTTTTTGGGGGGAGGCTGCTGGACCCTTTTTGGGGGAGGCTGCTGTACCACGCGCTGTGGCTGTGAACGCACGCTCGAACACACGCTGCCAGCAGGTTGTGAGTGCACGCCTAAACACACACCAAGTATGTCCTTCTCCACAGCCCCGGCTGAGACAAGTGCGGCTTTCTGGGTTCTGGGAAGGCTAAGAGAAGGAGTTCTGGTGCGGCTGGGATGTTGATAATAGTCTTAAATTTGTGGCTGTATATCAGTGTGGCCCTCTGCCAAGCAGGAGATTTTGGAGTATGTTTTCTTGCCAGGCTTATCCTTTACTGTAGTCTTGGTTTGAATTTTCTTCTGCTAATTACATGAGCCTGTTTCCACCTTCTCCTTTCTTCCCTCCTCTCCTTTCCATGGAGTTTTATTTTGTACTTGAGTTTGTTTTTATAATTATATCTTTGAAAAATATGCCAAGCTAGAGAAGTAGCACCTCATTTCTGGTCTGAGAAGGTGGCAGAAGCAGTGTCTGGCAGAGATGCTGTACCTGGAGGGATGTATGGGGACAGGGCTGTTCTGCAGGGGAAGGTCATGCCGCGGGAAGAGCCAAGGGGGTGTCACTCGGCTGTGTAGACTCTCTCCTGAAATGAACTCCTATGAGGCTCATCCAGGGAACGATCTTCTGGCATGAAGAAGAGTCCACAGACTCCTTTCTAAGAAGCACATACGAAAAACCTACAAGTGTTTTGTCATCCCCAGCCTCTGCACATCACTTCTAATCAAATGTTTCAAATGTTTCCCTCTGCCTCACTGTCTTTTTTTTCTTTTTTTGTTTTTCCTTTTTTTTTTTTTTTTGGTTAAGAAAGGAGTTAGTATAAACATTTTTAAAAAAGTAACAACTTTTTAAACAAGTCTTATTATGCAAGTTCTTTGGGATTTTTTTCTTGGTACTCAAGCACAGAGGAACGTGTGTAACACTGGTGGGCTGCGAGAGGATGCCTGGGGAGGCCCTCGTGTGAAATGTGAGGCGAGCATCTGCACAGCAAGCCTCTGAGAGACGCTGTGGAGTGGAGCTGTCGGTTTTGTGTTGGTGCTTGCTACTTGGATGCTTATTTAATTTTTACTGTCTAATTCCACTTCCTAGGTGAGAATAAAAGGAATAAAACCACTTGAAAAATATGTTAGTCTTCCCTATGAATGCCCCTAAAATGCCAGAAGCAAATCTATAGCCATGCGCAGAAGTGCCTTCTGGTGAGTTATATGTGGTAGAAAAAGCTAAATGGAAAAAACAGGATTTAAACTCTGTATGGAAATACAAGTGATGCAAAGCCAGGTGAAGCCTCGCGGTGGCAGTGTCTTTCAGTGATTAGATTTGTTACCGCACTCGGTGGAGTACCCGGTGAGACTTGGTTGCTTCTGCACATTTTCCAGCAGCCGCCTTCCTCATCTTGTTCCTCATAATACAGAATCTCTTTCCATTACAGCCTGCTGGTTTTTGAGGGTTCTTGATGAAATACACGGTCGGGAGCTTTTTGAAACCTGCGTCACAAAGTTTGACCTCTTCATTAGCTTTTATATTTTTTTAATTGAAAAAAATGAGTTCATGAAGTGAGCTGGTGAATGTAGAAGTTAATCCTACTGCTTCTGACAAAGTCATGAAAAAATGGTTGTATAAGTATTGTCATTTTGTGACATGGACATGTATTTACAACCACCTGAAATGAAATCTCCCGCTTAATTTTTTAGGGAACTAAGTTGGCTGTCAGGTAATCGCTTCCAATCTTTTCTGGATGGGAAATGGGACCTGAAAGGTGTTGCCACAGCGGTACCTTCCTCCGGTTTTTGACTTGTCTTTTTTTCTGTGCATTTTTGAAACAAATCTGTAAGATGTCAGTAGAGTTCTTGCTGTGAGGAATTTCATGGCTTATCTTCCACCTGTTTTCCGGCACTTCTGTATAATTGGAAGAGGAGGAATAATTACAAAACAGTGAGAAATTTCACAGATCAGTAGCCCAATAATGCAGTCTTGAGTCAATTTCTGTTATTTACAAATGTGCTAGTGCTGAGGAAATTGGTGATATAGCAGCTTCTTTATACGTAGAATCATTATACTGTTTGTATTAGCTATGGATTTACAATTTATATGGAATTGCATTTTCTATGGGCTGTGGATTTTATATTCAGAATTTCATACTGCAGTCGTGCAACAGACTACATGTTTAGAAAAAATGTGAGATTATTTGTAAAGAATAATAACAACCTGTTTTTGTAGAAACCCATACATCTAAAAATCAGCTGAAATATTTGAAATTAAATTATAGACTGTAGTATCTGAACAGAAGGGGAAATCAACTATTTCTAAGCTTTTAAAAATTAAAAAAGACTTTTCTAATTGCTGTTGGAAAAGTGAGGCTGAAACAAGCTTTTCTTTTTTTTTAAAAACTATGGCTATCATATAAGGCAAGACATGCTGTGGTTGTTGGTTACTTGGGCAGGTATCTTTGAGGCCCTTGACTACAAGGCCGCTTGTACGGCACGAGCCTTGCAGTCGCTGGTATCAGTGTTCCAGTTGAATTTCCCGAGAGCCGAGGTCCTTTAAAATGAACCGTACAGGCCACGGGCGTGGGGCGCAGCTCCCCAGCAGCCTGGCCCCGGCTCTGTGGAAGCGCAGACACATCAGGAGAGCCCGGCTGAGGAAGAAGAGCTACAGACGCCTCACGGAGGGGCCTGCGCCCGCGCCGGGGAGGCTGGGGTGAGGCGACTGAGGAGGCCCGCGGCCCCCGCTCTGCGGCCAGGCAGGCCCTTCTCCAGGGGCAGCCCCGTCCCCGGGGCGCCGGGCGAGAGGCCTGTCCCAAACCCTCCCTGCCGCCCGTTCCTGCCCTCAGCCTGGGCCGCACCGCAGTGACTGGGAGGTGTGGGACTGGAGTACCGCTGCCCGGTGTGGAGGCACGGTCCCGCCGAGCGGTACTGCCCTGCTTGTGCTAGAGGAAGCCAGCAGGTTTTGAGGACAGTGAAGGAGAGAATAGTACAGGTGACATTAAACCTAAACCGCCTCAGTCGGACCTTTCCAGTTGGGCCCCCTGTGCCCTCCCCTGCTTTTCAGGAGTTTTTGCAGTTGACAGTGTTTAGGATTTTTTCCCTTTCTGTGGTGTGTGTTGTCTGGGGGATCACCTGGGGCTCCTGCCGGAGCCCGGGGTCAGAAGGCACTCAGCTGCGTGGGCAGCTCTCGGCTTTGCCTCGGCACCGGCTGGGCTGGCGATGCGGTGAGCTGCGGCACTGCCATGGGCTGTGATGGCACTTGGTGTTTTCTGAGCTGGTGAGGAGGGGAACGAATGATGGAGAACTGCTCTCGTTTCAGTGTAGGAGTGTGTTGCATTTTTGTTTGCTTCTGCCTTGTTGCATATTTAATTATTGTGTGTTCTTAAAGTAATTTGTCCGAAGATTTATGGAAGAAATTATTGGTTGGCTCAACGCATACCTCAAAACAGTAAATCTTCTCAATCATATTGCATTTATTTGACAACTTTGCTTTTGACAGTTCAGTGATACTGCAGAGATATTCCTGAGGCTGTAACTCAGAGTCCTTTGCAGCTTAGTGTTTGCTGCCTGCTTTTTGCATGACAGTTCTCAAGTTTTATTTAGCTTTTTTCCTTTTTTTATAGTACACAATACTTAGAATTTATTCTTCTTAATCCTATCTTGAAGAGTGAATGTGATTGTTTGAAACATAAATTGTTGCGTGCAAAGAATTTTGAAGGAAGACATGGCTAATAGAGATTTTCACTTACTGTGAATGGAGTAAAAGTCCTGTTTTCAGGCCTTTCTTTTTATTTTATTTTAGTCAAGTTTCTTTGAAGTCCAAGAGCACAGCAAATCTTCTTGGGGTGAAAGGAAGGAAACCTCCTCGGCAGAGGAGCTGAGAACAGGCTCTGCAGAGTAAAGGCTGTCCTAGTACAGGCACAAGGCTTGCAACTTTGACTGTGGCATCCATCCCCCCTCCCCGAGCACAGAAGTCGATTCACATCACTGCACCCCGTCTGCAGTCTGTCTGTCCCCAAGACCCCTGCACTGCGTGCTGGGTAGCGCTGGGTGCAGCAGAACTGCGCCAGTCCAGAGATGTGAACGTTGCCTCGTTGTGTGCGGTCGCTGCCATGAGTCCGGTGCTGTGGCACTCAGCTGGTCTGGCTCCCTGCTCGGCGCTGGGGAAGCAGACGCCGTGTTTCCCTACCCGTGTTTACTTGTAAGCGCCCTCCTGGCCAGGCTGGGGTGGGGGCGAGGGAGCTTTCCGAAGAGCAGAAAGAAGAGCAGAGTACTGCTTGGTATCCATCGTTAGCAGCTCATCCGCAGGTGATCTGTGGCCAAAGATTAATAACTTTTCACATTACTGATTTGTAGGCAGCTGCTCACTGTGTGTTTCGATACATGACTGCATTCTGCACATCTGGTGAACATATGTTGGTAAACATTTAAATGCTCTAAAGTGTATTTACTCGGACCTAACCCTTCCCTTCTAAAACACCGGACTCCTTCCAGCCCTCTCTTAGGACTGTGGCAGCATTGCTCAGCAGCCCTGCTGTTGTCCCCAACGTCTGAACGCCCAGCTGCTGTCAGAGGTCCCCGGCCCCTCGCCAGCCTGCGAGCTGGGCTGCCCGCTGACAGCCCTTGCGCTTCCGCCATGCCTGCCTCTTTGCTGCAGGCGAGGACAAAAGTGCGCTCCTCTTAGGGGCTGAGGGTTTGAGGATATTTTGCGTAAAGGTTCGCCGAGTGCTCAGGAAGATGTTGGGTATTTAATGGAACAGGAAGAACAGTAATGAAAAACAGTATTATCCACTGAAATAATTGAAGATTCAGCACAAATAATGTAGTAAATGCTTTAATTTGAAGTTGGCAAAGCCCCACATGGGTCCCCTTTAGAAATTTGGGGGGCATAGTTTCCAGGTTTTGTCTTTCTACAGAAAAAAAAAATGTAAATAAAATTATTAAGGTACGGGGCAATCCGATATCTTGTTTGCATTTATATGCGGTAGGGCCAAGGGCAGGACCATTTATACATTGCTCTAGCAGAGCCTCGATTTTATTAACAGCTCTTTTCAAGTAATGCCTGTGAGGAATTTTGTTTGTGCGAACAAAATGTTTGATTTGGAACAGCTCTGGCTTTCAAGAAAAGATGTGAGATTGGAAAATGTGAAAATAATTGCTTAAGAAATTATGAAATGCTGTTTAAGGAACTTGCTAATGTGTTTGTCTGAGGCATTGAACTAATCCTTAAATAAGAGCAGCATGACTGTAGAAAAATAATAAGTATGCTATTTACTGATATAAACTAATGGGTTTCTTAGCGTTTAAAATAATGTTGTAATGCAGTATTCATAGCCGAAAAGAAAGCAATACATGAGTGCTCACTCCCTTTCTATGAATATCATGTGGCAGTCAGGTTTCACTGCATAGCTTACCAGCTATACATTTCAAAAAGGCTTGGAAATGCGCCTAACTTTTCACAATTAAAAACAAATGGATAGGAGAAAAAGATTTTGTTGTATTACGCTACCTAATCGTAATCTCAAGATATTACTATGGATGTGAAAAGGCAGTAAGCAGCCCGATTTCCAAGGGAGAAAAGATGAATAAAAAACTGCACAGTTCTCAGTGAAGTTGAGCTGGGCTGAAACCTGCAGGCTCTGCGAGCGGGGGTCTAATGGATTTAGGCAGTGGAGTAATTCCCGGTGAGAAAAGCCATTTAAAAAAGGCCTAGCGCTGACGGGGAGAGGTAGCAGTGTCTCCTTCCGTGAAACCACCATGGTGATGGTCAATGCATACCAAGTGTCATACGGTACTTTTAAAGAGAAATTAACGTTCAGAGATTTTGATGCTAGTGTTAAAATGCCACAGACACACACTTACTACTCTGTTAAATTTAACAATGTTTGCAATGTACAAACCCAAACTAGAACCCTTTGACACTGAGGAAGTGTTTCCACTTAGTTTTAGAGGGCTTTCCAAGTGTCTATTGATCAGTGTTCTCTAACAGCACAGAAATAATGTGTCTAATTTAACTGGCCACATGGAAGAGTATAGAAAAAACATTAGTTATCCCTTGAAAGGCTTGGAACATCGATAGGAGGACATAACATTAATGACTTTCCTATACACGAGCTTCAAAAATGGCTAAATGAGGAAGAAATTACAAATTTATTTTCCTATAATTTCAGCAGTTGTCTTGTTTTACTGCACCAGTAAAGCATTAAGCAATGAAATGTCACACAAGGAGTATTTTCCTGATAATTTGTCTGACATGCAAAGCATATAAAACAAAAGAGAAAAAGATGGAAATGTGCGGTTTAGTCATTTTGACAAATTTAGTGATTTTTGCTCATGAAGTCTGGCTAAGAGTCTGCTGCTTCTGTCCAAACAATTTCAAATATTTCTGGTTTCGAAGTGGCTCACTGTATCAGGAACATCTTTGTTGTCTCAGTTCTGTCCTTTACCCTCAACACAAATTGCCAATTTTATGGTAATTTATTAATGTAAATAAATGTATAGCAAAAAATTATTTACATCTCAAGCTTTTGTTTTTCAAACAAAGGGGATAAATACCAGGTCTCCTGAGGTGGGTAGTAGAAGTCCAGGTTGGGAAGGGGTATATTGTTTTCAGTTCCCTTCCTTTGGTTGTGCAGTATTAAAGTGTAAAGGAGTTTTGGGTTGGTTTCATTTTATCCCACCTTTTCCAGATAAACAGAAGATTTCGTTGGGGGAAAAAAATATAAAATCTGATTTCTGAATGAACTAAAATAACCCTGAACATTCATTCTAGAACTGACTGGCGTTACTCCCAGATTACCCGCAAATCCTGCGTAGACCAAAGTTTCCTACAGTCCTGTGCAGGATTCCCTTGCTGTCAGGTGGGAGTTGAAGCTGGGGGCTAAATGCTCTTGATTGTTGATAAGAGTAGGTTTGCATGCATTATTTAGAAGTGCATGTGCAACAGATAGTCTTTTGTGTTCTTCCAGTCTGACTATTCAGGTTGTGCATTTTTCATCTTTTAGGATTCGTGGAGAAGCATTTATCCTAACATTTTGAAAAAGGGTCCCCATCTGCTCATGAGGATGCATTTTTTTTCTTTGCTAGAAGTCATTACTGTACCAGGGTTATGAGACATCCATTGTTTCTCTTTCCTTCAACTAGAAGGTATCTCTCTTATACCTGCTTCATAATAAGCATAGAAAAAATTGTGCTATAAACGGTAATCGGCATCCTGTGAAGTGCTTCATCAGTCAACAGAAGTTGTGCACAAGGAGGTGATTAAAAAAACAACAAACAAAACACAAACAACATTAAAAAAAAAAAACAAAAACCAAAAAACCCCCCACAAAACCCCAAAACCCAAAGAGATTCTCTTTTGTGCCATTTATTTCACGTTTATCAAAGCACACTTGTAACCATTGTGTATTTAGAAAAATGGTCCGAGAGTGTAGATTATATGGGTAATCATTTGGTGAGAAGGAAAGTACGACTGCAGCGATGGGATCTGAGAGGCGTGGTGCAGCCTCTGCGTTTACATGGGGCTCTTCAAAGCGGAGGAAGCTGTGTTGCAGTACTCGGGCTGTGACAATTTCTGTCCCGTGCAGAAGCGAGTCTGGCAGGGTACTGCTGACTTCGGTTAAGATGCTGCACTGTGACTCCTGAATGTTTAAGATCCATCGGGGTGTTCTGTGACCACGATTTTCAGGCTGTGGATCTGGAGCGCAGTGTGGAGGCAATAAACCGGGATAGGGAAAGGAGATGAGAACAGCAATCGGATTACTGATCAGACAGTGTGGACTTATGACGGGATTTGAGAAAACAGAAAAACAGATTCAGTTTCTTCCAAATAACAAGGGCAATAAAAGAGCAAAGCTTTGTTTGGATCACTGACAAGGAAGTGCATCAGAATATCCAAGAGGGAACATCTGACAATACAAAGATGATGAAAGTTGTAAATCTGTGTTGTACAATATTAAGCCTCACCTGTAACACATTTGTGAAAGAGCAGATGTGCGGGTACTCCTGCATACTGGTAATAAACTAGGCTGTGTCCCTTGGAGCAGGCTGAAACAGCAAGTGTTCATAGGGACGGCTTGCTGTTGTGGAAGTTATGGGAAATAGGGCTGCCCAGAAATTGGGGCGAGAATTTGGGTGGTCTTCATATTAAAAGTTCATAGTTGGTGGTTTGACCAATTATATTAGGGCAACTAGGGGGTTTAGACCACAGAGGAAGAAATTGTGTAAGAAAAGAAAGTATGAACGGATGGGTAATGTATGAGAATATCAGAAACAAAGTACTAACGATTGGGAAATATATGGACATTGAGGGTGGGAGAAGACAAAGTAAATGATAACTTCAATGTAAAAAAAAAAAAAACCAACGACTTTTTTTGCAAGAATTTGTGTCTATCTCAGCTAATTATAATAATGGCTTATTAATCTCAGGCTCAAAAGGCTACAACCTAAACTGTCTTGCATTCCTGAAAAGGTCTCCAAAAAAGACAGAGTATTTCTGTATTGACTCATTTTGTTGTGAAAGCAGCTGCAGTTATAAATCCCATATTTAAATATCACTATTACTTACAATCCTCTCTTATGCGAATTGTCTTTTAAATAATGGTTGCTGTAATGTTAGATCATTTTAAAGTTTCCTGTCTCCTTGATAGCCGGTTACCAGGTAAGAGTTTGAAAACCACTCAGTTCCACGGAAGGAACCAACTGCACCAGCTTTGGATCCTGATACAGATAATGTGTGTCTCCTACAAAAGAGAAAAAACACCTCAGTGCATCCTGACCTTTTGTTTCTCAAGCACAGCCTGCCTGGTGATTTGGTTTTGTTTTGTTCTAATGTTGATGCTGGATAGAATCAGCACACCCAAATCCCCCACCAAGATACGCATGCACGGATATAAGTGCTATCAGATTATACAGATGTCTTCTTTTGACATACCACTTTTCAAAGAAAGCTGCAATCTAATCCCCTAGTTAATATGGTACATGAAAACAGATAATACACTGATGGACTTTTATGTGCATGGCGGGGAGGGTTTAAGGCATGATGAAAATAAAGCACTGAGTAACATTTGAAAGGTATTATGGCATTCCGGATACCTAATAGGGTATTTCTCATATTGTAATTATACTTTTGGAATTGAAAAACGATGTTTTCTCCAAAACCAGCAGAAAAATCTTAATATAAGATAGAAATAAAGGCCAAGATTGGGGCAGGGGGGAGAGTTATGTACCTCTATTTCAGATGTTGCTTTACCATATTTCCAGTTGGCTACCCCAAAACTGAAATATTGCTGAAGTGCTAATGGCTTTAAAACTGGAATTAACATTGCTTATCGGTAAGTGAGAGTTGAATTTACAGTATACAAGCTACCCTGCACTTGCTTCCATAAGAACAGAGAGTGTAAATCTTTGCACTTGAAATCCTATGATTACTGCTTAATTAGATCTAGTTCTGTTGCACTTACTTTAGACTTTCACCCAAAGTATGTTTTTTCCCTAGACTCACCCTCTAGACAGAGAGGCAAGGACCACTTTCTGGTGGTACCTCTATTTATCTTTTTGACAATAGTGGGAGAATACTGTGTGCATGTCAGATGCCTCAAAGGTGTTTGGGGAAGGAAGAGATGACAAAAACAATTTGGAGGCTGCTCTTTTCCATGGAAGGATTGAGTGCAGAACAACTGCTTTGCTGTAAACTTATTTTGAGTAGTAATTTCCCTATGTAGGCAAGGGTTGTTTTCTCTGTATATGGAAATGATTTTTTGAGTGACCAAAAAAAAAAAAGTAACTTCAGTGGGCTTGGAAGAGTGAGAAAAATCTGAGCTAAAAAATTAGAATACTTTGAAAATACAGACTTAAATAAACTGTTTTGTGTCGATAAGTACCAATACATTGCTCTTGGGTCCCTTTACAGCAGATGAAGGTTGCCTTTTGGGGTCTCTAGAAAACAGTACCAGACTCGAGGAAGATTCTGTATAGTGTGGGGCTGTGTGGGAAAAGTGTGGCTTGTTTTGTCACTGACCGCAGTAAAGTGTTGCTTCAGGCTGGTTCTGCCAGGGTCAGGAACCAACACGCTCTGGCCAGGAAGGCGTCTCAGAGCCGCTGTTCAGGAAACAGGCACTTTCACAGGGAAGAAGTCGATTTTTAGGTTGTGAGTTTTGGCAAACTCGAGGAGAGATCATTCTGGACAGTTTTGGTCTGTCAGCGGCTAGCTCACTGGTTGTGAGAATGAGACCCTCTCTCCTAGGAATGAGATGCTAACAGTTCTTCGCACTGCAACTGCTGTTACAAGCCCCATCTTTATGTTGTCCTCCTTCAGTCAGCTGCTTTCAGCAGAGCTGGCTGTGGCAGAGCAGCATCCTCCACGAGCAGGGGCAGGGGAGTGAGGGGGGACCCACCGGGTGCTGAGCACTGCCACCTCCCTGGGGACCTCCCGGTGGTCCTGCAGTTCTCGTGCCCCTCACCTCTGAGGCATTCAGAAAGTCACTCAAGTTCTCTGCCTTATTTCTGTCATCCATAAAATGATGCTGATCATTGCTCGGATTTATTAGCCTTCATTGGATATTTAGAATTCACTAACATTAATATACTGATATTAATATTTCCCTTGTTTCCTACAAAGTACTTTAATTATGTACATATATATATATGCGAAGAAACAGGATCTTCTTTCATGGCAGCAGAAGCCTGGGTGCAGGTTTGAAGATGCCCTCCACCACAGACTTGTATCTCTTGTAGACTCCACGTACACTTGATGATGTGAACATGATTTCAGCAGGAGCTGAGTAAATCTTTTGTCCTTGCTGCAATTGTACGTACACTTACGTTGTGTTTATACACCTAGTTCCCATGCAGTTGCAATTTATGAAATAAAGAGAGCACAGGGCTATCACAGTCATCCACACTTAACAAACTGCTACATAAGAAGAGATATTTGGAGGTTTGCAAAAGGACATGTAGCTGTGTCTAATATTGGGTACCTGTTGTTATGGAGTAAATAAAACACGTTCTAAATATTCAACCTCTAAGGAGAAATGAAGGCAATAGAGGTGTTAAAACAGGTGAAATAGCAACTTTTACAAGCAACGTTGTGAACGGTTGTTCACTCAAGACATCTCATGCCATGACTGTGATGTCCATTAGGTCAGAACTTAGCAATAATTACTCAGTTGGATAGGTATTTCTCCTCTTTATTGTTTACCAGGGGTTTTCTAAGTCTGAGAAACTTCCATTTCCATGTATTGCCTGATGCACTTGTTGGGTTCTCATAACGCCTCTTTGGCTGGGTATCCTGTTTATTGGATGTCTGGAAAATATTTTATCTATGGTTGGCTGTAGTCTTAGGAAGTCACAATAGGCTTGAACCTCCAGGAGGACCAAGACTATACTCTGTATAATCCTAAGAAATCAGCAGATGGTGAGAATTATTGTCTGTAATTTGGTTTCTGCGGAGGCTGACTACCTCACTTGGGATGACCTCTGCCTGCTTGCAGGTCATTTTGCAGACAAATGACAGGGAAGCCTAAGCCAGCTGATGAGCACATGCTACACAGCAGTCTTCACAGCCAGGGTGGTCCAGGTTGGCACAGAGGAAGTTCAGGCTTCCAGAGAGAAATCACTATCTGAGAATTCTCCATCATTTAAACAAAACCACACAGAGGTGGCGGGGAGGAAACCACAGGGTACTTCGAGTACAGGAGACTAAGCTGTATCTCAGGACTCTGTGTTATTTCAGTCTGAAGTAAATCAAGTCCCTTAGCTTTTGTAGGTATACTAAGATTTGAAGTTTACTATTGTATTTCAGTACTTTCAGTGCCTTTTAAATGCAGACAGCTTATCTGACAGGGCCAAACTGTGAATCTGAACAAATCCTGAACGAGGTTGTGGAGCTGGAGACAATGTCACTTGGCAAGCGTTCCTTATGATTTCTAGTGCACTAGAGGTCTACTTAATTTTTTTGCCTTTAACCATGAGCCAACAAAATATCACTTGCAAAGTGTCCGTAAATCTTCTTCAGAGATTGCAGTGGATGTTAACAGGCCGGGGAAAATGGTATGTCTTGATACTGGCTGAGCGGGAAGGATGATGTTCCTTAGCAAGGATAATGGAGTGGAGAAGTCTGGAGAGTTGCCGACCAAGGTGTGCATCTCCCTCAAAGCGTATCCAGTGATTGATGTTTTCCAAGGGGGCCTTGGACCAGTCCTCCCTCTTTAGCCTTTCTCCCAGGTAAGAGATACCAACTCATGAACTTGTTCTCTGTAACCCTTCTGCCAGACTTTCAAATAACCCATGAGAGCACCAAGGATCCTATGGCTAGTCTCAGCAAGGTTTTAAAGTATGTGTTTTCTGATCTCCTAATACTAATGTAAGAGTTAAAAATCTCATTCTTTGACTTGGATCCAAAGCTGGGTTTTTTGTAATTGATGCTTTGGTTTCTGATTGACAGAGATCAACAAACCAAGAATGTTTTACTGAGTTGCCAAGATTTAATTGGGAAATAGGGTGCTTTGCAGTGAAATCCAAGGACTGTTCCTTCTAAACAGTGTCATAAAAGCACAGGTGACCGCCCATACGTTTGGATCATTTGTTAGTTGGCTGCAATTCTCCACTGTTATCCTTCAGGACTTGAATTTAAAAGCAGGCATCTGTCCATCTTCATACAGAAGAGGCGTATCAGGAAGACTGTGTGCTTGATTGCTGTGCCTGTCCCCGTGAGTCCGAGGTAGTCTCCTTATCCTGACTTTGCAGTGCTGCTGTCAGTAAGCCAGAAGCTGCTTGGCTTTCAGTTAATGTCATTACATAATGCTGCTCCTTTAATATGACCTTTAGCTCTGATACATAATTTGGAGAAATAGTCCTGCATTTACTTTTCAGTTAGTATTCTGGAGCATACCCCAGGAGGATGACTATCATTTATTACTCTTCCAAGCACAGGACTTCATGAAGGCAATTTTTTAAAGAGCATGAGCTATTAATTATGCTAAGAAAAGAATGTGTTACTTAGAGCAGCCGATCCACAGTCACATTTCCTCCTTGTCTCTGCTTCTTGTTTTCTAGGACACATTAAGAAGAAAGTGTGAGATTTCCGCATAAATGCTTCTTAGTTGTAGATACTTTTCCCATTTTGGTGTCCACCTAGTTTCACATGAGCTATCCTTTTAATGATCTGATTACTGCACTAAATGGCAAATAACAGCTATTTTATGGTATCACCAATGACTTCCGGGGGATAGACATAAACATTTTGTTAAGTAATCACTCTGAGGTGTGCAGTTAGTCCTTGGTTTTGAGTTGCAGTTCCTTGACAATGAGAATACTTGGTCTGTAATTACAGCGTAGTCTGCCTGAAGCAGTTACCTGTGCAGTGCTTACATGCGTAGGTAAGCTTGAGTCTTCCAAGCCCTGCCAGCTGCGAGTCCCACGGACCACATCCTCATGCCGCATGTGTCCCATCCCCAACCTCCATGTCACTGACTTGCATACAGTAAAACCCGCAGTTAATACTCTTCTAAGTATTTAAGAATAGTCTTCCTTTTTCTGTGGTGATATGTTAGTGTTTCTGTAGCATCTCGATCATCTTACCCTGGAAGGATGAGTGCCATTGAGAAAGGGAGTTTTGAAGCCCTAAGACTGTATGTAAAATGTGCCTTTAAAGTCAGTACGTAACAGTGGAAAGGAGGTAACTAAATTCAGACTGGAGTGAAGTTAGCTGTGACAACGTAGGACGCAGTACATGCCATTTTCTTTGGCTCTTGGAGAGGCAGCACATCCTTAAACCGCTGCAATGAAAGAGATGTCAGGGCAGCGATCCACTGGCCGGGTCTGTAATTCTCCCTGCCTGCCTCCATCAGCCCCAATAGCGGCGATCAATAGAGCCACTGGAGCCCAAGAGCGATGCCTCTTACTGCAGGAGATCCTCCCTCCTGCTCTCCCCTGCGTGCTCGTCCCCTTTCAGCTACCAGAACAATATTTTGAAATTTATGGAAAATTAATTATCGATTACAGATGTGCCCTGGTTCAAGGAAGGTAAAAACGAATGGATGCATTTACGATGAGGGATGTAATCCGCTTTATGGAACTGATTGTCTTTTACTCCGCTCCTTCCCTCCCTCTTTTTCTCTTCTCTCTGCTCCTGCCCCCTCCCCCTTCCCGTACGCTGGGTAAAAGACAGGCCTGATAAAGTGAGAGAAACAAGATTGGTTTTCTAAGGGCACCAGGCCCTTCATGATCAGCTAAATCATGGGCTGTCTGGCTCTCTGGCTGGGTGATGACCTGCTCCCCGCGCCGTGGCACTTGCACCCCCCTGCGGGATGTTATGATGTGCACCCAGGCGACTGCAGGGGGCTGCAGTGAAGGTGAAACTGTCATATCGATCTTTTTAGCACTAAAATATGAGCCACTTTACTCCGCTCCCCGATGCTGTGATGTGAAAAATAATAACTCGGATCCAAATTAAAAATATTGATCTCTGGAAGGTGTTGAAAGTAAATAAACACCTTCCGAAGTTTTCGGGTCAGCCAAGAAATGGTATTCAGCAATAAATGTGTCGGCATGTCAGAATCCAGGGTTCTTGATCTGTTTTTCCTTTTGAATTGATTTTTCATTACTTACTTCCTAAAAGTGTTGGAATTTGGTCCTCTACCGTTAAATCCCAGTGTTTGGGCAAATTATTTCTTTGGGGCTTATGAGGTGCTCCTAATCCACTCGCTCATTGATTGATTGATTTTTGACTCAATAAACTTGCATTACCCTTGCTTTATTTAAGGCTTCCATCATAATTTTTTGTACATTTAGGCTTGACTTTTTTATTTCCTTCTAACAGATGAGCTGACATTGGTCTATCAAACATGTGGGAAAACAATTGCCACAAGGTTAATTTTATTGCTAGCTCCATGCATTTTAAGTAGGTGCCAGGTATTTTCCACTACAGGCTGATAAATTGCAGTTGAACCACTAAAGCATAAGAATGAATAGAAGCACTGTAACAACAACAACAGAAACCCCATATAAATGCATCACATAGCATAAGCATTAAATGGATTATTTTTGCTTCATTGGTTTAACTTCATTTTACATCCGACCAGAAATAGGTACACAGTAATGTAATGAGCTCTTTAACTGTTACTCTGCTCATGCACTAATGCTGCAGTGTTATGAATTGTGGTGGTGTAGGTATTTCTGATTAGTGGAAATACTAAAATGCAGTAACATGCATTTTCAGAAAAGTCGTTTTCTCTTACAAACTAGCCAGTTTATTTTTAGATCTCAAAACATTCTTCAGGAACAGATGTATTGATGTTACTATTCTCTGGCAACTCTTATGAACCTGCTTTTTAATGCTGTTACAAGAAACGGCAGAGTGCCTGCTCTACTGTTAAAGGTGGTAGAAAAAGAAAAGTTGCGATGAGAATGAGAGTGGATTCTTCCATTAGCAGAGAGAGAGAAGTTTGGTCGATGTTATAAAAGTGTGTTGAAAAGCCCCTTAAGCAATTAGGTCTTCACTGTAGAGTCTTAAAATGCGTCCCAGTTTTCCTCGAGTCAGTTCTCATACGTTTGCAAATTTCTGTGCATTTTACAGTGTTCCTCTCCTAGATGTACTAGCTGGTGCCTGATGGTTCAAATATAGTTAAGCTCATGTGTTTATTGTGTTTAATACAAGGAGACATGATCAATTAAGAGGAATAAAACTAGAGCTCCATAAATTACTTACAGAGCTGATTGCAGTTCAGTCGTTGTCCACTTTCCTGTGTAACTGCATTTCACCAGTCAGTTTTTGCTTTTGTTCACGTGCGTCTTGTTAACGTCCGGAGGCTCCTTGGAAGTAGCCAACAGATATTTTTGGTTGAATTCTCTCAAATGTGCCCTCATGCAGGAGTTTGATTAAAAGTCCTGGGGTTTGTACTATTTTTTTTTTAGTTTTTTTTAAAAGCCTGCGTCTGTTTGTCTAGTGTTCATGTGGCTTGACACAAATATGCTACCCAGCTCCCAGGTTTGTAACACGTATACATAAAAATAGGTATGTATCGCTATCTGTTCAGCGAATACTGACCTAAGACAATTTCTACAAGTTTTGCATTTTGGATAGATTTGTTTGGTGTTTTTTTAAGTGTCATAATTAAAAATAGACTATACTAAAAAAGGGGGGGAGGGGTAACTGTCAAAACATATGGTGTATTCTCCTTCTAGACTTTGATTAGTAGTGAGCTTCAGATCTATGGGTCAGTCCCAGCAACGTTCCAGTCTCCGCTCTCTGGAGTTTCCCTGTTGAGGCTGACAGCTCCATGGTTCCTGCAGTGCCCTTGTCCTGGGAAGCAATAATTACAGGAGGTGAGGAGGGTCATCAGTTACAGTGGACAAAATTTCAGATAAGACTTTAAAGATGAGGAGTGAAACCTTGAATTTGACAGGGTATCCTACGAGGCGCTTGGGGCATGGTGATGGTCACCGCAGGGCGATGCTCTGGTCGGCTGCAAGGAGGCTGGTGGGGATCCTGCCCGGGAAGGGTGCTGTTCTGTGCCCGCAGCCAGGGTCTAGAGTCTGCCACAGAGAAAGGAAAAACAGGAAGCGTGACGAGAAGGTTCTTCAAGGGACGTTGTGGGGGTGGAATTTTGGACTTTGTTGCTGGATGCTTTCGTGAAAATAATTTTTGTGGCAATAGCATTTATAAGTAAGTGTTAAGATTTTGCGTTACGCACGCAGCTTGCCTGAACGCACAGAGTGCTTGGGTGTCCTTGAAGAGTTTTGCCTCTAAGTGTTCCTTTTCTTGGATGGAAGCGGAGTGAAGTGCAGCAAGCCCAGGCTGGGCGTCTCTGCGGTCCGTGGGTGTGCAGCTCTGGCGCAGCACGCCTGGGCAGGCGGGGATCAGCGGGGCTGCCACCGGACCCTTTTGCTGGAAGAACATGAATGATAAATGGTTTGCTTGAGTGTCGGGAATCAGCGGCACTTGAGATCCCACCCTCAGCTTTAGTAGTCTTTTGTGAGGTGAGGTGCTTCATTGCCTTGGATCACGTTGGGTCTCACGATTAGCACGACGGATCGCGTTAACAGAAAGCCACCCGAGTGTTAATTGGCTGTGGCTGCAAAAGGGAATGGGGGAGTGGGTCACACAGTGATGCCCGTGAAACAACTGTAGTGGATGTCTTTCTCCTCTCTGACTTTCCTTTTCCATTTCTGGCACAGAGCTTTTGAATCTCCTCTACTGAGTATTGTAGACTTGAATTCAAGTTACAGGATTGAATATTTTTAAATAATTTCTAGGCACAGTGTAAGTCACTCTCATGGCCCAGAGCTTTAGGACATGAGCCATGGTCTTCCTCCTGAAAAGAGAGAAGGAGAGAGGGGAAGGAGGTAGGAAGCCTTTAACACTGGTTTTGCTGGGCTGCGGTTCCTCTTGGTATTTATAAGCCTTTGGCATTTAGAGGCATGTGCATTTACATATGCATGTGTATGCTTTTTTAATTGTAGCAGTTGGGTTGTCGTGAACTTGTGGTGGCTGTAGCTATTCTGTTTGCTGATCTGGGAGCAGAAACAGCAAATGAAGCAGCAGAGCCTGAAATGTGGCTGGGTTTTGAGCTCTCACATGGAGACTGCTTGCTGGCCATTACCAGCTCGCTGATAGTTCACCATGTCTTGGAAAAAGCCGTTTTGTAACCTGCAGTGTGTTTCATATGCTTTCACATAACTTGCGATGAGGGGAATGAAAAAAAAAAAAAGGAATTTTTACTACTGTCAGTCTTGTAATGCAGTTTGTAAACCTGACATTCTCCTATTTGTATGTGCTAAATAGCAAAGATTCTGTGTTTATTTTCAGGGACACCTTTTGACTATGGGTTAACTGATATTCTTAGAGTTTGTTCATAAAAGGTCCACTTCAGTAATCATAAAAATGCTTATAGAATTCTTACAGTTCTGTAAGAATGTAGGCCAAGAAAACAGTAAAATAGTAAAAACACAGGTTCAAGTGCTCTCTTAGCAACGTAGAGACGGAGAACAAGAAAGAATTAATAACAGTCTTAAAAACATTGTCTCCCTCCTTCATAACTTTGCAGTCATTATCCTGTGGGCATATTTGATGGCTGTACCTAGCACGGTAGACACTTAGACTTTTTCCTTTTCCTGTTCAGAAGTATTTCCAAGTAGAAAAAAAACAGTATTAGGTATTTTCTGACCTCTCAGAAGAGTTCATTATGCCCCGCGCTTCAGGAGGAGTCGATGACAGCATAACGCCTGCTCACCAAGGCTCAGTGGCCATGGTGACTGGAGGAGGAGCAGGATCGCACCTGGAATTGGGCATCCCTTTCAGCTTGTACATTCACAACTCACGCATCAAAGTCAGTTTTGAAGAAGGTGCAAACTCTTCCCTGTTACAGGGGTGGTAGTTCTCCTCTTGGAAAACTACAATTTTTTTTTTTTCCTCGCTCATTAATTTGCAAAACAGACTGTGAATGATTTATGATCTGAGCCCAAGTGCAGTGAAATTATATGATCTTGTGATAGGTAAGTTCTTGACAGGAACAGGATTTACTTGCTTTTTTATGTTTAGCCACTGACTTCTGCGGGTCACCATTTCATCCGTGCTGTACTTGTGCGTGCCTTGAAGGAAACGCACATGTGACATGTCAGAACTTTTAATGTCTTTGGGTTGGTTCCTCCTCAGATAAGCAGCCCTGCTGAAACCCAGGGTGTGAGCAGCTGGCATCTGAACAGTGCCACCTCTTTCTGAAGGTGGCAGTACTGTTGTCCGAAAGTTGGTTCGGGGAGTTCAGAGAAGAGCAGCAAGATTTCCTGGAGCTCGAGAAAATACAAGCTGTGAAGGATTGGCAATACTGGGAATGGCTAGTATAGATAGGAGAAGACTGAGGAAGGCAGAGGGAATAAACTTTTCCCCGTATTATCTGAAAAAGACATAAAACAAATTTAAAAAAAAAAAAAAAGCCCCTTAAATTTTACAGTGGAAGCTTCCATGAGCAGGTTATGCAAGCAGCTATTGGGAATGACTTACAGTTGGTCCCGCTGCAGTAGCAAGGGAGACCTCCCAGGGCCAAATCCCTCTTTCCGTGGTTCTGTTTTATCTTCAAAATTAGAGAGTCCCACTATGTATTTGGGTATTTCTCTCTAGTTTCAAAAATCTTTCTATTTCAGTGGCGAAAAGGAGAACTTTGAATTTCATCATCCTGACACCTGATAATACTAATGCATTGGTTTAAAGAGATTGCAGTACAAGAACATCAGCAGCTGCTGTAATGCTGTGTAATTACCTTAATCACCTCACATTATCCTAAGCAAACTTCTACAGGTTATGATATTATAAGAAAAAAAGAAGTTAATAGCTGTTTAACTATTATTAGTTGTGTTCAATTTGTCCTTTTAAGTTAAGATCAGTGTTTTGGCCAGAATGTCTTTTAATTCAATCACTTGTCACTAGACGTTCTTAAAGAATAAGAAAAATATGTAACTGACATGTTGGCAAAGGTTTGACCAAGCGGTATTGTGGTTGAACCGTATATCAAGGGAAAAGACAAATATGATTGAATGCTGTGTCATAGCACCACATGTGGGAAACAAATATTCTGTAAGAAATCTATTGGTGAACAAACTGAAAAATTGTTAAGCTCTTAAAGAACTTAAAGGCTTGTTAGCATTTTTTGACAGAAAACCACTGAAGCAGTGAACATAAAAAGAAAGAGCAAAAAAGTCATAATGGCTGATTCAGAATTTAGATTTGTGGTTCTGTTCCTTCAGCGTACTTCCTCTGTAAGGATGCTCGCTCCTCTTGCTGGGACTGGTAAGGAAATTTCTTCTGACACCTGTGAGCCTTTTCACTCCGGCGTTTGAGAACCACTCCAATTACGCAATTTTCAGTTGTGCTCAGAGAATTTAACAAGTTACCTTTTGACAAAACTGTAGGAAAGCCTTAGTAAGACAGGGCATGTTATTTTTTTATAAAATACCATTTTCCTTCGGGTGTTTGGATGGGTTTTGCTAAAGGGGCTGAACCCACAATGTTTGGGTCTAACATGACCATCTGCTACCTCACCGAAAAGGGTTTATTTGTCCAAGACTGGTATCTGATGTGAACACCTTCTTGTGTAGCTGCCAGCTTAGGACAAAGACTTAACATCATCCAGATGAAGCCCCCCTTACTACGTGTTCTAAATGAATAGTAGGTATAAAGATCAGATGAGATTAATAATCTATTAATGCACTTTGGTTTTGCTTATCTTCTCACAGGTTAATAAAAGTCTAGTAGAAAAAAATTAGCCGATACTAGACATAGTATTAAAAAGAAAAGTTACTTTCAAACAGAACAATCATGAGCATAAATAAATACCAGTCTACTCCCAATAATGTTGTTTTTGTTCCTACTGACCAACGTTATTTCTTTAAAAGCTTATCAGATGAAATTTTAAAAGCAAAATGAAGTTGAACACTTTTCCTACCTTCAACAGTAAAGATGTGTTTAATAATTCTGAATGAATCTGTCAGTTGCGGTAAATTTTACCGATGCTTGCTTTATTCTTAAAGCACCAAGATCACTGATAATTAATAAGCTTTGTAAAGCCAACACAGGTCAACATGTGCATGATAAATGGCGCTATTATTGTACATAGGGAAACAATTAATTTGTTGCTCCATATGGCCTGATGTCCATTAACGTGCCCTACTAATAATGCAAAACAGAAAAGCTGTAATAGAGCATACGCAGGTTTTAGGTTACGTACAAAGGAAAGTATTCTGATAATCTATTCAGACACTTAATTTGAAAGTAGTATCTTTCTTTCTTTCTTTCCAGCTAGCGAGTAATGAGTTCTTCCTTTGACCGGTCAGGTTAGACAGCTGTCGTCATCTTTACCGTAGCAGAATCTCTTT
Source organism: Gymnogyps californianus (assembly GCF_018139145.2). NCBI lineage: Eukaryota > Metazoa > Chordata > Aves > Accipitriformes > Cathartidae > Gymnogyps > Gymnogyps californianus. Next base: position 433,680 of record NC_059476.1, on the reverse strand, counting down.
CTGCTGGTCTGCCTTGAAAAAAGGAGCAGTGTTCTCTCTTTTACTACAAATGCAGGGAAACTTGAGGAAAAACATCTCAGTCTTATTCAGTTCTCTTACCATGTTACTTCTTTTTAATATATGTTCTATTAATTCATTTAGCTGTAGAATGCATGTAGTATCATGCAGTCAGCACTCACATCTGAATTCATTTTTGGTGCTGCTTAACGGGGGAAATATTTTAAGATGTCAGTGCATATACTGCATAAAATTGTCAACAGTGATAATTTCGCTGTGGTATGAGAACAATGTTACTTCATATTTCCCAACTTAATTTTAAAAAACCTCCAAAAAATGTCTGTTTGATCTCCTCTTTAAAGTTTCTTGGAGAAAAGTAATCTCTGACTAACACATACATGCTTATCATACGCTGTGGCAGTAGCCAAGTCTTTGTGCCTGTCACTGACATGAGAAAAGAAAGGATAAAGCAGTGTTTGAAAATACCAGGGGAATCCCAAAGCAACAGTGGCTTCACTCGTTTGATGTGCTTTCTGATCATTTTTTTAAAGATAGCAGTTTGGTTCTGTTTTGATGCAGTAGCTTTATAATTTAAACTTTTCATAATTATCAGAGCAAAATGTAATTAACTCACAGTAATATTCAGTGTGTTTCCAGATTAAAAAAACCAAACAACAAAACCAAAGTAACCCATTGAGTATAGTCTCCCACTTCTGAACATTGTCTTCTGAGTTTTGAATTTGTAGCTATTCTTTCAGGAGAAAGCTGTTTTTAATTAAAGCAAATGGGAGTCAGGACTTTAATTTGACCTCTGCCATGCCAGCAGTTCCTATGTTTAAGGAGTTAGCAATGAAATATGAAGCCTACAGTACATGACTCAATCAGCTTTCCTTAATTTTCATTTTAAAATTCTGTTTGTGCTAGAGTTAATGCATTTAATTTAAAAAATTAAACTTCTATTTAAAGTTTAGTTATTTCTTCTTATTGTCTTCATTATTGTGAAAAATTTTTGATAGTCTTTGGTTACCCTTTTAGGGTGGTTCTTTTGACAGTTCATCTAAGAAAATCTGTGATTTGATAGATTTTTCTGATGAAATACTTGAGACACAATAGATGTTTTAATTGTCCTGAGATACATTTTTCTTGAGAGTCTGTGGCAATCTGCTTTTTAGAAACACTGATTGATGAATTCTGCTGTAATTTAAACTAAAAGTTAATAAGACAGGCCTACACGGATCTGATGCAAGTTATTAGACCTGTAAGGCACTTTAATATATGCCATTTATTATTCAAAGAAGTGCAAGCCAAAAATGTTTCATGTGCACTAATAAAAATTCAATATAATTATTTCAGAGAACTTCAGGAAATGCAAACGGTCAGATAAACTGAATTTATTAAAACAATATCCAGGAATGGACAGGAATGCTGATGGACCCTCTTAGGGCTCCACTTTGAGCTGTTGGTACCTCTTTCAGTAGGAATTTGTTACTGCTTGAACTTCCTTTGCAGAAGAAGTTTTCCACTGTTCCTTATCATTGAATTAAATCCATGACATTTGGTGTTTCACTCTTGCTATCTGCTTCAAAATATCAAATATTGATGGCTCTGTCCAGTGTTTTGCCTAAATTGCTGTAGTTTTCTGTACCCTGGAGTCCTAGAGATGAGCTCAAATAACGATAGCTCGGCTGCATTTTCAGCTAGTCAGACTTGAAATACAAACCGAATCCTATGGCTGTCTCATAAAGTTTAAGGTTTTCTATTATTAAAATCTTCCTTTGAAATAATAAATGACTACAGGCTGTCACGGCAGGGTCTAGAAAGGCCAGCACGTAGAATGGGCTGAGATTTCATCTGAGCGTAGTTGAGTTTTATAGATCTATTTATGAGATCCAATACTGTAATGATGTAATTTTACTTGTCTAATAAATGTAGCTGTACAAGCAAAGGATAGCAAACATTTCCATTGTGACCAAAATCCTTTAAACTGCAGCCACTTTGATCTTAGAGCTCATGCTATTTAATAAATGCTGGCTATTCTTCTAACAATCACAATTATTTAAAGGGTTTTCAAAAGGGATAGAGCAAATCAAATAAAACAATTACTGTTGTATCTCATTCTGAAGTTAAGTGTATTTTTTATGTGGGTCTTGTTTAGTGTCTCCTCCCAGTTTTCATCCATTATCACAATAATTGAGTTTGTAGCTGGAATTAAATTTATCAAATTGTGTTATCCTCTTTTGAAATTGGATAGGTATCCTGGCAGTGGGAGCTAGAAGTTAATCTGCTTTGCTAAAGCCTCCAGTGGCACAGCGGCAACAGGATTGAGAAGGCTCAAACATTTTCCTGTCACCCTGGACACGATGTAATTTCTCCTCAATCCCTTGTGCAAATAATGACATTTGAATCGAGCATTAACAGGCTTAATTACTTTAAAATTGTCATTTTAATTTACACTGATATAGTATTGATCATACAAGCAGAGATTAAGCTGTTCACTGGAGCAGATGATGGGGAATTAAACATTAAAGGGTCCTCGTGGGGCTGAGAGGCCGCCCGGAGAGTGCCAGAAGAGGAATGATATTTCTCCGTAATGAACTGGCGGCATGCAGGGACATGAATCTTTGGCCTACTGGAAAAAGGGAAATAATGGGGTTTGGGAAGCATTTGCAGGTTATTCATTCGCTGCCATGCACCAATTCTCCAGTGATTCATCCACCTCACCAACATTTATTTATCTAGCAAATTCAGGAGCTCTGACCTTTCTGCTAAGTACATTTAACATACGACGGAGTGAAATATTTCAGGTGTAACTTTTTACAAATATTAGTTATTGTTTCTTATTTCTGACTAATATTAAACAGAGTTATTTAATCTGCCATACATACTTGCGCCCATTTGCGCGACTCATGATGATCAAATGGACTTCATAAAAAGATCCAAGTATTGTGGGATTAAATGAGGTCTTCCAAAGTCCTTGACCTCATTTAGTTACAGTCTGATTTTCTTCTTTGGTAAACGTGAATTAAAGTTAATTTAAAGCAAGCTGACACAAGTTTACGTGGAAGATTATACAGCATGTAATAGTAAAAATGACGACTAATCCTTGTAAAACCTCTAACCTAAAAATGTCACCGCTCTTGTGTGAAGTATACTTTAAAAGTCCAAGAAGATATATGGAATAGTTTAAGGCCAAAATTTTCATTTCAGTGATTTGGATTCGTCTAATAATTTGTTTGAAATGTGGTTAGGAAACAAGTATCACTATTTTGATAATTTACTGTTTAAAAATTCAAAATTAAATGTGGATGCTAAATTATACAAAATCAATGTTGTGGTTTCGTATATAGCAACTAAATATTTTTTTTTTCCCCTGTCTTGAACTAGTAACCTAGTTTTCCTTTATGCCTTACATTTTAGTTTTATCAGGGAAAACTGTAAACAGTAGTGTAAAGGAGCAGGATCCTAGATGAGTCAGGATACTTGCAGTCATTACAATTTAAAATAGAGTGTCTCCTTTCTGAAAATTGACATTTTCCCATTTAAGAGAATGTAGGGCCGGATCACAGCCCATTGACTTCAGGTATTAAATTCTGTTCTATTGATAAATATGTAAATTCCTGAGGAAATCCATTGAAGTCAGCAGCATCTGTGGGTTTATTAGTGTAACTTTCTTAGGATGTCGTTTCTTTTGCATGTGACAAAGGGACTGTTCCTTGAAAGTAAGGAAGATGATGCAACATGGGAAGCTGAATTTTCTTATTACTTACATTTTTTTTCAATTAAAACAGGAAATGTGTTGAATAAAAATATAATTATTGCTAGATACAAAAAGGCATGGTTTTAGGATTCTGAAATATACAGCAATGATTTGTGTTTGTTTTGTTTAAAAAAAGCTTCTTTGAAAGCTAAGGAAAAACATGTTTATCTTTTTTATCAGAAAGGATGTTCTGATTGGTTTTGTGGGAGAAGGTTTTAGGGTTTGGGTTTTTTTAATTACAGACTTAGGCACATACTTGTTTGCTCTCAGTATTTTCTTGTGGTTTTGGCTGCTAATACAGGTCTAGTAGGTTTTGTTTAAAAATATTACTGTTTTCAGTGAAGTTTTTTTTTTTTAATTGTCATATATTTCTTGGGCTTTTTTACATATGGGAATTTATTTTCATTTTGCAATCCTGCTTTTGGGCTGTTGTTTACTTCCAGATGCTGAAGTAAGTAAATGTTGAACTGTGTAGATAATGCCGACTGTCTACGAAAAATGTCTTGATGCATTGCGTGCTGACGCCGTGCCCTGTGGCTGAGCGTTACCTTGGGAGCCGCTGCAGCTGAACTGGTGTGAGGACCCACGCAGTCACGCCTGTTTCAGAAAACATGGTTAAAAACCAAATGGCTAGTGCTGAAATTGGCAGTGCAAGTGAGGAGGCGTTTGCAATGGTGAAGTGAAGCATAGCTGGAAGTATTCAGTCCGCGTGAGTGGAAGCAAAGGAAATGGCGGTGTATGGCTAAGGTGGAAGAAGGAGGATGTGTACTTTAGGAAAAGCAGCCAGGAGAAATGTTGAAGACTCTCAAGGTCTATGTTTATTTAGACAAAAATGTCCTTGTACGTAGTAGGGACAGGGTTGACCGATATGCACACGAGCTTATACAGAAAAGCTCCAGTATGTTTCAGTTGTTTTCAGGATATTTTATACTTCCAGTATGAGCCATCTATATGGAATAACATAAAAACTATACCCCTGGAGAAAAATTAAATACATTGAGTCATATTTTCAGCTGTATATATTTGGTCACAACTACTTATATTATGTACAATATAAGCGTGGTGTGACATAGCAGTTTTATGGGCTTTCTGTTATCTTACACGATCATACAACTTTCAATAACTGAGACCAAATTATAATATGGCCAATATTTGCTGTATTTCAAACACATTTGAAGGATGTGTATCTGGCCACTCTTTGTTTTCCTGGGCTCTAGTTAATGTCCTCATTTTCCTTGGGACTGTGGGAGAAGTGTCGTTCCCCCCTCTCCTTTCCCCACATGCACTCTGTGTTGATTCTGCGCGTACGTATGTGCCTGTCGCCTTCTTGCTCAGTTATACTGAGTATCTGCAAGCAGTGGAGAAAGATAGGAGTTAGTGCTGTTTTTTTTAAAATGTAATGCTATAATTTTGGTCTTTCTGAACAAGGAGGTGTTTGGGTTTATATTGTATTCTTGCAGGACAGTATTTCTATTTGGACAGATGCAGTATGTACACGATACTACGAAGTTCTGTGCAGAGATAGCCCAGCTAACCCAGACAGGAGAAGCAGCATATTAATGTTTGCACGACACCGCCCTGAGCTGATCCTCTCCCCAGAGGAGCTCCCACCTTCACTTGGCTGCACCACTTCTCAGCCAGCTCAGGCGTTTCAGCTCTGACCGACCTGCGCCGTGCAGACCCCGTGCGGTTCCAGGGAGGACAGAGTCTGCCCATCTCCTCGTGCACACGTTTGCAAAGAAATACGCGGGAGGTGGCCCTGTGAGGTGCATGACAAGAGCTCACCTTCTTCTCTTGGGTTTGCTCCTTGTTTACTGCACCGCTCTCCATACAAATTGCTAAGCCCAGGTGGCTCTCTAGGTGGATTGTGTGTTTCTGTTATAAGAAGGTAACAGTCTATCTCCAGTTCTTCAGTAGGCTAATGTATCATCGCAGACAGTGATATAGACATCTGAAATATAATTAAATGGCAGGAATGCTCTATTTGTCTAAACAAGACAAAGCATGGAACGGGTTCATTTGACTTGAAACATGTAATTAGCATAACCCTTCTGGATGCTTGTTTTATCATTTGCAATATAGTAAAAGATTGATTATTGTACTGTACCTTTTGAATTTCATTAATAGAATTGTTTTGTCCACTTGATTAATATGTTGCCTCAACCTCAGAATAATCAGATTAAACTAGGTTGCCTTGTTCCTTTTGACTTGGAACATTCTTATTTCCATACACTAACTTTTCACTAAGGCCCCATGTAAATTGGTCTTCGGTGCATTTTGTCATCTTAAATGCATTTCAGCATACATCCGTTCTTGAATCTCTCCTAATGGTGCAGAATGGGTATTGCTGTTTGCATGTATTTTATCAGCTAATTAACTACTGTTCTAAGTTTAAACAGCGGGGGATGGAAGTAGGGTGTTTTCACTGCAGTTCCTTTGACAAAGCAGGTGCCTGGTGTATCCATATATGTTAAAGTCTTTCAGATATTTTAGGTATTATTTCACATAATGGATCACCAATTTTGAATATGTGAGCCATAAGACATTAAGGGTTTGCTTTAATTATTGTCTTATTTTCTAAAACAAACCAAATTATACAAAAGCCTAAGCCTTGCTCTTCTCAGGAGTTAGTATTAAAGGTTTTCAGTTGTGTAATAATGTTTAACATTCACATGTTTGTGATCTGTCAGTTGTCAGCTGCATTAAATTAGTGACATCCCAACAGCTAAAAAGGTTTTGTTGCACTGATATCAACTGATCCTATTTAAAGAAATGTTTCTTTTTGTTTAACACATGTATTTTAAGATGTTTAGGAGTAAAGTCTGTTTATCGAATCTTTCTTAAGTCCAGAAGAACTAAAATGGGACTAGGATAGGGACAGTCACCGTGCAAAGCAAAGGCTAGACCTTGGATAAAAAGCGTGCCTTGCCACTGGTGCCTAGAGAAGCTGCATTTCCTGAGCTGGCCAGAGAGGAACACAAGCTGTTACTTTCAGGAGAGGCTTGTGGACACAGCTTGCAGAAATCCATTTGTGAAAACTACAGTTTCAGTTTTGAGGATCCTATGTGCAGATTTCACTTGAAGCTGTCATCATCTGTATAAGGTGATGAAAGCTTTCAAGTGTGAAGGCAGTGCTGTTTTCTTGCCTTACCTTACTTGCATTACTTTCCATTTTCTCAAGAAAGGAGGATTTGCTGCTTGATTAGGTAAATTCAGACTTGGTAAAAAATAACTGAGGCAGTAGAAACGAGTAAGAGTGCCACATATATTCTATTCCTGTGACTGCGAAACCGTGTAGAATTAAATGCTGTTGCAATTTCTAGGTTGCATGATTACAGAAACAGCAAATACTGCCTGTATGAAAACTGATGTAGCAGTGCATTTTTCCATCCTCAAAAGAGGCACAAGTGTGAACTGCTTTGGTTATGCTTGGTGTCTAGTAACTCTGCTGCAACTCCACAGTCCTGGATTTCACCGTTTTGTTAGAATCCTACAGAATCCAGCAGCTTTGCTGCCAAATGCAACAGCCAGCTGTAGCATTTCATTTTCTGTGCTCCCTTCCTGCTGGGGGCTGCCGTCAGGTGCTTCATGCTTTATAGCAAGCTTGCAGCGAGGAGCCGCAGCCCAGCCTCTGCTCCTCGCACCTCCGCAGCAAGACAGCGGCGGGGCAGGGTGTTGAACCCTGCACCCCTTGGCAAGTTCAGATCTAAGTGGACATCTTGCCACGTCTGAGAAGACAGCACAGCAGTAAATGTGGGGGGAACAGTCGCCTGCAGTTTCCTGCCTTCCTTAAAGCCCTTGAAGATCGTAGAGGCCTTAACCGAAGTGCCTGAACACACTGCAGGATCTGAAGTCTGGAAAACCCTTAAAAATAATTGCTCTCAAATTTTCTAGTAATTGTGACTGTGCATATTAAATTTTTAGCTATCAGCCGTATTGAAGTGGTTTTGTGGAGTCTGGGGGATCGGTGAGAGAAGGGTGTTTTGTGGTAATGGAATTAACAAATTGCTGTTAAATTTCAAGGCTCTTTCCTGTGCCACGTAAAAGGAAGATTTTTTTTTTTGTGTTAAATTTCATCTTTGGCATTCTGACAAAAGGTGAATGTCAGAAGACACACTTTCAAAAAATGTGTTTCTGACATCTTCATGCAGCCCCTCCTCATCCCCAGCTCCCTAAGGAGTGCCTGTTTTGGCCCTGTTTTGGCAATTCCATGACTTGACAAGCACCATGATTGTTGGTGCTGCTTTCAGGATGGATGTTGTTTGTCTTTTGCTTCTTCTGAAGTCACACATTCGTGAACAACGCTCACATAACTAGCACTGGGAAAATCTCTACTCTCTCTGGCATTCCCTTTGGCTTCTGCTCAAATTTTCTTTTCAATTATTAAGAATTAGTATTTTAGTGTGTTACAAGTTGAAAAGGTCTGTTGAATTTTGAGCTCTTCCACCTTGTGTGGAAGAGCAAGAAATCTCTGTAATTAGTCACATTTATGTTCATGAACATGCTTTTACTTGCAGTAGTCTTCCTCTGGTTTCCTCTTATGTGCATGCATTATTGCTCTGTTAGCATCCACCTCGTTACCTGCTTCAGTAAAAGTATCCCCTCCATATTAGGCATCATCCGTATCTTCTTAATGGATCTTTTCCTTGGCTTCTGACATTGTGTGAAGCTCCACACACGTTTCTGGATAGCTGCAGTCAGGTAGCTTGTCGTAATGAGCCAGTGCTGTATGAGCTCTGACTCTCCGTCACGCTGAGCTGTGACTGCTGGAGAAGCCTTTCGGTGCCGCCGGGCAGGCAGTGCCCGTGCTGCCTCTCACCGCTTCTCCGTCGGGCGACTTGTGGCCACTGGGCTTTGTGCAGACCAATATGAGATGAAACTAGTACCAAAAATAAAGTGTTCCCAAAGCAGTAAGAGATTTCCAGGTAAACCATACTGTAAGCTTAGGAAAGTATATAGGCTTCTGTTCAGGAATGATTTATTGTAGGCCTCAGTATCCTGTAAAAGAAAGATCCCAGTGACTGAGGGATGACAGAACATATTTAAAAAAAAAAAAAAATTCCTTCCAAAATGACAGATCTGCAGAAGGGGAATCTGCAGTTGATGGGGTCACAAATAACAGCTAGCACAAAGGGAGGTGTTCTTTCTGTATGGTATTTGTCCTGAGTATAATTAAACATAATTTTGAGTTTAATGAAACATAATTTCATTGTCTAAAAACCCTATTGTAAATTACTTCTATTGTGCTAGGTTCCTGATGAAGTGAAACACATCCTTCCCGTCCGGGGAGGAGGCAGTAAGAATACCAGGTGACTCTTTCCATGTGTGCGCAGGCTCATCTCAGATCATAAACTGAAGACATAGTTATACCAACTTCTGCAAAAATGTTTGGGGGGGGTGGTAGGAAAGGAGGGAGAGAACAACTCTTGTCTCAAAGTCTTCATACCGTATGGACCTGAATACAGGCAAGTCTTTTTCCGACTGTGAAATGGACTAAGGAAAGGGGTGCTTAAGGAATATGAAAGCAGAATAAAGAAGAGGGAAAGTAACTGAAGGTGAGAAATACTGATGGGAAAAGGACCCCTTGTTATGAGCAGAGGCAGAACGCCTCTGCTGTTTTATCCATTTCAAAGGAGTTGCCTTGGCCAAAACTAGTAAATGGGAGTATACCAGGGAACAACACATGCATCCGATGGCGGAGCCCATCTCCTCTGCCCTATTCTACATACTCCGCAGTATGCAGTCATAGGACTCCCTACAGATGCTACTGGGATCATCCCAACTTTTAATTACAATTAACTGATGGGTGCTAACTGCAGGTGCTCCGCGTACCCCCACTCTGCTAGCCTGTGGCTATAGAATGAGTTAGATTTTTGTGTGTGTGTGTCCACCTCTGTTTACATGCTAATACCATATGTAGGAAGGAAGCTAAACTAAGATTCTGTTGGTTCGTCAGTATACTTCATCTGTACTCATCATTTCACGATTCAAGTGTGAAACAGTTTAATCAGTGCCAGCAATGCTGACAGTGCATGTCTAAGCTACCCAGGCAAGTCTCAGGGTCAGGTGGGACAGCCGTTGCAGTGCCTTAGACCAACATCTTCAGCTGGGGTGGGAATGAGGGATTTGCCAGGAAACTCTTTCAGGCGGGTGAGAGCATCAGTTGTGAGAAGTGTCAAAGCACAGTCTGAGCAGCGCTCTCAGCAACCCATCCACTTCCTCAGCTGGGGAATGTTTTGCAGTAGCCTGCCACCTGCGCTAGCATTGGCGAAGGCTGAACAGGGTTCTGTGGCAAAGAAGTCAAGTTTCAGCATATTCTTTTTTAATTTTTAATTGCTGAGAAGAAACCAACTTCAGATTTGCTTCAGAATCTCTTGGCAACTTTTCCACTCCTTAGTTCTGGGAGGGAGCACGTATTGCGATAAAAGGCATGTACTTTGGATCTGTCCCCACAGACATCTTGCTATATGAAAACTATATATACTACATACAGAGTTTATATATATACATACATGCATGCATAAATAGATGTAAAAAATACATGAACATTCAAAATTTCTGAGCGACAAAATGTGAATGAAGCATAAACTTAAGTTCCAGGATTAAGATTTAGGTTTCTGTCTACCTGGGTCAATGTTTGAGGTTACTAAAGTGTTTGAGTCATTGAACTTTAAGACTGCATTTATCACAGCTTCCTAGACTAATATAAATTTCTTCCCATTAAGTCAATAAGCGTGGTTACATCAGACAGCAGTTCTGTCTAGAAACTAAGATTAATGTCCATCATAAAAGTGACATGAAGAGACAACTTGTTTGATTTATACAGACTATTTTTGTCTTCTCAGTTTTAAAATAAAATTCAGGTTATTACTTCTATCAATATAGAGGTTTTCTTTCTTGCTTCTACTATTACTAAAACATTCTTTTCAAATGGTGGCTTCTTTTTAATTCAAGAATGAGCCTGTAGGAAGAAAAACCCTACCTGTAGATGGACTAACAGTACAATTGACTGATATTTTTCACTTCCTTGAAAGAGCTTTGTTTGTTTGTTTAGGTTTTTTAGGCTCTTTAGTTCATCTGTTGCTGTTTTCTGTAAGAAAGCATATTCCTGTTTAGAAATGGAAATTGGTTTCTATTTATTTGTTTTCAAATTCAGATGTAAAAATACAGCTTACGATACTGCAGCAGCAAAGCGTGGTTCTTGAGCCTTACTGTAGCTCTGGATCAGCTGAGTCGGTGCCTTGGTCTTTTGAGTTGTTGCCGAAGCCGTCTGCTAGCCCGTGGTGCCCCACTCGGTGCCGTGGCATCCCTAGCTGCCATTTCATTCAAAAGCATTAATGTCCTACTGAGCATGAACATATCTTCAATTAATTCCGTTGAAAATTACAGTGAAGTTAGGCCTCAGTTGCAAGTTTGGAGGCTGTTAGTTCTCATCTCCCATACTACCTTTTATCAAATTTCATATGATCGAAAAGCATGTTACAGAGCCATGAGCGTTGTTTCTACAGTGGTTTTTTTGTTATTAATGGATTAACTTCACAAAGTGCCTTACGATGCTATGCTGTTCTTGAAATGCTTAAATGTGTTTTCTTTACCGTTTACTAGCTCAAAGCTAGAAAATAATGGTAATATGGTGATGCTAGCAAGGCGAAAAATAGGATTTGAGCAAGGTAGTGGTGATAGACTAGTAAATGAAGTAATCTTAAGCTCACTTTTCACATGCTCTATAGAGACATTTGTTTTTGTTTTTCTTTTTTAATTTTTTTTTTTAAAACGCAGGCATGGGTGTTCCAATGCTGCCTTTGTAGGGAAAAACCCCGCAAATTAAGATGGTAAGCCTTTGAGCACAATTGTATTGTTTCTAGCACAACACCATGAATTCCTTTGTGGCAGTTCAGTAGCTGAACGTTCATCTGACACTTTGAAAGGTAAAGCATTAATAGAAATGATGAATTATAGGTCCAAGCAAGATACGGCAAACATATCTCTAACAGTTTCTTCCTAAACTGTTTGTGGTGTTTTCTTTGTGAAATGAACTTCTGCAGCAGGGAGGGTGGCATCCTTCCAGGTTCCTCCTACCATGAAGCTGGATTTCTGCTTCAGGATAAATCACAAGATGTTATGCCCAAGGAGTTGGCTGATTAAGGCACATTCATCCTAATGCCTTGTTTGTCTCAGTGCTCTCACCAGTATAAGTAGATCAAAAGGTGTAAGCCAGCATTTACTTCTGACTGTTTATCTGATGTCTGTCTGATACAGGGGTAGCTTCACAAAATTAATTACTTGCTTAGGGATAGAACATCAGCAAGTGTCTTACTTAGATTAGCAGAACTGCTGGAATTTCTTTTATTAGCATAAAGTAGTGTCTTTGGGATTTCCATGTTGAGAAGATGCCTTTGCTGAAGACCAAGCCTTTACTTGGTCTTTGCTTCTCGTTACCAGTTCTCTGAGACTTGTCAGATCTCCCAATTTTAAAACAAGGAGGCAGCAGTAGAAATAGGCCATAGTAAACCTCTTTTTATTCAGACTTTTTAGGATGTCGAGACAAAAGAGCTTTAACAAGTTCTACTGTTTGCTGACTGTGTTACCAGTGAATCAGAGGGTGACGGTTTGTAGTTTTATCTTGAGTAATTCAGTTTGCTCCATGGCTTGCCAGAATTTAAAGAGAAAAATGTTCTTGTCTGTCATTAGAGCAATGGAACCTGTGTGTCTGTAATGAATTTCAAGTAAGTGTGCTAAATTTTTTTTAAATTGTAATTAGTCAGCAACATGTTCCTTTAAAAATACGATTAGCTTAAAGCATTATACCATGTAAAAGAGGTATTTGTACAATTTGAGATGTAGATGTGGCTGGTTTGGGGTGCATAAGGAATGTCAGCATTTCATTGAACTTCAAACCTAGGCTCCGCACTATGCCAGGAGTTTGCATTGGTGGTCCCAACAGTTACTTTAATTCCAAAAATCTGAGTACAAGCAGAGTACGTATAAATGTACAAAATGTACGGTATTATTGAAATTTTAAAAATCAATTAAAGCTTTTCTGTAATTGTCCACAGACATTGCATGCTCCAGTTGAATGACAGTAGGTAATTTGTAAACTGTTTAGGTTCATTGTTGGCCATCTCTTAGAATTGATTGTCCTTTAATTAACTTACATCTATCATGCATGTAATGTGATTCCCAATAAAAATTACAGAATTTTAATTGAAATTGCAAAGTTCTGAAAGGTAGAAATGTAAATAATTTGTATTATATATGTGCATACTCCAACTTACATGGACATTTTGAAGACATTTTAATAACAAGACAGGTTTTCCACATGATTTAATTATCAAGTGACTTGACTGAGTATTTAGATTAGAAGAGTATAATTTGGTTTATTTCATAAAGAAAAGCTTTACATCTTTATGTCCTTATTGATTTGCCAATACTATTTAATGAGTTTCAGTTCATAAAAGTTACATTAGTCAAAATACATCTTTTGGATTGGTAAATGTAGCCTTATTTTGGCAATAAGACCACTTGAAGAAAATGCTGAGCATAGTTTAAAATGAATTGTCACAAAGTCTTGCTCCTAAATGTACATGAAGAAATGCAAAATGGCAGCAGGCTTTCTGTTATTTTACATATAATTGTTGTATATAATTCCAGGAAAATTATTTTCTTTTCAGTAATCCTGACGTTTTCTTATGTTCACTAAACCAAATACGCTGGACCTGTTTTCATTTATGCTCTCACTTTAATTTGCATACACTGAAATTTTTTTTTTATTCTTCCTAACTCAATTTTCAATATTTTCAATGAACTTCGACAGAGTAAGCTTAAATCGTTATATTATTGCTGCTGTGCTTTATATCATTATGCCTCTATGGAATCAGTGCAGCAATTGGTGCAAAGGGTGCAAGGACTTATAATACGTAATCACATAAATCATATTGCTCTTCATTTCAATAAAGTGAAGCCTGTTAGGAAATACTGGGTTTGGCCCCTCACTAGCAGTAATAATTAAAAAACTTATAGTATGCATCTTTGTCTGTTGCTGAAATGGCAATGTACGGAGCAAGACAGTGAAGAGTCATTGCACTGAATCGGGTTTATCTGCTCGGTGTGTCAGTGAATTAACACTTCTGATTTTTAATACCAACTCTCTGTATTAACAGCATTGGATAAAAGACAAAGAAAAGCTGGTGGAGAGACTTTTTTTCTATTTTTTAAGGTAAAATATGTTGTATTAAGTCAGTAAAAGTCGGTAGAGATTCTGTTTTTCAAATATGGGCAATTCTCATTGTATTTGTTGTTCAATACATAACTATGGTGATATAAATAGGCATTGAAAACCTTACTTTTTTGCTGGTGTTTTTAGAGATTTCAGACTTTTTCTGCACGTTACAGTGAAGCCTGAGAATATAGGTTTAGGGAGGGTGTTAAGAAGAGGGTTACAAGCGCATTCCCCTCAGCCCAGGTACCATTGCTGTCATGCTCTGCATTACAGAGACTCTGGGTTTCTCTTGCATGTGTCAAATGTCTGCTATTTTGCCATCCCGTGCTTGAGTTTCCAATACGATTGCATTGAGTAAAGAGCGCAACGGTGTAGGTTTTGTACACCGTAATCTGGAAACACCCTAGGTGAGGTGTTGACAGTGATGACAGTTGCTTGCAGAGGCACTGGCTGAGTGAATATATCCATTGGAGTCTAGCTGTGAAGCATGACCCTGACGGAGCAGTTCTGTAACGCCTGTTAGTGTGGCAAGCTGCTTCACGCAAAGCCACGCCGTCGGGACCCGAGTAGGGGATAATCTCCCGCGAACACGACCGATCTCGGCTCTGCTCGCGCAGCTGGGCTGAAGCTCCTGCCGCCGGTGCTAGGCTGCCCCGGGAGCCTGCGCAAGGCTGGAGAAAGGTGGCTGGGGCAAGTCCGTGCGTGCTGCGGTCCTCCTCCCAGCTGCAGCACGGTCGTAATCTGGGCGACACCAATTAGAAAGGCTGAGGTCAGATAGACTGCATCTCCGGTGACATAAGTCAGGGAAGGCTGCTTCTTGCTGAATATGGAAAAGAGTATCTTAAAACAGGACTTCTGTGCAGGGCAGTATTCTGATGGTTTTTACTCGACCACATGGTTATTTTTTCTTATACAGCATGTAAGCATTGTGCTTAATTCTAGCTTTGACTCATATGATGGCTTCAGTGCTGTCATCAGCAGCTTTCCGGGACTGCAGAAGTTTGCTGTTAACAGGTACTTGATTTGCAACTGCATTACACTTCTGATTGTATGGTTGCGTAGAAAGACTGTTGCGCAGGTACCAGATCTTTGTACCTAGGCGAGAAGCACAAGAGTAGTATAGTTTGAATTATTAGTCCTAGCTTCTCTGCTAGCTCCAGTAGATTCCCATATCATTATGTTTTCCTTCCTCTTCTCATGCAAGAATGAGAATCTGGTGATTTCAGTGTCCTCAAGGTTGATGCCCTTGCAAGAAGCTGTTCTCTCCCTCAAACCTGTGTCCCTCTTTTAAGGCTGTCTTGTTACACTGCAGTTCATCTTTGTTATGGTAATTTAAAAATTTAACAGGTTTATTAATCCTGCAGAATTTATTATAGTCAAACATGAGATATTATTAAGTTGCTATTGTACGAAGCATTTACCCTCGCTGTTGGAATGACTTGTCCTCTGCATTGGCAGACGCAGAAACGTTCATTTTGTTTCCTAATTAGGAGAGCTGCAATCAGGAACCATGACAGAGTTCAGCTCCTCAGTGTACAGCATGCCAGGTTCCATAGTGCAGGCTTTATAAAATTCTCTTTAATTCAGGAACAGAATATCATTAACTTTGTAAGTGGATGAATACAATGGACAAGCAATTTAATTAACTTCTAACATTGGATGTTGGACAGGAGACAAAATGAAATTATGCACATATTTCTTATGCAGGCAGTCAACCTTGAAAGGGGCTTGATTGTGATGGGTCAGACAGGGGGACAGCTTTGTCCAATTATTTGATGTTTAGTCCTAGAATATGAAATTTGAAATTTGGTACTTTGTAAATCAATCATCTCTTATTTTGAGGCAGTTACAAAGGTTCTTTGAGATACAAAACAACCGCCAGTGACTGTGACATGCTAAATACAACCTTTTACCACATGGTACTTCCCTATTTGGAGATGACCTGTATAATACTAAATGAAATGGGCATTAATGCCTCCTCATCAAATTGAATTTGCCATCTTGCGTGTATTATGTAAGAATATATCAATGAAATACTAAATTGATTTAAAGTTTTTTAAATTAAAATTATTTAGAGTCAAGTAAATGTGGTAAGAGTCATCCAGCTTACCAGTTTCCTACAAAATGAGGCACTTTGTTGTTGTTGTCTTTTTAGTAGGAGAAAAATATGGTAATATGTTAAACATCCAGCGGTCTCTCCCATCTGATCAGAAGCCATCCAAGTTGCATCCCAGTTCCAGTAGCACTACCAAAGGCAAATCATATCTCGTATAACACAGTCGGGAGGGATTGGTCACTGGTTGTGAAAGCACAGCGCAGATCAGCCACCTTACTGGGTGCATAAGCAGTAAGGGATTCATGCAGAGCATTTCTTTTTCTGCCTGCTGGCCCTGAGTGCTGTGCAGAGCTCTCCTGTGTACAACTCATTTACTGACCGGAGGAGTATGCCAGGGTTTGGCTAGTAGTGAAGGAGCCGCTGATTCGTAGGAGCAAAAAGACTGAAAGGAATCGCCCTGGGTTTCTTGCTGGGCTCACGTATGTCTGTCAAGCTTTGCTTCAGAGCTAGTTAGGATTTTTGCCCTCACAGCATCTCCCTTCTGCCCTCGCAGATCAGGGGGATGTTCCATGTACTCGGTCTCTTCATGGTTATCAGATACCTGTAACTAGTCTAGATTAATTTCTGTTCAGTCTGGATCTGCTTTGTCCTGTGTCAATGTTGCTCTTCAGCTTAAATAGTTCTTTCTATTCCCCAGTACTACTCTTCACCTGTGGTTTATTTGCAGCTTTCCTTTGTTTTGTTGGGATAGAGAGTCAGCCTCTTCTAGTCACTTTTTGTGTGACAGGATTTTCTTCTCTAATCCTGATGGCCTTTTTTCTGTGTGGTCAAACCTTTTACGTGGGCGATCAGAATTGTTAATGTGGTTCCCAGTGATGCACCATCATCGCGCTCTACGGCTGCGTTAATGCTTTTCTGACTATGGCTGTATCTCACGTGCTGCATGCTAAGATCACTTCTGCCTTTTTCACGGCTGCATCCCTTTGGTGGTTTGTGTGGCGCACTCACTCATGCAGTACTGGGAGGATAGGAGTATACGGGAATAAGGAATACATTTCTGGAAGAGCTGAAGTGCTACTTTGGTCTCTGTTGCTATCGGTTGCACTCCTAAAATGATTACAAAAATAAATGTGAAATAGAATATAGCTTGCTTCCTGAAAAATAATATTCTGTGCTTTTGTATTATCTTCTGCAATCTGAGACTCAAGGGCAGTTTCTCGAAGTTCATGAACTATTACCAATATCCACTGGATAAGTCTGGCTCTTTGTACAATATTTTGAGCTCTGTTTATCAAGAACTTACAACTGTCTGGGGAATATCTTTGGCTTTCCACGAGGTTTAACACTGAAATAACTGTTAAGTACTTCAGCATTTAACTGCGTACCTCTTTTTAGGTACACTTATGCTTATTCTGTCTGCTATGCTTACAGATAGAAATTAGATTTTATTTCTATCCCTTCTCATACTGAAGAGCCAGTGAATATTCAGAGCAGTGCAGTGTACTTTGTTCTGGATTTGAAGCCATCGGTGATGTCTTCAGCAGAGGTTTTGGCTGTTTGCACGCACTTCTTGCAGTCAAGCCCATTAAAAAAGTTGCCGGGGCAGAATTCAGAGTGTGGCCCTGAATTATAGTTTTGAATCCTGTATTCAGACAACCTCCTTTTCATATTGGTGCAGAGCCAAGCTGTGTGCCTCTTATCCTGATTGGGGGCCTCTAGAGTGCTTGTGTAATAGAAATATTAAATAACAGTGTGATTAATGACTTTGTGAAGGTTCTACTTTGAGTTCAGGAATATTGATAAGTGGCCTTTTTTTTAACTGTTCAGTGTACATACACTTCCCTTAACTCATGTTGGCTCCTTGGTCTGTCAGTAATCTTGGTTTTAAGAAAAAGAACCTCTCTATGATATTTTTTTTAATTGAATTGATTTGCAATTAAAATATTAAATCTTTTTGTGAAATATGTCAGTATCAAAAGTGGTATTAAATATTCTTTGTCAGTGCGGTAGGTTACATATGGATTATTCATTTACTTACCAGACATGTTTATGCATAGCTCAGATTTCTTTATTTGTTAATTTTTTCTTTTCTTCTTAACTAGTCCCAAAGAATCTTTTAAAATGGAATATGATTTTTCATTTGCTATATTGATGCAGTAAAGAAATTATAAAGAGAAGGTAGTAGAGGTGGATCACGTTAGCTGAAGATCACTCATTTTGTTAGTCTTCAGCACAGGAAAAAGAAAGATCCTGGGAATTTGTTTTTTTTTTCCTGAAAATGTACTATTGATGGTTGCTGTTAGCAGGAGACCTTTCTGAGGTATCCGTAAAGACCAAGTCTGCAAACAAGTTATTTTTTTATGATGGTCTCTTGATTAAGCATCTAAATGACTTAGGATTTAGGTATCTTGGAATTTTTAAAACAGTAACGCCAGTCTCTCATGTAGACAGGTCACAAGCTTTTTAGAAACCTAAACAGATAAGCCCATTTGAAAATATCTAGATCTTGGTAATGAGTCTAGAAATAAATAGTACAAGCTATAAAACTATACATAAACATTAATGGATCATTTGTTTCCTGAATTACATTTTATTTGACTATTATAAAACAAAAAAAATCAGAATTTATTTTTTAATTATTTGGCTTTTTTGCTGGTAAATTTATAGTGACTATTCCTCTTGATAGTTCAGTTGTTATTGGACTCACACTTTAAAGGAACTGTTCTGTAATAAGAAGGAAAAGAGTGAGGGAGCAGTGCTAGATGTTAAAGGTATGTCTGGTGCTGCTGAACTACAAGTTAACAGGAAAGATTGTGGCATTAAAATTAGTTGAGGATGGTTAGAAATCACACCGCGTGTTCTGACAGCTCACTGAAGCTGGAAACATGGGAAGTGTGAGGTTATTCATCTGGCACAAAGTAGTCAGCAGTGTAACTTCACTGCCTAGCTGCAACAGTGTGGCTGAGAGAGTTTGAAAAATTAGCAGGTCCATAAAATAAATAGATTACAAACAAATTAGAACTTTCTAAGTCAAAACCAGTATATGGAAATTAATCTAGAAATGCAGAAGTGTCTTTGCAGGTATGGGTCTAATATAATTCTAGTAAACAAATGACCAGGATTTGGGTAGTCCTAGTGCTAGATACCCTTCCTTTTTTTCCCCACCAGCTGTACCTGCGGGCTTCTGCTGTCAGAAGTCTCCACTGCTTCAGCAGCATTGACTTAGTTGGGAAATGGTCACTGGAGAAACTGCTAAGATACTAGCAATTGTGCAAGCAAGTTGTGGTACTGCAAAGTTGCCTCTTTACAACATAGGTATGTTTATATTATGATACATAACATTGGTTTAGGTCTTACGGAGTAAGAGAGTCTTCAGTACCAGTCCTGCCAGTGGTTTTACTCTTCTTGAGTCAATAATTCCATTTGCTTTAATGAGAGTATCACGTGTAACTAAGCAGGTATTTTTAATACAGACCAAGTTACAGTACGCCGAGAGAGTTTTTTAGGTTTGTCACTGAGTATTTGGAGCCCACTCACTTTTACACTTTATTAAAGCTGTAATTATTCAAATACTGTTGAAATTAAGCTGATACCTGTGTTTGAGATACGAAGCTGCAAAAGTAGTGCGTAATTGTTTGAAACGGTCTGGTTTGGGCTCCGGCTGTCTGCACATCAGGTAGACGAGGCCTGTTTGGGGGGAAGCTCAATGGCAGTTTAATTGTATGTGCTTTAGCTGATAAGTCTAATTCAGGAAATGATAAATTGCTGGACACCTAATTTGTTTGCAAATAAAAAGTGATAGACTATTTTATAATGAGTTGATCTGTGTACCCAGCCTGGATTTTTAACCTTGAATGAATAATAGACATTTAGTGTTAATTTAGCCATTAAGTAATCAAGCAGCCTATGAACAGTTGACAAGCGTATACTTTAACATTGCTCGTTACTTGTAGTTACTTTGTCGGTCGCTATTTAGGTGTGTTAGAAGCAGTCTGTCCTTGGATCGTGCCCTTTCTTCATTTCTTGGAAAGTGACAATTGTATCAAAATTAACTTTTTTAAGGCAAACTACGGGTGGGTGTTTTCACGAAGTGTTTCCAAACTGCCACAGAAATCCAAGGTAGCCTGTGGGTTGTTTCGTAGCAGAATTCTAGAGCCGTTTTGCTGTCGCCCTACCCTGTGGCAGTGTGCCCCACACACCAGGGCAGCAGCGACCGAGGGACGGCCAGGCGCCCCGTCAGCTTTGTCCACGCTCCGGTACCCGAGCAGTCCCCTCAGCCTGCTGCGGCCCAGCGGAGACAGCCGGGACGCTCCCCTCCGCACACCGCTTCTCCCCAGGCAGCGCCCCGTGTGGGGTGCTGGGCCGGCCAGGGGAGCGGGGCCCGGCCTGGGGACGCGAGGCTGCTGGGCCCGCCAGGCACCCACCACCCCTGGGTGGCCCCTTGGTGGCCGGGTGCGGGCAGCCCCTCGGCGCGGGCAGCCCCTCGGCGCTGGCACGGGGCCTCAGCCCAGCGGCGGAGGCCTGGCTGGGGAGGCGGCGGCGAGGCGGGTGCCGCTACCGGCACCCAGGGCCTGCATGATCCCCTCCCCGCCCCGGAGAGGCCGTGGGGAAGTTAGGGCCTGCGCCGTTTCCCATCTCAGGTTTTTCTGTTTGAAGTCTCTTAAACTTCATTGCGACGTAAATGAATGCAGATAAGGTGTCCCCGTATAGTACCCGATAACAGCGCTTTTATGTAAAATTATTGTCTTCCTGTTTGGAGTTGCTGCAACTTCTCATTTGCTGTGTTTCCCCTGGCAGAAATGTGGCAGCTAATAGACTCCATTTTACTAATGGGAAACTAATACGTGCTCTTGATGTTCAGATTTATAAATATGTAAAATATTTTTTTAATTGTTGTTAGCAAAACAGGCGGGTAGTCAATAATATCAGGCGTGACAAACACACTGTTGACATACGGCATAGCCAAAAAGACTGGTAAGAGATAAGGGCTTCCTGTCAGCAGTGCCCCACGCTAATTAATATTCAGACATTGTCATGTTCGATGATAAATGAATTCCTTGAACTATATTGATATAGTAGGTTAAACATTGAAAAAGTTGGGTTGAACTTTGACTTTAAATATTCATTAAAGCTAATTATAGATTTTATGACTACATGAATTAGAGTTTCTGTGTCATCATTGGCAATTTATTTTAAATTTATTTAAAGCAATCTTTATATATTAACTTTATCACATTTAGTGAGGTAATGCAGTAAATGTTTACTCTGTACAGTAATTAAACTTTTATTCAGGTATTTCCTTTATGCATTAAATGTCCACAGTTGAAATGACGTACTTTAAAAAGAAATTATGCCAATTACCTGTTAAAAAAAATTACAGCTGTTTAAATCTTCAGACTTTTGTGGCAAGACTGCTGTATAATCAAAGAAATAGTGTTTTTAATAATGCCAGATGTGTAATCCATCAGAACCAATTTGTTTATGTTGCCATCAGTACCAGTTTTGCCAGATGAGTCTTTTGGCATGGAACAATGAAAGAAATTTCCAATATTGTACTGAGTATCATTCTGGAACCTAATTAAAAGCAGGGAACATTTAACTTCAGTCTGCTAACAGGGAGAAGGTACCCAGTTTTTTCTCCATAATACATTTTGGGGGGAGGTGCAAAACTCTTCTGATTAACAGGCGCTAACTCTAAGTTAAATTTTGCTATCTGTTTCTACAGCTGGCAGTACAGTTCTGTACGCGCACGTGGTAAGAACAGTCAGGTACTTCTGTCAGTCCTGGAAAAAGGACTGTTAATAACAGTATTGCCATGAGATAATCGCTTGACTTTTCACTGAGTTCCTGAACGTTTCCGTAAGGGCCGTTCTCACAAAAGCTTTCAAAAGCTAGGATGTGTTTGACTGTGTACTCTACAATTAGTGGTTGTGATATTGAAAGAGTTTCTAGGAGTTCACAAAGGAAATTTTCCCTAGTCTGCCTGTAGGATTTTGTGTGCAGGTCTAACTATTTGATTTTAGGAGTGTTAAAGCAAACCTGTTTAGTTGTAACATACAGGTGAGACAGAAGAATAATCAGCAGTCACTTTTAACATTCTTGTGCGTTTCTAAGCTACCTGGCCAAGCTAAAAATTACTATTGTTCCTGACTGTCGTATCTGACTTTTCACTTTGATGCTTTCTGCTATTTTAGTTAGGGTGTGTATATATATTCATGCCTATTTACAATGCTTAAACTCCTCTGTGAAGCAAAATGTGAATAAATTTAAATAGAGCCACCAGCAGTGATTGTGTGGTATTTCCTCACAGCCACAGGTATTACTTTAAATTGCGTATATACTTATGGGAGTAACTAGGCGACTCAAACTCTGATGAAACCCTTTCTATTTTGTCAGCTCCTGGCTTTACTAGTAGGGGAGAAAGCAACCTGGCTGATAGGTCGAGAGAATTACACATGCGGTCCCTGTGACCACCTGAGGTCAACAGGTTGTGCTGATCTTCCTGAACTTTTAGAAACTTCTGGTATTACTGAATGCAAGGTGATTTTGATACAGTTACAGACCGAAGGGTTGGCAGGCTGGCCTAACAAATTAAGAACTTTCTGATCTGAGCCTAACTGAGCTATCCATTCATCGCTCTGCAACAGGGCTACTGAAATACAGTTTCCATGACTAGTCTGTGTTTGCAGACTACATGGAAAATCAAGCAGAGAAGACTGTGGCTGCTCCCTTCATTCTGGTAAGACGTTAACACGTACGACAGAGCGTATGCCATCTCCTGTTCATTTCTTGGTGCAGTACCACTACAATTCGGGTTCGGAGTGGCTAGCAAGAGCTTGTCGTGCTGTGTCTGAGCCTTAATCTCAGAAGTGAGGTTGCTCTGAATGCTTGAGATGAAAGTCAGCAGATTGATCCGTTCAGGGGACAACTGCGGCACTGTCTGTGGGGGGCCTGCAGTTGCAGAACGTGCATCCTCCCCGGCTGTGCAGTAAAGTCAGCTTGGTGACCCTCAGTGCATATTATTTTTCAGGCTTCTACTCTAGAAAGACTGTCGTAAAGAGGGCTTAAATATTTGCGGATTTGCTGATTCACTGTTCTGCAGTCACTAACATAGGTGTAGCAGAAACTGCGAAAGTAAGGTACAATACATAACATGAGTTCTGAGGTTGCACTTCAGTAAAAGCACCTGCTTACAGATGGTATAGAATTTGTGCTGACAGCAGAAGTAATCAATTTCAACAGTCCTTAAAGTGGAACAAATAATAGTTTTCTTTAAGTTTGAAATTTTTAAAAGTTGAACTGTTTGAGGTGGTTTATAATTTGGAATGTGTTTCTGTATTGTATTACTTAGATACTGTATGCACTACTGCTACTGTATGTGCCACTGCTTCTTTTTCCAAAGAATATTAAAATTGTAAATAAGAAAATAAAGCAAAGTTCTAGACTTTGAATTAATATCGTTTAACTGTTGTTAAACTGACATTTTATGAGAAATAAATTGAATTAACGTAATCTCAACAAAAGGGCCCAGGCATTAGGACCTGAAAGAAAGGGGGTTTTTTTTACTTATATTTCATTGTGTTAGGGCGGTGAATTATAACTGCACTCCGTCATTTTTACAAGTTAACATTTATGTACATAAACCTGATTAAGTCTATAACAATGCGGAAGATAGTGATAGCAGTAATTTCCATTCCATTATAGTTTTCCCTGTTTTCAATGGTGTGTTTAGAATTACACAGTCAAAGCCTATCTTAATGTTAGTAGTATCAGTTCCTGAAACTGTACAGTGTTACTTAATCACTATCAGAGATTCTTCATGCAGAGTTAGTTGACACGCAGTGCTACAAATGTAGACTATCAAACCAAACTTTTGCTGTGTAATTCTTCAAAATTAGTTTTTAAAAATGAGATTAAAACTGTAAGAAGTCAAGCAGTGAGCAAATCAGGATGCTCAGAAATAAAGTTGTAGCTTGAGCACAAGTGGCAGTACTATTTTTAGTAGAATTATGGCATCTAAATAAAACGGTTTTTAGAGCACCTTGATTCTTCTTGGTTTACTTATTGGCATATTACATAGAGAAGCTTCAGAATTCATAATCCTGTCACCTAGATTTACATTTTCACCTGTCTTAAAAATTATTTGTGCCTGATTTGAATAGGTCACTATTTCCAAATATTTTTTTTTAGTTAGCCTTACATTTCCATCTCAGCTGTGGCAAGGGGAATTCCAATGAGAATAAAGGGAAAAAAGTTTACCCTGAAGGTGGTCAAACACTGAAACAGAAGCTTCAAAAGGGGAGGCAGTCTCCAACCCTGGAGATTTTTTAATCATCTGGGCAATGACCTGAGCAGCCCAGTTATCAGCCCTGCTTTGGACAGGGGTTGGACTGGAGACCCCAAAGGTCCCTTCCAGCCTGCATCATTCTGTTATCTATCCTAGGTTATGAGAAGAAGAAAAGCTCCCTTAAAAACAGTATTTAGATGTTATAGGTAGGCTGAATTTGCCACATGTTACTGACGTAGCCCAGGATTTCCCATTCGAGGATCCCTTTTTCATTTGCTTTTAAATTTTTCAGACTTGAGGCGTTTGGGATGATATTTTTCAGATGCTTGCTGAGGCTCATTTTTTTTTCTTCTGAAGACCATATAAGGAGCTGAAATAAAGTTATATGCCTATACTGAGTTCTTAAAGAGTAATATTATATAACAAAGTGTTATCTTTATATGTCAGATTTTGCCCTGTGTGTTGAAGAATGAGATGAACCAGCTGGGAAGAATTCAGAAAGAGTAGGAGAGGGGAGAATGACTCAAGTCTAGAGAACATGACTTTAATGCACTCTATTAAGTTAATAATAGCTTCTGGTAAAATAGAGTAATCATATTTAACTAGATTTTATAACTGAGAACTCATCTAGCTGTTTATACTTTCCTTTTTTTGTAATATATATATATCGGATTCAAATTATTTAAATTTGATATAATACTACGTTGTAAGCTTTTATCTAAGGTCAGCTCTCTAAATAAATAAGCAGGTAAGAGCTCAACTGTAGTGTCCTTCCACTCAGAAGTACTTTACTTCATAACTGATCACACTGATTTCAGTATGATAAAAACTGCACGTGTATAAAATGCATCGATGTTAAGAATATAAGATGCTTATGCGTAAGATAAATCCTGTGATGCAGAACCATATTGTGAGACACCTGCTCATCCGAGCAGTATTTACGAACCCAGTCACTGTCACTGCCTTCACAAGTCCGCGTGAAGCAAGGGTGCCACAGCTGAGCCCCACGTTCTAACCCCATCCCAAGCCCCTGTTTTTGATCAACCTCACTGTAACTGTGTTTTATCAAGGAGAATTCTGAAAATAACTTTCTTCCGTCCATGTTTTACCTTGATGATGATGTGTCTGAGCAGTGCCTATGTGCATTTAAAGAAGCAGGCACTTTAAACATAGGATTTGCTGCCTTTCCGCAAAATTTAAAGTTGTGACAGCATGTATTTTTCTTTCTTTGTTTTAATTGGGGGCTTTGTAAGTGAGCTTAGGAAAGTTATTTTCAAGTACAACAATTGAATTTTACCTGTAGCTTGCATGTGATTTTAAGACGTTTATCTCATTTTAGCTCTTTGAGAGACAAAACATATTTTTCTCTACAAAAAAACTCTGTAAACATACTGCTATTTAAGAATAATATCCTGTTTTTAAAATCCAGAGGCCAGAGTGTAGTGAAAGTTTAGCTTGAGACAGCAGCGTTTTCTATTGCTAATGACAATTTCTTCAGTAAGGAGTTAAATATCAGGTGGCAATGTTTTTATCTTGTATCAGGATTTATTTTTTTTTCTGGCAGTGTGTCCTTGTTGCAGGATAGTTAACCTTGAGTCCTCTACAAGAGTGTCTCCTGCATTTTCTTATTTGCCTCCTCCATGTTATAAAAAAGAAAACCAAAGACCTAAAGGAAGCTGACTGGGTCGCAGGGAAGTGTACTCATCAATTAAATGTGTGACAGTGTTTTCTGTTGGATGGACTAATATGTCAAGGAGATGGGCAGGACCTCATGTTTGTGCTTTTGACAAATCAGCAAATGTTTAATCTCTGGATGTGCAGCGTCTCATAAATAATGCAGCAGTCACTGAACCAAAACACTGCTCTGCCAGGAGGGTCTCTCTCGTTGTAGGAGTAAAAGACAAAATGAAACTAAATCATCCTTTTTGTTTAATACGTTGCTTCTTTTATACTTCTCAATAAGAGTTTATCTAGTGGCAGGCTGCTTTTTTTTTCCCCCTCAACTTCTGTTGAGTGCATCAGATGTATTTAAAGGCTCATCAAGTTATTGTTTAAAATTTGTACAATTTTTTATATTCCACTATGAAGTCTGTTTACACTGCTTTTTTCTTTCTCACTTGACTTTCCTTTACTCTCTTCTAATATGTAATTTTCCTCTCATTAACTGGAGGAAAACAGTACATTATATGACTGTGAAGAAGTAAAAGCGAGCAGCAAGCTCACAGTATGTATAGGTGAAATCTTGGCAAAGTTTCCATGACATAAATGGAGCCAGGAAGGGACTGTCTCGGCCTGAGCACTCCGGGTTAGGAGCCTTCCAGTCCATGGAGGTTCACTGGAAAAGGAGCAGGGGTCACTGCTGTGAGGATATGAAGAAAATACTGGAGCAGGAAGGCAAAGAGGATTGTCCCTGTTAAGGGAACTTTGTAAGTCTCAGGATAGGGAAAAACGTCAGGCTGCGTCGGGAGATTGTGGAAGCCTCTTCTGCAGAGGTTTTTAGGTGCAAGTTAGAAAATTGTTTATCAGGCATGGCCTAAATTTGTAACTTGCAAACCCTGGAAAATGTTCTGGTGGAAGAACAGTCCTTTCTATGATAATAGGGTTGTCTTTGTGTGTTGCCTTTCGTGTGTCTCTCAGAAACAGTCTGGCTAAAACACATAGGTCTAGGTTGCGCTGGGTCCTGCCTGGGTGGCAGGTACTGGACCAGATGAGGAATGGCCAGCTCTTCCTGACGTGGTAAGCCGTGCAGCATTCCTTCACCAGCCTCTGCAGGGTCAGCGTTGGCAGTCTCTGCTGCTTGTGTGTGACCACGGGCATTTTACCTGCCCTGTTTGAGAACCACCTCTGGGCTAGATGGTCTCTTGCACTTCAGTTCTTCACTTCTTTATTTTACTTGCGTAAGACACTGTGATTGCAACAAGTATTATTTTCACTCTGCTTTGATGTGTGTATTTGGAGCACAGTGCCATTAGTGCCAGTTGCAGCTGAGTTCACTCAGACCTTCTGTAAACTGGATCCCAGAAGTCTGAGAGTGGGTACCCAGAAAATGAGGGATAGATAGTTATTAGACGTGGGAAGCTTGGAGTGGATTTCCTCATATCTCATGGGAACTCTGTGGCAGAGAAAAGGGTCCTAAAGTCCGCAGTAGGCTGACTGCCGTTCTCACCAGCTAGACAACACACCCTGCATTGTGGTCAGTCTGAAGACGGGTGGCATTTCAGCTCTTGTCCACGCTGGGACCAAAGTGGTTGTGCCTTTGCGGCTAAGGGGTGTGCTTAGGTGGTATCCTGAACAAAGATGCTTTCTTTAATGATGGACTGAGGATTAAGATCTCAGAAATCTTCAGAAACCAGGGAATTACTTAAGTATTTGTAAGGAAGAGGTGCTAGTATTTTGCTGAATATGGGTGGACTTCGGTATGCTTTTAAAATCGATTTTCTGAGATGGCAGTTCATAAGCTTTTCTGAATGCGGTAGAGATTACTTCTGTGTTTACACGCTTTACTTGGTCATGGACTAATCATTAAAACTGTAACAGAATTCCGTAGTTGGATTAGGTCACTGTTTTGAAAAAAACTAAAGAGAGTTGTTGCTCAGGACTAGATCAGCAGAAGGAGTTAGAAGTCCTATTTAAATCCGAACTATGAACACATAGTATTTTATTTTCAATAGTAATTCAAATTTTTCATGTATTGTTGTGGGCACTAAACTCTGTTTCTGCTTATACTTAGAAACACATCAGTTCTGCGGGTGTCAAGAAACTTTACATGTATTCAAACATCTAAGCCCCCCTGCTAGATATTTGTGTATTCTTTCTCTTCGGGTCAGTGCATTGTAAGAAAATATTGCCTCTGTAGGCTTTGCACCGAAGCTGGGAGTAGCAGTTGCTCTGCAAGTGTGGCTAGCAGAGATGGACATACTGTACTGTTCAGTCATTATAATTATTGTCAAAACATTTATGAACAGGGAAAGTTGTACAAGCATGTACAAATATTCCCAACACTCCTGTTAGATTTTAAGTGTTACGCCTGCCCTGCAGCTGGCAAAGTCATTCACTCTGCACAGCTTGGTAGGAAGATGGAAAACCTGTGCCTGGCTCTCAAAAGCTATTGAATCTCTCAACCCTTCTCTTGTTTCTGTACTGCAGTCTCCAAAAGCATTTGTATTGCTCTGAAAGTGAAGCAGAAATTGTCAGGCTTTTATAAAAGAATTGTGGCGATGTGTTCAGTGTTTAGAAAGGTACTTGTCTGTATTACTAATTGCATCCATCCATTTGGTATTTCTAAAAGTACACCTGGTAATCGTGCTCTTATCATGTTTAGTCAGCTGTTAAGGATCTTCTTTATAATGGCTTATAAAACTTCAGAGAAGCAACAAAGGAAATGAATATTTTTATAGATCTTAGAAAATGTAAAAATTAGTAATTTTATTTATTAGTATTTAATTTCTCCTGTTTTTTTTAATTGGAAAGCATGATACTTTTTTGGTTTTAGTTAGCCAAAGTAGATATTTTTATAATTTCTTATTCTATTGTTGTTTTTTACAGGCTCTAGGAAGTTTCTACTTTCTTCATGAATCTTTGAAAAACATCTACCAGTTTGATTTTAAAGGTAAGCAAAGGAATTAAATGTTGTTAATTGTCAATGGGCTTTATACATCAAGGCAGCTTTTCTGTCATCTTTTCTGATAGTGGTGCCTAGCAGTTTTTTCCATGATATGCAGACTTCTGTATAATGCCTGCAAGTCCACTGATGACAGACGCTACTTTTCTTACCTTTTATAGACCTTTTAGAAGAAGTCAGTGGACCGGCCACGGGTTGAAAACCGGTGCATTAATTGTTCCCATGCAGATGGACCTTTGGATCCATAGAGATCCCTGATGATTTCAAAAGAACTCTGAATGGCCACAGGGTTCTTCCGTGTAGATCAGATATAGGACCAAGACCTTAAATGTCCAACAGTGATGGTCATTTTGCAAAGCAGCTGAGGTAGATTTATGGCTTTAAATTACTTTGGAGCAGTGCAGGTCAGTAGGAGGGTGTCATTGTTTTTAACCCACATTGATCGATCAGGTTGGAGGTCTTGCTGAATCTCAGAAGTTTAAAAGTAATGCTAGGTTATGTACATTAAATATTAGAAATATCATAGAAAATTATTGAATGCTTCCTGAGGTGTATATAGAAAAGATTATATAAAATTTATGTTATTTCAGTTGAGAACTGTCTGTATATTAAATACAAAAACCTTCTGAGCTTCATTTAGCTTACTGAGCTGAGTCACATTAACACTACATCTAGCATCCCATTAATCTGAGACGCTGTTGAAATGGTGGTAACTATGGAGTGAACTAATTGTCTTAATTATATAGATTCATTATTTTTGTTCTCAGTAGAGACAGATTCTCTCTGCTCATGTAATTGAGGGTACAGGGTCTTCCTTCCCTGAAATATTTGAACCGTAGTTCTACGTATATAGCAATTCAAGATTTAGCTAACATAAGTCCTCCTGTCATCATTGGTTTCAATGCTGAAGGAAAATTTTAGCTACGATATCATAGGCAGTTCAGAGTAGATTTTATTTCTGAGAGACCATACTGGAAGACTCGATAGTGATGTAGGGACTTCTAATGAGAGGTCATACCTAGTCTTTCTCCCAAACTAGAACAGTTTTGCAGACACTAAGTAGTGATAATATTATCAGACGAACTGTGTGCAGGGTGGAAATAATGGAGGATATTGGCATTGCATGGGTGTCCAAGGTGTTACCCTAGTCCCTGGATTGATCTGTCCCTGGTCCACTGTTAGTAACTGTTTATTCGTTTTGCCATGTGAGTGGCTTTGTGCATCAGTAATATGTGAACTGTATCTGCACACCTAATTCCTGAGCCCACAACTTCATCGCACCAGTGCTGGAGGACTAGCAGTTTCGCTCTGAATTCCACCTAAAGTTCCCTCCTGCTGGTCATAGACGAGAGGTGTCCTGCTCTAGCGACATCTGACAGAGTGAAATGACAACTGTTTTAGGAAAAGAGGAGCTTTCTGGGTTTATTAATCGTTGATTGACAGCTTATTCGCTACTGTACGGCTTTTAAAAGAAAATGTAAGAATTAAAAAAAAGTAAGAAAATGGAAGGAAAAAGTGTAGAGGAAAATAACCAATATAAAAGAAATAAGCAGATAGTTGTTCAGAAAATAAATGGTTTAAATGTTCAGTGCTTCATTTTGCTTAGCAAAACCTTAGCAAAGCCAGATGGGGTGCGAACCATGCACATAAAGATGTGTTTGGCCCAGTCATCACTTGGAAAGAAAAAACTCTTAATAAAAAAACAAGGAAAGCAGGTGCTACACTGAATCGGTGTTGTAAGTCACCCGCTGTTCTCTTAGTGTAGAGCTGAATCAGTCTCCCAGTGTAGCGTTTGTAAAATATGACCCTGAAGGCTCCCATCTTTCAGGGGAAATGTAAAACTTGCCTCTTCTCTCCTGACTATTGACATTTTCACAGTGTATTAAGCTCTTAAATCAGAGGAAAAATCCAAATGGATACAAACGTTCTCTGCACAAAAATCATTATGAAATTCTGGTTCTACTCAAAAGCATGCAAAAAATAGATGTTTATATACAATTCAATATTCCTGTAACATCACTGTGTCTTTTCAAAATTCACTGCACAGTTGGATGTGACTGAATAGTCTTTGGAAAAAAAAGATTGTCTCTGTTTTTCAGTTCTCAGGAAGACATATTTGAGTTTTAAAATGAGAACAATTTTCTCCTACAGCCTCACGTATTACTTGCTACAGCATAGAAGGTGTTGGACTATTTTTACAGTGGTCAGAGGCCCAAAAGTTTGCTTACAGTTTAAACTGTTGACAAGCTATGTGTTCTAAAGGGCCATCATCCAACAGAGGGGTTTGCTGACGGGGGTATTAGGCCAGTTTCGGTCTACCACTTTGATTTACAGAAACAGTGTAGAAGTATTTTTACTTGGAGATACATGAGAAGGTATGCGTCTTTCCTCCTGCATTTCCTTCTCAGCAGTCATGTAAATGAATCGCTGGTTCATATTTAGCATTGATGTTAACATAAGTTGATGGTAAAGTGCCTCCTTTCTGCCAAGTCCTGCCTTTTATTTAGGTTCTCACAGCAGAAGCCTTCAGTCCTTACAGTTCTGCCAAATGTTTTCTGTATCCTGAATGACATCGGGATCTTTTTGCTGACACTGTTAAACTTACTGAAAGGGGCACATCCATCCATGATCTACTTAGAATGATGCCACATTAGTTTATCAGGATATTTGTTTAGTCTTCCTGTGGGAGCCAGATCTCAAAGCGATTGGCACATAAAGAATGATACTTTTTTTTCCCCTGAAGATGTATTGCTACATTACAGTAAATGCTTCCTCAGATTATATAAAATACGTTATCTAGACAGCTTAAAGTGACAGGTTTTTGTATTGCTTGGTGTTTTCACCAAACATCCAGTAGAACTGAACAGTTCAGGGCTCTTGATAATAGTTGTTTTGGAGTTTTTCTCTTATGCATTCCTAGTCAAAACTCAATCCAGTTGGGTAGTTCCAGCTTAACAGTAGCTGTAAGATAGCTGCCCGAATTCCTATGTCGGAGGAGTTTGGTAAAGTCAGGTTCTCGTCTTTAGACATGCCAATACATTGCCCCGATCAGGAGAGAGACCAAGTACGAAGTGGATCAAGAAGCAGAACCTCTTGTTCATGAGCTGTATAGATCCATAGATTGTTAAGGCTGAAAAGTCTGTGCTGTTTCTGTCTGTGTTGTAACCATTCATTAAAGACTTTGGAAAATGATGTGCTTTACCGCTAAGTCTCTTTTAAAAACACAGCACCCATTCCAGCTTTAAATTCACATGTCAACTTCATGTGCGGATAGTCAGAAATGGATAATCTGAAAGAGGTGGGTAGCTACAAGGTCACAGAGCCGCTGATACGGGGTTTGAATGGAGTGAGTTCAATTCATCTTCTGCATATCCCCAGAGCAAGATTTTTACTTTCTTGGTTTGAAATAATCTGGTCAGGAGAACTGATGCAGAAGGCCTAGTATCAGTGAAGGCCATTCAAAAATAAGACCTTTTTACTCTTAAGGGTTTTCAAGTGACTATACAAATAATTCAGAGTTGACTGAGCTGCCTGTATAAGCACAGAACATTTCAGGAGGAAATAAGGAAAAAAAAGAATGCCTTTTTGTTCTGAGATCTGATTTTTATTTTTTTAATCATTTTCAGTTACTTAACTGAGTAAGGAACACCCAGCTGAAACTTGGCGATTTATGTTACTGGCCTTCTTGATTGATGGAGGCTGGCATGTAGGTAGTGGGGATGTTGGCAGAGTGGAAAATCGTTTCCAGCCGTGCATGCAGGGATGGCTGTACTGCATCAGACCGCTGTTCTGTCTGGTCCAGAAACTGTTTCTAAACATGGCAGAGACCCAGAGGAAATCCTCTGATGGGCAGCTACGAGGCAATTGCACCTCAGGAGTCTGTTTTGGTTAGGCCTTGAAGCTCAACGACTGTCCTCTCTAAGGCTCTGTTCATGCATGTATGATTTCTGTTGTAGTTCTAGGTATTTAAATAGTTACGAATATCCAGTCTTTTTCAGGATCTTGCTCGAGTCTGACAGTCTGGGACAGTAAGTTGCCCAGCACAATAATGCGTTAAGTAGAAAATTAACGTCCTCTTTTTATCAGGGTTCGTATTGCTGTTTCTGAATTTGATTGACTGTCCTCATTTCTGTTTTAGGACATAATGGAGAGAAATTTCTAATTTTGCTGTTCCAGACCACTCAGTAAACCACTTGGTTTTGGTGCAGCATATTCTCTGCTACTCTCACGTCCCTGAGGGAAAACATTCAATCTGTTCATATAAGAACTTTTTTTTCACATTTCTTGTTTTGTCTCAGGGCATTGTAGTGTTTGAATGACTTCAGTGGATGACTTGAGGATGTCACCTTTCTTTGCAGAGACAATTGTTAATTAAAAACAAGTCTACCTCAGATCAGTTCCACAAAAGGAGTGGGCTGCTCAGCTTGTGGTCAACTCATCTTTCATTAGGAGTTCCATCAGCATTACTGCGTCAGTTCCAGAGTGACAAACATCAGCCCCTGCACTGACAGAGCTAGCCCAGCAGACAATTTAAGTGTGGCCAAACACTAAGTCGATGATTGTCAATATTGTTGATTTAAAGCAAAAGGCAAAAAGCTGAGATGATCTAAATGAATGATTATGTGCTTGTTTGATGGGTGAAAGATGTGATTAATAATGTGTTACAGATGTGCATCAGTTGATGCTTAGGTAGGTGGACTTAGAATCTGAAAAAAAGAGTTGCTAGATAAAACATACAGATAATCACTACTCATAAGTAACATTTTTCACCTTAATGTGTTTTGTATTAATTAATTTTCCTGTTAATTATCCAGCGTAGACTGCTGGATGCTGGCTGAGGACGCAAACAGGCATCTCCTGGAAGAACCATGCCAGAAAGTTTGCATGCAAGGGTGTACAGAGACCTCGGTCATAATTAGAGCTTCAGCACTTTACGGTGCTCCGGACAGTAAAAATAAACAGTACCTATAACTGTATAGCTTAAAGATGTCTGATATAAACAAGTATGTTTATATATGGTTTAGTGGTCTCTGTTTTTTCCCCCCGAACAGCTCAGTGCTTGCATATTTTTGCTAAGACCCTACCACCTATTTTGGCAGATGCCACTGCTTTGCCGATGAGTGATGTGAGTTGCTTATAATGTTAAAGAAAGTATGTTAATTTTGATGTATATCTCTTCCTAGCTAAGAAGTATAAAAAGGTTACTGGGAAAGAAATCTACTCAGACACTTTAGAAAGCACGCCCATGCTGGAAAAAGAGAAGTTTCCACAGGATTATTTCCCTGAGGTATGTACAATCCCACGGAGCATTCCCAAATATTAGGTTTGATTCTGATTTGCTCTGATTACTTGAGTAGTTACTCTCAGTAATGTAAATAACGTCAGAATCAAGTCTTGGTTTTTTATTTGTTTGTCGGTTTCTTGTCACCTATAATATACGTTTTAAGTCATTGCATGGATTTACCAAATTCAAATGGAGTTCTTTGTATAGTAGGAAATCCTTGTGAAGGATGGAGACAGTGATGAAAAGACTTGTTTGTGCATTTAAAACCAAAGAAGTAGCACAAGTGCCAATTGCAAGTCTGTTTCAGGGATACTTACTCCTTGGCAGGATGAGATGCGACTTCGAATGGATTCCATTTGTGTTCAGCGGCAGCAGCTCTGTAATCATGATTGCAGCGATACTGGTTTCTGTTCAGTACAGCTAGGTACTACTGCAGTCACTGCATGTAGGGAAAAGGTGGTTTCTTATTGGTGCAAGAATATGCGTAACTTGAAAACATACTGATGTTTTCCTCTGACACTGCCCTCATACTCTGTTTTTTTGTTGTTCTCTTAAGAACTGGAGAGTGTTGCATGTTTGAAGTTGAAGGTGAAGGTCTTGTCAAACCCAGAAACACAAGCACAGCTGAGGGTTTTCTTCCACTGCACCTGCAAGTGCAGTTGCACATGCAAGTGCAGTCTTTGCCTGCAGTTCTCTTCTTTGATGTTTACTTTATTTGCTCATTTTTAATTTCTTAAGAACATCTAGAACATGAGTGTTTAATGGTTAGTGTTTACTACAAGCCGAGTGAATAAATTTGTTGAATTCCTATAGCATTTGTGGATCAAACAGGCATGTTACTACTTTAATATAAGGAAGAACTAAATGAACTTTAAAAGTTAATTTAGAATTTGTAAATGTACACACTTAGAGATATTTACATAGCGCATGTGTGCTTGGAAGAGCACTGCATAAATAATTACAAGGTTGATGGGATGTAGGTTATTCTTTTTCTTGACTTCGACACTATTCATTTTTATATTCTATATCTGGAAGGGAAACTGCCTTTGACATAATTTTACTAGCTTTTACCTCCTGTGAATAAACATATTAAATACTTCTTTGAAGTTAAGTGTTATATCATTTTGAAGGAACTTAAAACAGTTACTCAGATATTTATTTTTCTCCTCCATCAGCAATAAACTGTAGCAGTATAGGTGATTGACAACATAACTAGGAAACGCACAGTGCTGTTGAATGATTTGATTGTAATACTGAGAGCACTGAACAGCAGTGCGTGAGCGCTGTTATCACGCTTAACAGCAATAGGCCACGTTATGGATTGTTCATTGATACCCAGGAAGAATTATTTCCATCGTTATTTCACTGCTTTTGTTTCATCATGAGACTGGCAAATTTGTAACTTGTTCAGCATCGTTTATTACCGCCTCTTACGTGAACAATTCTTCACAGTCTCTCGGAGAAACGGTTGAGTCTAGTGGCTTTCCCACACTGTTTTGTGGACCAGGGATTGTGTTTGTTTCTTGTGGGTGCTCAGGGATCAGTTGTTGCCATGTTTGTATTTGGAGCAATAGCTTCTATATTCAGTACTCCCCGCAGCGCTGCTTTAGGTACAGGACTATTAGGTCCAGAACCCAAGAAACAGCTAGATACCTTTTGAGGATCTGACACCTTCATACCGTTCCCATTCATTACATTACCTTAAATGACTTTTCTAAGGAGAAAGCACCATGTTCTGGTGTTGTCAAGGATACTGTTTAGCTGGAGGAGGAATAAATAGGGAAAGAGAAAATCCACAAACACTTGCAAATTAAGATATGAACGAATGCCTGAAGCACCTTGGAAGTTTAGTTCTGTTCCTGCACACAGCACAATTCCTTGTAATAGCGTTGCAGCAAGACTCATAGAACAGGCTGGGGGATTTAACTGTTTTATTTCAGAGCTTCGCACAGTGGGAGAGTAAAGTGGTATGGGCTCTCCAGGACTACAATAATGCAGATAATAGCAGCATCGGTATTTACAGTCCCGTGATTTTCCATGCTCATTTGGCGTGCAACCTAGCATAGACCAAGCCAGCATATTTTTCATGTGACTTGAAAAGTTAGAAAATAATTGTGATGATTTTTACACTACGCTGTTTTTCATTTTGGACTGAAGACCAAAGAGTCTCTCAAGCACAAATAAGTACAGCAACATGAAAAAACCAGCAGTGACATAGTTTTAGTTCTCATATACATGTTTCTATTTTTAAAGCTAATATCTTGTTATCACCTATTTTCTTCCTAGACGAGTGTTGGTAATAACAATGCTAATTAAAAGACCACAAAATAATGTGTATTTTGAAAATTTGAGTTGACACAGCAGAATGCATGAGCAGCATATCTGTCCAAACATTACATTTACATGCCCTTGTGTGTTTTAGCCAGACTTCTTATATCACATTTACAATGTTTTGTGTGAGAAATGGTTTAAGACTGATTTCTTTTCTTTTTATTACTGCTGCTTAAGGATGATCTAAAAGTAATTACAATGATTGAGGCATAATGCAATTCAAAATAATTACAGCCCACTGCATATAAAACTAACAAAACTTTCTGTCTTGATTTATGGGTCCTCTTGGCTAGGCGTAAGACTCAAATGATGCCTCTGGGAGCAACACTCCAGATAATGTTAGGCCATTTAAAAAAAAGCAGATTTGTGTAGTCTATCAGGCCTGAGTAATTTTTTTTTTCCCCATAGTGAGAAATTGGTTGTTATCATAGATCACAGATACTGCTCAAAGCTCTTATGAAAGATGAATTAATTTCACTAATGCTTTAATGCAAACCTTTCATGGAGAAGGCTGTATGGTGATAACCTTACTGCGGTCTCTCCTTTCTCAATGATGATTTATGTTGTCTTTTAGTAGATGAAACTGCCTGTATTCACAATCCATCTGCTGGCTAAAGGAATCCTATTAACAGAGGATCTGAGAAGAGACTTAATACTCTAAGGTGAAAGATGTGGTATCCCCTTTCTGGGACATGAAGTAGGAACTTTTTTTCCTATTTTAAAATGTAGATACCTCTCTGAGAGTGTACAGATGATCTATATCATCTCTACCTGATTTTATGCTGGCTTACAGATGGTGGATCAGCTAGTGACTATCAGTTAAAGTCAAAATAAAGATTGTTGCTTTGAAATCTGCAATAAGAAACAATTTTCTCTTTCCTCCTTCCCAAGCTATAGGTCATCTTTAAATTCTGTTTCCAAAAGTTTCTTCTTTCCAAATACTGTATTTGGAAATATTAAAGCACATCAGTGATCCAAAATATGTAAGGCATGTTGTTCAGCTGCATTATATATTTAAGGTGAAGGATGGCATTTTTATATTTAAGATATTAAACAGTGGTTCAACTACTGGGCTGTATTAGGTCCAAAGCCTACTAACTTTTGCATTCTTAATGTTAAATAGACAAATTATTAATAAGTGAATTATTTATTGAAGTTAAAGGAATTAAGTAAGTGTGTTCAAGTTACGAGTATCTAAAGGTAATTTACAGGTTGGGGTGGGGGAATATACAAATTACACAGTAAAACAAGGGTAATTTTATGATATCGAGGCATAGGTGTCCTTGCTTTATTCAGCCTAGGCTGGGTAACGTTCTCCAGCATGAGCTGAAGTACCTCCCCAGTCTCCTGTGCTGGCTTTTACTTGGGCCAAGTAAAAGGCCCAAACCATCATCTTTCTGTCCACCACTGTTGCTTTTGTTAACTATTTTAAGTCATGTGCTCCAACGATAATATAATTTGGCTGTATAGATGAGTCCTAAAGAAAATCTTAATTGGAAGAGAATCTGGTCAAATGCTGAGTTAGGCTTATCCTGACCATAGCAGCAAATACGGTGCAAGATCGGGGTTCTGATTTTGTCATTTTGGGACGAGTCATGTAACCTTGCTGTTGGCAGTTCTGTGTCATGTTATCACTGTGCTGCTATTACCTTAATAGCATAAATTTAATTATTGTAATTATCTACCTTTAATGACTATTTTATAAAATAAGTTTTGTAATGACTCTTTGCGTTCTCCGAAAAAGTGAAATGAGCTACAGAATTACTACCATATTTTGGGTTGGGCATCTAAAATTTAGGTCCATTGTTTATACTCCTATCAACCCTAAATTCTGCTGTTCCAAATAAAGGAATTCTTATAGACTTAAATGTTCTTTGGAGAGTTTAGTGATATATAGGAGCGAAAAAGAAGGTGCCTTGTAAAAGAGAAGAAATATTGTATCTCTGACAGTGGATATGAAGTGTGAGAACAGGCTGCTAGTCGGTGTTGTGCTTTCAAACACACCCCATTATTTTCAGCTATTTTTGGCAATGACCTAGACTGGAGCATCACACTTCAGCTGCTGGCAGGGTCAGGCCACTCTGACTTCACATCCCTGCTCCTGCATTCCCCTTTATCCAGTTGGTCCTTCGAGGCTGTCTAACTGATGAAAAAGGGACCTCTGAAACCTCTGTCCCACCGCGTGTATACTCGTACCTATTGGCCTCAGCCTTGGCTTATTCCACAGGCCTTCTGCCAACTTGACATGGTAACTTAAAACTTTCTTACAAATAAATGCTTAACGTGATCTTTCTTTCAAAAGTTGCATCATTATTGTATTTCTATCTTCTAAAATAACTTTTAGTGAAGAAATTATGTATTCCTACTCATTGGCAACTTCGCTGGTGATGTGTATAGGAAGAAGCTGACAGCAATAATGATTTGCATGTCCCATGGTTTTGTACGTAAAAATAAGTGGAGCAAGTGTAGGTTTTATCACATATTTCTTATGTGTAATATATGCACAGGTACTTAAATGTGATCTTCCAATAGATATATTCTTACTAGATTCTTTATACTGTATTTTCTGGTAAATAAAGGGTAATGAAAGCATTATGTGAAAAGGCAAATTATCAATTTAATTATTACACTACATAATAGACTTTGTCATTAGATAGATTGACTTCATATTCTTAAGCTCTCACTATACATTTTTTTGATGAGTGCCATAGATATTTTCATTTGCAGACTTTTAAATTTATGTAATGACTTCTAAAAATCTTTAGCAGTAAAAATATGACTGATGGTGCTGTTACAATGCTTGATAGTCTTCAAAGGCTGAATTGGGCTTGAGTTTTCCATATACTGCCTATTATTCTGAAATACAGGGAAATTGGAAAGGTACTTTGAACAGTTTGTATATAAACTCCTAAAAACACAAGAGCATAAATTCTTTAGTTCTGTAAACTGATCTGAGGAAAGGAAGGAAGTAATTTTAGGGCAGGAACTACATTCTGCATGGTTTTTATGGAAAGTTGTCATAATACACGCTCCTCTTCCCGGCTGGTTAAACATTGAGCATATTGTGAGTACATGAAACACAGGTTCCTGCGTGAGGCTTTGAGGAGGAGTTGTTCTCACCACGGTGATGCAGGCCTGTTAATGCTGAACATCACTTGATGCCTCAGTTGTTCTTGCTGCTCAGTATTCAGCTGCTTCATGTACAAGATTTCCTGTCTTCCTCTGAACTGTGGTGTTCCTTTAAGAAGCTGCAATTACACTGCAGTCATTGCCACTTTAATATGTCTTTCCTTCATGCCCCTGCTTTGTATGGTTGAATAAACCCTTGCTGGGTCACTATTTAATTTGATATGGTCCCTCTCAGTAAAATGATGGAGAAAAGATGAATTAAGGCTCTGTGCTAGTCATTATCAATCATGGTTTGTGTGCATTACTTATTGCTCACAGTGCTTTTTGACATTAGCCCTCTATAACCTCTCTCTTCATGTTAATGTTGTCTGGAGGTCCTTTTACCCGATGTAGCAGAGGTTATTTATGTAGGTGGTGTTTCTAGGGGGTTTTAAAAGGTCAGCACGATCTCCTGAGAGACTCTATTCACAAAGAAAAGGCTGGCGGAATGTAACTACAAGTTTTCAAATTCTGATTTTTAAAAAAAATTTTTTTTTTAAGGACTTCTAATGGAGAGATGTCAGAATTTCAGTTACACTTGTAAAAGTAAATTTTTGGCAAAATATTTTGCCTCTAATACATACTACTGCCCTTAAAACCAGTATTTGCAGTGTATGTGTGAGGAAACGCCAAGCTACTGTAAGAAATTCTGTATTTTACCATGTCATGAAATGAAAATTGTGTTGCAAATACCTTTTAATTGTCTTGTATCAGTGTAGGCTTGCATGAAACAGAATAAGGCAGCAGTGCTGAGGGTTGGGCATACTTTATGCTGGTATTGCTTGTGTTGGTGAGGTCGTCAGTGACAGAATCAGAGTAAAGTCCTGTGGGATGGCCTGCTGGAGAAGTGGATAATGACTGACAACAGGACTCTAGGTCTCATACACTTTGGTTGCACAAAACCTTAAGCTAATTGTACGTGCATGAGCCCATGGCAGCAGGCAGGGCACATCCAAGGGAGAAAGGGATCTGGCTGATGTCATTGTGAGGCTTCTCGCTGCCATCTTAAAAGGGAGAGGTTCCTGAGGGCTGGAAAAACACAAACGTCACAGCCTTTTTCAAGAAGGGTCCCAGGTGGCCTCTCCTCAGTCATGGGAAGGTGATGGAGCAAATCTTCCTGGATGACCAGTTGCATGGACAAGGGGAGTGCTGTGGATGTTGTATACATTGACTCTAGCAAGGCCTTTGATGCGGTCTCTCATGGTATCCTTGAAGCCCAATTAGTGACGTGTACTGGGCAGGTGGAGTGTAAGATGGCTGGGAAGTTGGCCAACCACCAGGCTCACAGGGTGGTGAACAAAGTCCAGCTGGCAGCTGGTTGCTGGTGGTGTTCCTCAGGGCTCGATGCTGGGATCTGTACTATTCAACACCTTTGTTAACAGCTCGGACAACAGGATGGAGCGTACACTCAGCTTTGCAGATAATGTCAAGTTGGGGGAACAGTCAATATGCTGGAGGGCAGGGCTGCTGTTCAGAGGGACTTCAGCGGGCTGAGGAAATGGTCCGACGGGAACCTCATGGAGTTCAGCAAAGGTTAATGCCAAGCCTTGTCCCTGGGATGGGATAACCTCGTCAAGCGGTACAGGCTGGAGCTGGCTATCCAGAAAACAGAAAAGGACCCGGATCTTGTATGGACAGCAAGTTGAACGTGAGCTGGCATGGTAGTTTGGTGGCAAAGAAGGCCAGCAGCATCCCAGGATGTGTTAGGTCCCAGGAAAGGAATCCTCCATCTATTTGGCACTCCAAGGCCACGTCACATCTCCAGTGTCTTGTTTGGGAAGCCCTGTACCAGACAGATGTGGGCAAACTGGAGCAAGCGTAGCAGAGGCACCTCTGGGGCTGGAGCATGGGATGTGGGAGGAGAAGCCAGAGAGCCCGTCTGTGCTGCCAGGAGAGGAAGGTGATGGGGGACCACGCTGCTGGCTGCAGTGGCCAGCTGGTGGCTCTTGAGGGATGGGGCCACGTGCCCCTGGGTGGCGTGCAGCAACAGGACAAGGGGCAGCAGTCATCAGTGGCAGCGAGGGAAAATCTGACTAAATCTGGGAAAAGATTTCACCATGAGGGTAAATGACAGAAGAGCGGCCCAGATAGGTTGTGGAATTGCTGTCCTTGGAGATGCTCAAAACCCAACTGGATATGGCTCTCAGCAACATGATCTAGTTGGCCCTGTTTTGATGTTACATCTTTTGAAGTACCTATTATATTGCCAAAGAGGAAACTAGCAAATGAAAAATGGCAGCTTGATTGAAGACATTATCTTGGGCCACATCATCGGCTTGGACTATTTGATTTTAAGTTCTGTGTATTGTTCTTCAGTAATTAAAAGTTCAATATGGTTATTTTTAAGAATGAAATGGCAGAGTTCCCCTTTTATGATTGAGATTAGATTTAAGCCAATTTTGAATGCTTTTAGCATTTAACTTTTTTAATTGTTTTGCTTTTGACTGAATGTTGACATTTTGCCAAATCTCAACTTGTAACTGTGCTGTCATGATCATCACAGAAACTGTGAATAGAAGAGACCTTATTGGATTATGGGATTTGTAGTTCAGCCATGAAAGCTGGACTATTAGGAAGATTTGGTGTGTTAGCCCTCCAGCCAGTCATTCCCTGATTTACCAGAATGACTACTGGATCTACAGAAGAGGTTATCTTTCAGTGTTGAAAAAAAAAATATTTACAATGAAGTAGATATTTATTCACAGTCACCACAGAGTTTTTCTCAGTAGAGCTGCAGTTTAAGAAAAATCAAAAGTTGGGCTCTCCTAAGACAAAAGTAATAAGGATTCAGAGAAATTAATTCCCCTCTGAATATATCCATCAGCTGGATTTCAGAGTAGTGAACTGTTAGGATTTCCTCCCTGAATACGACCGTATTAGACCTAGGCAAATTTACTTGCTTTCAAAAGCCCAAATTCTTAAAAGATTTAAGCACCTGCAAGCATCAACAAACAACTGATGTTAATTACTAAATATCTCAAAAACATCCCCTGCTGTCTGTAGTTACAGAATTGGTGCAGTCAGCTGCCAGGAGTCACCAGACAGATCTGCGGGGGCGGGGGGTGTTGTAAACTTTGCATATGCTCAGAAGAGAAGTCCATTTATTTCTGTATAATCCTTCTGGGTTTAGGAGGTTTTTCTCCTTTTGTCTATAGGAAATCTTTACATTTGGCTAAACATTTGTTTTGTTAATTTGTTTTATCCCCTCTTAATATATGTCCTGTGAGCTACTGAAAGCCAACTGTAAGTACAGACATAAGTCAAGAACAGAAGAAGGCTGTTCAATGTGTGTCCACAGTATCAAAATACGAGTTTTGACTCACTGCATAAAGGACTTTGTTGATAGTCACTGTTCTTGGACTCGCCAGTCTTGAGAGGACTACTTCCTTGTGCTGCCCACTGCTGTAGCAATGCAAAGCTGATAAAATTTGTGCAGGAAAAACCTCCAACCCTTCCTCGTCAGGGCCAGCACAGCTGGGTCCTCAGGTAAGCAGCCAAGCTGCAATTTTCCCTGTGGCTCTCGCAGTAAAATCTGGCTCTAGCAGTCTGTGTAGGAAGGTCCCACAAGCCTGTAGAAAGGTGATTCTGAAATTGCCACCTGAAGTTAAGAAATACTAAAAACAGGTTTCCCAAAATCTGGAGCACATAACTGTGCATAAATTTTGTAGACAATTTTTTACTTCTTAGTTTTGTAGCATGTAGGTAACACTTTTTCCACAAAATTACAAGCTCTGAAGCTGAGTGCAATCAATGAAATAAGCTGTCATTTACAAGTAACTTTGCACATCTTTCTGGGTTTGGATAGAAGAGAACAACTGCATATCAGTACATAGTTTTCACATTCAAGCTTTCAAGAAGAAGCTATTATTTATTCAGTAAAATAATCACTTTAGAATCTTCATAAGCATGTTTTGAATGCAAGGAGAACCCCAATGGGAAAGGGGCCCCAGGAAAAGAGCGGTGTTACATCTGGTTGGTCTTGACTGTGGTTACCATGTTTGTGCCTGAAGAGGGGAGGAGGTGGGAGATAGGTAACTGTTATCTGAAAGGTGATTAGAAAAGAGCCCATTTAGATTTTGCGAGGCACTTCACTATC
This sequence comes from Gymnogyps californianus, assembly GCF_018139145.2. Classification (NCBI taxonomy): domain Eukaryota; kingdom Metazoa; phylum Chordata; class Aves; order Accipitriformes; family Cathartidae; genus Gymnogyps; species Gymnogyps californianus. The sequence goes on along the minus strand of NC_059476.1, from coordinate 389,864 downwards.
TCAGCAGTATTTGGGACTTCAGAATTTCACGAGGACTGTCTGTTCACAGTGACTTGGATAAATACGTCCAGCAAGTCTCTTCGGAAGGCAGTGCTTTAGGAGAGGCTTAGGAGAGCGATACCCCTGAACAGCGGGGATGCTCTGCTATGGCTGGCACTTTATTCGTAATAAGGAGTTGCAGTCTTTTGCTACAAAATCATTGCCATCATTATTTAGGCCTGTCTGGTGCAATATTCATTACCAGACAACATTAGCCTAGCCCCACATTCATTGTTAACAGTGAATAAATAGGATGCAGAATCATGTCTTTTTGTGGGAGGTTGTAATTTATGGCAGTGGCTTACGAGTGGTGCTGAAAAAATCCTTTTGCTGTATCATAAGTGCCATATGTTGGCATGAGCTGATTTGTGGCTTTCTCGCAGACGTTGAAGTTTTGATAAATGTAATGTTTTACCATTATTTAAATTCCCCTTAACTTTTATAGAAATATTGGGTGGGTTGGCTCAGCAGGAGAAATAGCTTTCTAGCAGATCTCATTCATTTTAATTTGATGTAAATCTCTGATGACATTTTACAGTTCAGGTAAAATTACAAAGAAGCCAAGACATTTGTGCATAGACAGTAAGAATTTGCTGGTTTAGGCTAAGCATAAATACAGTTGTAAAGCTTTCCTAATTTGTTATCTTTCATCTATAAACAACTACCAGGGTTTATATTAATTTTACACATAAGTTTATAACTACTGCAGGACCAAAAATACAAATAATTCCAGGATTTATAAGAGACACAATATATGTTTTCAGGTTACCTCAGTTGGTGCGTAGTGCTTATTAGCTACAGCATATGGATGAACTTGGTTTTGTTTTGTTCTCTGTACGTTTCACTTTCACAGTAATCCTTTACTTAAGGTGACTGATTCTTATTTGCTTATTTTTCAGTGCAAGTGGTCCAGAAAAGGTTTCATTCGAACGAGATGGTGTATTACTGATTGGTAAGTTGCATCTTTAAGTTATTTCTGATTATGTGTATGTTATGTATGTTTTTGTTAACAACTATTTCAAAGAAGGTATTCGTATGTATAGATTGGTCTATTCATAGAACAGATTGGTTCCAAAACAGTTGCTTTGCTTTATTATTTATTGAACACATAATGCTCAGTAAGTTGTAATGATGCATAACAAAATGGAATGTTAATGTTCATTTGTATGTGCAATTAGCATGGGATAATTCAGGTCACACGCAACCTCTCAGTCAAGCATGATCAGCAAAGCTTGGTGTCTGTGACCAAGGCCACCGGAGTCACAGTGTGGAGCTAAAGGCGTCCCCCCACCACTGCTCCCCATCATGCCTGATAGAGCCGAGGCTCTACAGCGTCTCACCTGGGTCAGATGCCTGTGCCTGGGTGTACGCAGCCCTCACCTCTGGGATTTCTGAGGAAAGAGAATGTTCTCTATGAACTCTTTAAGCCAGCCCTTTAAGCCCAGTCCATTTTCCAGTGAAGTCATTGGAGGGACTCTATTTTTAAGGAATGCAGCTTTTTAAAACCAGTTCCTACTATGTTACTTTTACTGGAACAGAACTTTTTATTTGTCGTATTCAGGTCAGGATTCCCATTTTAAACCCAAGGCATGGTCCTGTTCTCTGTGAGGTTGCTTATTTTCATCCTAGAGCAGAATAAAGCACCTGGCAGCCCAGCACTCACTAGCAGGGTTTGATGGAGGGGCAGCAGAGAGCAGGCAGCACACCTCTTATCTGTGCGCTCGTAGACTGCTGAGGAAACATCCCACCCAGCAAGACTTAAATAAGTTCTATGTAACCTGGCTGTCGTCAAGGCAGAGAGAGTTCCTCATAAGATGTGCTGTGAAAACTTACAGAAGAAACAAACATTTTTTGCTCTTGGGATCATCCAACAGCCTAAAGAGGTGGGGGCTGAGGGGAGCAGGCAACTATATGAAATTAGAAGTTGAACATCATTGTGATGTTACACGCTAGATCACTGTCTTTGGAAGAAGCAGTGCCAACTAGTGTTGACAAGAGGTGTATCTCATAACTGAAGCTGTTTACTATCCGTGTTTGAAAATGTTATCTTTAATAACAATAATAGTAGTAATAGTAGTGGTGTATGTTGGGGAGAGGAGCTGATTGTGCAAAACACTGTACCTGAGAGAGCTTGAAAATTTTCTTGGTCTTAACACAAGGAGAGCTCAATAAACCCACAGATGGTTCAGATTTCTCTAGTCCTACCTGGAAACCTGACCATACTTTTTCACCATTTAGTCATAGTTTTGGCCTTTACTGCTTATTTATGTTATAGTCACCTAAATGTATGTGAATGTTCAACATTTTTCCCTTCTTCCTGTGGTCGTTTCACGTCTTAAAACTGTAAATCTGATTTTAAAGTCTGATGAATGTTCACACAGGCTGACTTTTGAGTGCTGAACAGTGTTGTTGCTTGTTTGCGTAAACATGTTTATTGGATTAAGCAAACAGTTTGTGAAAAATGAACAAGCAGCAGGTTTTCTCCTTTTACAGACTTTTGACCCAGAAATCAGGCAGGCAGCTATGGGATAATGTAGGTTCTTGTTAATTGTTGCAGATCCATATGACATGGCATGTGATTCCAGCAGCGGAGATCTGCAGAAGTGGGTATTTAGCACCAATTGCTAATCTGGCCTTTCCTCTTATATTACGACTTTTCCAGGTTCTGTCTCTCCTATCCTCTTGGATTTCCTCTTTGCAGATAAGAAATGTGAATTTACTTTTAGGCCTTTCTGAGAAAAAAATGTTCTTCAGAGATAGTTTTAAAGGAAATGTTTTCTTGCAGGTTGATATTAAAAAAGGATAGTTCTTGGAAGGAGCAGTCTGTAGCTAGATGTTCTGATCAGATAATATACTATGCTTATATTTCCTAAGGGTATATTGGGAAGTAAGGCTGAGGAGGCTCACGGCTTTTTCTGGTCTGTAATGAGGTGAGCTATGGTGGTAGTTTTGTGTCTGGAACAGTCTGCGATTATGATCCACATGATCTAACAGGATCTCAAATGTTTCTAATGAGAAGTTGAAGGGGTAAGTTACTGTGAACAATTTCTGGAGAATGAAAGTGAAATATTATGGGAAATACAGGGGGTTAGAAAATGCAGCTAATTAGGTCTAAGTGCATAGTGAGTCTGTTCATGGGCTAGTAAGTGTTTAAACCCAGCCTATGTGCATATGCACATGAACAGAGTTATGGCCATTTTCATAATCATGACTTTTGATCTATACATTTCTACATGCTAATAGTTCAATAAAAATGTAGCCAGGAGACTGTAGCCAGTTAATACTTCTGTGTGAATCCTTGAAGGGAGCTATTAATTTTCCCTGCCTAGGAAAACTTCATTATAGAATGTACCTCATGCCAAAAACAGAGGGCTTCCAAAAACCCAAAAAAGTAACCTTAAAAGATTTTGGAGAACTGTTCTCTTTTTCCTCCTCTGTGATTCAGTGATCTGCCCCAGTTGAGTTCCTCTGAGAATCCAAATTTTACACATCCATTATTCTTCATTAGCTTATCTTTAGTGTGAATGAAGAAATAAGGAATTTTGGGGCACTCAGAGATTTCATTTTAAGAAAAAACGAAAGAGAACTACTTAACTACATGCACCTTTTTTTTGCCCCCTTTTTTTTTTTAGTATCTTGAATATAAGGGAGGGGGGTCGTATTTATTTCTATTCCAATAGTTCTTAGTGTTATTGTGTTAATAGGTGCAAGATAGTGCCCTGAATGCGTTACAGTCTTAAATACAGTTTACATATATAGTTTATATTTGGTAGGGAGGATGGAGTAGAGAATACATTTATAAAATGTAGGTATGGCACCAACCTGGGAATGTTTGCAAGTGTATCAGAGGTCAGAATCAGCAATGAAAATTGTTTTGCTATTTTAGAGAAAGTAGGATCGCAAGATTAAAGCCAGGGAAGTGCAGAGCATTCCACTTTGAGAGGAGAATTCAAAAGCACAAATACAATATTGGGAATAACTGACTCATTACCCATACTGTAGAAAATGATCAAGGGAGAAGAAATTCAATAGGTTCATAATTATCTTAATGAGATGTGTTAATAGATACATCATGTGAAGGACATGAAGGGGGGAAGGTACGGTAATTATTTAATTGAGTGCTGCCAAGGCCTTTGATAGGCTACTCTGTCTTGTTTTGAGTGCTGTGCTTTAGGTAAGCTGGAAGAAGAACAGGAGAGTCAAGAATGGTAGGAGTATTTGAGTAGGAGTTGAAAAAATTTGGCTCACCACATCTGGGAGACCGGTTGCTGTCTGTCTCCCCTGCAAAAAGGGCGGAAGGAAATCAGTTTCATTTGCAGAAAAACACGTAATATGATGAAAGTTTTAATTTAAGGACAGGGAAATTGTAGGTGGAAGGTCCTCCGTTAGCAAATATTAGGAACAAGGAGTTTTTAGGCAGATGGGGATGGATTATAGATACCTTCACACAGGAGGTGAGTTCTTGACATGAGGTCTCTCCCTGTCCTACAGGGATTCTTTCTGTTCATCCTTCAGACAGGAATGGACATCTCGAGCCATCCTCTCCAGATTATGTTTTGTAGTTATGTACTAATTATATATCTTAATACGAAGGTTAGTAGGACTACTTTATCATCACTGTGAGTTCATTCAGGAAGATACACTGTTCCCAGTAGCCAAAAAAACCCCACCAGTATCTTTGGAAGAGGCCTTCGTGCCGGCTGCTTGGTGACCTGTGTATCTTTATCGTGCATTCGCTGTTTCGACTGCCATGACTTGCTGTGTCCAGATCTGTTCCCTGACTCTGTCACGATCTGGGGAATCTCCCTGTGCACAGCTTGGAGTTTCTGCTTGATACCTTTCTCTGCCAAAGTCTATTCCCATGTTCTCGCTGGCAGGCTGCAAACTCCTTTTTGAACGTGAAGTATGTTTGCCTTCTCTGTTGTTTTTTATCTCCACACTGCGAGATGTCTGTGCACAGGACTAGTAATGCAAAGTCGGTATGATTTAGCCATTTGTTCAAATTCAAAATGCTTGGCTCCTATAAAGGGAAAAACTGTTTTTTAAATCTGCAATCCCAGGCAAGGTAATACAGTCAGATGATGGGGCTGAGCTGTGGTTCACCTCACAAAGGGGACTGAAAACTCACTAAATGGACCTTTCATTAGCAGTAAGGCCAAGGGAGAGGGAAGACACTGAGAGGACATTCAGTGGATTTTTCTGGGAAGAGGCAGCTTGAAATCCATAGATGGCTCTGGGCTAAGCCCAAATGGTGTTCGTCAGTGAAGCAGAGAAATGAGAACATGTGCTTTATTGCTTTATCTAGTAGCATCTCTGCATTTAGCGTGTCCTAAGGTGGAGAATGCATGGGTTTGGAGCCCTTCGCAAAATCATTGGTATGTGTTTGCAGCTACTATTCGAGATAAGAGCTGCCGAAAGGGGGTATAGCCACAAAATATACAGTGCCTGGAAGAGCAGTGCATGGCTGAGGAGCATTTCTGTGGCCGTCAGCATTGTTTCAAGGGATCTCGGACAGGAAAACCAAGAACCCGCATGTCTGTGAAGGGAAGCTGACAGAGATCCTTTGTCCATGGAGTATGTCTGAGCTGCTGAGGACAGGAACAGTACTGAAGTATACTTGGACAGAGAGCTTAGAACGGGTCTAGTATGACCGCCCCCATCCTGCCTAAAAATGTCAGTGAGACTGGACATTTATTAGAGCTGTGGGAATTTCATTTTGCCTCCATTCTTCCCATGATGTCTTTTCGCATTTAAGTGTTGGCTACTTTCAATCAGCTACAACCAAACTTTGTCAGCATTTTTTCTAAATGTGAGAATAAAGCATTTTAAATAGCTGCGTTTCTTATAACAGTCCTCTAGGACAGACTTACTTCTACTCTGGTATGTAATTTCTGTTTCTTCATAGTTTAAAAAAAGTTTAAAGAAATCTATTCAATTATACCCATGAAATTTTTTACCCTTGTCAGTCCAATGCTAGTGTAATTATTATTATTAGTGTTCATGGAACCCACCCATAATGTATTTTTTGAAACACTAACCAAAATTGTGCCCTCAAAGTGAAGTGCAACAGCGTTTTTGGCACATAGCAGTATTATGCATGTAGGAGCTAATGGGGCACGCTACTTTCTGGAGGTGCTGGAGGGACCTCCTTTCCAAAACGTAACATTGTCAATGCTGTCCCTTAAGTATCGCTTTTGGAACTTCATAGGAGACACCTTTTCTTCAGTTTCTCAATGCAGTGTGCAGGAATTCCTGCACACGCTGGTTTGTTTGAGGGGTTTTTGTTAGGGAGGTGGTGAGGTGGTGGTGTTGCTAAATCTGTGTGAAAAGAGTATTCCAAGTTTTCTGGTTTCATTGTGATTCACCACGTCCCATCACCAAAAGAGCTTAATAGCAAAGCAATGAGATGATATAGTTTTTAAAAATGCAGACCAGGTCTCTAGGACACAAAAAGCCACAAGCAGCATGCCAGCTTGGCCGTGACACCTGGATAGCTTTCTGTTTGCCACTCAGATGTGTCCTGTCTGTCAGCAGTGGGAAACCAGCGTTCAGAAAGACAGTTTGCCTTCCAGGTGACTCCCAGCACACTAGAAGTGACACCACGTATGTGATTAACATAGGTGACAATAGGAAATTCCTCTGTCTCCGTGTGTTTATAACAGAAAATTCCTTCTATGTGAGGGTTTTCTGCCACAGCGAAAAGTGGGATTGTGTGAAGTGATTTAAGGTACAAGAAGACAGTTGCATACAGGTACATTGTAAGGCTAGCAGTATTATTATTGTTAAAAATACTGTTATCAGCCAAAGTCAGCCAAGTGTTGTGCAGTGTCATAGCAAATTCCAGTCCCTGTGTCAAGGAACTTAGGCACTAGCACTGAATAGGATATAGTTATAAATAGCTGTCGCAACAAATGGACGGGAAAACAGGGTGGACACATAGTGATCATAGGAAGTCATGGACCTGCTAGAGTGGGTCCAAAGGAGAGTCTGAGCGATGGAACACCTCTTGTGTGAAGAAAGGCTGAGAGAGTTGGCGTTGTTCAGCCTGGAGAAGAGAAGGCTCAAAGGAGACTTTATTGCAGCCTTTCAATATAGAAAGGGGTCTTACAAGATGGAGAGAGACTTTTTACCAAGGTCTGTAGTGACAGGACAAGGGGCAATGGTTTTAAACTGAAAGAGGGCAGGTTTAGACTGGACATAAGGAGGGGATTTTTTTACAATGAGGGTGCTGAGGCACTGGCACAGGTTGCCCAGAGAGGCTGTGGATGCCCCATCATTGGAAGTGTTCAAGGCCAGGCTGGATGGGGCTTTGAGCAGCCTGGTCCAGTGGAAGGTGTCCCTGCCCATGGCAGGGGGGTTGGACTAGATGATCTTTAAGGTCCCTTCCAACCCAAACTGTTCTATGATTCTATGATTTAGCTTTTATGCAGGGGGCAAGAGAAGGTATTTCTGTTTCACAGGGGTTTGAAGTTGGTTTCATTGATTAAGAAGGAACTTCCAGAATATCCCTATTTCTCTTGTCCTCAACCAAACCAAAATCCATAGATTTTCCATAGAAGCAATATGATTCTTTTCAGAAATCTCTTCTGTCGGTCTTTGGCCATCCCACAAAGCAGACACTGGGCACTGTAACAGCAGTCCTCGACTCCTGCATGTTCCTCCTGGAGGGCAGAGCTCCCAAAGCTGAGACAGCGTTTACCCCTTGGGATTATTTCCTTCTAGAGTGCATTGCCAGCACTTGGTAGGGGATGCCGATGCGGTGGGCTTTGGCTGAGCCAGCCAGGTGAAGGGACCGCTGTCTGACTCCCTGCCTCACTGCAAAGTAGCAAAGGATGAGTTAATACACCTGTCTTTCAGGTTAGGCAGGAAAGCTGTGAAATTTTACAAATTTTACTGATTTTCTGAGGCTAGCTTCTCATCCAGGTCTTATGAGGAGCGGCCGAGGGAACTGGGGTTGTTTAGCCTGCAGAAAAGGAGGCTGAGGGGGGAGACCTCATCGCTCTCTACACCTACTTGAAAGGAGGTTGTAGCGAGGTGGGTGTTGGTCTCTTCTCCCAAGTAACAAGTGATAGGATGAGAGGAAATGGCCTCAAGTTGCTCCAGGGGAGGTTTAGATTGGATATTAGGAAAAAATTCTTCACTGAAAGGGTTGTCAAGCACTGGAACAGGCTGCCTGGGGAAGTGGTTGAGTCACCCTGCCTGGAGGTATTTAAAAGACGTGTAGATGTGGCACTTAGGGACATGGTTTAGTGGTGGACTTGGCAGTGTTAGGCTTACGGTTGGACTCGATGATCTTAAAGGTCTTTTCCAACCTAAATGATTCCATGATTCTATGATCCTGCAGGCACAGTCCGAGTTAAACAGCCTGTGTCCTCTTCCCGACTCAAAGTGGTGTGCAGGTTGACCACTATTATCTTGGCATTCTCCACACAGGGACAGATAAGGAGTTGCAGTGATATGATTTAGCCTTTAATGTCAGTAAAATTCTCCTGTCAGTAGCTTTTCATTTTGTTTATTGCAAAGCTACAGTTCTACTAGGTATTTAGCTACAGCTTTATAAACTTGAAGTTGTTTGTTTACACATTCAATTTTGTTTTAAAAATATTTTAGTGAGAGGATACTGCTTGATTTCTGTGAATTGTAACTGACAAATTGCTTTTCATTTTCATATTATGCATATTTTAAGCAGAAGCCTAGATGCAGTCTTACCTGTGGATGAGTTGTCATAAGTTTGATGATAGTCTTTGACAATTTTCTGATGATGATAGCTTAATTTGTACAGTCTGTGTGAGTAAATATTAAGGTAATGTAAGAGAGAATACAGTAAGTGTTATTATGTTGAATGCTTTGCTGATGCAACAAATGTTTTTTTCTTTTATCCTGAATCATTTTATTTTTTTCCTTTTTTTGTCATAGTGCCTTTGACTTGGTAAACATTCATCTTTTCCATGATGCTTCCAATTTAATTGCTTGGGAAACAAGCCCATCGGTTTACTCAGGAATACGGCATAAGGCTCTTGGCTATGTACTTGATAGGTACGTATTAGCCTTTACTAGCCTCTTTCAATATTCTGTGTTCATAAGCAGCGTATAAAAGGTGTTTCAAAAGGCACACTCAGAAATGTAGAGGTTTTTATTCTGTGAACTGAAAATGGTCACTTCTTATCAGAGTTTTCTAGACGGTGCCAATTACAGATCAGTTTATGACACTTACTCTTATAAGGTAAATTACTGAGATTGGAGAACCTCTCTGAAGTCACCGGAACTTGTAGAGTAGAAAGCAGGTTTATTTTTTAAATGTATTAGTTAGATTAGCTTCTTTTTAGTCTGCGTGGAGTCTAATAAAGCTGCCATTCAAGTATGTTTTCAGTTACAGAATAATTCTGGTTGGAAGGGACCTCTGGGACTCTCTTGTTCATCCTCCTGCTCAGAGCAGGGCTGACTTCAGCATCAGATCAGGTTGTTCAAGGCTTATCTAGCTGAGCTTTGAAAAGCTCCACGCACGGTGATTTGCAGCCTCTCTGGGCCACCCACTACTGTGTTTGGCTACCCTCATTGTGAAACTTTTTCTCCCTAATATCCAGTTGGAATTTCCCTCAAAGCAGTTTGTGTCCATTGCCCCTCATCTTTTGGTGTGCATTGCTGAGAAGAGAATGGCTCTGTCTTTACTGTAGCTAACAAATAGATAAAGCCAGCAACAAAATCCTACCATAGCCATCTTTTCTGTAAACTGAACAGATCTAGCACTTTCAGCCTTTCCTCGTAAGTCACGAGCTCCAACCCCCTCAACATTAAACCCTGTGGTGTTTTAATCTCAATACTAGCTGAGTGCAGTAGGCAGCTAATCTTTTTCAAGCAGCAACACAGCATTTGTGTGCAGTCATCACTGTTATTAATAACATCATGGTTTATAATGGTGTTACAGAGTTGATTCATCTGATGGGTGGCACAATACAGGGGATAGTCCCAAAAATACCCAACAATTTACAGCTGCCCTAATTAGCAGTCATAAAGTCAGGAAAAAAGACAGCTTTTTCTTGAGTAAGAAAAAATTATTTCTGCATGGGCATACGTGTATTGGCAAAGTAAATAGGTGTTTCTCTTACGAGGTACTGCTTGACTTCACGTTTGCCTGAGAAATAGAGCTTTAAAGTGTCTCTTCAAAGCAGCCATGGCATACACTGCGATCTGTGGCATGAGATGGTGCTTAAAACAAACTGCTTAGGCTGGAAAAAATAAAAGCAGAGCACTTTATGTGCTCTTTTCCTGCTCCGATCCCTGGTGTCCAGCAGCCCACGGCAGCGTGCAGCCTGCCAGGGCTGCCTCCAACAGCGGTGCCACGGCTGCCGGCGCGTGCCAGGCTCAGAGAGCTCTGCAGCGAGATTGCAGACGAGCGCGGGACTGCTGCTGCCCTTCCCCATAGCGAAGCTTGGGCAGGGGTTGCTTGGCTGGTCTTGCTGTGGGGCACCGAGTGCTGCGGCGTGGGAAGTGCCAGCCCAGCCGGCGGGTGCCGAGCCCCGTCCCGCCGCCCAGCACAGGCCAGCGGTGGGTGCAGGGTCGGTGAGGAGGGCTAGCGCATTGCGGCTAGCTGAAGGGAGGAGAGCAAGTGCCTGGGACTCGTGGGGAGTCGTTGCTCAACACGACTTAGACCGTGGTCAGGGGGGCTGAGAGGAAGGACGGGTTCGATGTGTCTCTTCCTTCTGGCATTTGCCTGCAGCCTTCCCTGTGTACGGCAAATGCAGTGAGGAATTCCCCACCGACAAGTAGCTGTTTACTCTCGTGACTCTCTCTGGCAGCAACCTAGAAGTTAAAGACACTCCTGAACCAAATTAAGTTATGCGTTGAAAAATATCTTTGCGTATGCAGTGTTGTCATTTTGCCCTATGTAGATTTTCACTGAAAAAGGTTCTGAAATGTGGAATGGAGTATAAATACCTTTTCAATCACGTTCTGTCCAAAGTTTTATCTTATTTAAAGACAGGCAGACATTTTAGCAAGAGAGACTGCTTTTTCTGCTATGTCTAAAGAAGTGCTTTTCCTGTGCACCCCAGCAGAGGGCTAAGTAGGAATTTCTCCAAAATAGGCATTTATTTTCACTTTTGGGGGTGATACAAGGATGAAGAGGAAAAATCCAGTGTGTCTTCTCTTGTATCACTTGTGAAACCTGTTCAAATAATCAGAAAACACTGGAGGCACTTGGAAGGTTTGCAAATAGGTAGCATGCAGTGGTTTATAAAAGATCCCTTATTTAGGGGGCAGAGACGCAGTAAGATCAGGATCTACTCTCAGTGCAGTCTGAGACGCAGATTTTTGAGTTCTGTTACATAGAGCAGTGTGGGAAAGGCCTATTTTTATTTCATTTTTTCTTGGCTCCATTGGTCTCCCTTCCTTTTCTTACGCTTTGCATGAGGGAACTTTAGCAAACCTGTATAAACCTTTTGCATTATTTATTGCACGCTTGCTTACAGCATACAGTGTGCTTCATTAGCTAATTTTGGCTTTGGACCTCCCACGATGCCCTGGCAAGGGTAAGGTAATAAGACTGTAGTATTAGTGTCAGCTGTGGGTCAGAGATGTCATGATGGTATATCATTAAAATGTGACACTGCCAAAAACTGCCCCAACTCCCCTGTCCTTAGAAAAGAAAACCTTCGATTTTAGGTTGCACACTACTACTGTGAGCTTGCATTCAGATGAATTGTTCATTTTGAGAGAGCAGCCAGCCGCAGATCCGGACCTCCATAGTGAAATGATGGGCTGACTCGCACAAAAGGGGAGTTCTGTAAGAGCAGTGAATAATGGGAAACCCCTTTCATCGGCATTGCTAACCTTTTGGCAGCCACCAGCAAACTCTATTCTGATCTGCTGATTGGGGAGGACAATACACTGAAGCTCACTTTGAATGAATGCTACCACCAACAGTGTCCCCATTCAGAGGGTTTTGGGAACCATCTTTGACCATTGTCTGCCATCACTCCTTCAGACAGTAGGAAAAGGGAAAGTGAGAGCGTCTATAGGGGGAAAAGTACTTCTTTTCTTGGCTTTAATCTCTCTTTAAAGCTTCATAGATCTACATTTCCAGCTGAGCTACTGGAACTATGCAGTGTCAGATAAATACAGAAGAGAGAGGTTTCAAGCTGAGCTTTTAAATCCCCTTATCTGCATGAACTAATAATGCAGATTTAGTGCTGTTAAAAACAGAGACTGATAAGTCTTTTCCTTTAAAGCCTTTAAACTGCTAAAGAGCATTTAACAGCAATGCAGTTCAAACCCGGTGAACAATACTGAGAAGGAAAACAGTTTAATGAGCTAAACCTTCACTGAATGAAACAGAAACACCTTCTCACAGTTGATTTAGGTCACTGTGGGAGTAAGTGAAAGCGCAGTTCTGTTCACGCTGCATCTTCATAAACGTGAATTAAGTACAGCCTTTTCATGTAAGGTAAAAGCTATCACAGGAGTTTGAAACACAAAAAAGAAAAGAGTTTGCAAATAAAGCTCAAATGAATTAGTTTTAACTGTTAAAATCATCAGGGAAGTTGGTTGTCCCAAAATTGTTTTAATGCAGAGGCACGAAGCTGTGCAACATCTCTAAATTATTGAGAAGGGGAGGGGAGGGTTAGGGGGGAAAAAACCAAAGGAAAAAGTGTCAAGTGAATGATTTAAAGTTGCTGCTAAAAGTTTTCTCCTGAGGGAATCTATTAATAATCATAATAATATGTTTTGGGAGTAGAAAGGTTTAATCTTACAATGGTGTTCTGCAGTGATTTAGCTTTAACAATGTTAAAAATTAATTATATAGCGAGAAGAATGGTTTTAAAGACAGCTAGCTGGTATGTGCTGAGCCAGATTGTTTTTAGCATTTGCCATTTAGCAAGTGTGAAGAAAATGTGGTGTTAGACTCTTTAAAGAGTGAGAGAGCTGGAATTACACTGGTGTTAAGCAAATATTTGCTTGTATATTTACAAATACATATACAGTGCATATGTAGAAAATCGGTGTGTGTAATGCGTCTTTGTCAATGCTAACGTAGACCCAAACTAAATTCCCAGAAGTCAATTACGTTGTTCCAGATAGACACTGATACAGTCAAAACTGAATTTGCTTTATAAATGAGAATAAGAACACCTGCTTTATATTTTGTGGGGCAAAAAAATTCTTCCAGGCGCATTTTGGATAATTCCCATGTACAATTTAGCCCCGTTTGCATAATACTTGCATTTTTTGTATTTTCTAAAGTTGGAGGGTTTAAGCTATACATGACAGTAAGAAAGGAAAGGTAGTTTACATTTTAGTTTAGTCTTTCATACATCTGCTGTAATTAATGCTTGTGCATATGTCATATTAATTAATCATATTGGCATATTAGTCATGTCCTTTAGACACTTACTGGGGAAAAGTGTCTACTGAATTTAATAGCCTGGCTAGGGAATGAGTAGAAGCTGTAGGATAGGGTCCTTTAAAAGTATTAGAAGAGAGTTTGCGAAGGACAAGGACGTGAGATGTTAGCCTGATCCTGTGGTTCTTGGTGTGCCAGCCATTTAAACTTCCTGAAATTATCTAGAGCATTCAGATCCATAAAATGAATGTGTTTTTTTTTAAAGAAAGTGACAGTGCTCTTCTGTTTTCCTATTGAAATGTTCCCTGGCCTAGTTCAACAGAAACATTTTTACATTACAACTGTGAAATCTTGGCATAAAGCTCCCCTTTGTGCCCTTCATTATTTTCTCACAAATATAGTCCATTGTCACATAGCTGAAGTTAATTTGATCAACATTGGGACATTTAACTTTTATGTCCGGTCAAAGGAGCTGTTTCATGCTCATTTTGGGTATTCAAAAGAAATGATTGCCAGAAAAATAATGTTACTATTAACAATTCAGAGCAATTAGTTTCCCAGGGAGAGGCGATGTGATGCACCGGCTCCACACAACTATTCTTTGTCATTTTATGGATGCTCATCAGTCAACTGTCACATCTTCTCAAAGACCCCTCCAATCTAAATGTTTCTCTTTGGGCTTTTCCCAGAACTAGCAGCTGAATGAGCAAAAGAAAAGCCACTTAGTTTCTAGGCAAAGGAAAACTTCACTCTAAAGATCTGTGTCATTTGAGAAGATCCTAGGAGTAGCTCGCTTTTAGGAGGTTTTGGATTTTTTTTTATTCTATTTATTTTTTGCAACAGTGATTTTAACATCAAGTGAAAACTCTCTGTAATCATGTGCCTTCAAACGTTTAGAGTGAAATTTCTGTGTATTCAGATAGAATGCACTCCCAGGGCAAATAAACCTTCCATCCAAATGTCGTCTAACAAAGGTTTAAAACCCTAGATCACATTCAAAAAGACAGCTTTTCATTAAACACCCTGAGGCTCATCTCATTAATATTCAGTCATCCTCCCCCTTTAAACTAAGGTTAAGTGCTCTCAAAATTAGCGTGTTTGTATAATATGCTCTTTAAAGAGTAAATCCAGCAAAATTGTCTTGTTACTTTCAACCTGTCAAATACAGTCAGAGACACTTTTTCCTTGCTTCTTCTTTTTCTGCTGGCTCGAGCTTTTGTATGTTTGATGCAGTTGTCAAAAATTCAACTCATATGTCCTTCCGGTTTACACAAACACATTTTGAATTTTATTTAGGTTGTATTTTTAGCAGAAAAATAATTTTGTACTTGTATGCATTGTAATGGAAAATAGACATGATTATAATTCTAAGGACACAATAAATGCATTTCCATAATAAGTGAATGATGATTTCTGGTAGTCCTAGTCAGTAATTTTGCCCTTATTCTGTTATTTTCAGCATTTGGGGCTCTTTTTTTTCTTTTCTTTTCTTTTTCTTTTTCTTTTTGGCATTAATTAGTAACTGAACAGGTTATTAACAAATTTGCAGCATTTATTATTCAAATTGTAAATTAAAGATCTATTGTTTCTCTCATGATAAAAAGAAATCTGTATAAACAATAGCAGGTTTGGAAGCAAAAATCTGACTGGAGAATCAGCAATCCAAAATCCAGAACTTTAAGAACTTGCAGGTGTCACACTGAAAGGTGTCACTAAAAAAAAAGAAGTGTGGATACACTAAGTCACTCTGCGCTTTGTCTGCCTAATGTGAATAGAATTGTGGCTCTTTCAGAAGAAATGCTGAAAATAAAAGCTCTGAGGTTTCCTGGAGGGGTTTTCCACAGTTGTTTTCACAAAAGCAAACTCACTGTCCTATGGTGTGGACCGCAATAAGGGATTGCCAAGTCTGCTTGTGAGCTGGGGCCACTTTTGGCGGCACTCTAAGCCTCCACCTCATCTTTCATAAGGGCTTTACTCCTTTTTACCTATTTTCCAGTAATAAGTTCTCATGGAGCTGCCTCAGTTGGCTACCATGTCTTTCTAGTAGAATATAACTGATGTAACTGCAGGCTAGATTGGAAGTATTGTAAAAAAATACCACTCCCAGGAGAATTTGTGTAATTAAACACAGACAATTGAAGAAAGAGAAAATGCCTCTTAAAAAAGAAATTGCTGCAAATAACTTGTTGCCTGCTTGATTTTGCTCTGAAAATGGTTTTATATGAGAATGTGCAGAGTGCGTCACATTTCTCATTGAGTTATATTTCTCTTTTTACTGTAATTTGTTCCTTAGAGAGTCTGGAGCTAGATAAAGAGCAGTCATTAGTGTCTAGCTAAAGGTGACACTCACATCAGCATTCATTGTGGTTTGTGTCTTTTGAAATGTTCTATCGTATAGCCATATAATCTTCCAGGATGGCTATGATTCAATTAAGAAGAATCTATATGGGCTGTTGATCCAATTTTTATTCATTTGCAGAGAAATGAAAATAAATTGCTATTGTGATTTTATTTACAATGCTCGCTGTAAGATGATGCTATGAGCTGATAGTTATAAAACGGAGAAATGGTTGAAAGAGCTCCGTTCTGCTTCCGTTTGAGTCTATGGGCACTAAATGAATAACCATCTTTCAACATTTTTACTCCCGTAAGAAGGTAGGATCACTATGTGAGAAGGTTGTTGTCTCTGAGTCTTGTATTCTGTGTCCTGGAAAGACACATATTCTTCCTAACAGGTAAAGAACCAGATGCAAGTTAGAGCATTTTTAGCTGCTTGTCTGTCTGTACAAGTGCTGAAGTAGTTGTAGTTGGACTTGGCAGATGTTCTTCATGGACTGGCGGGTAACTAGCTGTAACTGCTTCACCTTTTATGAAAGCTTCTTTATCTTTCTTCTGTCAGTGTAGGGTTTAAGATGCAGCTAAGATGATTCAGTTTCTCACTCCAAAAGGAAAATGGTCCTGCTATCTCTGTATCCACCAGAATTTTCTTTGTTCAAACCTAATGTTGACAGCTCTAATTTTTTTAATCGGTGTGCTCTTTTGAAAGAGAGGGTTTTTTCCCTTCTCTTTAGCACTTCAAATGTTTCTGTCATGTCACCCCTCGTTTGTTTCCTGTTAGCTCAGTAGTCCACTGTAGTGCGATTTTCAAAGGGATAAATGCCCAAACTAACAATTAAGTATGTAAAATTTGTTGCTAGTTGCCTTTTCTCAATGTCAAGCATTTTTAATCCTTTGCGAGTGAAGTCTTTCTGTGTTTCTAGTAATTTGCATTGCCCTTTTCTAGAAGTGGTTGGTTTTATTTTTAATTCACAGTCCCTCCGAGCCTAGCTGTTTCCCCAGGCAAGCCGATGGAAGCATGCGGGTTTCTGTCGCTAGCAGTGCACCGTGGCATGAGGTGGCCAGTGTCCTGTCACCTTCCGCCGTCCTCTTTGCCCACGCGGCCATCCGCAGGAGGTCGGACTGGGAAAGGTGTTTGTTGCAAGTCTGGCGAGATACAAATCCGGCAAGATTTCTTAACCATTCTGCCACTGTTCCCATTGATGATCTGTTTAGGACATACAATGCCTCTCTTCTGAATTTTTCTAGATTTTTCACAAAAAAATATTTTTCCCAGCCTTAATGAGTTAATGGATCAGTATCCCATTGCCACGTATCCTGGTTATTTTCTGGCTTGATATTTGCACTTTTAACACTAGGTGAACACAGGATTTTTGCTCTACTCCCCCACATCCAAGCCCTGCAGAACAATAAGCAAGAATTGCAACGTCTCCGTCTTCATGCAAATTAAGATATGGCAGTTATCTGCTGCCTGCTTATGACTAAGTGTTACAAACATTGAGGAGTTCCAGAAATTACGTGGAAGAATTTTAATCTTCCATGATAAAGGAAGATTCAAAAAGACGTGCAATTCCTCTGGTTTCTTCTTGTCGTTTTCTCTTCCATCAGATGAAGAGCAAGAAAATTTCTTTGTAACACAACACCAGTGCCGTAGCATTGTATTCTCCTGTAACAAAATTGACAAGTACTTACATCATTATACATGGCTGCTATTTCATTAGGCGCATGTCAGTGTCAGGTAAGATCATGGTTTTGTCAATATAATGAAAATACCAGTCAAGTGAGGAAAAAGTCACAATTTTCCAGCTCTAAAAATTGATTTTTATTGCTCTTCTTGTAATCCTTTCTTTGGATTAAGTATTTATTATTGATGTGGTCTTTCTTTTAATCTTAATAGCTGCTGACATTGTAATTAATTAAAAAATACAACATTTCTGCCCAAATGGCACTATATTGAAATTAAAAGTGAACATCACATATTAGTTAAACAGCCCTGGCAAATGTCTTGAGTGCTAAGATGATTGCCTAAGCTTCTTGACAATTCCCTTCATCTTGCTGTATGCTGCTTGACCTTTTGAGATGTTTTGGTGTTATTAATAGGTTTTAGCTATTATATCAGAAAGAACAAGGCACAAAAATATGATAAACTTTATCTTTCTAATGACAGTGCTACAACACCTTAGGCATGCCAATGAAGGCACTTACATCACGTCTTTTGCGGCACACTTAGACAGTCACCAGGTAACTTTTATTCAGAATTGGGGGGGGCGGTCTGGAATTTGTCTCTAAATGTATATCTGAGAATGCAAAATGGTGCGAGCTGAGCACTGACTGTGCTGCAGAAGTGAGGCAATACGCAGAAGAGACGACAGGGTTCTGTTTCAGTTTTCTCTAAAACCTCAGCTGGAGGTGGATCCCCCATGGACCACTTCTTGAGGTGCAGGTGTGCAAGCTGATCTCTTTGACTAAAACGTAGAAAGGAAAAAGTAATGAGGATAGGAACGGCAGAAATCTGAAAGACCACACAGCAATCCTGTGTCTAGTTTTGTATAAGCCAAAACCTAACGTTTCCATTCTCTTAATCTTCAGTTCCTTAACATGGCTGTGGTAGAAGACAGGTTTCGCTGTCGTCGTTCCTTGACTTTCCACCAGAAGTCACTGCAGGAGTTGTTATTACCTCTGACATTATAGATCTATGGAAAAGAAAGTGTGTATAACCTTCTTATCCGTAGGTCACCTGCTACCTCCATACTAGGTCTTGGCTCCCACCGATGGGATGGTCAAGTCGCTTTCTGCCCTTTTTTTTTTTTTTTTTTACCCCATTCTAAACATTCCTCTTTGGGGTAACCTCCTCTCTTGTCAAGAAAACGTTAGTGGAGCGTGCCCTTTGCAAAGCGCGGCCATGAGGTACAAGCCTGCTGGCTGCGGGGCCTGGCTGCGGGACGCGTACCGGGCTGCGGAGCACCTGGCAGCGCTGCCTCCACGCCGGTTGCCGTTCGGTGACGTTCCCGGCGGTGCCGTGCGGTGACTCCTGCCAGTGGACGTGGGCAGGGGGGTCCAGGCTCCTGCGCGGCACGCAGCAAGGGTGCAGACGGCCCTGCTGGCTCCATCTCCGTGGTGTTTCCTGAAAACTTCACTGATCGGCTGGAACGTGAAAAGGTTTTAGCATCCCATGCAGAGACGCGGGCCAGCGTTACTTTTACTAGATGCAGATCAAAACAGAACCTGTGGTTCAAAGCTCTGCTTAGGTCAACAATAAACAAGATTAGCAGTTTAACCTGAGAAATGATTGCCACACCAAGACTGAGCTGTCCTCTCTTCTCTGCGTAGTTAGCTGTGATTTTTGTATTCCTTTACTTAGGAAAGGACATTTTATATAGCCAGTCACGTTCCCTGTAAAAGCAGCTTTTGTACCTTTAATTCTTCTGCATGGATAACATGCAAAAATAAAGAGATTGTGGAAAGATAGTATCTTACCCCAGAAGTTGTACGAGAAATACGGAAGTGCTCATATTAGCTAGTATTTAGCTTAAACACATTGAGTTATTATAAAAATTTGCTCACTGAATAAAATATGGCTTGACCTCTGGATTGTTTCTTCCCAAGAAACGTGACAGTGTCCCTCCTTCTCCTCCATTCATCCTGCTTGGCAGAGCTGCAAGTTTTTTGTTTTGTTTTGTTATGTTATTGTTGTGTTAAAAAAAAAAAAACAAAACCAAAAAAACCCTCAAGCCCCTCTTTTCAGCGGTGTCAAGTTAGGATGAATTGGCTAGGGAGGCATGTTTATAGACTGTGTGAAGAACTTTGTCTTTGTGTGGGAATGCTGGTGACACTGGTATGGCTTGCCTGAATGAACTGCGATGACGCGGCTAATAAGGTGTCCTGCTGAGCGCCGCAGCAGCCTTTCTCAGACCTCCCACTTAATGCCATTCAGCTCCAGCTCAGTGTAGCTAATTTTTCCCATTCCCTCAATTCTTTAGGCCTCCTTACAAACAGAAAAGTCAACTTTCACACCGAGGAGGAGATAAGTGCTTTAGGAAATAATCGTGTAAACAGAATGTTACCTTCTGACCTGATGCTGATACCTTGGTCTGGGACAAAACCCAGCTGGCTATTGCATTAGACATGGCTATTAAAGGAATAATGCTGCTGATCCTCCTTACAAAGTGCCCTGAGAAATGGTTTAGCCAAATCACAGTGCCTCTTGTCACACTGAATCATGTTCAGCTGCCCTCTTCCATGACCAAATTGCTGATATTTAGCCGCTTCCTTGTCTTCTCCTTTCTTATGACAGTATGGGAAGGGGATAAGTATGAAAGCAAGTGAAAGTCAGTCATGTTTCTGATTGCCCTATTACTTTCTGGCTGAATTTCAGTGCTTTGAAACATATATACAGTACACCATACAGCTTTTATAAGAGGGTGCATTTCATAAAGTATCTTTAATTGTAACTACTATAATGAGTACTTTAAAGTAAATTACGAAAGGATTTCAATGATTCCAATAACACAGAGTTGTTCATTTTAAGATTGCACTAAGCGATTCCTTTTGGTGTTCTGTGTAGAGACTAAAATTAATAACTCGACCCAGATTTGCCATAGTGTCAAGGAGAAGAGGAACCTCTGCGTCTTACTTGTTTTAGTCTTGGTAGGAACATGGCATGCAGATCTCCTAAATAGCTTTGAAAAAACTTACCCTTCACAATCCATTTAGCTGACACTGCCATCCAGACTGAGATGTCTGTCTTTACATCAATTTGACATATCCTAGGCTCCAAGACCAAACCCTCAGCATTTGCTCCTACTGCGGCATTTGTTTGACTTCTCTTTAGGTTTGCCCATCACACGGGTCTGGCCGGCTGCTCTGAGCTGGGTAATGCTTTTGTTGCAGGCAGGCCAATCTAGCTCAAGCTAAAGCTATTCAGCGTCATAGCTCAGAGGGTTTCAGAGGTTTCTTGTAATTCTCCTGATGCACCTAGAATAACAGACAGCTTTTGTCACAGGTCTTTGGGAAAATGTGTCAGGGGACTGCCGTGCTAAAAAGCACTGATGAGTGGAGGTCGTTTTGCTAGAAGTCTTACTGACACAGCGCAGCAAGTACATTTCCAGTGCAGACACAGTAACTTCTTTCTGGGTTTGTAAAGCAGTTGCTGATACCCAGTGTGAGGCAACTTGCAGTTGTTAGACCAAAATAACAATTAAACATATTTATTTTGCAGCAAAGAGATTGCTGTAGTAATTTAACATTAATTTGCACACCTACTGGTGAAGTTTACTACTTAAAAAAAAGTGTGAACCATGGATCTGACTCATCAAAACATTTAAGCATGTGACTAACTTTGACTGTAAACTTTACTTGAAAGTTACATTTCCTTGAGCGTTTCCTTCTTGTACTGTCCTGTCGTGTCTGAAAAGCTGTTGAGCTCTATTTCAAAAACCGTTTGCGTTCTGCAGAAGATAACCCAACCACTCCAGACGACTTTCAATGTAGAGCCATCAGTTAAAAATGTGGAATTAATTTGAAACTGGCAAAATAATTAAGGTAATGTGTTCCAAGTGTGAAGAATCTTATACTATTATCAAGAACTCCTTATGCAATTAAAAATTCTGTGTTTGTGGAACTAGTAGAAGAGAAATCATCTATGGCATTTATATTTGTGTGCTTTGAAGTTTAACAAGGTGTCGTGGTTTAACCCCAGCCAGCAGCTAAGCACCACGCAGCCGCTCGCTCACTGCCCCCCACCCCTGGGATGGGGGAGAGAATCAGGAAAAAAAAACTCGTGAGTTGAGATAAAGACAGTTTAATAGGACAGAAAGGAATGAAAAACAATGATAATGATAATAATAATAATATGACAATATCAATACTAAAAGAATTAAACTATACAAAGCAAGTGGTGCACAATGCAATTGCTCACCACTCGTTGACCGATGCCCAGTTAGTTCCCGAGCCGCGATCCGCGCCGCTCGGCCAACTCCCCCCAGTTTATATACTGGGCATGACGTTCCATGGTATGGAATACCCCTTTGGCTAGTTCAAGTCAGCTGCCCCGGCTCTGCTGCCTCCCAGCTTCTTGCACACCTGCTTGCTGGCAGAGCATGGGAAACTGGAAAGTCCTTGGCTGAAGATAAGTGCTACTTAGCAACAACTAAAACATCGGAGTGTTATCAACATCATTCTCACACTAAATCCAAAACACAGCACTATAGCAGCTACTAAAAAGAAAATTAACTCTGTCCCAGCCGAAACCAGGACACAAGGTCATCAATAAACCCAGTCATAAGTGTGCATTTTTTCCAATGGTCCTTATTTGCCATATTGGATTTGTTATTTTGATTTCCAGAATGCGCAGCAGTAAAAGATATTTCTTTGGTATGTTCTAAGTGCAAATAAACTCTTTTCTCATAAGCAATACCTGCTGGAGCAAGAACAAAGGATTAGAAGAGTGAATATGTTCTTCCAACCTTTTCAAAGGGAAGACTTCTCTTTCTGGAAAGGAAGGGCTATAATCTGTTTGGAAAGTTTTCTGTTTTATTTGCATTCAAGCATTGGATACGTCCGGATTGCCCATCATCTCTTGATGGCCCTGCGTAGGTCACAACAAGCAGCACAGCTAGTTAAGGCATTGATGATCTTTTGTTTGCTCTTGCATATAGAGTTGTGGAAGTGAAATATTTGTAGCTTCTCTACAGTCATGAAATTTTTACCTGAGTCACCTATTTTGTCACAAGCTATTCAGAAAAGTTGTACAGGAAAGAATAGATCCTTTAAGTATGTTGAAGCCCTTCGGGATAACGTGGTAGTCAGCAAGTACAAGTTAAAGGAAGTAGCGCTAGGTCCTCCCACTAAAAACATAAGATTAATGCTGGTGACGTAGGTTGGCTGCTTTCTTTTTATATGATTCAGATTTATCACTGCATTGACTGATGCATGGCAACATTTTTAAAGGATTATTTGATTCATGGTTAAAGGAAGGGTATTGTTATAGAAACAAATAGCAAAGCAGAATAACGCAGTTTTTGAAGCCTTCCTAGTTCATTTGCAAGCACTCGTTCTTGTTTAAAAAACAATTGTCTTTTGAGTTCTCATTTACTTGTACACATGAAGAACTGTATATATTTGTGGCTTAGAACGCGGAAACAAGAGGAATGGAACACTTTTGTTTAGCTCTTGCTCCAGTCCTAACACCTTCAGTGTGTGTCCTTGGTCCTGGCGAGACTCGCAGTGTTTTGCAGTACTCGATTTCTATCCGAGTCCCCCCAGTGCCGGATGTTTTTCCTGCACGTTCCTGGGGGAGGAAATATTGCTGTACTCTTCTTTATTGCCATCTCCTTTGCTAACTTGGAGTCTGATTCTAAAAGCACAGTCAAGAAGATTAGTTCTTGTGCCATTGATTCAGTGCAATTGTAGGCACCAGTAAGTATTTCAAAATAGAGCTATCAGCGTACCAAAGTGCTGAAATAATTCTAAGATTTGGGAACTCTCGAACTAATAATAAGTTCTAGTGGCAAGGACAGTAGGTTACATACATGTATTGAGTCATTTAAAGCATATTTTATTGTTAGGTATCCCAGATCATTTAATAAGTACATAAATGTGTATATCCCTTGCTGTACCACTGTTGGTAGTTTTACTGTACACCTAAATTTCACTGCCTGTGAAAAGGAGATATGTCAGAAGCCACTTAAAGCATCATTCTTGAGAAGTAATGTTTGGACTATTTTACTTCAGTCTGTCATGAGACTCTATTTCTAAAATGTCCAACAAGACAAACTGCAAGGAGAGCAACTGGTTAAAATTATCAATTTTAAAGCTGGCATTGATTTGTGATGCAAATCATGTTTAAATCAGGTAATGTGCAAGACTATGAAACGACTGAATTATAATTAATTGATCAGAAGCAGACTAATCAGCTGTTTTGTTCATCAGTTAGGAGACATTTTAACTGGCTATTTTTGGAATAGTCTGTTTATTTGAAAAATCCATCTTTGCATAATACAATCACAGGCATCATTCTCATAATATCAATTTGTTTTAAGAGGCCTTCTCTAGACCTTGATGTCATTCCTGCAATAGCTGTCATTTCTTTGTCAGCAGTAAATGGCAATGAGCAAAGCCAAAACTAAGATATGAATCAGGAAAGTTGGCAAAGCAAAATCAGTTTTTCCTATGTATAAGTTGCATATCAGATTTTGCAATGATAGTGTTAGCAAATTGTGGTAATGTAAATGGTTTAACTTTTAAGTTCTCATTTTCCTTTGATGTGCCGTGAGGGCACTAATCAAACTAATGTTATGTACAGGTCAAGAGTGACAGGTTTTTCTCAGTGCTTGCTGGGAGCTGACAGTACACAGTATTTATTAACAGTACCTGCAATAATTTGTCAGCTGAATGGAGGATTTGGAGATTTTCATACCAGAAAAGGATGAGTCTTTGCAAGAGATTTTGCTTCAAATGATCGCTACCTTAGGTCCAACGCACATTAATTTTTCAATAGAATAATAATCCTTACGTAATAGATTACTGTTGACTAAAAATGTGAGATGTTTTTAAGAGGAGAAGCAGTATCTCACTGTAAATCCAATGTTGTATCTTTCTTTATAGCTTTGAAAAGTCTAAATGGATGTAATGTATTAAAACTTTTAAAGCCATTTGAAATGAATGCCTTCTTGCTGGGCAGTATTGTTCCAGGAAGCCTGCTTACTGTGCATTACTTTATAATCCTTTACCTATCTATATGGGTCCCTACCTCTGCCTCAGTTGGGGTTTCTGGCATCATAACGCTTATGTATTTATATATTCCCAGAATGTACACAGTGTATTGCCTGGCATTTGTTCCTTATTTCTTATATATTGTACATCTAGTATACCACTGCAGTTTTTTGTGCTTTTTGTCTGCGTATATATTCTTTGTAGCTGTAGCGGTCGCGTTTCAGGTATTTCATACCTTCCTCAGCTACTGATAGGAAATTAATTGTATTGACTGCTGTTTTGAAATTAAGCGTGAATCAGTGGATTTGCAAATGCCAAGATCTCTGGAAGCATGTAAAATTGCACATTGTTAGGAGTACCAGACAATTGTTGTTAATAATAGATAAGCTAATAATATAATAACAATTTTTGATAATACAAGATTTGAAAGATGAACAGTAATGCCTTATCTCCCAGTTTAGTACTGAGCAAAAGGCTGAGAAAAAAGTCCATCTTTACTCCACATCTGGAAAGATCACCTTTTAGGTGTTAGCTACAACCTCAGTAAAATTCTGCTTTGAACAAAAAAGAGAACTGTCATTCAGAGAACTATGACTGAGCCAGGAAAAACCTCGTAGATCAGTCTCTGTCAGCTGTGATGATTAATGTTTAGCCCTACCATGTCACTTTTCATATAGTTCTTAGAGTACTAACAAACACTGGTAAACATTATGATCACAATCTTACAGATAAGTAAACTCAAAGGTAGACCTATTCTGAACCTCCATGATGCCCTCAAGATTTCTGTGATGCCCAAATGCCAGTTCTGCATTATTTGTACTAACTGCTACAAACTTGCTTTCCTCCAAATTGCTCTTTCAGCCAGGCAGGGGAAATCAAATGCATCGTTTTACTGGGGTTGGAGATAGAATTGCCTAAGCAAAGAAAATCAGCCCAAAAACATGGTTACTGTATTGTTCCAGTATAAACTGGTAGTTTTGATTGTTCCAATAATTATTTCTGAGATTGTGCTTAGAAGATAAGATATGTGTATTTGTGCATCCTCGCATATACATAAAGCTGAATTACAGGTTTGTTTTGTTTTGTTTTTTTCCAGAATTATAGATCAGCGGTTTGAGAAAGTTTCGTATTTTGTCTTTGGAGATTTCAACTTTAGACTGGATGCCAAAGCAGTAGTAGAGGTAGGACTTTTTATTTTTCTTTTGTTGGAGACCCTACCAGGTTTTATTTCTCAAATATTTTTTCCTGCGGAAAAGCTCAAAGTGACTTAACAAACTAATCTTAATATTGACATCAGACTTGGCTAAGAATACTTTTAACAGGAACGTCTGACAGGTAACTAAAAATCACTGTTGTGAATCTGCTGAAGCAATTAAGAAAAACACAGCTGACATGCTGCATTTCTTCTCAGTAGTAATGTGTAAAGTGAGTATCGGCTGTAGATGCCAGTGGACTGCAGAGTCCGTGCCCCCTGTTCGTGGTCCTGTGTACAGAAAGGAGAAAATGTGGGCACCCATCTAAGATGAGACCTGGAGTCTTCACAATGCATGCAGGAGTCTGTTCCTTTGGCAGGCATGCAGGTTCCTTGGTTGAAATCTCTTCAGGCTTCAGCACAGGATACCACGTTTCCGTTGTGTGTTTGTGACTTTTGCCATATGTTTATAGCTCACAGTGAATCGTTTACTGCAAGTGGAATAAGTGCTGGTTTATGTTTCTACTCTGTGGGGGAAAAAAGAGAGACATTTCCTAAATGTCTTTAAAAATACACTTTAAAAATACAAGCAGACATTTGTGCAAACCTTTGTGACAGTAGTATCTCAGTGTGGAAGGGTGATGGGAAGATTAGTATACAGCCAAAAAGAACGCAGTAAACCTTTTTCATCATGACTTGAGATTACCTTGACTTTAGTGCTAAAGCTCAGCTCCAGGTAACATGGGGTCAGAAATAATATCCAGGTTGAAAACCAATTTAATCTCATGGTTTTCCCACTTTAATCCTCAGAGATACTGCAGTGTCTTTTTGGTGTCCTTGCAGATAGGCATGTATCTTCTAAACCAAAAGCTTTTATTTTGTAAATCAAGCAGCGGGAAGTAAGTGGCCTGTGTATCAAAGGCTGGCTAGCCCTCATACAGGTGCGGTGCAGTTCTCCTTCCTTATGTGATGATTAGTCCTTCATCTGTTGAAAAACAGGAGTTTGATATTTCAGCACTGCGTATGTAGCTAATAACGTCCTTCTTGGAATCCTTTATACATTGCAGTCATTTAACCGACAAACTTCAAGCATAATTGAAATGAAATTCAAGTCACTGATTCAGAATATGCAGCTTCATACTGCATATGTTAAGGACTAAATCCTGCTCTGCTACACTGCGGTTACCATAGTTATCATCAATGTTTATAGATTACTTGTTTTTGAAATATTATGCCTGTTTGGTTTTTATTCACTAGTGGTGCAATAGTATTATTGAGAATGCTCCTGTCTGAGAACACCTCTATCAGTCATGCTGCAGCAGAATTATCTCCTACACCCAGTATTGATGAAGGGCACTATAAGTTTTTCCTAACTTACTAACTGCCTAGCAGTCTGCAGGATTGAAACTGCAGAGAATGCTTTCTTTATTACCAATAGATTAAGATTCCTACATTTATAGCTGTGGGTTTCAAAGTGATCCACTTCTAACAAAATAACATCACTAACCATAGATGATGCATGCTGAGTGAACAGCACAACAGGTAGTAAGAGTACAGGTGATTCTTAGTCCTGACACAGTATTTTTCATCTTTTGAATGCTTTACCAATGTCAGTTAATGTTGTTGCATATGAGCACGCAAGGTGTGATTTGAAGATGAATTAAATTGATTTACCCATTCTTCCTAGATAAGGTGCATGCATGTGTGAGTGTAAAAAGCATTAGAATAATACATATTTTCTGTTCCTTTTTTTGAGAAATAGCATACCCCATTAACCAGAACTTCACCCAGCTACTTTGCAACGTTAATTAAACATAGTTAAAGTTGACTAGAAACTTCCACTTGTAACGTATGCACAGTTAAAGTCATATTAAGTTTGTTTTGTAGTCTTCTGCATTTGGTACAGTTTATAAACCGGCATGTCAGAAGATCCAAAAGATTTAAGAAATGGTTGTCTCATGCAGTTTACTACACAGAAGTGATAGTACAGACAGTGCGTCTTTGACAGCGTCTTAACACCAGAACAGTCATGAATGAATCAATAGTAAGCATATAGCGCTCTGTTTTGGCAACAAAGTCTAGGCTCCTAGAAGACAGATCAGTTTCTAAAGTATAATTTGGAAGGGCAGAGTTACAGGCTACCTCTAGCAGGAATTATTCTAGATAGGACCTAATGGTTTGATTGTATATAAATATATAAGATCCAATCCCAAATCACTTCACAAACTAGTTTATAAATGGTGTTTCTCAGCTGTGCCATTTTTCCGAAGCTGGCAGAGGGCAGAGTGCCTTGACCAAGGCCGTGCACCACTGGCAGTGGCAGAACAGGAACAAAAATGGCCAAAGGTGATTGCTTATCTGATGCTTAGTGCTAGCCAAAGTGTTAGCCTGTGCTCATGTAGGGACCTCATGCTCCACAAAATGTGCTGGTCCCTTCTGGCATTTTAAACGTGTGCCTATGCAAACTGATATTAACCATTCTTTTGACTGTTTGACAGTGTAGTTAATACTAGGAATTTTAAGGGTTAATCCATTGACCTGTCATCTTTGTATATATTACTAAATTTATCTCTGCTTTTCTTGCTGACCTTTTGAATTCCCTCTTGAGACCACAGTGTGCTGAAGGCTTGGACACTAAGATGCTGCGAGCAATACATGTGTTGTGGAAACGTAGACTGTGCTTATACCAAACACAAAGAATAAAGTATATTTCTAAAGGATTTCTCAATTAAGCCATTGAAAGGGAGAATCTGAGAGCTGTTTCAAATGTGGAGTCCAGACACTGAAGTGCAGTGTGCTAAATCAGATGCCAAAAATGTTGTGCTTATTAATTCATAATTAATAGACAATAAATCATTAATATATAATTTATTAAACATTTTATGGGAACCTTAATCTAAAGTCCTATTGATTTCCTTGCTAGGAAAATCTGCTTTACTCTTGTTGGAGTAATCCAGGGGGGGATCAATAAAACAGGTAAAGGCTTCTGGCAATTCTGAGATCCATGTGTGCATTAACAAGTGCGTTGTCCGGAGGGATAAACTGGCAAGAAAGAAATGGGACATCTGTAGCATAACAAGCATAGCAAATACAGTTGTTTTATAGTAGATTTGAATTATAGTTTGAGCGTAATTTGTAGCTTGGCATGATGATGTTCAGAGAAATACTTACAGCTCATCCATTTAAAGCATTTTAAAGCTGTCCTCAGCCTGAAAAGGGCCAATGATAAGGTTCCATTTTAGTCTAATTTTCTTGGGCCGATGTGTGATTCAAAATACAGGGAGCATGAGAGGACCTGGAACCACAAGTTTTTTTCCCTGAAGTCTCAGACATTTGTATGCTCTGGGTGTGTGCCAGGCATCGAGGGCATCGGGGTCCCTTTGCCAGGTCTCGGCCAGTGATGCCCCATCTTGGCTTTGGCTGCGAGATCTTGTAAGGCGTGCTTGATGCCACCCTCTCCATGGGACAGGCTAAAGCCCCCAGCTGCTGTTTACCCAAAAATAAACATACGGAAGTGTAAATGATATTGAGCGTTAATTATAAAGGTGCGGTATTGCTGTAGTAATAAGCCTCAGAAGTTTGTCTTGTAGCTAAATCCCTGGCAGACCACCACTCTGGCTCACTGCATCAACAGGCTAAAGAATAAACATCGCCTCGTTCCTTCGTTACCCGCACCCCTAATCAACGGCTCAATCCAGTGGTCTCTCAACTGGTATCTGCTTTGTCACAGTTCACATGCTGTGGGTGCAGGTTTTTGCTCGTTATCCCGGTAACGACAGCTGCCCTGGCTGTGCTTGCCCAGGAGGCGCAGCAAGCTGCCAGCGCTGGGATGAGGACCGCAGAGGGGAGCTGGGCTGCCAGCCCTGGCCCTGCCGAGCTCCCCCCGGGGCCTCTGCTTCAGGGCGAGTTCTAGGGGACCCTGTTCTGGGTCTAGCACTCTGACTTTACTTGCTTCTGTCAATGCGCGTTTTAAATTACTCGAAGGGTTTTCTATCGTTTTTTCTCGGGTGGGTGCAGACGGGGAGCTGCATGGCAACAAACGGGGAACGCTCTGGTCTGTCTGCTGCGTTCAGCTTGCAAACACCTGCCTGACTCTGGTGGGAGATGCCTTTCATCCTGAACAATATGCCTCTGGGCTAATGCACCGGCAAATTTGTAATGGCCAAGTGCTCTTGCTGAGGCAGCGCAAGTGAATCTTCCTAATGCGTGTGCTGAGTTAGTTCCTGATCTGCTCTGGTGGTATCATCGGGGGCCTGATCCTGACGCGTCCTGCTGGGTCTGCATAGCTGAGCTGTGAGGTCAGTCCCACTCCATAAGGGAGATAAATGCCACTACTTCGTTATTGTAAAACATCCAGAAAATCTTCTGTTAACAGTCTAGCCTCTGAGAAGGCACCACCTTTTTGAAGATCTGTTGTAGACCCATTCGGGCCAGCAAAATACAGATGCTTTTGCACTGCTGCTTGTGATAAGTCTTGCTGGCATTGCATTCATTTAGTGCTAAATATTTTCGGTTCATCATCCTTCATGCTAGAAGTGTTTCCAAAAATAATCCTTGTAAGTAGGAAGTGTATTTAGTAAGGCAATACATACAAAAGAAAGATCTACGTTTCCTCGGGTTTTGATCATTTTAAGGTAAGCTCTAAGGCCGTAATTTTTTTCCGATGGTCAGCTAAATTCCGTTAATCCTACATATGCAAAGTCGGCCAAGTATTTTTGCTGCGGTTTAAGTTCAAAGACTTGCCTACTGAATTTTTTTTTAAATGCTAGATTTTTTGGGTGGTACAGCATTCTAGTTATTTGCCCACTGCTTCCAGGTATCTTCCAGCACATCTACTCCCAGTATGTTATGGAAGTGTTTACAACGTATACAAAATTACTATAAACTTATATATTGGTTTGACTGTGAATTCTAGTATGTATCAGTTTCTCTGCAATGTCTCTAATACAGGTATTGTCACAGCATTTCATAGAAACAAGAATTTGTGATGTTTCTTTGTGTAGAAGATGGTTCTCCTATAGTTTTCCAGAAGTTCTGCTCTCCCTGTGTTTTAAAGATAATACAGATAGGTCACTGTAATCTTTGCAGTTATCAGAAATACATTGCAAATTTATAGTAGTGTGTGTGACAAAGGTAGTTTTTCTATTTCTGGAAAATTATCTTCTAAAATTGAATTGAAAGGAGATTTGATGAGGTGACTTCAAAGAAATCTGCAGCAGCAGTAAGGTATACTGTAGGCTGAAGTTGAAGAATATTCCAGAAATTTAAAATTTATTATGAGTTAGTGTTTTGGTTCTTCAGAAAAGATAATAGGGGAAATGCTTGGAGGTTCTGAAATTAAACAAGACTAATTGGCTATCAACTTAATAAAACTAGGGTACTAAAATCTCTGAAGCATGTTAAGGGTAAGAAGGGAGCTGAAGTTGGTGGAGGGGTAAATGAGGGGTTTTATTACAAAGAACTGAGGAGGACAGGTTCTTTTTGTTTGATATGAGAAATTAAAGAAATTAAGTTACTGTGAGTGAATGCATGGAAGAAGTGTTGATTCTCTTCTGTCAGTCCCTGAGAGCAAGCAGCTTATCACCTGCTGTGACTGCTGTAAACCACACACTTTCACGCTGTGATGGGTCCAAGGCCATTCTAATCTCCACTTTTACCGTTATATATATATAGTGAATTTTTTTAAATTGAAACAAGTTATTAGCATCTGATATTTTCTGTAAAATCTACAAACAGCTTGCTAGTGTAAATGTGGAAGCAGAATCGGTCCCATAAATCTCTCCTTGCCTCCTCATTCACATGGATCTATGGAAGAGCAAGTGGGAGAGTTGTGACCACCATCAGTAAATTTGTGGGGCTGCCCATGCACTGGCGTCCCGCGTGGGCTGTCATTTTCTGTCTTTGACATGCATAGGTGCCCTTTCACCTTCATTTGTTAGAGCAGATATTTCAAAAAAAGAGAGAGTTCCCATTCTCGTTCACCCAAGCACTTTGCTGGTTGATGTGGTGCATCAGTCAGGAGCTGCCTCCTCTCACTATTGCCCTGCACCAGCCCAGAGCATCACAGCTCACAGCGTCAGCTGTGGTCATCGGTAGAAATATTTCTCCTTCTGTTCCTTCTATCTCAGGGAGTCAGTTTACCAGTCTTGCTTTATTTAAATCACCATTCAAGTGTTAGGTGGGTCTAGACCAAGGAAGAGTATTTTTGCTGTCAGCTGGCCATAGTAACAGTCTGTATTAATCTTTGAGAATTACTGTATTTTCGTATTTTTTGAAAAAAAATTAGTTGTGCACTGAAACTCTTGCCTATTAAAAAAAAAGCTGGAGAGGGACTTCTTACAAGGGCATGTAGTGATAGGACAGGGGGTAATGGCTTTAAACTGCAAGAGGGTAGATTTAGATGAGATGTAAGGAAGAAGTTCTTCCCTGTGAGGGTGGTGAGGCACTGGCACAGGTTGCCCAGAGAGGCTGTGGATGCCCCCTCCCTGGCAGTGTTCAAGGCCAGGCTGGATGGGGCTTTGAGCAGCCTGGTCTGGTGGAAGGTGTCCCTGCCCGTGGCAGGGGGGTTGGAACTGGGTGATCTTTAAGGTCCCTTCCAACCCAAACCATTCTATGATTCTATGACTCTTCCTAATCCTATTTGTCCATCTTAGGAAAGTACAATCAGGCTTAATAAACTGGGCTTATTTTGACTGTTTTGGAATAAAAACTTGTTTCTGGCTGAGACTGCTGATTCAAAAGTCTTTTGAAGTTCCTTGTACTTACAAGAAAAGAAGAAGGATATTGTGTGCTACACAATTCCAAGAATTGCAACTCAGGAATATAAAGTTCAGTATGCAAACCGTAAGTCTTTAGGAGAAAGTCATATTAATCACAAAATCCATTTGCTCAAGGTAAACGATAACCTTCACTTGTATCCAGAAAAAACAGTTTTCATTTTTCCCTCACTAAAGGACATTTTGTTAGGGTTGATAGTAACTTGGTAAGCTGGAGAGGGATAAAGTGTATCGTATATGAACACATATAAAGGTAGCGTCAGAAATGCTGTTTCGGAATTCCAGTCGTTTTGGCCTACAAAAAGTTTTCAAGTTCTATCTGCAGAATAAGAAGCAAAGTCTTCGTCTCAAAACTAGGAATTCATGCTTGTACACCTACCCTATCTCCTTAATGGGTTACATTCAACTAAGATATTTCCTTTCTAGACTTCTGCCAAGCAGCTATTTGATAAGCCATAATTGGAATTGCTGATTAAATGTTTTTTAAAAGGTAATAACTACTCATAAAGAAGTTGCATATCTAGCTCCATCATTCACTTGCATTGTGCCTTTCTGCCACCTCTGACCATTTGACTTCACATTATCTAGTAAAACAGGAACGACTTCACTCTAGCATGACTTTTTAGCTCCTACCATATTGCTGATGCTACAATGAATCACATAATTTTCATTTGATCATACAGTCTTGGCACAATATGGTCTTTCATTTTGAAAAAGACAGTGGTAGCATCATATCTTTTTATCAAGTGTGCTTGTGCCAGCAAAAATTCAAGGAGCGCTCTGTTACTGCTGTGATGTGTTTGTCTACAAAACATGGACCTCCTCCTGTAAGACATCTCTCTCTCTCTTTTGAGCAAACATCTTTTGTTCAAAAAAAAGCTGAGGAACCGCTTTTTATGTCTGAGTAATTGATTTAGATCTTACTCAAATCTGAAGAAATATTTTAAGTTGAACTTGTTTAGTTACGGAGTTCTGTGTTCTGTGCAGTAACTAGGATCTTTGCAAACTCCAGCCAACAAATGACCCATTAGTAATTGTCATCAAAAAGATTAATAGCTAATTAGGCAATTAGCAGTGATTTGGAAACCTGATTCTCAGTGAGGCGGTCAGGCTGTGGGTGGATGTGGAGACTTGATTACCTTCTCATCTTTATAGCTGTGCTTCCGTGAACAAAAACAGGTCATCTGGCAGGATGAGGTGCTTGCTGTCTTCTTGCAATATTGGTGTCATCACTAATCGTCTGGCTGTCTTATCATATGCAAATATATCTCTGTGTGTGTGTGTTTATTTTTTTCAACTAAGTATTATTTGCAGAAGATGCTTTGAATACGTCAGGAAAAGTGCCTGTAAGAATTGCACGTTCTTGTTGTTACAAACACAGCAGTCATTTCTTTTTTTAAATTCTGACTTTTTTTGCTTTGACAAGTGAGCATTCAGGAGAAATTAGTAATGTTTAATTGTATTAAAAATACTGACATAGCATAAAGAAGTAAGTGTACATAGTCATGGGCACATGCAATTCTGCCTCCCTATCCAAAACCAAGCTAGACATTGTTATCTTTTCTAGGCAGCGATGATGTGCAGATGTCTATACGTATACATTTAAGATCTCAGCTGCATCCATTTAATTCATAGCCAAGTGGTAAGCTCTTGTAGGTCCTGCTGAATTCCTCAGCGCAGGATAAGTGAACCATCTGCTGTATGACAGTAGTTCTAGACAGCATAGCATGGCATCTGAAGCACTAAAGTATTTTTAAATCATGTTCTGTATCTTTGGAATATTGTTCTCTTTAACACAGTTTATTTTAAGAGTATTTTCAGAAAACAAACTTAGTATGTGACATTTCTTCTAGCTATGACTATATTTTCCTCAGCAATTTCATAAATTAAAACAAAAATTTAGAAACATTTTTCTTTAGTAAATCCATATGGTAATGATACTTACTATTTTAAGCATTTTGTAATTTCCATAGCTACAAATTTCATGTTTGTTTCCTTATAAACATAATCTGTTTCAATGATTTGAAATAATCTGGTGATTTTGGGTTTTGTGACCACAAATACCATTCCATTTAGGATGGCAGAAAATGTGATTACAATTGGAAAATTATTAAATTGGAAAATGTTTAAATTGGGGATTATGCAAATTGTGTTCTTTGAAACCATTTCAGCATAGTAATGCACTTGCAAACAAACACTGCTAAAGGAAAATATAACGTCAGTGATCACAAAGACTACACAGGGACTGTGTTGGCCGCAGTATTTACAAAATAGCTGATGTTTCAAATCTGTAACGGGGGAAATAGAAAGCAATATGTATTGGAAACCTGTGCTTAGGGCATGTGCTCTTTCAAGTTCATGGATCTTGAATTACGGTTGGAAATCACTAAGTTGGTTTTACTCTTCTAACTAGACTATGAACCTGTCTGCTAATGCTGGTTCATACCTTACTTGCATCTTCAAACAGACCAGATGTTCAAACAGCCCGGATCTTCAAACAGACCTAATCATAGAATACAGGTCGTTTAGTTTGGAAGGAGCCTCTTGAGATCTAGTCCAACCCCCTGCTCAAGCAGGGTCACCTAGATCAGGCTGTGCTGGACCGTGTCCGGTTCAGTTTAGCATATCCCTAAAGCTGGAGACTCCACAGCCTCTCTGGGCAACCTGTGCCAGTGCTTGGTCATCCTCAGAGTAGAAAAGTGTTTTCTCATGTTCAGAGGGAACCACCTGCATTTCCGCTTGTGCCCATTGCCTCTTGTCCTGTCACTGGGCACCACTGAAAAGAACCTGGCTCTGTCTTCTCCATTCCCTCCCATCAGGTGCTTATATGCAGGAATAAGATCGCCCAGAGCCTTCTCCAGGCTGAACAGTCCCGGCTCTCTCAGCCCCTCCTTGTATGAAAGATGCTCCAGTTCGTCGTCTTTGTGGTCTTGCTCTGGACTCTCTCCAGTATGTCCATGTCTCTCTTGTACTGGGGAGCGCAGAACTGGACACAGTACTCCAGGTGTGGCCTCACCAGTGCTGGGCAGAGGGGAAGGATCACCTCCCTCGACCTGCTGACAGCTCCTAATACAGCCCAGCAGGCTGTTCATGCACCAAATAATTTCTGAATAGCAAGGTATCAACCTACTCATTGTAGTAGCTGCACATCTAGTTCATGTGAACAGCTGAGACTGCTGCAAACTTTTCAGTTGGATCATTTCTCACTGGTAAAATGAAAAGAAGTCTCAAGTATGGAATTGGCATCACACCTATCTGGTGCTAGGCATCAGTAGAACCATTTTAAGGCATGAAGAAGCCCCTTTATCAAAAAAAATCCTTAGCCTCAAAATATGAAAAAGATGGCCGTCTTTCTTTTCACTGCTTTAATTCTGATTTCTCCTTCTGCACGTGGAGCAGAATGAGAAAATTAATAACTGCATAGCAATTTGGTGCTGAAATTGCAGAAGTCTTGGCTCAGGCGAGAAATGGGCAATTGCTAACAGAAAGCAGAAGTATGTTTTAAGAAAGAAGGTGAGCAGATAACATCACAAGCACCTCGGTGCATGACAGGCTTGAGAAATGACATGCAGTGGTGGTAGTTGAAGAAGGAAGGAGTCTTTCCAGCAACTGGATCAGACATGGCAGTGAGCTCACAACTAGTAAGGGCAAGAGCCTGCAAGCATCTGTATGTTGGATTAACTGCCTGGGTAAGGATCCCTATCTCAGCTCTCAACCATCACTGTGTACCTGGGTGCTGTCTTAGCCCAGTCCTGAATTGGTATCTGGTTTCTGCCTTTGGGGCCATGGAAAAATACCTTTTATTTCTCTTTAAGACATTTATCTTACCTCTGTGTGTGTTCTCCCGATCTTGTCTCTAGCTCACTCGTTCCCTTTTTCTCCATCCCTCTAAAGGTTCTGCACTCAGTTCCACATCTCCACCCCATCTCTCCATTTGCTGGTTGGGATGTGGAGAACAGAAATGTCTACAGCTCTGCTCTTCTCCCATTCTTATTTAACAAATACTGAAATTAGGTCCTAAAACAAGAAAGAAAAAGTCTATGGAAAAGTAATCTTCTTCTAAACGATAAGAGTATGAGAAAG
Source organism: Gymnogyps californianus (assembly GCF_018139145.2). Classification (NCBI taxonomy): domain Eukaryota; kingdom Metazoa; phylum Chordata; class Aves; order Accipitriformes; family Cathartidae; genus Gymnogyps; species Gymnogyps californianus. The sequence continues at coordinate 353,386 of NC_059476.1, read as the reverse complement.
AATGTGGTCAGGAATTGCTGACGTGAAATTACTAATAGTTTGGATTATGAAGTGTAACTTAAATACCTATGTACCAGTCTTTGGTGTTTGGGCATATAATTAGATCATTTTATTCTCCTTAGAGACACAAAATCTGCAAGAGGTGAAATTCATGTCTTGTACACATTTCATATTCTATTGTGTGATGCCAGAGTAGATACTGAATATACACATAGCAATAAATACACATTTTCAGGTGATCTGTGCATGTTTTGAGGCTGATCTCAAAACTTATTTCTCTGTAGTCATGAGTTGTTGAATATAGTTGGAAGGGTTGCAAATACTGACGCAATGAAAACTGTCAACAGCTAAGAAACCTATTTCTACCTATTCTAGGCTTACATCAATGTTTGTAAGTCTAATCTTCTATCTTTCCTCTTCTGCAAGAACTGAAGCTGATTAATGCATCTTTTTAGATCAACAAAAGTGCCATTTCACACACAATGTTTTAACATTGCAATTATGCCCCTAAGCTGCTCAAAATCTGACTCAGAAAAAAACAAAACGAAACAAAACTCTTTAGATATTTCTGAGATGTGGTATGTGTCTTTTGGCTGATTGCTGCATTGAAGAATAGTTAATTGTGGTAAGTGAGAAAAGAACAGACCCTCTTCCTGTAGCTTTTACAGCAGGCACAGGTATGGAAATGCTACCGCAAGCAGACCCCTTCTTACAAAACTAGCAAATTAATTAAAGCTTGACTAGATGTTGACTGAACCAGGACTATCGAAACCTCGTTAAGTCCTATTAAATCTTTAAATAGTTAGACAGGAAAGCTTCTAATACAGTGCTACAAATCATGCAAAAGAGCCCTTTTTTACACATATGAAAGGAATTGTTCTTTCTCTCTTGTGTTCTTCAATTAATGTGTTCTTTTGCTCCATAGTGGCTGTAGTTTAAAACTGTAATAGGGTTCCCTTCTTCCTTCAGTAAAGTGATATTGAGCTATCCGTATAAAAGAAAAATGATATTGCTTTATTTCTGAGATAAACCTGCATATCATGGCATAAATTATTCTTAGTAGCATCCAAGCTTCAGATCATGTTTTCATTCCAGTTAGAAATGTGCATAAGATCTTGGTTTTACCTTCTCAAATAGTTCATTGTAAATAACTTTGTCTCCTAAAGATTTTAACTTTCTTTACAAGCTAAACTGATCCTAGGAAATGTTGGAAACAAAATCATGTGTAAAATGAAAATGTAATAAAGATTTATTAAATTAAAATGCATAAAACTTCAGGTCTAATAAGGACAGTTTTATTAATGAATGTAAATTGCAGCAACCCATCTGAGGCACCTGCTAAATGTTCGTTATAAATTACTCTCATAGACATTGTGATGAGTTTCATATTGTAGCCAGACTTATAAAAGCATGCAGATTGCTTCCCCAAGGGACTGTATATTTACTTAACAGTGTAGTTAATTGCAATTATTTATTTTCCAGTGATTGCAAATGGCTTCTGCATTAAAGATATATGTGGCTATTAGGAATTATTCAATTACCTCTCTTTTTCTCAGTAGTCTAAGTCAAACCTGAGCTCAGATTCCCAGAGGTAAGTCAGTAGTGTATTAACTCAATATGTTCCTTAGCTTTCTGCTGGGGCCAAAACTCTGTAGTCGTAAGTCCTCTCAGCAGAGCTAGCTTGAGAAATACTGATTACCCGTCCCTGCAGCTGATTTTTTGACATCTTCTGTTCCGTCCTGATGCTGCCACGCTTATTGGCAAGATTCATAGGAGGTTAATTAAATCCATCTTCAAAACAACGAGGGGCCAATGAGCCATATCCTCGTTGCAATAGTAAATTAAATGATGCAATTGTTTCTACTTCCATCATGGATAAGGGGAGAGATGAGTGAATGAATTGTTCTCTGGCTGCCTCCTCTGGGGCCCTGGAGGGTCTAGTAGCATGTGGTCATAAACCTGCTTTTAATTTGTGGCTACAGGAAAAGATGACACTGTTATCAGCAGGCAGAGGTCTCGCACAGCATCACGATGTGAAAGATGACACTGTTTAAAAACTAAAAGGAACTCTATTCCCAGTAGGGCTTAGCAGCTCCTCCTGTTTCAGATGCAAATTAATACAAACACGGTTACAGAGCAGAACAGAAAAGATGATACGTTGATCAAATTTGGCACTGCTTGGGCCGTAATTAAAACGTACACAAATTAAATACAATTATCTTGTGCTTTCTAATAGGGCTGAGCGTCATTAAACTAATTAATAATGCGGTCTATAATCTCGGCTCTGCTGCTGTGATTGTTCGGAGTGTATGTTTTATGCCTTGCGTGGCAGCAACTGGCAGCTGGGAGGCTCAGCTGGCACCGGCTGACGGCGGGTGACAGCAGTACCAGCAGCGCCTGTCTCCACGCAGCCCGGGCCGGAGCTGGCTGCCGCCACACCTGCCATTCATCACCTAGCTGACAGTGATGGTGATGGATAGCTCGGGGGAGGCCTGAATCCCTCCTCTTCTCGCTGGTGGCCGGTTGCTGCCAGGGATATACCTACCGACCCGTGGGCCGGCTTTGAGGGTGTGGGGGCTTCTGAGGACAAACTCCATTTCTGAATGGCTCCGGTTCAGAGATTAGTCCTATACACTAAATGAGAGGTGGAGGGGGAAGAAGGAAGCTCCTGGAGGGCGTGCATCCTTCATCAAGGGCTTGTGGATACCTGTTAGCACAAGGACCAGTGCTCCTGACAAAGCAGCCAAAATTATCGGAAGGGAGACCTTGCAGCTTTCCTCAAGTTGGCTAGTTCAAGAGGCTAGGACTTTATTCAAATGCACGTAGAAAAATTGTCTTGACGATGGCTTACAGTTAATAAGATTCTAATGCCAGATCCCAGGTATCCACTGCAACCTTCCCAGGTTGAACAATGCTCGTCTGTCTAATAGGGTTGCAGGTTAATTTCTGCTTGATGATGTACTCATTAGGAAACAGATCCTGAGATTTGTTTGCCAAACCTTTTGACAGTGCCCAGGGTCTTGCACCTGTAACACGTGGAGCGTTTGAGTCAGAATACGGGAAGCATTTCATTGCATGCTTATCTTTAAGCGTTAGCAATCGATTGTTTTAAGTCAGGGCAAGAGGGCTCATCGTATTGCAGGGACTGTAGCTAGAAAAACACACATAGAACTAATCATTAATAATATCCTGAATTGAAAATTATTTTTATAAAAAGAGGTGTGATTTGAATAATTAAATGGAGTATTGTAATGCATAGTGAAAGTCTGTAATAAATATTCAACTACAGCCACCTATTAATTTTTTTTCTGCTTATATCTAGTATAGAAACTCATCAACTCAACTGAGGCAAAATATCACCTGGGTAGATGCTACAGAATATCTTTTTCTCCATCTAAGAATTATGTCATTTTAGAAGAAATAGATGTACCTGGAAAAAAATGCATTCTTTTTACATTTCGGTTTATTCCTGGTTGTTGCCATGATACAAAATGTTAACATCAACAGACGAATTATGCATTAGTATTTGAAAGGCACCCATTGATGGTATAAAATAAAAGGGGGGGGGGAAGCTTGCACTCTGCGTATTTGCAGCAGTATATCAAAAGCATATGTATACGTATTTTCATTGTCATAAATGAAAGCCTAGAAGGAGTCTTTTCAAAAATACACCGTGTAGTACAGAATGATATTTTGCTTGCTTATCAAAAACAAAATTGAGAAGAAAGAATTCAATATCCACCTGAAAATCAAGGAACAGGATCATATCTGCCTTTATACTATACGCAGGAACTCCTGTTGCAATGGCAAGTTTTATTCTTGAGCTGGAGTCAGAAATAGAGTAAGAGTTGATGAACTGAATACACAAAATCTCTGGGTATGTGTGCAGCTATGTTAAAACATTTTAAAAATATGTTTAACAGATTTTTACCTGAAAATAGTCATTCTCAAAAGTGGGAGAAAAGTACACTAAGGAACCAAGATCTTTGTGAAAAAAGAAAAACCTTTTTTTTATTTAGATTTAGCATTGACGGAAGAAAAACCCTGTCTTTACTATAAAGTTTACAGTGGCACCTCCTTACCACTGACTAGTGGTAAAGGGAGTAGTACTTATGGAGAATGGACAAATTGCAATGCCTCAAATATATAAAGCTCATTTGTGCTAGGCCATTTATATGAGTCAGGCAGCAAACGCCTTTGTGTAGAGACACTAGTTTGCTGTTGCATTAAATTGTTTGGCATGTAATTCAAATCTTGATCACTTCTGTTTCCTTTATAGTTATTCCTTATCTAAACTGTTGTGTAGTGACAGATAAAAATCTTCAGATTCATATGGCTTGGGGTTTTGTATGCAACAATGGTACAAGAGCTTTCTGAGTAAAAGACGGCTACTGCATCTCCTTTCATAGAGGCACAGTTAATGCAGCATCTTCCCAGAGGACAGACTGGTTTGTGTGTGAGCTGCAAGACACAGCATCGCTCCGCGTCCATCGTCACACCACAATGCTGCTTTATGGCCTTGCAGTGGCTGGAAAGCTGCTCTGCTTTGTTCAGCTCCACTAGAAACTCATACTCAATGTTCTGCTATTCTAGTGGAGAGGAAGAGCTTTCCTTCAGAGTTTTAGGGTAAAAAAGGTAATTATTGACTCCACTGGTAAGTAGTTTAGGCACTACTGCTTTATCAGTGACTGATGGCCCCAGGACCCCATCGTGCCTTGATAGTATAGTATATGACAAAAAGACACTACTGTTATCCGTAGTAACACTCAGGAATAGAGTATCTCAAGAGTTTCAACTTTTTGACCTGTTACAAACTTTATTCATTCTTGCTTTTCAAGATCTGGGTGAAGTTGCTTTAAGTAAAACAAGATACTAGTAGTACTTAAGGGAAATAAACCCAATGGCTTGACAAAGAGTAAATAAAATACGCAGTCTTTAGTCAAAGAAATCCTCCAATTTGTGGTTTTTAAAAAAAGAACACATACCAGAACAAAGTCTGTTTCCAGACTAAATTTTTCAACTGTATTTAGTAATTGAACCAAATTCCATTAACACAGCAAACTCCCACTAACTTCAATGTACTTTGTAGCCCTCATTTCCCTGCCCGTGCCATTTCTTTCCTTTTTTTAACACACCCATGTTTCTGAATATGTAATTATCACTCAATAAATCCATTTTGAGACTATTTCTGTTTGATTCCATCCCACTCAGACATGCATAAAAATTACAGAAATAAAAAACATGATTACATATTTCCACAGTTGAATACTTACTCATCAGCAAGTTATTGAATTGCCCTTTGCAAGAAGAATATAGGTTCTCCTGAGTTTGGTTCTTAATGGGATCTCTGCCATGAAGTCATCGAGATGAAGGTGTTCAGTACATTTTATGTTGGATTGTAACCTTATGATGTAGGCATACATGTAAAGCTCTTTGGCAGACTTAGCTTTTTAGTTTGTTTCTCTTTCTTCCGGCTTCTTCGGACCTCTTTGCATTAAGATCACCTTACAAGCAAATGGATCTGGTTTGAAAGTCCCCATTTTACTTCAAATTAGCATAGACATCAGTATTAATTTTAAGACGGTTCAGAAAACACACCCTTAACTACTCAGCAACTTGGAATAGGCTTGTGCAACTTGTTACACTTCTATCTCTCTCATGATATTTTCTGTGTTATTTCTGTAGCAAAGAGGTAATAAATAGGCAAGCAGCTTCTGTTCATCAGTCTTTCTGAGGAATACTCACACAGTGGTAATGGAGAACGTAATTTCTAAAAGATTTGGATTGGATGCGGGTCTCCACTATATTTTATCATTTTGTGCATTATTAAAGGAAATGTTGATTTTCCAATCCACATGATGTATCCACAAATCTACCCTTATTAATATTGATAATTCAGAAAGCACTTTTAACTTTCTCAGAATAGGATTTCCCATAATGTATCATTTTTCCCAGTCCCAATTTGAGACGAGAATTTGACATTTCAAAGCAAAATATGCAAAATGACAATCCAGGAATCTCAAATCAGCTGTAATAGTTGTTACAATTTTTAAGTTGCTCCTTCTCTCAAAAAAAAAAAAAAAGATAGTTTTTTCAAAAGTATGAAAAGGTTCCTGGCCACTTTTGCGATAAAGCAGGTTTTTTTAAGTTGAAGACCTTTCAAGATTTTCTTTTCCTCCTGTGAGTGAACCAAAAATTGAAAAGAGGGGCTAATACTTTGAAATCCCATTCTTTCTAGCATAGGTGTTTCAAGGTCAGGTAAAAGTGCTCCAGCCACTCGTAAGGAGCCCCGGGTGGCTCTGAAGCAGCCGTACCCCACCCCACGCCCCTTCCAGTTACACTCCGTGCTGATCTTTATGGATAATTTTAACCTAATATAGACACGTCGTAATCAGGGATTTTCTTAGATGGAGGGTAGGATTTAGGAATTCATCTGAACAGTGAAAAATGGATTATTTAAAATACACTTTCCAGTTGGTGCAGCCAGACGATGAGCTGTGAAAAGTGAGGAGGGAGCTAGCGCTTTGAGAAACGCCGGCTGGGGCCAGGCGTGTTGGGCAGTGCCGTGGGGAGGTGAGCGCCTGCTCGGGTGAGAGCTGTCGGCCGAGCGTGGCCGTGCTCTCGCCCTTAGCCTGCAGACGGCCGCCGAGCTGCTCCTCCTTTCTCCAGGCCTTAGGAGAGGCGAGCGGCAGCCGTGTTGCCCGCAGAGAATGTCACCCTGCGCTCGTGGTGGCCGACTGAGGCTCCAGGGCCCGATGTCCGTAACGTTCCTGTACCTTACGTGTTCTGCGTGATGGCGGGCCGTCCCCCCTTCTGTGGTGTGGGCAGTGACGGCGGCAGTGCTGGAGGTAAGTTGTCAGAAGACGGAGGAGCTGGGGCTCTCTCCTCCGCTGAGCCGGGAGTGCCGCCTGCGGCGTGAGCGCCCGCCTGCCCCTGACGAGCGCCAGGCCTGCGCTCCTCAAGGTCGGGCCGGGGCCGTCTCCTTTCGGTCTGCTCAAACACCTGCGTCACATCGAGAAGATGGGTTGTCGCAGAAACTACGTTAGTCAGCCAAAATGCAGTTTTGTCCCAACTAACAGCCATCACGTCTGTCCAACGAGGGGCAAATTCAGATCCGGAGAGCACAGCAGGGATTGTGCCTGTTAAGTCCCACTGAAAGATGGGGTTTGAAGGAGGGACTCCTCACCCATCTGTACCGACTTCGTAAACATAGCCCGTGTCGTCTTGTCACTAGATTCAGGTAATCAGTATGTAGTAAATTGCTTTACTTTAAGCTTTATGTCTCTGAGGCATAGGAGAGGAGATGGGTAGTGTTATTTTAAATGTTCCCCTTTCCCAAAGGCCGTTTGTTTCAGCTGTCTGCTGAAAAGGTCAGGGGGATGAAGTGATGATGTTGGGACCATTCTCCTGCTTCTCACTAATCCTGCCGAAGGACCGGAGGACCACTAGGAGTACGTCTTGGGTGTGCTGCGTCTTTGAAATGACGTCACCTTTGTCTGGGTAATACATCGCCATAGAGGTTCTCTATATCCTGTACTGCATAAAATGTCTCTTAAATCTACAGTCTGGCCATGGAGATCAAATTAATTTCTTCTTACACAAAGCCCAAAAGGCTTTCTTAGTGAAGAGTGGGAAGGGGGTGGGATACAAGTTCCTGGTAGTGACTGATACGTTATCCCCTGTGAAAATTTTAGCATCTAATCTCTACGTTATTTAAAATCTAATCCTGAATTTTTGCATTACTGCTTACACAAGAACTGTGTTAGGATGTTATTTACATCTATTATAAGCTTTCACAAGGCTCAATAATGTGTAATAATTTAATATATAAAGCCATTAAAGGGTTAAAACAAATTTTATGAAAAGAGATTATAGGATCTTTATCACATGTTGTTTATCTGATCAACAGTTAACAATTTAAGACAGTATTATCCTAGTAAAAAGAAGATTTGTTTCAGATACTGACGTAAACATCCCCTCATAATAGTAGCTTTTCATTTACTGCATTGCAATGTACCATAAGCTTAAAGGCACAACAGCTTCTTTGTGTGTCTCAATAATGCTTGTCCAGAGTGATGTCAGTCAATTTTTGACCTATACAGTCTGATGTTATTCTCAACAATCATAGAATAGATTTTTTTTTTCCTTTAATGAGTGAAGAGTATGCCAATAAAATCCTTGAAAATTATAATATTCCTTTATGGTGTCTTCCTCTGGAAGAACAAGGTATATTACCCATGTGGACATTTCTGCAAAGTCATTAGCATCCTTCATCTGGCTTCTACTGGCTTTTGTTGTTTCCTTGGATTTTTTTTTTTACATACCATTGGGTAGTTAGAGGACCACTTCTTTGGGGCTGACTTCCCAAACACTTTTGTAACTTGCCGTTTCAGTGGGATAAATAAATGCTAACAGTTAAATAGCACTTTCTAGTAGAGGTTGAAAAAAAAAATTGTATACATGAAATAGCATCCTGGTAGGAGCATATTCTGAGTTCAGCCTCTGTTATGGCACTCTGGAGTCCCATAGATAGCATACCAAAGGTATACAAAGGGTCAGCCCCTTTGTGCTCCTTGGAAACTGTTCCTCCGATCTGGAAAAAAATCTGTAGAATGGGCCAGGGTTCATTCAAGATGCACATAATGCCTCCGGGTGTGGTGGTTCGCCCTCTTGGCACGTGCTGTTGCGGAGCTGGTGTTCCCCCATCCCTGCGGACCCCGCATCCCCTGCTCGGCCTCCCCTGCTTTCCTGCCAGAAAAGGGGGAAAATCAGCTTCCCAGGGGAAAAACCTCTTCCTGAGCTCTTAATGCAGCATAGCTTCTCAGCATCTGCCACGCAGACTTTGGTCATGCACACAAACCAAGGCCATGGAGCTCAGTCCTGCCCACTTGGTTAAGTGCAGGGAGGCTGCTAATTGGCTATAGGAAGATTTCCATCATCTACCATCAAGCCCTCTTATACCCAGCCCATGTACTCTGGAGTGATACCAGTGAATAGCCCTCAGACAGTAAAAGGTTGTTAGTTTACTCTCCAACCTCAAAAAGCCCAGTATGAATTACAGTACCATTGCTGCTAGTTACATTAAACTCCTATCCTTACTGCCTTTTGTGTGGCACTCAGATCACCTTGCTTCCATAGAGACAGTAAAGAAATGCATGTCCTGGATGAACTCCTTATGGAAATCACTTTGTGTTTCTAGAATGCTATTTATAGATTACTTTTATTCATATAACTCTAATGCTTCCCTGAAAATCAAACCAGTTTTAACTCTTTATATGTTTTCAGCTGAACACAGTGTAACTGTAGTACTGTCATTAAGCTTGCAGAAGCACAAACTTAACCTGGATAGAGTTGGACTTTCGTATGGATCCCGTATTTCCCCCTCACTGTCGTTTGGGGTTTTTTGAATCATGAATTCCCTGCAGCACAGCCCCTAAGCTCCCCTTGGAGAAACATCTCCAGACTATAGCTGCCACTGTTTTCTTTCTCTGCCCTTCAGGGTGAACCATAGAAGTATCACAGAATCACAGAATGGTTTGGGTGGGAAGGGACCTTAAAGATCACCCAGTTCCAACCCCCCTGCCACGGGCAGGGACACCTTCCACTGGACCAGGCTGCTCAAAGCCCCATCCAGCCTGGCCTTGAACACTGCCAGGGATGGGGCATCCACAGCCTCTCTGGGCAGCCTGTGCCAGTGCCTCAGCACCCTCACAGGGAAGAACTTCTTCGTATCACAGAAGGTGGCACTATGCAACCCAATCATTACCAGCTTGGGAGTAAAGTCAAGTATGTGCTAGATGCTTGAGTGAACACAGCTGAACTTAAGCAAGCCAAAGGTCCGGAGTATACAAGAGATTTAAATTAGAGATTGCCAAAGTGGGATGGAAATTCGGGGTTTTTTCTGTCTACCGGGTATTTTATATTATATAAAATGAATACTAGATGATAATTGCCAATCTGGTGTCTTGTATTGATTTAATTCAATAAGCAGCTTCACCTCCACCTTTTGCGTGCACTTGAAAATATATGCATTATGAAGACAGTGATTCAAAGTCTTTAGGAAATCAATATCAAGACAGGATCGTGTTCTTCAAATATTGACAGCAGAATAACTCTAAGAAACAATGACAAACAATAAAAGCAGGGATAGACAAAATTAAGGCTGTAATTCTATTGTAGTTAGGCTCTACAGAGGTCTCAAACAGTTGCCTGATATTGCATACTGTATGTGCTTTAGCAAATAGCTTGTGTTGACCCCTTGCTGTCAGAATTTCTGATTGAAAACCTGTGGCCATTGAAATGAAAGACTATTTTTGCCTATGTTTTCTATACAGTTGGCTGTTTCACTTGATTTTTTGCCAATAACTTGCACAGATTTTTTTCAGCCGTGAGAGTGCACTGGGAAGATATAGAAGAGTATATGTAGGCTGTTACCATTAATATTGTTCCCATCTTTGGTAGTTTCCCTAGAACGAAATAAAACTTACATCGAAGCCTGTAATGTTACAGTATTTAAACTGAGCAGCTCTGTGTGCTAATTTATTGTGGTTTTGTAATGGTAATTTTAAAATCCTTTAATACTGGCAGCTGAATTTCCTGCACATTGAGTATAGTTCCAAGAAATTAAAGGATGTCTTTTATGGAGTAAAATATGTTACAGTTACTGCAAATCATACTGGTTGCTTAGTTGATACAGTTCTGAAATCAAATTGTTATGGATAGTTCAGTACTGCAACATGCAAGTAATACTATGTTTTTAACATTCAACCAGAAAAAATATTTTTTAAATGCCATTCAAAACCCTAGTCTGTTTTGATTTTCTCACTCTGAAATATCTGAAGACAGTCCAAAAGTCTAGATAATGAGTAGTGAGTATCCACTACGTAGATATGAGAATTTCTTTTCAGTAGGTGTTGAAGGCTTATCAAGTATAACTCTTTCAAGTATTACCCCACTTGTAAATGTCATTGAATAAACCACCAAGATTTATTTTTCCTTTCTTTCATTTTTGCAGTTGCAACAAGTGCTGAATTTCATGAGGATGTCAGTATTGGACCCAAGTGAAATGTTTGAGAGTTCTGTTCACATCTGATAGTAGAAAATTGAGAGTTAATGTTTTCCTTGAATGTACTGAAAATCTCTTTACCTTGACATATTTCTGTATAATTTAAAAAAGGAAAGCTTTGAGCCTGGGTGATGTGCCCTGACCGATAGATTAGTAAGTGGAAGTTGGGTGGCACTCTTGTCTTCTGCTCTTTGTCCACTTTCACCATGGCTATGACTGCAGCACTATCTGTGCGCACAAGCGTGCTCACAGCGTGTTTGCTGAAGCAAGGCTTTTGTGGGATTTAGGCAGGGAGGTGCCTGAACGAGTTGTAGACAGGAGATGGGCATTCTGCAGAACAGGGCGTTTTTGATCAGTAGGGTGTTGGATTTCTCCTGGATCATCACTCCAGCAGTTTTGTTGTTCCTTCATTATTCTGTTATTTCTTCTTCTTTCCTTTAGTCGGGAGGGTCATTTGCTATGTGTATTACTTTTAGACATTTAGAGCAGGATCAATATTTTACTGTATCTGACCAGGTTCCGTTTAGAAAGTAGGACAAAAAAAATATACATCTTTTATTTCATACACTTAATAAAACTGAAAATGCTTTTTCAGAAATAGCAGAGGCCTTCTGTATGTATTTCGTCTACATGCTAAAAGAAACAGAAAATGCTCATCACATGAAGATTATGAAGACTATACAATAGTCTATTAGTAACGGAGGAGGATTTTAACTAGTAGGACTGGCCAATTTTAATTGTCCATCTGTAACCAACAGTCTTTAATGTTGGTTTAGAACAAATTGGAGTACCTGGGATGTTGCAGAATGCTAAAAGAGGGGTAGATTTGTGCCTGTGATTAAGGGGGAAGAAAGGAGGGAAGCACCGAGCAAGGTTCTCATTAGCTGAAAGCTCTTTAGCTTGACATTCATTTCAGTCAAAGTAACGGAAAAGTTGTTAGTGAGGAAAAAATTGAAAGATGTAATGCAATCACAAAATATGCTTGAAGAAGGCAGTTTGTCATGAGATTAACAACTTGGATGAAAATGGTAATCAAGTGATCATATGGCAAAATGAGTTCATTGAAAACATGTAATTGTTTAACTTTGCATTTGGCTATGTTTGCATATGTAGGAGCACTGAGGAGTTGTTAGTAGTCAGAACCGTAGGAGATATTGAAGGCAAACAGCTCAACCTCAGCTCCCATGGCAATGCCATGGCATATGTCATTGATGCACCTTTAGGTATATTTTTTTAAAATTGCAAAGTTGATTTTACATGTGGCTGCAGAGCTGGTATATTGAAATCCATCAAACATCTTCACTCCATGTATTGAAAAAGCATGATTCGGCATGAGAGGAGAGTAAGGCACTCTGTCTTTTTACTGAGACACTAGGCCAGGTCTGGATGCCAAAGAGGAATTACTTTCACAGGTAGCAGTATCAGGTTTGCTGAACCAGGCTTCCTTAGACCTCCATTAAATTTAACTTGAACAGCCCTGGCTGGTAGTTCAGAGAGAGTTTCCCAGGAGTTTGTAGGGAGAAGACTGCAGTCTCCACATTCTGCTATGTTTACAGCAATGTTCTTGTTCCTTTCATGTCTAAATGATACTTAGAAGCCGCTAACAGACAATTTCAAATGAAAAATCGTGCATGAGAAAGTAGCCACAAGAGTGATTAATAAGAGGTTCTTTTCTTGGAGCAACTGCCAGAGGAATTGCTGAATGTCGCACGTCTTATCAAGAGCTAACGTCTTTCTGAAGATTTGTTTTAGTAAAAGAGGTGCCATTTGCTTCAGTTCAGGAGGAAATTGGTGCAACGTAGTGGTCTGTGGTATGTATGATTAGACTAGACAAATGCTTGGTCACTTTTGGCTTGAGTTTTGACTAGTAATTTCTTAAAGCTTCCTAAGCAGACTTAGATACCTTCTGTCTCAGATACTCTTTTCATTAAAATCATTTCTACAGAGTTTCATGCTGGTGAAGGAAGATACCACTTCTTTATTTCTTTACCATATGCATCTCATTGATGCTAATAATTAACAAGTTAAATCTGCACCTGACCACAAACAGCTGATGGAACATTTCTTTTAGTTATCCACTGTATTCCTGATAGAGACAATCAATAGGTAAAATCTATGCAAATGTGCAGAGTTCAAGTGAGGGCTATCCTAAACAAGACTTAAGCTATGCACCCGCCTTTGTGCCAAATTTTTCAGGGTGTTTTTTTTTCTCCTGTAATGAATACATGTATTTTGTGCACTGGAGCATGGCACAGGGCCTTTTGGATGGCAGGCTCTTCAAGAAAGAGGAAGAGAGTTTTAATCACAAAAGCAGAAACTTCAGTCAGAGAAGTGATTCTACACTTCGTTTCATTTGTAAATGGTGCGTATTGGCTTTTGTGAAACAGAACCCGGGTCCAATTCAGGACAGCGCTTCATAGATTCTTTACGTGGGGCTTTTTGAGTCTGAAATAGTGCACATGAAAAGAGAAGGAGATTGAACATAATTTGTTCCAACAGCTAGTCTAAGATTTTTTCCAATCAGGATTCTTTCAGCATATTCCTCTTTGTTGAACTATAAGCAGCTTTTAAAATAATAGCATTAGCCTATATTTCAGGACTTCACTGGGTGTTCCCAGCTATGGTGATTAGTTACAAGAAAGGAGAAATGCGTGTATTGTAACCTTTTAACGGATATGGGAGACTTGTAAACTAAGTTGAGATTTGAGCATTTTGTAGATTTCAAAATGAGCTGTAGAGTTCATTGGAAAAGAAAAATGCATCATTGAAATTCATGGTGCCACTTCGGTTTTCTTTGCTGAGATTTATCATTGAAAGCCATATTGCTTTCCCTTTGCCTTTATTTAAAGCTCTTCAATACATTGTTTTTAAGGTCCATTTCTTTTACAAGCTTTTCCTTTCAGCTTGCTCAGGGTATCGGGTCCTATGAACATCTGTTTGTGCCTAAAATCAGCCAGGACCTGGACTATATCCTGCCTCCCTACTCCCTTTTGTTCCCAGAGGCTATTGTTTCCGATTTCATGCTATCAGAGGGGCTGCATGTTTTCCTGTGTGAAGTTGTCAGAGAGATAAAAGCACAGGAGCAGGGTCACATTTCGAGGGATGGGCATGAAAAATTGGTAAAATGTATCTTGAGGGCCACCCACAAGACTTGCTTGAAGAAATTCAGAAGTAGGGAGTAGAATTATAGTTTTAAAATTGTGCAAATTCCGAAGTGGAATAAGTAGTGGTGAAATAAGTTTAACTGGCAGAAATCTCTTAGTCAGATTTACACTTAGTTGACTTATTCCTCTTAGGTAGCTTGAAAGTCTCCAGTTGGACTTCGTTAGAAAGAAAATACCATCATCTTCATTATGGTGCCTGCCCGTGTCTCTTCAGTATGAGAATGAGATGCCAGAAGATTTAAAGCAAGTGTGTTACACCTTTCAGTCATCATGATGCACTGGGGAAAAGAGAAACATTAGCGAAGGTGTCTCCCTGTCCAAAATTACCAGTATGATACGAGACCTGCAAAGAATACAATGGGATGGTAATGATAGAAAGACAAGTAGTGCAGCTTAATTAAGTTAATGAAATACATTTTCCAGGAAGAAAGCATGGTACTAGGCTTGTAACTGTGGCTATGGTTTATAATGCTGTAAACCATGATTAACCAAAACATACTTATCCTTTTGTCTCACATGAATTCCAGAAGTGGCACCCTGGTTTTAAAGGATGCAAAATTATTCATTTGGTGGCAGGGGGGTAAGAACATCTGCAGTTACACATACAGCTGATTCAGACAGTTTAATAGAGCATCCTCTTGCATCTGCATTAACACAGTAGTAAGAGGTTATGTGTATTTCTCTGAAAGTACTAAAAAGCTGGTAAAAAGTTCTGTCCGTCCTTAACATAGTATAACTAGAGCAATGTCTTGCTAGTTCGTATATCAGATGATCTTAACTGTTTTCATTTAGGTCTTGACTAGATATAAAATGAAGAAAATTGTTTTAATAGTGCTGTTTTAGGTCAGTGATTCAATAAGATGGTTACTTTTATTTTAGGAGCTTGTAATGAGGATTTTGTTAAAGTGTGTGAGAAGAAAACAAATGAGATATATAAGTTGTATTTTTTTCCATAGGCAGCTGATAGATAAGGGATACCAAGCAAGGCGTTATCTTGCTGCCATATAGCTTCCAAGTTAGTAGATGATGTTTGTGGTACAAATCAGTCTAATACTGGAATTTTAAGGGAATGCATTTTTTTCTATAGCTTTTGTCCAAAGATTAAGTCAATTATTTTTCTTAAATGCATAAATGATTTGCAAATTAATATGAGAAACTAAATATACATCCTGGGTTTTGTTGAATTTAGCAACATTTTTGGCTATGGAAGTTCAGGGGGGACACTAATATGCAGATTTTTTTGCATTTTTGTAATATAGTAGAAGAAAGTACTAAACATGTTTTAAAAGTACAGTAATTATTGAATTTCTATCCTTTGTGATAATATTTTTAGAGATTAATTTGTTTATAAATAGAAAAAGAAGAAAGCAACAGCTTAAGAAAACACTTCAAAGTGTTTAACAGTTCTGTAGGTGAGTTTAAATAAGAGCACTGAGTGAGTATTTTTAAATAAGAATATCACTTATTAGCACTCGTATTTTAGAGCTTGTCCTAGCTTCTGGTGACCTCGGTCAGGTTTCTGGGTCCCGCTGCAGGAGCAGCCATGGAGGCGACGTCCCCTGCCAGCACATGTCCTGTGGTGCTGTGTGGACCTTCCCCTTAGGACTGCCGGACTGGGATCAGCACTGCTCTCGTGGTGCCTGTAAGGTTTCCATTGCAATACAACACGGGTTGCCCTAAGGGTTATGCAAGACACCCTCAGATTTGATGTGTGCCTGTGTGCGCTTATTTAAGGTAGGCAGCAGAGCGTGCATGTCCTCAGACTGGGCGTATGCCAGCACGTGTGAGGAGGCACCTCTGCAAAAAGTCACACAAGCACAGTTTCAGTTTTGGGGGGGAAAACGATTATATGTTTATTTATCAGCATGCTGACAACCACACTTTCATATCTTGCATCATATCAAGTATTATGGAGAGGAATTTTAACTTCCGTTGTGAATACTGCTGATAATGTCCATTTCTGGTCTTACGGGTATAAATTCTCTTTGAAATCACAACTTTTTTATACCAGCAGTTTTCTTTGGCATACCTGTCTGATTTTGGATGGGTAAAAGAATTTACTTTGTTTAGCTTTGTCTCAAAAGGGAAAAGAGCAAAGGCTAGAGTAAAAATTAATAGCACATCTTAAAATCCATTACAACATCTCCCTTTTTTCTGACTAAAAGTGAGTGAAAAAGGCCTCTCTAGAGGAAATAAAGAAGAAGTTATTACAGCTTTCACTTTTTTGTAGAGTATGAAAAAGCTTTCTGTATGTTAAACAGTCTTGTGGACATCTGGCATGATTGGTTTTAATCTGCTGACTAAAAAGTCAGGATTAAATCTTGCTTTACACCTCTTTGTATTGCAGTCAGTAAAGTGACAGAGCTGCTCTGAAACAATGGCACTACTTATTCCACCCAATATGCCATGTGGTAGATCACCCCCTTTTTCAGCACCACTTCTCTGCAAAGACAATGAAGCATCTGGTGGGGTTTTCCTGTGTCCAAGATATTTTTTGTCAGTAATTTCACTCAGCCGGTCTGCTTAGCTCTCCCTCGGTGCTACTTTTTGAGACGGGGTTTGCCAAACCCAGTGGCAAGAGGTCAGGAGGCCAAAGTGATGAATTTTTATGTGCCTGTTTCTTGTGTTTCTGCTCAGTCATGATTCTTTGCGCGCTGTACTGCCTCTGAAAGGGAGCCACAGTGAGCAATTTGTCCTCCTGGGCTGGAGAGAATGGGGAGGCAGATGAGTTAAAGTAGCATGTATGACTCCGGACAGAGACGCACACAAATGTTTTCTTATGGCGGAACAGAATACTCCTGTCACTATTCAGCATGAGAGGGGCTTGGGAGATTTGTAGCCTGTTGGCTTTCGATCAAGTGACAAATGAATTTAACAGCACTTAAAGATACAGCAAAAAGAATAGCACTTCACGAACTTGTCCACAGCTGTTAGCTTTAAAATGATGTTGCGTTAACACTTTTGAACTTGCATTTTTCTTTCTCTCTGCATAATTGGGAGCTCTCTGTATTTCTCAGCATGTTCGAATCCTGGTTTGCTTTAAGGAAAAAATTTTCATCTGTGTTTCAGAAACTCTGTAGAATATGCTTTCTGGTTGTTTGCCCAGTTGGGCCCCCGTCCCCTCCAGATGGATCATTGGTCCATAGGAGCAGGAGGACCGTGGAAGCTGCATTTCTGGCAGAGCTTTCTGTCCTCTCTCAGTGGTGCTCTGTAACATCCAGTGGTGTCAAATGAGCTGGGGATCGGCATTCATTGCTGGGTTAAATCCCTCTGGATCCCCAGCCAGCGGTGCGAAGTTGCTGTTCCTCCAAATCCTCCTCTCTCTCTGATCAGCTGTGTCACTCTAGTTGGTCGAGGGATGCATTGCAATTCGTTGTTGGTCAGCAACTGAGCTTTGGACCCGTTCAGCAGAGGCGGTGTCCTGGAGGGAATTGTGAATATTGCTGTAATGCACAAACCCTTCGTTCTTACACCATCAGAAACCACACCAAAGAGGATGCAAAGCTGCCTTACCAGGGGTGGTGAAGAGAGGCAGTAAGTAGAACATGCCACCCTATTTCTGCTCTCCACGTTGACTGTTTTACCCCACAGCTGTTTTTTATGTGTTGCCAGTCTTTTTATTGGGTGTGGTGTATGTGTCACACATACTGATCTGTCAATCCGTCTTACCGTTTATCAGGGAGAATATAGTAAACCTTGGGTCCACACCTTGCACAGTATTTTACAAAGATATCCTTCATTCATTTTATCCTAAAAGCATTTATTTTAATGTGTGAATAAGTGCTCCTGGAAATAGGAGCACTCCGTGATGGTGTGCGTCTTGTTCAAGAAGCGTAAGCCTGCCGGTCGGATGTGTGCCTGCTGGGGGACCTGCCGCAGCCCCACAGCCCAACTCCTCAGCCTCTTCAGAGTCAAGGTGCTGCTGCAGCCAACTGCTTGGAGGCTGTGTGACAGCAGCGATGGGAGAGGAGGACAGTTCAGCAATCCCGCCTCATGGTTCTCTGAGCTATTTGAACAGAACTAGCCAAAAAGGATTATTTGAACTTACAGGCTGCTGGACTCATATTCCATTTCAAAAGTGAATAAAGGAGCAAATGATGTGGAACCAGACAGGGAGTACATCGATGAGAAATGAATGAGATACAGCAGGATGAAAAAGAGTCGAGTCAGGGAGGCTAGACAAACAGAGAAAGGGGAAAAATACGGTAAGGAAATCATCCACATGTTGCATTAGCGAGGCATCAACTGATCGGCCAAGTTTTAGTCTCACCATAACACTGTACAGCACATTCCAGTTATTAACACAGTGAATTTCACATTCCCAACTTGTTCAAGTCAGAAAACCAGATACACTGAACTGGAAATTATTTTCCTGTCACATTTGCTCCCTTAAAAAGTGAAGTTAACTTAGAGGAAGGGTGTTCTTTTCCCATAGACGGGAAACGATGGAAGAATATTAACATCTCTCCCACTTTGCCCTACATACTTGTGGTCATTTAATGAGATGGAGGGCGCACAGTTCCATCTCACAGTTGTGCTTAGACTTAGCAAGAGCACAGGCCCGAGGAGGTGGCAGCCTGGAACGCACTGCCTCATGCAAGTCACTTTCCTGCTCCAGGTCTCAAATTCCCTCTTTGTTTAAGGGACTAATTATTTTTGCTATCATGCATGATAGGAAGAAAAAAAATGTTTCGTGCTTCTCTATATTTCTCACTTTGTGATTAAAAGTAGCTAGTGTCTGCCTAAAGGCATATAGATTTTAGGTAGATAAGCGGTTTGATTTCAGAATTGCCCAACACTTCATGTTTTAAAAGTCAGCTCCAATTTTCATTTCTGAGGATAAGCTTAATAGAAGTCAAGTGCAAAAATACTGTTGAACAGTATTGGGTGTGCACTGTATATTACATAGATGATACCTGCTGTTGTAAGTCTACTTTGTGGAAGCCAAAGGCTCATGCTCTTCAGAGGCTAAGCCTTCATCTTGAGCCATGTCACGCCATTGATTTTGTACAAAACTCTCCATTAACTTAAAGGGCAAACTCCCAAATTTACTCTTTTTGGCAGTGCTAGTTGGTGGAAAAAAATACTGCATGGGAGTGTTTCTGAGGTTTGCTGTTTGTTCTGAGTGAGATAACATGGAAATACTCTACTGTGCAGAGCACTTTGCAGCAGCTGCGGTCTGGCAGCGCACGCTCTGGTCGGTCCCCAGCAGGCTGTGTCAGTAAGTATCCTCCCTGGAATGGTTAAGAAGAATAAAGCTGACAGACTCCAGTTATTTGGAACCCTGCAATGTCCAGTTCTGGAAGTGAGTCAGGAAGCACCAAAGAATTTCGTTAGGTGTTGGCTTAAATTTTTGCTACTTCATGTTACTGCTCCCATGTTTCATTTCTTACAGCTGTAAGAAACCATTAAGTATGGAGGTAGCAGAAACAATAACACCATCAGCACAAACAGGGGCAAATGTTACCACTCAAAACAAAGGCAATTGCAAGGCACACAGGAGCAGATGGGGTTCACAGGCTATTTTGTTTTTAAAATGAAAAGAAATGGAAGGTTCTTAGTCTGAAAGTTAGATAAAAGCAAGCTTAGCTATAAGGAGAGAAGCTGCCTCCGCAGAAACAGATTTACATCGCAGATCCTGTGTGCTTCATCAAAGTCTTTGCTTAACAGAAACAATACATACAGTCCTCTGCTTAGTCAGCTGGAGTAAAAAAAGGGTAAGTGCTGTGAAGGTGTCCAACAAGGAATTTTTCAAGCTGGCATTGCTGCTTGGCCAAAGCAGAAAAAGTAATGGAAGAGAAGTAATAGAAGAAAGTCTGAATAAATGTCAAGAGGTTCACACATTATGGGACAACACAACATATATACAGAAGATTTCCATAGGAACAGTTGGACTGTTCCAGTTCCTGTAATTATGGAAAAGCAAATCATTGAAAACTCCCCCAGGACCCTATTTGACTTCAAGTAGTGATGCTAAATGACTAGGAAGATGGACAGGAGGAGGGAAGGGATTTTTCTAGCAAACTGCTTCGAAGTTCCAGATCTTGTAGTGGGGTAGAGTTTATCCAGATCTAATCAAAGTCCTGAATGCATTTGAAACTTACTGTAAATGTCAGCAAGTGAACTTAAACTGAGAGCTTCAAAAGGGGGCAGGGGAACCCTTTACCTGAAAACTTCACCATTGCCTGCGAAGGCCCTATAAAGTTTTGTGTTTCTGATGCATGCAGGCGCCAAACAAGTCAAGATAAATTGTTTGTGAATCAGTATGTAGATGCTTAGCTGAACTCAGACTTGGAGATCATAGTCAGGAAAATGAAACAAGAGAATCCAAAAAGATGTGAACCTGACCAGAAGGAGTCAGAGAAAACTAGAAGCTAATCACCATGCACGTGAATATGTGTGACGGAAAAGGTAGAAAGAGATACATGTGGGGGGGAGGGAATTAACAGTAATACAAAAATCTTCTTTTTTTACAAAGCTCCATTTAACACCAGTATTGAAAAAGAAAAATAGTTACAAAATGGGGCATTGTTATGTTTGCAAAACTGTTTAGGACAGTACCACAAGGTGTCTAATGAAAGTCTCTTTCTCAGTATGACAAAATGGGGTATGGGAAGATGCTGTGGGGAAAAATTTAGGAGTGTGAGAAACTATTATCGCTTATTCTTTCTCTTTGGATCTATGTAGGTTAGCAAGTAATAGTTAATGTTCTGCTATTTGATGGGTACTGATGAAAATTTTAGAACTAAATCGTCACGTACAAAGTAACAGCTAACTGAACAAACTGCTTGGTTTCAGAAGAAAACAACGTTTAGGATAGCCAAAATTAGTAAAGTTAGATTGAAACATGAGAGGTTTATAAATTAAGCACAGTGTCTAAGTAGCTGAGTTAGGTTATGCTGAGCATCTAATAAACAGATTGAATTTTATTGCTGCTAAACATGTAACAAATGCCAAGAGGGATTTCTTTGAATTACCGTGAGAAGTATGTGTTCCGGGTGAAAAAGATGCTAGGAGGCAGCTGATAGCCACAATCTAGTGGTCCTGTCTCCTGGGACAGAGCTGTAATAGCACATTCTTTCCAAGAACGTAAGGTTGGGTGTTCGACACTTTCTTCCAGATCTGTAATCGCGGAGAATCTTAGTGGCAAAGGCCTTTTGGACTTAGTTCAGATTCTTTTCTGAAGAAGAGAAGTAAAAAGAGAGCCATCATTGCCACCAGCTGTTGGCACAGAGGAAAGCTGCAGAGGCAGGGAGGGCACGGTCAGCGCCCTCGGCGGTCCCTCCGGACCTGGGGAAGGGCAGGCTGTTGCGCCGGCCTCTGGCACCGAGCCGGCCGCTCCGGCGCCCTTCCCTGCCCGGGCCAAGGGTGGGCTGGGGCTAGCGGCCTGCGGCTGCGCGCTCTTGGGACTGTGGCCCCGCTGCCTCCTGTGCAAATGCAGACAGACAGCTCACCCGTTACTGCAGAAGATAACTCTGTAAGAACTGGGTGTTGTTTTCAGCAATAATAGAGCAGGCAAGAGAGTGTCACCGACAGAGCAGGCAGTTACGTGTTCTGCCAGACAGAGGCTGTGCCATTAAACGGGTCTCTCAGTTTACTCAGTGCAGTACCTGAAAAACTAATGGAAACGGTTTTGCATTGCCTAGTGATACACTTTGGTAACATTGTCATGAAATCATCTAAGTTTCTGGACAAGAAAATGCATTTCAGGATGAACTTAGTGCAGCTAATGTGAAATTGAGCGCAAAGAAATGCAAGTTGTTTTCAGCAGGGAGCGTTTATTTTAGGGAGGCAGGAGATCTTTGGGGGAATGGGAGCATGAAGATAGGGTCTTAGTGCTGAGCTTTTTTTGTCACAGACACTGCCCAAAGAGGTATTTTAAAACCAAAATATCCCTTTACCACAAATCAGCAAAAGGGTTGCGTGGTGCAGACCAGAGTACTACTGTAGGTCGTGGGCAGCTTTTGGGCCAAGCTTTCACAGGTGGTAGAATTGGTGCTGCTGTAAACTGCCTGTGAAGTTAAATCAGTCCTAAAATGAATACAGGCAGCAGCGTCATGTAATTTGCATTGATTTGCCATCAGAAGATGGGCCGTACGCATGCGACGTAAGCAGTGTGCTGAGAGGAAAGACGGGAGTGGTGCAGGAGGCTTTTGCTCTCCATCCCACCCAGCCCCTCCACCATCTCTGCTCCCCTGGACATGAGCTTACTCCTCTGGGAATATTCAAAGAGAAAGTAATTCCACATATTCATACTTCAAGTGGCTTCTCATTAATACTTTTTTATATTTGTTCTTTATTCAACTAATCATTTATCTCATATTTAACTGAGTTAAATTCCTGCTGCTGGAAGCTTACTAGTATTAAAAGCGTAGTAACTTCTCTGAGACATTATTGCTGTTTCCAGACAGTTAAAGTTAACACAAGTTAATATATAGTCTAAAGGGTATTTTTTCAAGTAAAGGTGTATATCCTCTCAGATGGGTTTTGATTGCTTTACATTGGGGAATTTAGCTCTGTAATTTCCCTAATGGTTTGCAGCAGCTGTATGGTCAAATACCTCTGCACGGTTGTGAAAAATTAGCTAAAAAAAGTCTCCATTTCAATGGCAGATAGAGTTTAAAAAACACAATGTTACCTATCCTGTAGCTAAATGCACAACTTTCACTGACTCAGTTACATTTGTTTTTCTCACTTGCAAATTTTATTTCTCTTACATCACATGATTTGGTGAATTTACTGTTGGTGTATTCCCAATACCCAGGAAATCATACCAACCCCTCAGAGGTAAGGAGGAGCCCAAACAAGACAGATGTTCCTGTTATTCCCAAAGTAGCAAATCTTTTACCTTGCTGATTGTTTCAAATACAATTTGCATCCAGATAATAATAAAAAAGCATTTGATTATCCTAATTTAATAAGTGTCAGATTGATCTTGGGCTTTGAGCAGCATTTCAGAAGAAGTATTTCACTGTCATAATTAGATGATACATGTACCTCTCTCTTTTCTATCCTGCCAGAATCCACAGAGTATGTAACTGGAATAAAATGAAATATCTTAAATTTAATTGATCTGGTTGCTCATGTGCTCAAGACCTTATTTCAGCTGGCTCACGTTAGCATTCTGCAGACTCTGCACTTCTCTCCTGGCACTTTTAGCAACAAACACTTCTGTTGTAATCCATGCAGCTTACTGGAAATTGCAATTGCAACTATTGCTGAACTTTTTTAATTACAAAGGAGAAATGAATATATTCTAATTTTTTTTTAGAAGAATTCAAAGTAATAATAAGTCCTAAGAAGAGTATTCAAATCATTGGGAAAAATAATACACTTCTTTAGAATCAGTAGGCAGAGACAATAGGAAAGTATGAGTCTGTATGTGCTTGGATACTGCATTTTTTAAAAAAAAAAATTTGTTGAAGCAATTACAAGCATGCAATAACTCAGCTCACACATCAAGAGGTGGACTCAGGAGTCTAAAGGATGTTCAGAAAGCAGGAGTGCAAAATCAATGAAAAATCAGCTGCAATTTTCAGCAGAGCACTGCTAGCAGGAAACAGTAGTATGGTTCACAGCTGTTCAGAGTGTTTCCATATAAACGCAATATAAAAAGCAATTATATAATACATATTATAGAATATTGTGTGTCTGTGTTTTATGTATATAACCATTGTTTTAATGTCTTTATCCCTTTTTACTGTAAGTATGCAGAAATACAGTCTAAAACATTTCGGTATGTTGTATATATCTGGGAGCAGATGTATGTTGAAGGTGGCATTTATGCTGTAAATCAAAAGGCTTTCAGTTTCTGAGGATTGCAGTTTAGAAGAAATTCCAGATTTGTCTTTTGTCAAAATAAAAAACTTTTGCTCCTAGCTTTGCATAACAGTACATTTTTATTACGTTCCAAGGCAATGATCAGAGAAGTTATTGCTATGTTTTACAATTCAATACACACAAATCATCACAAAGGATTATTTAAAAATACTAGAAAGCATCTACCTGTGCGGACAGTGTATGTGAAAATGGGAATAAGACACGTCTGTGTTTGCTCAGCAAAGGCCGAATACTGAGTTCTCTCTCAGCTCTGAATACAGCTCTCCTGCAAACTTTTTAACCAAGTCTTGTTTCCAAAGAAAAAAGATTTTTTTAAAAAGATAACTTGAGTAGAGTTTTGATATCTGATTTCCCCTCTTCTGACTTTGTAAAAGAGTACCTTTGAGGGAATACCCAAAAAGAAACAGTGTGTTTTCATAGCATTTTGATTTTCTTTACCAGCAACAAAAAATCCCTTCATAAGTAGACTTGTCTAAAAAGGCACATGTTCCCGAAAGTTTTCTGCTTGGGTGACTACGACTTTGTAGAAATTGAAAGGAGGAGGAAAAAAGGAGTGCTCCAGCTTGTATAAGAAATGAACCTTTGCCCAATCACTTTTTGTCTGTGAATAAGGTAACTTTTTGTGCGTGTGAAATTTGAAAGCAATAAGGTATGTGGGTCCTTTCTCTGTATTGGTTCTCAAGAGTCGATCGTGGGTTTTTTTCTTTTAGAGTGGGCCTGAAGTTGTGAGATAAAGCAGCTCAGAAAAAAAAATGTTCTCAAGCAGATGCCTTTAAGAGACAGAAATCATGAATTTCTTGAATTGCAACCACTCTGGGGGTGGCTACAATGACTTTTTGACAGTGACAGTAACTCTGCCTTGTCTTTTCGAGCCCTTCTTTGGCCCATTCACTCTGGAAAGCTGCTTAAGCCCACTTAAGCGCATTAGCATTTGGATGCTCGGGGACCGTATTGACCCTCATTTGGAAAGTTTAAATGAGTGAAAGATGGAGCGATTTGTTAGGGCTTTAGAAACCAGCTTTAGAGAGCGGCGGGTTTTCCGCTTTGGTTTGTTCGGGTGCTTGTTCTAATCTGGTGCGCTGTTTAAAGGCGACCAGACTGATTTGTGACACATGAGCCCAAAGCGCTATTTTTTGGGGCTTGACCCGATTAGCTAATCTGTGCTTTGAATTTCAATAGCTGGTATCGGAGGGAGCGCACTTTGGGAATGGCTCGGTGGTGGATTACCTCACCCGTGTCCGCGTACAGACACAGATGGCAAAACGGTAATTACGTGTCCAAACGGACAAAAGGGATCCTACAGTACGTGGTGGATGCGAGGGAAAAGTTAGTAGGTCTGTGCTTAAAATAAGTGGTACCAACAGTGCAGTTTCCCTGATGGTCCGGAGTGCCTCTCCTCCTCCCTCCCAGGCAGAGTTAGCTTTAACTAGCTACTGCCGGCATCTTCCCTCTCTTCTCCCAAGCCTTTCAAAAAAACACCTTAAAATCCTGCAGAACAGACAAAGTTCTCAAAGGGCAGCCTACATCCGTGTCGGTGTGACTGGTACTCCTTTCTCCAGTGAAAACTGTGATTTCACCTACGGCCACGTTGGTGCCGTGAGTGTGCCAAGTTTTTTAGGATAAAACCCAGAGTTAGATGTTCATAATCTATAGACATGGCACTGCTTTTTGGGGGAGAGGAAACAATCAAGAAAAATCTGTCAGGAAGCAACATCATTTATTCAGTAAGATGGGGAATCAGCACCTGTTCATTTCACAGACTTGAAGAAAAAAATCAGATTTGTATTTTATTTTTACTGAATCACACTCAAGTTATCCTTTAAAAATGAAATTGCTTAGCTTGTTGCTTTTTGCTTGTACTGTGGCAACATGTGGGGGCCTTTATCAAGGATCATTTTTTAATGGCTTTCTATCAAATGGAGGCAAAAATTCCATTGAGAGATTGTTTCCATTCTAGCACTGGTAACCTCAGTGGAGATCTAAAATGTTTGGAAGCAGATGGATTTTTGTTTAAAGACATGTTTGGCAGGTATTTCTTCCTTCAGAAGAAATTCAGAATGGGGAACGGAGAAGTAAGCTGTAGTTTCATGGCATTGTGTCTGATAGATACTGCACTTCTAATAATGAATCCCAATATAAGTATTTCTATTTGTGAGAGAAAGAAGCATGTAGTAGGATGTGAAATTCTATTACCCTGTTACCACAGAACACATTTATTTTGTAAGTGAATATTATGCAAAATGAAAATCTGTTGTCTGGCCATTATGAAAAGGAACGGAACAGGCAGAGCAGGGAAGTCACCTCTTTGCCTCTTCTTGACTGAGTTATTTTCTTTAGCAGGCTTTTGTTAAGAACCTCTAGCAAAATAAGCTTTTATTCAGAAGGATAGTCTTTGCCAATATCCTTATCCAGGGCTGTGGATAGATCCTATCAGCAGCTTGTGCCTCGGCTGTAGCGAAGGATGCTGAACTGCCTCCCAGGTGTGGGTGCCCATCTTGGCCATTTTCTTTCTGCCTTTGAGTAATGCCAAGGTTTTCTCAGTTCCCCTTTCTGTCTTCTGCCTTGTGGTTTCCAGCAACCCAGGCAGATGGGCTGGGGTAGCATTAGACACCATCCAGTAGCTTTGCCCAAGCTGGATAACTACAGAGCACTTTGTGAAGCCTGCCTACACCACAGTTCAGATGTAGCCTATTTCTGCATTTCAAAGCACTTAACATACTTAAAGCTTCACTAAAAGTATAGGTTCAGTGAATCTAAAGTATGTTTTTAAGTTAAATATATGCTTGACTGCTTTGCTAAAAGCTCCAGGTTTTCACCTGTTACAACGCAACAGAGCAGGCCCTTTAGACAACCTGTTCTCTTTTACTCTCTAGGTCAGCTTTGATTGCCATTGAAACTGGGCCCCAACCAGGCGAATGGCAAATGAATCAAGGCCTGACACTTCCTTGGAAATTCATACGTCTGTGCCTGATAAAGCGTTGATTTAGAATGTGTTTTAGACACCCAGTCCTCAAAATATCTAGAGATGTGATGTTGTCTCTTATTTAAACGGATGATGCATGGGGAATTTGCTATCCAGAGTAAACTGTGAAACTTATTGTCAGATTGTGTAAGTGTTGCTCGGACTTTTAAATTATACTTGGAACATTAATTTACAGGGCAGAAGTTTTTGCAAACGAGTTAACCCGCAGAACTGTAGTGCCAATGTAGTTATCAGCTTTTAGGAATGCGGTACAGAAACCGGTAGGGCTGTGGAGTCATTAGCTGTAGGAAGTGGCTTTCGAGGATGTTTACCAGTAATGTGTCATACAGTGTCAGACCTGTGAAAGAACCTGTGTGCATGGTAGTAAGTTAAATGAATATTTGCCTTATCTGATTGATATTTTCTTAATATTGCCTGTTCCTCTCCAAATGGTAATTCGGTTTATTGTTTTAAATCCAGCATGAGTGGAAGTGACTTAAATTAGCAATGCTTTGTATTTTGACCTACAACCAGTCATATTTCCAGGTGGGCATTGAAGATACATACATTGATAAAGTTCAATTAAATGTGGCCTTATGTTTCGTATAAACTAGTTACCCTTTCTCCTTTTATGTTTTTTATTAGACACTATGTGCAAAGGCTACAATGCAGACTATCCGGGCAGCTGACACAAATGAAGTAGTCAAGCTAATATTTCGTGAATCTGATAATGACCGAAAGGTAAACAACTTAATGCCCTCTGTACCCCCTATGTAAATAGAAACGTTGTTGAATGTTCACTTTCTTTTCTACAAAGCATGAATATAGTTGTTTCAAACTGATAATTTAAAGGGAGGGGAGGGATATAGATTGTCACACCTAATGCTCAGTTAATTGGATCTTTTTAAGTGATTGCCAGTCAACCAAATGGGCAAGCTGACAAGGAGCTTTAGACATGTAGAAATGTCGTGTGGTTTTAAAGGGTTGCATGTCTCTAAAAGGGTCACTTCCAACAGCTGTGTGTTAGGTAGCTGAGTCCAAGAGCTTTGCTGACCTTTCTCCTCTATTTTTTTTAGGTTATGCTACAATTAGAAAAGAAGCTCTTTGACTATTTTAATCAAGATGTATTTAGAGATAACAATGGCACTGCGGTAAGTTCATTGCTAAACACTTTTGAAGGAATAAGTTGGAAACTCACATACAAATTGTGTTTCTCTAGCAGCCCTTTATCCTTACCCTGATTTATAATGAGGACTACGATTTTTCTGTGGAGAATGGCTTTGTATCCTCTTCAGGGTGATTTTATTTCAAAATGTAGCCATTTCATTTTGGAAAATTTCTATATCACCGCTTGCAGCTTTCTCAATTTCATGTAAGGTTCCTAGGAGTTATGTATCTAAAGGAAAAACATTAAGCATCCAAAAGGAAAAACCCAGTTACGCACAGATAAAAATCAGAAATGTGCCTATTGCATGTGGGAGCCTTATTGTGGATGTCATGGGCCAGACCCTCTGCTTGTGGAAATGGGCCCAACTTCACTGACATCAGAAGAGCTACGCTAACTTGTGTCAGATCTTGACCTGCCTATGTGTGCATACAATAACGGCATTCGTATGTTGAATATTCTGAGCTATATAAATAGGGCAGGCTACACTAGACAAAGAAAACCTTCGGAAAACTTTGTTCTGCGGAAACTGTGTGTGTCAAAGTCGTTTGTGCAGGCTGACAAGCTAGCCAAGGTTCCCCTTCTTTCTTCAGTCCTTTCCTCAGGGTGACTGAATTTTACCTTCTATCCTCATACCCAAAATAAAAGAAGACAAGCGATTCATCTTCTGTGTCTCGGCTTTTTTGAAAACCCCTTCGTGTCTGCCCTAGTCCCTACCTCTCAGTTTTGCCGCACTCTGTACCAATTACACAGTGTGCCTGCTCACACGGTGTATTGCTGGTTTTTGCGTAGGGATGGGATGTACACAGGATCTGTGACTCTCACCTCTCTCTTCTCTCCTACCTATGGCGTATTCTCTTGCTGTTCATAGAGAACCGGGCTGTTTGGAGGGCTGTCTGCAAGGATCCAGGGCAAGGAGGACAGCTGAAGCCCTATTACCCTCTCTGTTTTTAAGTTGACTTACACCTAGGAGGTTAATTCCATGGGAGAATCTGAGATCTCATTCATTTCTTGAGGTCAGAAGAGTTTGATGAGTCAGACTCATGAGGAGAGTGAAGATCTGTTTCTCCTTTCAGCATCTGTTGACGTCCATCCTGTTCATTGGGACTGCTGTCCCTTCTGACAGCACATCTTTCATGGGTGGCGTGTATGCTTATCACGAGAAATATCTGTGTAGGCAACGTATCTTAAAGATACAGTTACTGTGAGATAAGTTGCTTTGGGTTTGTTTTTTTTAATTTACAAGGGGAATGCATCCTTGGGAAATACGTAACGTTTCTTTCACTGATGTTTTGCAGTTTTGGGACCATTTAATTCAAAGTAATAACACTAACCCCCAATTCCTGTTTCCATACTAATCCCATTCCTGTCCCAGCTTTTCCTCTATGTGTATTACTGTAATAATTTTTTTAGCTTTTTTTAAAACAACTCAAATGTAATTTTTATTTTTTCCCAGTACATTTCTGAAGCTGAGCAAAGCTATTCTTGTTGCTGCCGTTTACCACATCCTAGTGGTATTTCGGATGACTGCTGGTTGACTTTACATACATGGACATGGTGTGTGAAGGCATAGGCAGAATCCCACTTAAGCACATTCCATTTCAAAATCAGCAGTCATTTCATTCATGCATCAAGAAGCGGGAAATCTTCCAGATCAAACATGGAAGGAAAAGATAAACGATATAATGAGCCATTGGAGATAATCTAATCTTCATGGTCTAGTTAAACACGCAGCACCATGATCACTAAAAACAAACTACCTATCTAAAAGGATAAATGTCTCTGTGCCGAATTCAACCCAAAAAATCCATCGCATCCTTCATCAACCACCGGTCTTGTACCAGCCTGACAGAAATTTAATTCAAGCTGGCTCCTGAAAATAATTATTGTATTTTAAGAGTAGTAATCATTGGTCGGGACATGATTGAATGTGTCCATGCCTATTGACTTTTTCTATGATTTATAGCTTTGTTTAGTCGATATTCCCATCGAAATTGTATAATTAATTATAAGTGGGGCTGTCAGGTCTGCAGGATGGAGTGCCCTGATGAGTATTTGGGAAGATTAAATTTTCCTTAGCTGTACCAATGCAAGGCTTGGGAATTTTCACAGCACTATGGCTGTTGGATAAAGATGTTTTCTGTGTGTTTAGCAACTGCTTTAGCTCAAAATCCATTGATTTTTCTGAGGGTATTTTTTTTTATCAGTGTGGTGTCTCTTCAGTAACATTGGAATGTGTACAGATGTGACAAGACCTGACAAATATTTATTATCAACAGGCTACTTTATCATTATCCATACACAGTTATTCCTTCTTTTTTACATTGTAATCAACAACAAGAATCTTAAGATATATTTATAAAAATGAGTATTTTTTATGAAAAATCTGATATAGATACAGATTATCTGTTCAACAGAAATTCAGTTTGAAATGCATACAGTAATCTGTCAGGTCTAATTTTTCCAAACTAATCTGTTGCTTATCCAGACTTATCTGTAGCCTATTCCAAAATTAGCTTAGCAATTACCTATATTTATTACCTCAAAGTGCAATGAGCATTCTGTATCATTTTATTTCAGAAGGGAACACCCAGATTTATCCAGCTGTGTAGTGATAGAAAAAAGAGAAAACCTATTTGAAAATAGCTGTAGCAATAATGTGAAACTGTCTTAATATTTAATTCATATGTTCTGAATTGTACATCAAAGAGTACATCAGATGGACCAGGGTGTAACTCCCGTAACTACAACAGAACTACCGTGTCTAGGTGCTATGGGGAAGGGTGCTACAGAGCAGCAATGAGAAAGGCGGGACAAGAGGAGGTACAACATGTAGAGTTTCACCTTGGTGTCAGATTCCAGTTTAAGTTGTTGCTTTTGAATTAGAAAAAGCTTAACACCTCTGACCTTGACGGTAGGATATAGCCAGGCTGTGCTGTACATCACCGTTGTGTCCTCCTGCTCCAGAGACTTGCCCATGAACGGTGGGCAAAGAACAAGTGAGGCTTCTCTAATCTGAACTGGTTGCTTGCACCCTTCAAGAGGCGGCAGTCCCCAGCTGGGGACCGCAACCATGTCCCAGCCACCCCTCTTTTGTGCTCCTGCTCCTCACCCACCCAAAGGGCACAAGGAGTCCCTGAGCAGGCGTGGGACTCGGGGAACGCCCAGGCCTTCTGCGTAGGCTTCCCGAGTGGGTCTGCAGGGCTGTCCACTCTTCCTGACCTTACGCTAACTCACCAGTACGTTACTCACACAAACCTTGGTCGTAGCTTTGGATTTGCCAACTGTCAAGTGATAAAAATTAGCGTGCCGGTGCTTTCAGGAGAGTAGCAGTGTGCAGGGAGTTCTTGAGTAAATCTACACTTTTACCATTTTTTTTCAAATTCCTTAATCATCTATGATAAATCAGGCTATAAGTGTTTTTTTCAAAATATCTTGTGTTTGGGAGTTCCCTGTTAATTTCAAAACAATCAAAAGAAAAGCAAGCCAGGGATAATTATTTAATAAAAAAATTATAATCATGTTATTGATTTGTACAAAAGAACCGCAAGCTAAATGCTGTTTCTTCAGTAGTCAGTTAAATAAATATATAGTAAGAATGTAAAAACTCTTAATGACTGCAGAGGAATGATTTAATCATTAGGAGTCGTTTTATAATCTTTAACCACAATCGGAAATGAAAAATGGTGCATACATTCCTATCTTTCATATGAATCACATTAAAGAATCAATCCAGATAGAAACTAATGTACTGTCCTTAAGATTTTGACCACAACTGTGTAACAAAAGTAATCAGTGAATTATTTGTCTTAAGAGTTGAACCGGATGTTTCCTACTAAAATCATAATCTCTTTTGTCCGTTGACGTTCGTGGAAACTGCTTAGTTCGGTGACTAATTCTATAGCTGTGCCTACACTGGTCGTCCCTGCTTCCTGCTGTCCTCTGCTGCCCTTGGGCCGCGCCGGCCCCGCTCTCGCAGGGACGCGTGCCTCGGCAGTCCTTGGTCTCGGCTGCTGCCCTGGCCTCTGCTGCTGGGAGGTAGAAGAGGTTAGACCGAGGGTGCAGGCGCACAGTAACTCCTGGATAATCAGATGGTTCAGAGGACGCTGTTGTTGTTACCAGCATTAGTTCCAGAACAGATTCGAGATAGTTACGCAGAAAAGCCCAATGATCTCCAGCCTAGATATTCATGAAATGGAAGTGGTTCCATTTCTTACTTTAAGTGTTACTGTAATGGAAAAAAATAAGCAAAGAGCTTCACGTTGCTATCAGTGGTCCTTCAGCAGTCCTCTTGCTGCAGAGAACAAACAGTAAACTTCTATGGTGAGCACATTCTTATTCAAATTTTATGTTTTGAACCGTGAAATCAGTCTTCGAGGGTAGATTCTCTTTATTCTGTGTGTCTGTTTAGCTTCAACTGATACGGTATGAGAAGAAAATTATTATGCGCTGTAAAAATGGATTGAGTTATAAAGGGCTTGTTCTCCCTATGCCAAGTAATGATTTAAAGTGATCTGTTATCATGCTAATTAACTTAGAGGTGTTATTACAAACAGTTCAGGCAAACATACTTTTAAATTATGAGTAATTTATTTGTGGGTTTTTTAATATTCCCAGGAAATCCTGAAATGATATGCAAATTGAGAAGAAAGGTTTAGTCCATGAGGGACCTTTATTAAGCTTTTTGTGAGAATATGTGTGCTCATGAAGGTTAAGGATCTGGCATCACTGAAAATATATTAATCAACAGACAAGATACAGCACAATGCACTCTTCCCAATGGCCTTGGCTGTGACCCTTTTAAAGATAATGGGAATACTGTCCACTAAGAACTAGATTAGGACGATCAAGTGCATTTCATCAGGGTTTGACTTGAACCATGATCCCAGGGGTGAAAAGGCAGAGGTTTATCCACTGAGCCAACCAGCCCCTGTCCAGATAAAATCTTGAATATGATGTATAAGAGCAAATTAGGATAGAGGAAGGAAATTGATTGCTTAGGACCGTTGTTACCTAGGACTGGTCATAAGGAAATCCTATGCATCCTGAAACGGCCTCTTTTATTTAAGGTGGTCATCTGAGATGCCTGAGGTTCACAAAGTACGAGTAGGAAAATGGCTTCATGCTCTATTCCTTTACTCAAAACCAGTATTCCCATGCTTGGAATTGCATTTGCTTAAGTTAGTGGTTAGTTGATATGCCATTGGATAAACTGCAAAATGAGTAATGACAGAGATAGGAAATATTATCAATAAATTGTTCTCACTAGCAAACATAAATGTAAAGCCAGATAGCAAACAGAAGTCAATCCAGATGTGCTGGGTTGGCTATTTACTGCCAGCTTCATGTTCCAAATAAATGAATTATTCTGGTGTAGAATTTGCCCATATCACAAAGTTACAAATATTATTTCATGACCTTTTGTCCCCCTGTCCTGTTCTACACAGTTATTGTAAGTGCTAAGGCTAATTCAGGTGTACTGTGCTATATTTATTTTTTTAGGCATTGGTCATTAAGTATAGTCTAAAGAGGAGGTCCAACATCTGTATTTGCACTCTAGAATCCAGCCTGTAGTCAGTATGATCTGCTAACATGCTTTGGCCTAGGGGCACCCTTTTTAACCTTTGTGACATGCAAGAGGATATCCAGAGAGGCAATGTTTGCACCTGTATTCCAGTCCTCAAGAGTTTATGGATCTCACCATCATCCCTTACAGTTAGCATTTGTGGATATACAAAAGCACCCTACCTAGGCTTCCGCATCTTGCCTGAAGTCTACGGCAATCCAAATAAAGATAGAAAGGTGCTTAATTTTTTTTCACCAACTCTCTGCAGTAGCCCAATCCTTTTGCATTCTCCAGGTACCCCTCATAACCTCACAGATGGATGCCTGTATGCACATAGGTGTGCACGCACGCATATAGACTAGCAAATAGTAAGTTTAACATGAAACGTAATACTTCAGGACACTTTCATACAAAAAGTACAGCTAGAGATGAGAGTGGGGTCGTCAGTTGCAAGGATGCAGAGACATGGGTTCTGGTCCCTGGTCTTAGGACTGTTTGTGTATTTTACGTTACATAGGTGTTGAAAGAAAAACAGTAAAGGAAGCAAAGGCTGGAATCCAGATCTCCTCTGATCCCAAGAGTGGCCTTCAGCATCTCTCACTGCCCTCCTGCTTGTGGGTGTCTGCATGCCCAAGCCCGGGCTCGGCAGGAGGTGCACCCTGCCTTGCCTTCCCTTCCCAGGCACCACCGCCTGCGGGCGCCTGGCAGCTCCAGAGAAGCAGGAGTATGAATTTGAATTCCCTCTGGGAAAGAAACACCTCAAATATTAGGTGTCAAATATTGGATGACCTTTCAAGATGCCCGATTGTATGTGGGGGAGACAGGGTGGATGACCGGAGGTCCCCAGATGCCCCCCCGGAGTGGGACGCCTGGCGTTCAGATGCCTCTGGGGTCCTGCCCGTTCCCCAAAAAACTCATGTCAGCCAAGTCTGCCTCATAGGCCTTGCGCAGGGGAAGTTTCAACCCACAGTGGGAGTTTTGCCCAAGTAAGAAACATGGATCGTAGTCTTTCTTCAAGAAAGTTCTATTTTTTATCACTCCGCAAGTAATACTAAAAATGTATTCTGCATATTTTTATGCTTTTGTCAAATTGCAGCTCGCAAACTGACAATTTGACAGGACAATACATGCTGGTTTTAACTCCCTAATGGTACATATTCATGTTATGTTTCACAGTAACAGACGTGTAAAGTTCAACGAAATAATCCACTGAATCTGTCACATTTGCAAGCAGGATATTCCTAATTAAAATATTTTATTTTTAAAGTTAGCATCCACTCAGTTGTTCTTGCCATTTTGAATGAGCTATATTACAAGCTGTTGTGCACAGTTTATGAATTAATTACAATAAAGTTAAAGTGTCTATTCCTGTAAAGTTTTGGAAAAGGCAATTTGCATGAATGCAGTTTTGCAGAGTCAAGTTTTTTTAAATCAAAGCAAGCACAGGAATCCCCGGAGAGTGAGTGACAAAATCCACTTTTTACCATTAGAAAACAGGAAGCATGCATTCAGACTTTGACCAGCTGGTAAAGTCACTGAGAACTGGCACTCGCCAAGAGGTCCTTATTGCATTCCCATTGTATTGATGTACTAAAGAGCGAATAACATTCGTTGGAGAAATCAGGCTGGAGCGTAGGATGATGGGAGCTGTAGTCTCTGTGTTTGAAAGCTGTGAGCAGTCTTGCTGCATTTCAGATGCTTCAGGGTCTTCGTCGGGCGCTGTGAAGCAGGAGGGATGGGACGCAATTTGCTTCTGCAGAGCAGTGTTTCGGCAAGGAGCCCTTGGGATGTGAAAGGCGCTCTTGTTGTCGGCAGAATGTTAATGCGGGTAACTGCTGCTGCGTGAGTGAGAGTCTATACTTAACCTGATTCAGTGCTTTTCACTTCTTAACTAACTAGTTTGTTCTTTACATATACTTACGTTTAGTCTCCTTATTGAGAACTAATTACCTGAGTAGCACAACAGGATTCTGATTTATTTTTTTTCCAAGTAACAAAAATATCCCAGGATAAGATCTGGGTTCTCTGCTGCATATTGCAGATCAGAGGGGTGACGGAGCCCTGGGGAGCTGCCAGCAGGGTGTTTAACTTCCAGCTTATCCATACGAGTAGTTTCAGCCTGAAGTCCACGGACTTAGATTGAAAGGATCCACACAGGGCAATTAGGAAAACCAAGATTATATGCAAAATCCAAGCATGTGAAATGTCTAAAAGGGCTACAGCCTCCACTGGAAGAATGTAAGGGGTACATAATTGGAAAAGTTTGGAAGCACTGTTTTATCCAAATCAGTGTTCAGGTGTGTGTGTATTACAGGACCAACAGACATCATAAGGCCCTGAACGTCTTTCAGAATGAGAAATACTGCAGCGCATGAACTCTGAGAAGTGTTTGTGTTAGACCCCCGATGCTAGCTGAAAGCCCTGAGTCTCGAGCACATTCCTCTGCAGTGTGCTGGGCGCTCACCCTGCCCTAGCCATCCACTGAACTTGTCACCGCTTTGGAAAGTCAGTACCGCTTTACTGCATCTGGTATCACGGTGCTATTTCTCCAGGGGGAGAGGAGCTGTGCCTTGTGGTCCTCGGTGCTCGGGCTGGGCAACTGCAGCCGTCCCCACCCCTGCCTGGGCCCTGCAGCGCAAACCAGGCTCCGGGGGTATGAGGAGGATGAGAAATGTGGGAATGTGAGAAATCAGGCAAGGAGACAGAAAAGGGAGCTCTAATGAGACAGAGCCAATAGTAGTCTCCAGTAATTACTCTAGTGATCAATAGACATCAAGGGAAAGTGTGGTTCTTTCTAGACATTTTAAGCATCTAAATATTTCCGTAACAGAAATACTATTTTTAAATGCATTTTCCAGAGCAGTTTTCTAAAAAAGTTGGAATACTTATTAGAAAATGTTCATGTCCTTTAAACCATTGGAATGTCTCCTGAGAGAGAGAGGCATATTGTCAAAACAAGAACAAAACAGCGTTTTCCTGGGGGAGTTTCCACTGAAATCAAAGATTTTCTGAATTAGTACAGGCACAGGGAGCCTTCAGTGCTGACAGTCTTATACTGCCAGTGCCTAACTCTTCTAATGCTAAGAAAAGTGTATTTGGTACAGTTTCTCTGTGTGCCATATATCCACATTTATGTAGGAGTTTATGGTTTGACAACACTGCCATTCAGGATTTATAGATAAATTCTCAGAAATATGCAGAAATATAATAATTTACAAAAGCAGTGTAAGTGGTACATTTATATTCAATAATTCTGGCTTTTTCTGTGAAACATGATTTTAAAGAATGGCTTTACGAGAGAAAGAAAATTAAGATTCAAAATATATAGTAATGGATCATTTTACAAAGTCTTAGCTAGAGAAAACAGTAGCTTTAAAATAAGGCCAGAGCAGAGTTGTGTATGACATTTTCATGGATAAGTGGGAGGGATCAGCATTTCCACAGACCTTTATTTGAAGTCAGTAGACTGCTGAATCAGTTTCTAAATATTTTTCTTTGACTGGAAAGTTGGATAAAATTACTGTATTTCCAAAGTCCCTTGAAAAAAATCATGTGCTATACAAGACAGGCAAAGGAGGTTACAGTGACCATGTCCACATATTTTAATCCTCTAAGGTCATTTCTGTATGCTCATCTCCTCTTTTTGGTCTGAAACTTCATTTCCCTTTCACAGCTGTGTATTCTCTGGTGGGCCCTGCAGATGGATTTGATAAATGCTGCTAATATCACCTTCTGATCTACCAACGCTCTGACTTTGGTCTGTAGGTCTTGATGAGTAATTGCCGTTGTTCTACTCCAATGACTGAATTAAGTTGCCCTGTTTTAAAGGGTTCATACATGTGTGATGTTAGCCAAGGTGGCCCATTGCAGCGTACCGATGGACATTGACCTTTTAAGAGTGCCTCATCGCTTTAAACTGAAGCAAGCAAAATTACCTTGATTTCTACAACTGGCTAAACTCCGTTATAATCCTTTGATTACTGTCAAGCTACATAACATCCAGATAATTGTTATCTTTGGCCAAAGCACACACTGCTTAACCACATACGGCCCCACGAGCTATAGGGACAGTGAACTGCAGCCCATACCGCAGCCGTGGGGCGAGGGAGCTCACTGGAGTCCCCATCAGAAGGACTGCACAGTACTGAGACCATCCATCCAGACCTACTCGATTTTTTCTTGCTGAGTGGCGTACGGGTTCTGCAGCCAGTGCCTGTGCAGGACTGCACGCCCTGGTATCGTGCGTTGCCTGTTCCTTCACCCTTGTACATAAATGCACTTGTACATCATAGTGCTTGCTGACAAGAAAAAGGGAGGAAAAACCCAAAACTGTTCAGCAGCTTTTACAGGTTTTTTACACAGTTGCCTGGAAAAACAAGTGTTTTGGTAATTCCCTTAGGAGATGATGGGCACTGCGACTGATACAGGCAACAGCCCTAAATGCTTTTAATTCTACTCAAATTAAATAGGGAATATCATTTACTGCAAATGCAGTCATTCTTTAATTCTGTGCAGAGAACTTCACTGATATCAAGCCAATTCCTGTTCAGGTCAATAGGAGCTTGAGCATACAAACTAATTGAAATGTTTGGCTCATGAAGTTTGCTGAACGGAAATACATAACTTCAGACTGCAAAATTCTATCAATAAATTTAACCTGGTTTTAAAAACCATATTCTGCCCTATGAGTTTTTTCTCACAGTCACAGGCCAGTGGATGCGTGCTGTGTACCTTCTTACACATACTGCATGGCTGTATTCCCCAAGGCGCATTATCTCTGTGTCTCACGGGGTATTAGCTAACTATAGATGTTACTCATATGTATGGATGGTATTTTCATTTGGAAGATGTTAATGAAACGTTCATGTTGGGCTGGTCACTGGACATTGTAGAGCAAATATCTTGACATAATATCAGCAACTCAATGGTTATAGCAGATAAAACATAGGCCCTGCGTCATCCTTGCTATCATTTAGGTATAAATACATTGGTGAAATTGAGTTAGGGAAAAAAACAGTCTTCTGAACTGCCTGTGACATATAATTCTGGAATTAACTTCCAGCCACAGCATTTTAAAATCTCTGTGTAATTGCTCAAATTATCCCAGCACATCATGTAACACCTTAAAGATTTGGTTCTTAAGGATGATCTTATAATGAGTAAATTAAATAGAACAATATATTGATTTTTAGGCTTTGAACTTAATTTCTTTGTAATTTTTAAGGCATTTAGAGTGACAGACATACTCATGTTTACTGTTACAGCAATGACATTATTCACAATGCTGTTTAGTGTACAATATGGAAATAAGTGAGCAGTTTGTGCTGAAAATTGCCATGAATAGAGTATGTTCCGGGTGGGTTTTTTTTAAATACAATGTTATCTGCTTTAAAAATAAAGACATCACCCTGTGAGATTCTGACTGCTCCTCAGTATCATCTGGCCTATATTCATTTTCATTCATTTTCTGTAGTGCCAAGGAGCTCCAGACACCCATGTACCTGTCATAAAGCAAACAGAATTAAATGATGCCCATGTCAGGTCCCGTTCCTTCCCTTAGTAAGTTGCGTTGAGGGGAAGTGACATTTGTAACTGGTTGTGACAAGACCTCGTGAATGCCTTGGTTTTTCACCAGTAATCTTGCATTTTGAGATTACAGGGTTAAATGAGAACCCAAGTGCTTTTAATAGCAACAAAAGTAGTAGTTAAAACATGCTCTTCTACTGAAAAATTAACTGGAGTTTTCTCAAAATGCACAGTTCAAGTTTTCATCATTTCTTCCCCTCATCTCCCCCACTGTCTGCAGTGCTACCAGGTAAATGAAGAAAAGCTGTTAGGTGGGTTCGCACTACGCAGTCCTGAACACACAAATAACTTGTCATTGCCCTTTGTAAGAATGAGCAGATGTCTGTTTGCATAATTTGTGGACACATTTGAACAGAAGGTTACAGATAGTGTAACATAGTCACTTAATATCTAGGAAAAAATAAATAATTTGTTAAAATTAAATAATTACTAAAAATATAGCATGAAATAAAAGTTTGTGCAAATAATCCAGTGAAAATATTTAACTGTTTTACACATGGGGATGGATTGTCTACAACAAGCATTCCCTAAATATTTCTTCTAGGCACCTGGTTGGGCTTTGGCATCCAGCTGGGTGATCGTGAGTTTTTGGCTTTGTCATTTCAGGTTAAAGATGTCCCTCTACCTGGGGAAACTTGGGCAACTGATAGAGAGCACAGCACACAATACAGTCTTGTTCCTATTATCTGTCCTCTCTGTCACCAGTGTCAGCAGCTCATCTGCATAGCACAGACACAACTAAACAAGCAACTGCAGCAAATAAACACATCAGAAACTTCTTTGGATAATAATGCACGTCTGAATGCTTAGTCCTCTAAACCCCGGCCTTCATTTAGTTTGCAAATATCATCATAGCAAGAACAATCTGAATGTATAAAATTTTGAAAGTGTGAATTGGTGTGAGAGGACAATGCATCTATTTAACATCGCCAGCCTTTGGAATGCCCATGAGTAATTTATACCATTGTGTTCTGTGGAGCATTGTTCTTTTATTCAGTCCTTGCAGTTTTCGCACTTCAGAAATAGCCCTCTTTCTCCTGATGCTTCCACTTTCCTGCTCTGATCTGTTTACTTGGCAACAGTAGGAAAAATGTATTTGCACTGTATTAATAGACATATATTTCAAAGAAAAGTTTTAACTGGGGATGGTAGATTTTTTTCCTATGCTACATTCACGTTGGGCAGATAATATCTTTAAGGGGGAGACAAATGGAGCAGGAAAGGGATGGTAACATTTGTTTTCATAGGCAGTTGGTACCTATGTATTGTGGCTACACATCTACCTATACACACAGGATCACAGTCTGGAAACATGCATGATAAACCATTTCTTCCTGAAGTATGTTGAGATTGTTTCAGTAAGGATAGTGGCTGGACCATCCCAACATTTTTAGGATTGAGCATATTATTAGATACATACCGTAAGTTTCCACACAGATGTTTATAAATATTTATCCAAACATCTTGGGGCTTTTGATCAGATGTTAAAACATGTACAAATTATCTGCAGTTATTTGTATTGCAAAATCTTTTCTAGCGTACCATCACAGAGTTTGGTGTCAGGTGCACTAAAATAGGGAAAGCTGCCCGTTATTTGGCATGCTCATGTAAAAGAACGTACATCTAGCAACACGGCAACTAGAAACTGAAGAAGGCCGTGTGGGCCTTAGAGAGGTAGCTAATCAGCAGTGCAGGTGGTTCAGGTAGCTGCATTTCACACAGATAATTAATGTGTACAAGTAGCTGCTAATTGCACATTTCAGGAATGATTTATGAGGTGGCAGAGGGGAAAGAGGGACACAATCTAATTTCTTTGGGAACCTCTGCCATTCATACAATGGTATCAGCACAGCTGTGAGATGGGACATGATTAATGAACAGTGGGCAAACACGCCGCCATCCTACGGGATACTGTTTGGATGACACGCTTGTCAAAATAGAAAGTGGCACTTAGAGCGACGGCCAGTAACAGTGCAGATTATGAGCATTTTGTCTTTTAACTCGCTAATTCACTCGGACGTCAGGCTTAACACCAGCCATGGTTCTGAAATAAGGTCGTTTATGTCCATCAGAACAATTATTGGTTTGATGTGGACGATTATCATTGACTTGTTATGAGCGGGTTTGTGTTTATGAACAAAGACTGCAGATATTTATTTTCTCTGTAGAGGTCCGGGGGAAAACAAATTTGGCAAGGACTAATATTTATACAGGACATTAAATCTAGACTTATGAACATCTCTGTTAAATATCTGCTTCTAGTACTGTATCTCAGCTGCTGCCTGGGAACACATTTTACCTATTGTCACGTATCCCTCTTTCTGCTATCTGACATGCACCACCCAAAATAGGTGTACAAAAACACTCCTTGTCTTTGCTTAGGAAGAGTGATGTGCACATCCTTGTG
Organism: Gymnogyps californianus; assembly: GCF_018139145.2. Lineage (NCBI taxonomy): Eukaryota > Metazoa > Chordata > Aves > Accipitriformes > Cathartidae > Gymnogyps > Gymnogyps californianus. The sequence goes on along the minus strand of NC_059476.1, from coordinate 311,631 downwards.
TTTGTTGTACCTTCTTATCTGAGCTAAAGATAATATAAAGTAATATGATACTTTTTGCTGGCATTTTTGTGGGCTGATTAGCATATCAGTTTGCTGTACTTTTTTAATGCTAGTCTGGTTTATCTTTGAAAAGATTGCTAATAAAATTTGAAAAAATTTAGCCATCTTGAAATAGTAAGTGTACATATAGGTCACTGCTGTAAAGAGCCAGCGTTATGTGTTTCACTGAGATGAAAAGGAACATTTTGAACACTTTTCTCAGTGAGCTGTTTATTTATCAAAATAGTACTGCGTGTTTTGCACTATGTTTTATAAACTGTTATATGAGGGATATACCTCTAGCTGTGTAATCAAAGTCTCTGTTTATTTCCTTTTCTATAATGTAGTATTTTTAGATTGCTTCAGTTCAACATTAAAGAGTGAATACATTTATTTCTATCTTTTATAGCTTTTAGAATTTGACAGAGAGCTGTCAGTCTTTAAAGACAGATTGTATGAACTGGACATCTCATTTCCTCCCAGGTAAGATTCATATACAATCCATTTATTTAACTAGCTAGCTAAAACATAATTGTTACTAGTACTGTAGGTAAAATGCGAGCGTTCCCATACATATTGTAGAAATGATAATGATCTTCGTTCCTTTCATAAATGTTTAGTCTTCCCACATCCCCTCCATCGCTACATAAACAGTGACAGTGCAGTCCGCATGCTGATAGTGCTCTATAGCTCATCGTTTGGATTCAGCTGATCCTGTCTTTTATAGCTGCTCTTAAAATAGACCTGACATGATTGTGTGCCAAGAGATGTGTAGCTACTTTTAAGCACTGGATCCAGATAACCTGTTAAAATACTTTATTGCAACCATAAAGGCAGTCTTTGCCTCAAGCTGTTGAAAACTGACTAGCGATGGCACTCACTAGGAATAGACTGGCAGTGGGGGTGCAGAGCCTAATGCCATTGCTCCGGGGGGATCCAAGAGGAGTGTCAGGAGAGAGGGCAGGAACTTCGATTCTGCTTTTTCAGTTTCAGTAAACATGTTCTATAACTGCTAAGACTTTTAGAGTAATTTGGCTTTTTTAATACACGTGCATTATTTTAATCAGCTATATCCCATAGGTGAATTTTAGCCGTGCATAGACAAGTATTGCTATCATACAAAACCAAGATTTTTGCAAATGGCAGTCCTGTTCAGGAGAAATCTGTGGAAAAGTTGGTACAGTTTTAAACATGTATGGCCCCTTTCCAAGAATGAGGAAGTCAAATCTCACAGTTGCTTTTAAGAGAAAGAAATACTGCATTCACAAAGAAAGTTGAAGTTCAAGAAATCATAGATAAAAACATACTTTTTATATACTTTTTTTTAATAGATCCAATATTCTTAAATATTGCTATTTTGTTCTTTATGAACAGATAGAAAAGTATGATGCTTTGGCATACACTTAAGAAAAATTTGGGAAGCTTGCCTTTTTGTTATCATAATCTCATTATTTCTCACCAGCCAGCTGCGATACTGATTATATTGATCCCTCGGGACAATGGAACTATGCATGGAGAGGTTACCGCTGCTCTAAATTGTTCTTATTGATTGAGTATGATAACAGAAGACCAGCAGTGTGTACATCTCTGAGTGTATTTCATTAGTTGTGTACCTGGTGAGGGTAAAAGGAGGTGAGGGGAAATAGATACGAATTTTTTACCAGAAATACTCTTCTACTTGATTTCACCAACGTTAGTGCTTTCAGCCAGAACAAGGTTTGGCAAAAATACGTTGTTGCATGAATGGTTTGCAGATTCTTCAGACCTTTCTGTCAATACGGTTTGGTGTCATTCTGCTCTCAAGCAAAGGTCAGAAATTTGGTGTGAGTAGTCTTTGTATCTAAGTTGTGCTTTTGATCTGTCTGTGAAACATCTGGCCAAGGTCTAAACCCTTGAAAAATTTCTTTTCACAAATATGTCCAAATCTCAGTAGAGATTTCTGCTATTATTTTAGTGGTTAAGTTTCTTGCAAATGACAGCTAGACTGAATACAACCCAGGATTTTGCTCACCGCTGCCAAGGGCCACACCCTGTGAGGTTGCGGGCAAGTAATAAATGAGCCTCCTCTCCTTTACATCCCGTTGGAGCAAGAATGAAATACAGGTGGAACACAAGCCGTAACTGGAACTCCACAGGAGCCACCTGGTAGCCGTGCAGGGAAGGGCATAGCTAGGACTCAGAAGGGTGAAGCCTCAGGCCAACACTGGGTCTCCAGGCAAGGAGACCAAGACTTGCAGAAGCAGCCAGAAGAGGAAAGCTCTAGCCAGTTAGCTGATGAGAGACTAGGACAATAAGACAGGGCTGCGGAGGAGGGAGGACTGGGCAAGGATGATCTGGAGTACTGGGGGAGAGTGGTGAAAACCGTGGGAAGAGCGAGATGGCCGCAGGGCACTGCCCATGGGACGTGACAGCGAGTTGGTCTTGCCCTTCCCAGGTGAAAACGGCTAGCTGGGAAGAAGATTTTCTGTGTCCCTTCCTAGCACTGATCCACAGAGAGAGTGATAGGCTGCTGCTGTCATATGTCAGATGCTGGAGTACCTAGGAATCCCTGTCAGGCCGAGGTAACGCCGCTTCTCCTTGAGGTGCAGCCAGAACGGAGCTTGAAAGTGGCATAATGTAAGACTGTATAAAGAGATAAAGAAGCCTTGGGGGAAAATGGAAGATGTTTGACAAAAGAATTAGAAGTTAAACTGGTAGTAAATAGGAGGGCTTGTGAGAGCTGTGACTGAGAACTGCTGACGTTGCTATAAAACCAGCAGTGAGCTTCGGGGGGATAGATGGAGAGGACCATATGAACAGGAGCAAGAGGAGGTAAATTAAATGTTAGTCAGCTGCATTTGTACTCTCTGCTGCCTCAGTATCTGAATAGTTTGACACAGAGCATTAACATCCAAGTGATGTATTTCGATACCATTAACATTTTAAGCTACTGTATATACTGTATGAGTCTATTATTGTCTAGAACAAAAATACTAAATAAAGTGCTACAGCGGAGATGAACCCCTGGTAAAAAAATGCAAAACCAGGTGAAAATGTTCCATCCCAGAAATCCCTCTGAATGAAGCACAGATTTTGACTTTGTCTAATTGATTTAATGAGTGAAATGAAAGAAACGCCCTGTAATACGAGCTAAGTATCACCTCCTCTCCCCTCCCCTGCCCACATGCTTGCAGACTTGGCTAGGAAGCTACAGGAGCAGCTGTCTGAGGCCATAGTGCTGTCATCAAGGAGGGCAGTCACCAACTTCTGATGGCAACTTATCCGCTGCCAGCTCCTTCTTTCTCAATTTTATTACTTGTTTTTGTTTCCTTGCAAAACCGAAGCCAAATCTAGCTCATATCCTTGTTTTGTTTTGTACACACCACCAATATTAGAGATGAAATATTTCATTAAGTACAATTTTGGCTTGCAGAGTTGAAGTTGAGGCAGCTAAGCCCTAGCTGTCGTTGACCTGCATTACAGAACATGATGGACTCAGGTCCTGTATGTAGTCCCCTCACTCCCCCAGAAGAAGGGGCCGTCACACACTCGCTGTCTCCAGAGCTGCTGATGAATCCTGCCTGGGGCAGCAGCCAGCAGTCAGATTACTCTTGCTTCTGACCAAGATCCTGACCACTTCTTGCCATCAAAGATCCCATAACATTTTTGCAAGAGCATAGTCGTCTAGACAGATGTTCTGGCCAAAGTCCCGGTAATTGGATTCCACCTCCCCAAACGCGCTGTTACTTTAGTTGAATTTGGTGGTATTCTTCACTTCCTGCCCCAAACCGCTGCGCAGCGTGCTGGTGCCGTGCTGATTGCTGCTGCGCTGCAGCGCTAAGGGACGCTGAACTCAGCAGTTGTCTACAGACCGCAACTCTAACTCGCTGAGATGCTTGAAAAAAGAGATCTGCACTGCCAAGGTGGAAGCAGACGCTTCTGAGCAGGGACCCTGTCCGAATCTTGGGAAACGGCCATGAAAGGTCATTTCCAGGTTCACCATTCGCCTCTCTATTCCCACTCAGCTCCCAACTTTGGGGCTTTGTGAACAGGCTGGGGAGTGGGAAGGGGGGTGCAGCGTAACGTGGCAAACCCTTCCTCGACCTCCAAAGGCCCGCAGAGAACCAGCCCTGCAGCTACTGTTCTCACCTATGTTGAAGGGGAGCAGTGAAGGGGATAAACATGCAGCTTTGCCTGCTACTCGCTCTGTTCCCTTCTGACAACTAAGTAATAGTAATAATAATAAATAGTAATAAATGTTTATATACTGAAAGCTGGCGCTTCCTTTGTGGCATGGAAGGGATGCTAACACTGAGTTTATATAGCAGAAAATTTCTTTGAACTTAAGCAGAGAATATTGATAAAATATGAGAATTGAATATGAGAATATTGCTAAAAATATGTTGTGGTTTAACCCCAGCCGGCAAGTAAGCACCACACAGCTGCTTGCTCACTCCCCCCCGGTGGGATGGCAGAGAGAATCGGAAAAAAGGTAAAACTCATGGGTTGAGATATAGAGAGTTTAATAAGTAAAGCAAAAGCCGCACACGCAAGCAAAGCAAAACAAGGAATTCATTGACCACTTCCCATGGGCAGGCCGGTATTCAGCCATCTCCAGGAAAGCAGGGCTCCATCACGCGTAACGGTGACTTGGGAAGACAAACACCATCACTCCCAATGCCGCCCCCTTCCTCCTTCTTCCCTTCTTCTCCCAGCTTTATATGCTGAGCATGATGCCATAGGGTCTGGAATGTCCCTTGGGTCAGTTGGGGTGAGCTGTCCCGGCTGTGTCCCCTCCCAGCTCCTTGTGCACCCCCAGCCTGCTCGCTGGTGGGGTGGGCGAGGAGCAGCAAAGGCCTTGACTCTCTGTAAGCACTGCTCAGCAATAACAAAAACATCCCTGTATTATCAACACTGTTTTCAACACAAATGCAAAACATAGCCCCATAGTAGCTACTATGAAGAAAATTAACTCTATCCCAGCCAAAACCAGCACAAAATACAAGGTGTAAAACCAACAAGCTAAACTCATGCATACACAAAGAGCAAATTGGCTCTACAATACGGTGCTTTTTTTCACCCATCCCTCCTCATGTTCTGGGTCATATGGCAAGGGAATCCTGCTTTCTGTTCTGTAGTCCTTGCACGGGCACCACGCTCAGTAAGAAGTCTTGCCTAAGTGAAGTACTGCGGAACTGGATTCACAGTTGTTAGAGTTACTGCAGGTCAGTGTCCTATTTTTGTTCATGAAACTAAGCACACTGATTTTCCTGGAAGAAATAATATGATTTATTTTTCTTTGTATTGAAATAATGACCACAACATGCTATTAACTGCAAAACCAGGTATTTTGAATAGGCAAAAAGCAGTGGTTTTAATGTAGGACATTTTCTTTTTAACTTAGAATCTTTTCACTCATGCGAGAAAGAATGAAATGTATGGCCTAAATGTCTTGGTTTCACTTCCTAGTAGTTTTTCCTCCATTTTTCGCTCATTTTTTGTTTTCTTCTGGGGAAAAAAAAAATCCGTAGCTTATCATGACTTAGCTGCTTTTATATACTCTTTGTAAATGCGAGCTTAATATATATTTGTCATATATCCAGTCATACTAGATTTTGTATTTTTAACCAAAAGAGGATATGATCAGTCCTGTATATTTAGAAACTACTTCTTTAAGCTTCTTGGTATTCTTAGCTGGAAAGTGTATGGTGCATCCGTTTGTTCTGCAAATGCACCAAACAAAGCCTTTTTCACTGGAAGGAGAGACAGAGAAAGCTCTAGTCACTTTTTGTGCCAGGCTTATGGGCTTAATTAGTGAGCATTTGAATTTAGAAGGAAGTTGTAAGCAATTGTAATGATAGCCTTAAAGTAGTATTTCAGAATTTGTTTTATACATGATATTTTAATTATAGTCCATTGATTCAGTCTATGAATTACTCTCTACTTCTGTTCTTGATCCATGGTGTTACGGTCCTACATCATGGGATGCTGGCCAACAATTGAAGACAGAGTATCTTGGCTAAAATGGTACCGAATACATCTAGTACTACATTTCACATCTCTCAAAAAATGAAAGATCAGTTAGGACAGTTTTCTTTTTCTTTCATTTGCTTCATCATTTGTGCATACAATTAATTGCCAGATTTGCACAGAGTTCTACAAATCAATAGCACAGTTGCATTCCTGTCTTACTTGTAAATTTTTCCCTCAAAAAGCGTGCTTGAGATTCAGTGTACTCTTGAGATAAACGGAAAAGGTCACATCCCTTTGAGTTGCAGCAGAGTTACTTATAAATTCATTTTTTATCAGCATAAACTGTTTATTCTCTGGACTTTATCATGAGATCTTATTGATACACTACCATAGCTGGCCTGGGGTTGAAAGCTTTACTCCTTTGAGTCAGTGGTATTTTTGTGGTTAACTTCAGTGGGGCCAAAATTTCACCCTGAGCAGTTTTCTTGGTTTTTTTTTTTAACACCACTCCTCGAGCAGCGTTACACCGTGATCCAGATACCTCAGGTATAAACATGGCTAGGTAGAAACATGCTGCACTGTTACTGACCCATGTTTTACCTTGTTTCCCTGTGAACACCGAATGCAGCATGAGATCCTAGTCCCAACCTCCCAGCCAATGCTGGCTGGGGACCTGACATGTCCAATGTTGGACAACCAACTCCAGTGCTTCATAAGAGGGCTTTGTCTCGAATGAAAACCACTGGTTTTCCAGCATAAAAATAAGCAAAGTCCTAATTAAAGTAATAAGTAAGAAAACAGTCTCTTTTCGTGGCGCCAGGCGTTACGGTGAATGCGTGCGAGATAACACCTTTCTTCGAGAGGAAAGCCTTGAGTTAAGCTAGCTCTGACCAGCGCTTCCATCGAGAATCACAGGCAGTGAACCCAGTCCTGAATTCTCACGCCTTAGTCCCCATTCCTGCTTATTTCAGCAGCACCATCACACGCTTGTGCACTGTACGGATCTCCTCTTCAAGACTACGAAAACTTGTTCATATACAGAGGGTGACCAGAATTGTTTTTCTCTAATAGTATTTTTCTCAGTTATGACTGTACAAGTATTTCAGAATTTAAAGTTGAGTCTGTGGTTACAAAAAATGAGGGTAAACATATTGCTGTTCTAGAAAGTATTTGGAAGTTTTGGTGTCCTCAGAGTGCTTATGTACTTAAAGAGTACAGACTGAGAAAATAATCAAATCTGATTCTTGCATATTCTCGGTTTTCATTTAAAAGTAAGAAAGAAGTTCTTCTGTTGTAATTATCTGAATGGAGAGGATGTTTTTGTACTTTTCTGTGTTTTAATTGTTTTATATTAATATATCTGCATCTTTTACAATTCATTTCTCTGTCCTTTCTCCTTAATTTCAAATGAAGCCATGACAGTCATGTAGGCATGTATTTTTATACTGGTAAGAATTTTTTTTTAAAGGAAATCACTATACTTTGCTCTTTAGATGAATCGTCTAATAAGCAAGTTGTTGTCCAAAATTTTCCTACTCCATTTTAAAATTTAGAATGCCTTCTCATAAAGCACCGTAAGTTCTGCATAACATCACGTCACGATGCTGTGCTGTTCGCTGGTTCCGGTTCGGAGAAACAGCCAGTGTCGGAGCTCGGCAGTTCGGCGAGGCTGCCAGCAGCTGAACAGGCGGCACTCTGGTGCCTTCTGCTTTGCCGCCGAGAACGCAATACAAACTGTAAATTCATCTTCCTTGTGCTCAAGAAGCTATCTGTCAGGCCAGGCATGACAAGCCCGGGCACTGCTCACCCCCGTGATGAATTTGGCTTTCCCGTGTTAGCGGTGGCCCTGGAGCCGGGGAGACGTGACACTGCCCTGGGGACATGCCCGCGGTCCCACCGGGCAAGGGAAGAGGGGGCTTGTTAAGGTGCAGGCACGGGACACACCTTGGGACACAGATGACAAGACAACAGTGTGCTCGGTTCTCAGGAGAAGGGAACTGCTAAATTGCCTTAATATGTTGATAAAAATCTCCCATATTCATAAATGTTAGGGAAACTCACCTTCTGTAGAGACTTCCCAGGAACGATAGGGAAGAGTTACCACTCTTGCTGTCTAGGATTTAGGGAAAATAATCAAGAAAAGATTAGTAAGTGAGAAAAAACAAAAAGCATTTTTAACGTGCTTTCTCATAAAATACACCATTTAGAGTACAAAAAAATGCAAATTGTCTGTTATAAAAAACCCTCAAGATTCTTATCTTTTTATTTAGGGACCTAAAATTCTTAAGTTGTCAGACCTTCTTGTTTCTAGTTTTTCATTACACTGAGATAGCATTTCAATATAAGTAGTAATAGAAATGCTGACTTCTTGAGTCATTTTCTAACTATAAAATGCCATAGTGAAATGATGTGTTGTAATATTTCTCTGTTTTTTTGTTCTTCTTCACTGTATTTATAGTTGTTGATTTCATTGTGCTTTTCAAAATTCATGTACAGTGTGCTTTTCTATAGTTTGTTACCTTTTCAGTTGATTGTAAACTACATTCAATAATCAGTGAGAGCACTTAACTCTTATCAGTTGTTAGAGAAAACATCTCAGGAATCGTTATTCACAGGTCTTGGCAAAAAATTAGGTCTTTGTATATTTCCAGCTACTGTATCATGCTTTTTAATACCAGCTTTTAAAAAATGAACTTCATATAAACCTTTTCTTATTTTCTTTCTAGTCCCTGTGCTAATGGTTCCTAAAAGTAGAATTTTGATGTTGTAATAAGTATCAAATAAAAAGTTACTTCTTAATTCTGTAGAGAGTGGAGATCCTGTACTGAGTCAAGAATGCTTTAAATTTTTTTTTTTTTTAAACTGCTGACTTCTTGCTTGTCTCTAAGCAATAGTACAGATAATTCTGTAAAGAAATTGAAATACCAGAGGCCTCTTTCCCGGCATTGCTCTATTTGCCAAGTCTAGACAGCCATGGAGAAAATAAGAACATTGCTGTACAGCTGTCTTTTCACCGTTCGGTGTTTAAAAGAGAACTGAAACTAAGCTGATGCCCTCCATAGCAAGTTAATGCGAATCTTCCATGCTTTTTGATCCTTTGAGTGAGGACCCACCTTTGTTTAAACCCTCTGTGGGAAGGTGTGTTGACTATCCATTGTGAAAGGCTGCATAAAAACACAGTGTGGCTAAATTAATATAATCTTGTAGTCCTGGCTTAAATCACTAAAAGCCAGGACAGTCAATTCTATGTTTAGAAAAGCTATTTTTCAAGGCTTTATAAGTTTATAATGACCATTAAGATTTATTGCAGGTTGAAACTTGAAACGAGAGGTTTCAAAACAAGAAGTAAAATGCTTACTTCCCTTTGGTTCACAGTAAGATTTCAGAAGAAAAGCACCCTGCCAGGCTGTTGCATGAGTATTTTCCTACCCATATAGCATATCTACTTTGGGTTATTCATTTTGAATACAGCAGGCACAAGGTCAAAAAGACGAAGCACAGAAGTAGAGGGTGCTGTCACCCCATGGCCAGCCATCCACCTGTAAGTGGAGGAGCGGAGATGAGTTCTGCTCTCAGGGTTGCTCCTGCATTTCACAGGAAACAATCACTGGACAAAATATGAAAAAGAATTCTAGGAGTGGAGACCAGAGCCTTGGCATGGTTGATAAGATGGCAGGTGAATGAGGATTTTCAGAATTACCACTTTGGCCTTAGTTGTGTATAAATTAAATTGAAGTTCTTTTTTTTTTATCTAGCTATTAATCCACCATTTGACTTTTTTCCTGCCCTTTTGAAACAGTGGTTCACTTCTAAGTTTTCAAACTACTAAGAAATATGCAAATGGCATTTGTTGGATTTTATATAAATACGTTAATATTTTTAATCATACATTAATTTTGGTAGGTGTAGAACATAATTATATATATAATAGTTCTGTGAGAATTTATAGTTATAGTGTATTACAGTTATAAATTGAATTTGTAGCTACAAATGGAATGGTATTAAGGCAACACAGTAAATTCATGTTAATGTATATGCAAGTGGGCTTCCACAAGGTCTTGATAGATTCTGTGTTAGTAAATGTTAGCTTCAGGACTCTTTCCAGTCAGCTTTGTATGTGGGAAGGATTCCAAAGCCACTTCTGAACTCTCCTACCAGACACATCTAAAAATAGCATTTCTGCAGGCATACTTATGGAACTCAAAACAAAACAAAACTATTGTTCTTCTCCAGTGCAAAACTGTAATTTAGTTTAAGACTATATGTCTGCTTGATCTTCTGTGAATTCTTCGTCCTACCCCGTGTGACCATCCTGCTGCGGCGCAGAGGGAGCGGTGGTCAGGCAGTCACCCCTCAAAAACGTTCAGAACAAAGCCTTGACTGAGCATAGCACTTACAGCATCTGCTTAATTTGCAAGGCTGTCAGTTAGCTCCTCTCTGTTCAGCAGGGCACTTAATATCTAGGCATTCTTCTAAATTCCTCTTCGGTTCTGAGTTTCTTTTAATTCTTTAAGTATGTGCTTAAATTGTATCAGCTTACCATCCTGTATAGCCCATGCATCACAGAGAAGCAGGCTAGTGATGCAGTGAATGACCTTCCGAGGAAAAAAATCTTAGCCTGCTAGCTCTCAACCTGTATGTGCTGAAGCTGTGTTACCCCCGGTCAGCAGCCTCTGCCCACGGGGGTTCCCCGGCACATTCTTGCACTTCACAGTCAGGATCACCAGAAACCTGCCAAGGCAGAGGTGTCCGCAGAAAATGCAGCCATCTCTCCCAGCCAGCAGGGAAAACAGTCGGAGTCAGTTGTTCCTCTCCCCAGTCAAGAGGTTAGCCTCTTCAAAGCCCACCCCTTTCCTCATTTGTCTTCCCTTGGGCTGAGAACAGGACAAGTAACAAACCACGCTGCCTTCAGCAACAGCAAATCCTTCCTCGATCCTCCTGAAATTTGCCAAAAATGAAGGCAGGCTGGAAGAGGAATCACAGCTTAATAAGAAATCACAGGCTGCATTACAAGTCTGCTATCTTTATACAGACTGTGCAGACCCCTTCTAACGGAGTATTTTTCAGACATTATTCACCCGTTCCTATACTCCTATATTTTGAGGCCTTTTACTTTACATAGTGAATATTCATGTTTTCATCTCATTACCCTTTGTAATCTAATGTAGCCCATAGCAACCTTAGCCATTGGAGACTAAATACAATTCAGAATTTTAAACTCTGTAAGCTCTGTCAGTCACAGGCTGAACAGCCTGGCCGTGAGCAAACAGCAAGCCCAGTGTGAGGCTGGAAAAGAGTTTGTGGTAGTCAGCAATCATTGCAAAAGGCAGTAGGTGTGAAAAAAGAAGTGACGACATTGTGGTCAGTCAATATACAGGTGGGCAATTGTTACCTTTATCACTGCTCTCCATTAATTATTATAATTATTCTTGTAGCTGTTGTATAGCAAAGATAGGAGCTGACTTTAGCAAGAGTTCACACCCACCTACAAGGTTTGCTTTCAGATAAGTCTGCATGCACAGTAATCTCACGTATTAATCATTCTCTTAAAGTGACCTGTTCTTGTTTGTTGTTGCATTAGGCAGTCATGTAATTTACTGGCTGGACATATGTTTGTGTCTTAGATATCCTCTGTGTGGTATTTTTCTCAAGCAGACCCTCTGCACTGGCAGTATCTTGGCTTTGACACCTCTCACCAGCAGACAGGTTGAATCTCATTTACTCTTGGAAGAGTGTTTCTCCTTTGGAATTCTCTCTGGCTCTGGTCCCTTATTCTGCCAGAATCCTGTTTAGTCCATAATCTATTTATTCTCTACCCTTGTATTTTGTCCCGTGACCTTTTTTTATTTTAGTAGGTTGCACAATGATACATATATTTTATCTGATCTAATTTGCACTACAGAGTGAGCCAGTCTGCTCTGCATGAAGCAAAGCCATTTTCAAATGCGCTCACTTGTTCCCTCCCTTCTGCAGAGACCATCCAGAGAAGAACAGCTCTGCCTTTTGTACCCAGCACTGTGGGTGCCATTGTACATATCCCAGTTGCCGCCCTTGGGTGTGAAACGGGAAGACAAGATGATGGTTTAGATTTCGACGGGCTGCCTTTACTTACCAGTGTCCTCACCAATTGCCCTGCGTGTTTTCAGAGTGTACAAATCATCTCCTGCCAGGACTGGTGCAGTACTCCTGAAGCAAAACAAGATTCCCATTTCCTAGAGCATTACCTCAGTAACGCTCCTGGGTCCTGCTGTCTCACAAAAGGGGGAGTTAGGCACTCAAATAGATTAAAAATTTTTAAAGCCCTAGATTATTTTTATGCTTGCTTTATCACTTACTTTTATAACACATATTTTTTCTGCCAATTAAGAAGTATTTTCCACCCAACAGAAATACTTCATACACATTCATGCACTGTAAAACACCTTGCAGGTATCAGTGAGGTATCATAAATCACCAATGGATCCCTCAGCCCCTGAGGAACAAATTCCCACAGGACATTGTGTACTTGTCTGGGTTCTTCCAGCATCTAAGGCTGGAGCACACAAACAGCTTCCCAGCTGGAAGCAGAAAAGACAGCTGTCATTTCCTCCAAAACAGTTAGAATTTAATCATTAAAATGGTTTTCAGATAGAGCTGATCCCCATTTCTCTCCTCACATTAAAAACCAGTACTGCTCTCACTATCATTCTCAATGAATTTCCAAATTAAAATAGGATGTTTCTTTAAGTTGTGAGGAACTGGACAGAATTACCCAAGTAAGCAGTTCTGTTTGTTTTAAGGAATTGTGGCAAAGGGAAAAAGAGGGAAAATCAATGAAGTAAAAAAGTTTCAAGGACTGAGTATTACTGTATGCCATGTGTAAGGTGAGGATTACAGACCGTGCTGCAAGCAGAAAGTAAAGCAAATTCTAAACAGATCATGGTCTTTGCTGCTAACCAGGCCGTTCATTGTATTCCTGTCTGAAAGTGCTGTTGAAAAGCCCGGTAGTTTGGAACCTGAACCCTGTCCCACCGGTTGCCTCAGCTTTGCAGTAATTTTTTTCCAGTATGAGAATTTGTAAATTATAGCCCAAAAATAACTTACTCTAAGCCAGGCACGTTCCCAGAAAAGACATTTAGCTCAATCACAGTCGCATACAGTAACATCAGACTGTTTTGCTGAAACAAGCCAGCACTGGGTCCGTCCCAACAAGCCAACATTATTCATAATTACATTTATCCACTTGTAATAGTAGCGGTATTACATACATTTAGTGGAGTACAGCATTATTGAATAATCCATTTTTGTTAGCTGGGCCTCTCCACGACACTCGTATCGAACAGCAAAGCATAGCATACCCGTTGCTATTAGCCGGGTGTCAGCCTCTCGCTCCTAGACAGGCTAAGTAGCCCACGGAGGGGCACTGACGGCCGGCGGCAGGGTGCGAGCACTAGCGCATGTTCACATTATCGCCGTGGTTTAGCCGTAGGGTGTTCATAATCAGCGAGGGGAGGTTTTCTCTGTGGGGAGCACTCTGGGCAGAAAGTCAAGGGCCAGATGTTGCTCGCTGGAAAAAGAACAGGGCTCTGGGTTTCTTGGTTTTTTAACTGAAAAAGGTCCAGAGTTACACTGGTGATACAGAAATGTTAACTCTGAAGCATCATATAGACACGTATTTTCCAAAGAAGTATGTTAAGCTAAATAGCAATATGCCTGACATAAATCCATAAAAAAGATTCAGAGAAGAACATCGTGTCGTTAACCTTCCTGTTTTGTGTTGTGCCCGGAGTTAGGGCTTGAGTCCTGTTTACCCTTCTTACCCTTTGCTGCTGGATTGCCCGGGTGACCCCCCTTTTTATTGTCACCTTTGACTCTGATTGTTGGTGTGATCACCATGGTGTTAGTGTAGCCTTCGCAAGTAGCAGCTGTTTAACGCATTGTACTTTAACTACTGTGTTTGCAGGACTCTGTTTACCCTCCTGATTTGGCTTAAGTGAGATGCATATCATGGCCAGTTAGCGCAGCAGAGCATCATGAAGGCTTATTAGTATTTTGGTACATATGAAGCAGCTAATTTAATTCAAACAGCAATGTGTCTTACTGCTTAGCATTAACTATCTGCTGCCTAAGATGAGCATATGAAGATAAATTACGTGGGGTCATTTGTTAGGAAGAGAACTAGGGAACCCAAATCTCCCTTTCAGATTCAGGGAAATATAAAATGGTAATTCAATTTGGAGGAAGAAACTAACGACCTGGAAGCTGACAAAAATTAGATGTCATACTCTGATTGGTCAAATGACGTTTTATTGAAATCACACTCGTGTACCAGCTCACGCTAATGCTGAGTTGGGACCTTGTCAATTAAAAATAGCAAACTATTTTTATTTATATCTTTGGCCTTACAACTTTCGAAGCACCCAAAGCTTGAACTGGCGGCCTACATTCACTGTCCTTGCTTCTGGTAAAAGCATCTTAGACAATCTGAGAATCTGTCAGAGCTAAAGCTAAATTGCTCCAACGTTTTCTTACAAAATATGAAAATAGTAAATAATTTTCTGATGAAAAGTGGTTGGGATTTTTCCCCTTTTGAAGTTCTCTCGCAATATCATATGTAAATAGAAAGACTTAAAAGTGAGAGAAGGTTTAGTAAATGTGAGGACTCATACCCGACTTCAAAAATAAAACGGACCAAATCAAAACACTGTCTCAGCTCTTCTCATAAAGAGCTCAGTTTTCATCAACGCTTTATAATTACATCCCATCTCAAATATTTTGTATTAGAAGCAATTCAGCGATATAAAATGTCGGGACAATTAATAGATAGAACAAGTGGTCTTTGAATAGGAGGTATTTCCACTCCCTGAAACATGATAAAGTTTGCTTTAACATCTGCATATGAATCTAGACAGAGGATGCACAGTTTTTCAGAATGACCTTTATTGTACTAAAAAAGATTACATAGCTTAATTTTTCCCCGCTGTTGCCTAGTGGGTGTTGTCACACTTTCTACATGACTACTGGAAACGTCTTGACCATAGAAAGCAGAATCCCTAAAGCAACACTAAAACACATTATCAGCAGCAGGACCTATTCACTGTGTTCACTATGTGCAAAAATGAGCTGGAAAGCAGAACTGTGTGTGACAGACAGCTTTTAAAGGTAATAACACTCCAAAGTGAATTAATTATTTCCTGTTAGAAAGTACATTTCACCCATCTCAGTAACACATTTTATCCATTCTTGCACAAGAGAAGAGTTCATTAGGAGCATTTTTCCTGACTGGAAATGCCAGTTAAGGAGACATTTATATACAGAGTATTGTTGGCTTGTGTTTTGAGTTAAGACACTGCTGACAGGATGGTTTATGACGTCAGAAGACTTTTCACCCTGCAGTAAGTATTTTTGTAAAGGTGTCCAATCATCTTTGACAATACCTGTCAACAGCAGTAGTGCAGTAATATTACTGACGCTCTTAATGGTTTATTTTCCCCAAACACTTGCCAAGTAGCTCTCATCCTTATTAACTGTAATACCAGTAGTTCATTGGACAGCCTACTCCTTATTAACAGAGTTAGTTAACAAGTCCTCGAAGTGTTCGGTTACATATGACATTGAGCATTATATTAATGATGTTGCTTTAATTAGTACCTTTTGGGAGTTTTATTCAGAAAACCCACCTGACAGTAATCCTGGTTAAATAAAATGAGTGTAACTGAAACAAAAGTTTGTGAAATAAGGTGGAAAAGCAGCTAGAAGAAGCATATTGAGAAAAAATAAATCCTGAACAACTGGAGATAAATCGTACAAGCCTCTGACATGGATGCTCCACCTCCAGAACTGCCTGCCTGTCCATCATCCAGAGGCATATGCAGTCAAAGTATATTTTGCATATCTCTACTGGCTGGCATACACAAAGAATAACAGATTGTTTTCGCTATTAGTTATTCAGCTAACATGAGTAGTTGAGGTCCTAAATTTCAACTTTGACACTGTTTTAAACAGAGCAGAAAAGTTGTTCCACATGGAATTCCTCATTTCTCCATTTGTATTTTCAAATATATATAATATAGTGTGTGTAAAAAAAAGTCAGTAACCATACTGAATACTAAAGTTAGGAAGTGTGTACAGTCTTATCTATAGCACCTGTATGTGTTAGCATTATATCTATTTATCATTTATATTTCAGTGGTACCTAGAGGCCTTTATCTAGTATGTCATCATTTTTACATGAGCACTCGCTATTCATTCTCAAGATCACTGTTTTCTGTACATTGCACAAGATAGATTGTGATTGAGGCAGAATGCTACTGAAAGAAAAAAAAATACATTCTTTTCTGTCTAGTCGTGGGACTGAGAGAGCTGGTTCTCCCTTTTTCTTTGCCACAGTCACAGTTCTGATGGTCAAGACTAAGAATGCATGCACAGAAAGGTGGCATGATGCTTACCCTCTGGGAGATTAATACTGGAATTTCGTAACTTTTGACTATTTGGTGTAGAGTCCTTGAAATTATTTTTATCAGATCTGCAGTTGTTTTTTTCAAGCCTGTAATTGTTTATACAATTCATAGATCAGAAAAATCTGTTACCTAGAATTATTAACTGAGTTTTGAATTAAGAACTGTGAGTTCCTTACTTGCCTGGAATGAGTGTGTTAAAAGACGCTGGAGATGTCAGCAAAACAAAGCTATTTTAATGCACTTGATAGTAGACAATGTTATGCGTAATGTCTTTTGGAAGATGTGTATTACAAGAATAGTTCTGCTTTTTGCATGCACACAAATTTAAATTTACGTTATTCCTTAAAAGAGACTATTTATGCTTTATTTCAAAGAGGCAGGTGAGAAGTGGGGTTGAAAGGAAGGAAAAGAGGAGGTAAATCGTGAAGCCACCCAAGAGAGAACAAAAAGTTAATAGTCAAATAAAAGTGTGTATTAGCACACTTGTGTCTTGGTTAGCCCATTGAAGTTGGTGGGAATATTTTCCAGTTTCTTGATGCCATCTTGAGTCTGTGCTATCTGGGCAGTTGCTGTATTGGAAGAAGCAAAATGAGTGTCACGTCTTTATGTCCTGCTTTTTCTGAAATGCATGCTCTCCTGTTAGTTATCCTGTTGGGCACTCTGCAGCCTTCACGGTTGTGGGGCCAAGTCTGCCAGCTTCAGGAGACGTGTGCTTGCAGGCAGTGCAGGAGCACACCCAAAGGCTGCATTCTGGTGACAGGCTTTGTGTACAAGACTCAAATTGAATGCTGTTGTGTGGCAGTTCTGAGGCTTTGGGCATTTTCCTTGTGTCTTCGATTTTTGCAACATCTTTCTGTTACGGCAGCACTAGAATCATCAGCCTGGCTTCCTGAAATGCTTATGCATCTGTCTGTCTCCTCTCTCAATTGCTTCTATTGACTGGTTTTAAATCCCATCAGCTGGTGGGAACGCATCTGAACAAGGTAACATCATGTACAACACCAGAGTATCCATAGGGGAGAAAACCCTTATAAATGCTCCAACCAAGTAAAAGCTTCAGAGTTCACAAGAAGATGATTCAATTCTGGAAGCAGTTGCAATATTTTCATTCCACTGTTCGTTTAACTACGGATAGGATGATGGAGACAACTACTGGAGTGTATGTTGTTTGAAAAGTTTTATTCTGGAATAGTATACATTCAGCAATAAGTTTCACGAAAATTTCTTCAGTGACAGTCTTATTCCAGAAATATCTAATAGAGCTTTTCTTTGCAAAAATCTATTTAAGATAAATGACATATAATAAACTAAACTATCCTGTCCCCAAAACCTGTTAAGTCACAAAAAAGAATCCCTCCCAGCAATTTTGAGTCATTAGTTAGCTATGATCACTTTTTGAGCCCATCTACAAAAGAAGCCTGCTTATTCCGAAGTATTTGTGACCCTTCCAGAGCATGAAGGATGAGACCAAATAGTTTTCCTTATTTTTTGGAGGTGTATCTAGTTAGGATTTTTTATTATGTCTACATCAGCATTTCACTGAGAGTGAGACTTGCACAAGCCAAAGAGGTGGCAGTGGGGAGGGAGAAGCCTTATTCATTAGAGTGCAGCAAGACAGAATGCTCCACACTTCTGGCGTGAAGGAAGGATACTGCCTTATGAAAAGAAGAGCTTGCCCCACTTTATTGTATTAAATTATTACCTACAGATCATTTTGTCTGGATAACTTTTGCAGCATTTGTTCTCATCTCTGTCCCAGCCATTAGAAATCTGATTTGTCAAAGATTTGTAAACTACAGTAACTTCTTGACCGGGTGATCAGCGCTAAAGACCTTGAAAAATTGGCAGAAGTTTTCACCCTGTGAAAACGTTAAGATCAATAAAGCAAATTGATAAATACCATTTCACAGAATATAGGCTCTCGGATGAAATGCTCTAACACATAGCAGTAACAGATCATTCCAGGTACAGAACATCATACTTTAAAAGCCATACAGTAAATGCCGTAAAAGGAAGGATTATATGAAATGTGATTGATTCTTATACCTTATGTCATAAAAAGTAGCTTCAGTTATGTGGGGTTCTCGAATAACTAAAGTAAGAGGTTACCAGAAAAAGTCAACCCTTAAATTGCAGACAAAGAGCTTCTACTACCAATAGTATTACATCATCAAAATATTTCACAGACACTCAGAAATAAGCTGTACTTTTGTATGTCAGTGAAGCAGCAAATTGAATTCTCATAATATGTTTTGAAAATGAGTCTTGTTAGGTTTGATGAGGTGGAAAAGGTACTGAGATCACTGGTTTGTTCCAATACGTTCAGTACGCTTTTCTTGGATGTTTGCCATGGCTAATCTTTTTAATGGCAGTGTAGCTTGTAAACCCATTTGGTAGAAAGCTATACGTCTCAGTTTCAGAGTATCACACCAAGTAGGGTGGTAAATAAGTTTCTCGTCAAGCATGCAAACCCTTTTGTTACAATACCAGAAATTTTATTTTAACACACATATCAGGAAAACCTCAGTATTTCCTTTATGCATTCAGTGATGAGCAGAATAAAATGCAAATGTCATTTTAAATACGCCCACACATACATATGTAGATAATATGCACCAGCCTTACGGGTTTTGTTTAAAGACATTTATCAAGGACAAACTTCAATTCATTCAGGCCCAATATTCAAGAAATTGAGCCTGGCACAAACCCTCCGGATTTCTCCAAACCCCCTCTTTGGCTACTTACCCATGCCATTTTGGAAATGGTCTGGGAAAACAGTGGGCCTTGCAGCATGATGAGCCATCATCAAAGTTCTGTCATATTAAACTAGTGAGAACATTTGGATAAAACGAGGAAAACTTTGGCCTCAGCCTCCTGACAGTTGAACCAGAGGTTGCCACTTCAGGTGCTTTAGACGATTTCAGTCTGTGGGCTCACACAGGCACGTTGAGTTAACTTATCTTAGGCTGTTCTGTAGGTTAAAATAAACACTTTCTGTTGCCTTTTAAAGCTAAGTTAGAATGCACCGGAGATCCCACAGCACATTTATAATGACCCCACAGCATAACTACCATTTAATCAGCTTCTATTCCAGATGTCTTTGCAAAATAATTTACTTTTTGTTAACACAATTTCATGTAAAGGTACATAATCTTATGTAGTCAGCATAATTTTCCTTAAACCACATTCCTAATTCCTTCGTTCTGAAGAAATCCCCTGAAAAGCCTGCTTTCTTGTCGTATCTTCTTTTCGGTCAGCCTTAGAGAATCCGTACAGGTGGGGTTTGTGTACAGCTGCAGAGATCCCAGTGCTCTGAACTCTGTTTTCTATTAAATTATTCCTGGATAGCTCTCCTTGAGAGAATCCTGCAAAGAAATCCCATGAGATGAACCTTTTTTTTTCCCTAGGTTTCCTTTTTCATCTTCTGCCTATTCATTTCCCATAGTCATAGCCAACAGCCTACTCTGTACTTGAGTTGTTGGTGAACTGATTTTCATACTTTCATATAGATAGATAGTCTGCTGTCTTTAAACACTCTCACGTGCAAAAATGCAGGGTAGGAGGTGAGAGTTTTGAAACTCTATGTGTCTTAACATGTTGGCCTAAAGTAGGATTGTAGATATGAGGAGAGAAATAGAGAAAGAGCACATGAGAAAGAAAGGGGCAGGAGAAAAGAAAGATAAGTAAGTATGAGAGGTGTCCAAAAGAGCTGCTTTTTGCCAGTTAAATTTTTTAATTAGTGTGGTCATTTGAGCCGGAGGTTTAAGGCTGCTTTGCAAAAAGTTGCTGATGGTTGTGATTGTGATTTGTTTGCAGTTATCCATACAGCGAGGACTCTAGCCAGGGAAAGCAGTACATGAATACGAGATGCCCAGCCTGGTGCGACAGAATCCTGATGTCCCACTCAGCCAAGGAGCTCATTCTGAAAGTAAGTACGGACCTGCAGCCTCCCCGCTGCCGCCACGTTGTGTTTATCTTCGACAAAGGTAGGCAGGGCTGATACACTTCGGCTTGCCCTTGAATTTTCAGCTGCCTGTAGCAAACGCTCACCAAGCTGAAGACCGCATACCATGGCAATATTAAACTGTTATCCCTCCAGTGCTTTGCACCCGAGAATGTGGATTTGTCCCAGTTAACCCATTGGCAGTTACCAAAGCATGAGCTTTCACAAACGCTTCCTTTGGTATCTGAGCTGCCAACACTGGCTGCCTGTCGTCTCTCCTGTGCTGCTTCTGCACTTGTCAGTGCTGTACTGGGATGTACAGTACTGGGAAGCAGTGCCTGCTTTAAAAAAGAATAACAAAAAATAAAAACCCCTCCATCGGTCCCCCACTCCAGTCCACTATACAGTAACATAAGTAACAGTACTGCCCTTACTAAGGATGCAGCACAGATGCAGACAAAAGTAACCAGGAGTGGCTGCTGACTGAGGAGTAATGCTATTGAAAGAAAAAGCTGTATAGCAACAGCTTGAGGTACCTGAGTTCCAAGCGTGGTAGATGTAGGTTCCCTCTGTTGCTGATGGTGACAACTGGATTTCCCAAGAATATGTTAGATCCTAGATGGGCCAAATCTCCTATCACTGTCGCCTGAATGAAGGCAGTCTCCAGCAGGTAGGCTCCTAACTTGGGTACACCAATCAAGTGCCTAAATTTAGACATTCCATTAGAGCTTTAAAAATATGATTCTGCAGCATTTTTAGAACATAGAGTTCCTCTTGGGATTTTAGTGTATAGAGTTAAGGCAAACTTGGTGATGCTCTATCCAAGGTTAGATGACCTAAATAGAGTTCAAGAGCCTTCCAATTTTCCTTTCCTCTCGTTTTCTCCCTCTCCTGCTTACTCCGCTCTCCTCTCCCCCTTTCCTTGGAAACACTGAACCAGGTCAGCCGGTTACATACGCCAACTTACACTGCCTCTGTTTTTTCTTGTGTGCTTGTTCATGGCAACTGGAGACCCGTCCTGTTTATGCTGGCCATCCGTTGTTCTAAAGGACCAAGAACACATCAGGAAATCGGTGTATGATATAAGGAGATCTCACCCATGCCTTTCTGCTCTGAGCTCAATTTTTCCTGCTATGCTAGCCATGCTCATGAGCGTGATGCAAGAACGAATGTGCTGTGACTTTTCAGCACTGTTGCATTGAGGTTATCTGGCTGACCAGACCGTATGACTGTCTCATACATAACAGACTTACCAAACCCAAAATTGCCCAAAGGCACGTGTCTGTATGTTCCTGTGTTACTAATGCAGTTTAATGGGAGTGAATTGCAGAAAATAATCTTTGCAAATAACTCCATATTCTACAGCTTCATGGCTTTTTTTTTCTGTTTAAATTAATGAAACCCTTGAAACTTGCTCTCCTGAAGTTTATAACCTTCTGTTTCTCTCTCTCATCAGGGTTATTTATCTCATGATTAGACTGTTTGCTTTGCAGTATATAACTCACTGAAAGGCTGAGAACATTTTTCCATAGCTACTCAAATTTCAATTCGATGTACTTCCTCACACATTTTAATGTGTAAGAAGTGTCTGCATGATATCTTGAAGTTTCGCCCAAAATTTTAGACAATGCATGTACTGCAGTATTTAATAAAAAAAATTGTGAAGCTAAGAGGACTACAGGCTTTATAGTAAAATAGTAATGTCAAAACCAGTGTTACTTGATTCTTATACAGAAATATCATATGAAAAAGTGAGACTTTACCCAAAATATTACAGATAGTACTTGGCGCCCATGAAATTCCTAAAGAACAAAGGATTA
Source organism: Gymnogyps californianus (assembly GCF_018139145.2). Lineage (NCBI taxonomy): Eukaryota > Metazoa > Chordata > Aves > Accipitriformes > Cathartidae > Gymnogyps > Gymnogyps californianus. Next base: position 289,438 of record NC_059476.1, on the reverse strand, counting down.
AAACCGTGGAAAGAGCGGCCAATGAGGGAAGATTTTTTTTTTTTTAAGCTATGAATAAGGAGATAGAAGTGTACACAAAGGCTTGAAGAGTGTAAACAGTACAGAGGGAAAGGAATTCTTTCAGATTATCTAGGGGGGTATAACTTGGATATAATGGGAGAAAATTAAACAAAGGAAAACAAAGTTAGAGCATTAAAGAAATTTGTAACTGTGAGGTCACTGAGCCCAATTTCTTAGTCTCCATGGAACAGAAACCCAGTCAGTTGGATCATTCAAAGCTTACATTTAAAAAATGCATATAATTTTGTCTCTGCAGCTTTGCATTTGCAAATTATGAGCATGCAGTTTGGGACATCTCCAGAAACATCTATGCAAAATTACAGATGTAGATGAGGCCAAACTGGCATGGTTGTTTAACTCAGTGAGTCTATACCAATAAAGGAATTAGCTTATCCAGCCCAAAACCAAACTGTAATTCTGGCCCATAAAACTTAATGAAAATATTCGGTAGAAAAGAATGCTGAACTGATAGAGGAAAGGGTAAAATGACCTTACAAGTTTTTGTGGTTCTACACAGTAAGCAGTATTTGCCTTGCTATTGAGAATTTATTCCATTGCAGGGACTTAGGCTTTGGAGCTTTAAAAGGAACTGTGAAGAAAGTAAAAGCAAATTTTAATTAACTGTTTACATTTTAACAAATCCTTAAAATATAAAAGTATATGAATTTGTTAAGAATTTTTGGTTGTAACTAGCTATTCAGTATTCTTATGAAGGTAATTATTTTGCTGTATTAATTTTTCTTATAGGCAAATAAAGAATTTATTTGTCTGTCTTAGCAATTCTATATTTTATTACAAACAAAAGTTGTAGTAAATCTGCATTTTAATCCTATGTAAAGATTAGTATCCTATGTAAAGGATAGGATGCACAAATTGCCACACTGCACAGTGTGTTCAGCTACACAGTAGGCATTACAGATTGTACAGACATGGGGCTGTAAACAGCTTTCATGCAACATCATCTATCATGCTATGGTCGGTTACCTCACCATCATGTTATTTTATGCTTCCTGAGCCCTAAAACACCAAAGGTTGCCCACTGCTAGGGAGTTGTGTTGATGCCTGATAGCATGAAGTAATGAATGCTCAGCCAAGTGTATATTGTTTCTGCTTGTGCACCGCTGTAATTTGTTTATCTGTCTAAAGATTATGCAGTTGAAAATCCACAATTTTATGCTGCCTTTGTAAATTATCAAGTCGCTTTTGATGAATGTATCCCCACTTCCGATGCTAGTGGCATTATGATCTTGAGATATTGGAAAGTGCTCATGCATACAATGCAGAAGGTTATGTTTTTATATTTTTGGCAGACAACCGTGCTATAAAGTAAATCTGACCTTAAGCTTCCTTACTGCATTAAAGATAATTCAGTTTTAACTTTATAGTCCTAAATGCTACTGTTTATATAAAGTTATTGCCCAGTCAAACTTGACTGATTACAGATGAGAAAGTCTTGACTGTTTCATACAAAATAAATTAGTATTGCCAACTAGTTTAAAGCACGCCTATGATTGTAGTAGAGACTTGAGAGTGTGCAGATTGCAGATTTAATTAGCTTATAGGAATTGTTTAGCATAATAAGAAATTGTCTTGTATGGCAACGTATTTGTATTTATTCCTGAAGTACTGTGCTAGAGAATCAAAACAGATTCTCAAAAATCGCGTTTATTGCAAATGGCAGAAAGATGAGTACATTTTGTTATTCATTAAGCTACAAATGCTAAAGAAGTCAGTGTATAAGGATAAAGTTCAACATGGAACAAAATGAAAGCAATTCATAATGGAGACTGGAGGAATGTCAGCTTTCATTTGCCGATTTTCTTAAAATCATGTAATGCTTTTTTTAAGATTAAGAAATGTATCTCATAGAAATGGTTAAAGATTATACTCATAAACTGTAAATATTTCATCTCTCTGAACATTTAAAGTCACCTATATGATGAAATCAAATGCTCTTATAAGGCAATGTGGATTGCATTTAATTCCAAGAACAACATATATCGCACCTAATTCATTAAAAATTGTGTGTTGTTCTTAAAAAAGGACTGGCCAAATGTGCTAGCTGCATTTGACTGGCAAAAGGCTGGAATGCAATCGTAACTGAGTCATTTGTTTCATCTATCCAAGTGTTACTCACTAAAATTTCTTGAGGTCCCAGAAGGAAGGAGTAGATGCAGTGATTTCCTGAGTTATTTTACGTGGACAAACTGCAGAGATTACTGCAAGCAGTACCGGACACAAAAATTCATTCTATATGGTTTTTCTCTGGAGAAGCCAAGCAAAGATGTGTTAGTATCACTTCATTCAGAAACTGATTTGAACTATTTGCATAAATTATTTCCGTATTTCTTTCTGTTTCTGTAAGCTGGAGAATACTTTCACTGACTAGTGTTTTGTTGTGTTTTGGGTTTTTTTTAACTAGTCAGAAAATGATGAGAAGATAGTAATATATGACCACATTGGGCCAAATGTCTGCATGGGGGATCACAAGGTAATTAAATTAAACATTTTACTATTGTATCTTCTAAGTCTTTTTTATTAGGAAGGAGAATGTATGCACTAGTTTCTGTTAATTTTATGTTTAAGTCAGCTGTATCTCTGTCCTATTTTTAATTTAAAGCCTCGAAAATGTTTTAAAGTTGAATTCAACTGAAATCAGCCGGTATACTAGAGTAGATACTTGTATGAAATCAAATAAAGAACAGGATGATGTGCGCTAGAATGAAAGCATGATACAGTACAAAATGAAGAGGAGCAACTGTCTGTGCACTTATGACTATTCTTGTAAAACAAAAGTATTTTCACTGGGTTATCAAAATTGCTTCCAAAACATAGCTTCAATTAAGTTGGTGCCTAGCTGCTTATTAGTAAAATAACATATTGGCAGTTCCATATTTAAGCAACAAGTGAGAAAAAGGATATAGAATTACATAAATACCAGTTGTTAAAGTGAAGAAAAAGACATGAATTTTACAAACCGTCTTCTCTGCGGAAGATACCAGATGGAAAGCTAAGTTAGAAATACAGCAAAACTGAGTATTTGCATTCTTTGAAAAAAGCTGATCGAAGAGTAGGCGGTAACCTCTGAAAGCCTATACAAAAACTGTATAAAACCTATATAAAAACTCAACTGGAAACTTGCAAAAACTTGTAAACTGTATGACAGTGGTAATGTATCAGTCCTAGAGACAGTGCTAAGGCTCTTGAATGATAATTCAGTGACGGATAATAGGTAATTACGTGTGTGTATGCATGTAGACACGTAAATCCAAACTGACAAATGTATACCCATATTTACTTTCACGGTCAGAGTTCTTGTGAGAGAGAGTATTGTTTTTCTAAGGAAGGATGCACTTAAGATATCTGGTCCAGAATCATCCCAGTCAGATTTTAAAATACAGAAGTTTACTAACCTCTCCAGTAAAATGAAGAGTTCAGTGCGCCAGCCGCTGAAGGACAGCCAGTTCAGAAACAGTAATTTTTGTTTCCTTTGTCACCAGTGTACTTAACGTGAATTTTTTTAGCATGGCTCTTTCAGTGGAGCTAATTCTGTGATAAAAGGGAGTTGTGTTTGCGACCCAATCCTCTTCCCATGGAAATCAGTGGCAAATTTTCCCTTAGATTTCAATGGGAGCAGAGATCTGTAAGGAGATGATGTAGTTCTCTTGTGCATTTTGTAGTTAGATTAATCCAAACAATTATTGCATCATTTTGTTTCCAGTCTTAGAGGAATTTTTGTTGTGTTTACTACTGACTGTAAAAAAAAAAAAAGTTTATATTTCAAATGTGTAACTTCTATTTTTCCCTAACTTGCTGCAGCCTGTGTTCCTGTCCTTTCGAATAGCTGCTGGGGCAGGTAAACCTATTGCAAATGTGCACAAGTGTTGTGTCGTGCAGTGATGTGGTGGTAAATATCATTTTTTTCCTTTCCGTTTATATTTTCTACATCATTTCCCCTGTGTTTATTTTTCTTTTTAAAAAAATGCCAATTCTGCAACAGGAAAAAGATGCCTACGAAATGAGAAGATTTTCCGTGAAACCACACTGTAGCAAGGAGGGGAAGGAATACGCAGTATACTGAAATACATAATCGTAACAACTGTATTGATAAATCAAGTCCCGAGTGCCACATTTTTAGACTGCTGATCGTACACTATGCTTCAGCATCTGGACTCTGTTCGAGAAAAGCCTCACATACCTCACTGTCTTGTATGTTCATGTGACATCAAGTAGAAATGTGGAATTATTTTTTATATATATGTCACAATTCTGTTGCCAAAACTCTAAATAGACAGCAGAGATGTTATGTATTTTAGATTTCACAACTTTCAACTTTTAATAAGTGTTTGTCAATGTGGAAAAGCTATTTCAGCATATTATAAACTTTTAAAGGTGTCATGCCTAACATTATATATCTTTACCACTTTGGGGTTTTGTACATTGGATTGTATAGATAGAGATATTGATGGTTTTAAATGGTATTTTCTTTGTTGACCAAGGCTTATGGTTTGTGTTTTAGTTTTAGTATTTTGTTTTTCATTTTTATAATTTTTTTCTCATGTTATTTACTATACTGCCATGTTACATGGTTTTTGAATCACACAGCAGCTGCTTTCTATACATACATATATATGTGTGTGTATATATATATGTATGTATGTGTATATATACACAGATATATAAATAATTTATAAACCTGACCAAAACTTACGCTAAATATACTTCCCAATATGAATGCTTGAGAGTGCCATATCAGCAGTTAGTGTTGGAGTCTTAGCAGGTTTAGTTAAGTGTACATCAACAACCAACATTTATATAATAAATAATATATAGCAGTGCCATCCTGGATACAGATATATAGCATACTATATAGCACATATATTAGCAGTTTCACTTTGTTACTCCTATAATCCCTTCTTTCTATGTAATATTAAGGATTGAATGTGAAGTTCTTAGCTAGGTTTGGGTGTAACTTTCCAGAATTTTGTAAACTGTTTTTGTCCGTCTTTTGTTACTGTTTTATGGTGCCAAGTATTCTATATTGAAACAATAACGACATGGGAGAAGAAAATAATAGTCTGCTTCAGGTAGCAACTGTATTGGACACAGACTGTATTTATACAGTGTTAAAGAAAAAAAAACAACTGTAAATTTTCCTGGTTAGTAGCTCAGTGCAGCCTACAATATAATCTTGTTACGAACATTTTTCTCCCACTACTAAATACAACATTAAAAGGTGATTAGGGAGTCTGTTGATGAAACACAAATGTATGTTTTATTGATTTAATTTAGAACACTACAGAGTTCATGGACTGCGTGATGGCATTAGATTGATGCTTGATTTTGGTATAAATCACTACCATTGAAAATGATTTGATGTCCGCTTGCAGAGTGTGTTCTCAACAGTACAATCTGGGTTTATATTAAGTACTGTTGCCCAAAGGGTGTCTGCAGCTCTGTATTGTTATTGTGCCATGTTGCATTATAACCACACAGTAATTCTATTTAAGCGAACTCAACTCATGATAACTTTGAAGGCCTTTAGAAATGAGTACTCTGGTTCTCAAGCAATAAAACTAATCATGGTGAATATGGCTGTGTCTGTCCCTTTAATTTGGGCATTGGGGATTACAGGGAAATTATTAAATTGTCACATTTCTTATTAATGAGTTACCTTTTAATCTCCTGCCAATTAACAGGGTTATTTTTCACATGAAAACCTGTATAATAGAACGCAGTTCCAGTGTTAATCAAAACACAATGCAAACCGAGGAAAAGGCATTTAGGAGTTTGTATTAGAGTGCTAATGTACAGAGAGTAATACAACTTTATGAGCTATTCATGAGATGCCAGTCCCCAGCAGTTCAATAAATATGCCACCATAAACTCCTTCATGATTATCTCTGGTGTTAGAAAAAGACTACGGCCTTTTCAAACTCAGACTGAAGCCTCATTTATAGATAAACTCGCCAGAGCTATAAACTGCAAGACCGTAAATAGCCCTAATCCATCTAGAGGCGTGAGTTACACAGGTGACCTGTCAAGGAAATTTGTTGAAAGAGTCTCAAATTTAACCCACAGAAATTCATAAGACGCAACTCCGGCATTTAAACAAAACCCAGAGGCGTTGTCTCGGGAAGGTGCGAGGCTCACAGGGCGAGCAGGGCTGCAGGGATGTTCCCAGCTGCCGCTGGAGAGGGCACCGGGGAGGGTCCTGCCGCCGGGAAGGGCCCGGCTGCTCTCGCATTCCCTTCCGCTGAAGCCCATCTCCCCGAGACCTGCGGCCGCCGCCGGGCTCTGCCGGGCGGGGAGGCGGCCGCGGCCCCGGCCCCCGCCGCGTTAGCCCGGCGGAGGCGGCACGAAGCCACCCTGTTCTATAAAAAGACCCTCATCACCGAATACAGATTTCCGAGTTCCTGGGGGCGCATTTCGTTTAAAGAAATACGGAAGGGAGCAGGTGTGAATAATCCGACTTTCAAGTGCGGGTACTTTTTTATCCTGTCCTTTTCCCTTAGGAGCCAGGAAACCGGCTCCGGTTCGTCGCTGCGGTTCCAGCGTCCTGTCTCAGTATGTTCAAAGCCGAGGCGAAGATTAATTCCTAAACTTGATTTACTCCGTCTGTAACCGTGGTACAACTCGAGCGAGGTCTCGCCAACCCGCTGCTTTCAGTGAGTAAGAATTTGCAGGACCCCCCGCCCCGCTTCCCCCGAAATAAGGAGCTGCCCTGACAGAAAGGCGAGGATCCGAGTGAAATAAATCAAAGCGAGCGAACCGCACGGCCCGGAGCGGCGGCACCTGCATCCCGGGGGGGAGCGGCGCTCGGCGGCCGCAGAGCCGGGACGGGACGCCGGGGGGCGGCTCCGTGGCGGGGAGGCCCCGGCCCCGGCCCCGGCCCCGGTCCCGGCCCCGGCCCCGGCCCCGGCCGCGCTGACGGGGCCGCCGAGCGGAGTCAGAGCCAGAACCGGCGCCGGTCCCGCTCCTCCGCGGCCCCTTCGCACAGCGGGAGCCGCACCGACGCGGGCAAGGGGCGCCGTGAGGGGCCGCGGCCCCCGCCACAGCCACCGGGCGGCAGCGGCTGCGGGCCGAGCGGCGGCAGGCCCCGGCCCGCGGCCCAGCGCTTGGCCGCTGCGCGATCGGCGGGCGGCCCCGCCGGCCTGGAGCGCTGCGCGGGCCGCGCAGAGGGGCCGGCGGGGGCCGCAGCTCCTGCTCCCCGGGGCCTGGCCCCGTCGGGCTGGCGGACAGAGGCGGGCCGGCCCCATCCGTCCGCGGTGCGGGGAGCTCGGGAGCGCCAGCCCGGCCCGGCGCCGCGGAAGGCGGCTGCAGGGCGGCGCGGCTGCGGTACGGGAGGCACCGGGCCTCGCAACCGCCCGTAGCTGCCCCGTAACCGTCCCGCCGCTCCGCGCCGGGGGTCGGTTCCCTCCGCTGGCTGCCGGGCAAGTGAAGCAGGGCCGGCCTGCAGTGCGGCCGTTGCATTTGCTCAGGCTGCGAAGCAGTAGCTAAGACACGGGAGGAAAAGAATGCCTCATTCATTTTAAAAAAATGGCAAAAAAGGCAGCTGACGACGAAGCTGGCTTACACCCATCAGGCCTCAAATATGCCCGAGAGGAGAAGAGCAGAGCCTTGGGCAGCTGCAAGGCACCTCGACGGCTGCGTAATTACCTGGCTCTCGTTATGAGCAGGTCGTAAACTCAACCTGCAGGTGCCGGGAGGCTGCTGCTGTGTCTGCGGGCCGAGGCTCGCGTTCCCGGGAGCTCGGCAGGAAGGCGAGGGAGGGAGATGGTGCTTGTAGACCTCCACCGCTAAGCTCAGCGAGTTCGCCTTCGGGTTTTTCGCAGCGGCCGGTGTCCGGGTAGTGCAGCGGGACGTGTCCCAGCCCCTGCCTCCCCCCTCACCGGCGCAGATCCCGTAACCTGCCGGCGGTCACCGAAACGCTTTTGGTGCCAGGAACGGGCGCGGTCCGGGCCCCTGCACACGGCAGGTTGAAGGCTGCACGTTCAGCCCCGCGTGTCTCTCCTCTCCGGGGAGCGGTGTCCCAGCCCGCGGGCTCCCGTGCGGCAGTGAGCCCTGCTCCCGGCGGTGCCATCGGGACAGCCGTCCTCCGCCCGCACTCAGGGCCCGGGGCGCTCCCGCCTCAGCCCGCCGGCCCCGGGCCGCCGCGGCGCCTCCTTTTCCCCTCGCGGAGTGGCGTGCGGGGCCCGGCGGGGCCAGGCACCCGGCTGCGGGCGGGCGCCGGCCGGCGGGGCGGGGGCCGCGGGCCCCGAGGCTGCGGCCCGGCGGGGCGGTTGCGGCGGGGCCGGCAGGCCCGGGCCGCCCGGAGCGGGGAGGCGGCGGCGGCGGCCAGGTGCGCGGCCAGCCGGGCCCGGGAAGGCCGCACCGCCGCCCGACCCCGCGGCTCCGCCGTGGCAGAGGAGCCGGGGGAAGCGCCGGGGCCAGGCGAGGGCAGGCGCCGGCCGACCCTCCCCGGCGAGCGGGTCGGGCGAGAGCGGCCCTAAGAATTCGGGCCCCCGCACTCGTGAAGCGAAAGGCAGAAACCACGCTGCAACAGGTACGGCGAGCGCCCTGCCCTGCGCTCCCCCGCGCCGCTGTTCTCCGCGAAGCCTCCCCCAGCTCGGCAGCGGTGCCCCGGCCGCCCCCGAAAATGAGTAAGGCGGCGAGAAACCGGCTAAAGGAGAAGCTTGTTAAATAATTTATTGGTTTATACAAAGTCTGTCCAACCCCTGTGGAGACGTTATTTCATCCCAATGTAAAAGCAAGTGTCCATTTTTCTCTCGTGCTTCTTTGGGTTGCTCTTTTGATATTATTAAGCATAAAATCCGGAGGCAGGAAAAATCAAACCGCCAAAACACTGAGTAGAGGGAGTGAAAGAAAACAGCCGTTTTTACACTAGAAATATACATCACAAAATCTGAAATTTACTATATACAAAGTGGCTGAGCTTGAATTTGGCGATCCATACAAAACGTAACAAAATCTGATTGTTAGGAGCAGGAAATCGGCAAGGCGGCTGAAAGAAAGAGGGGCAAACCTTAAAGGGACACAAAACAAGAACAAAAAGTTGGAAAAATTCCTCTGAAATTTACATCGATGAGAAGGAAAATAATTTCATAACTTATTCTGTAAAAAATATATACATTTCACATACATCTTAAGCTGTACAACACACCACTTTAAACATCCAGTTACAATTCACCTCTGTCGCGGTGCCCACCGCGGCGGCTCGCCCGGCCGCGGCCGCCCGCAGCAGCCGTCGGTGCCCGCCCCCTCACAAGGTGTCCGAGCTGGTGCTGCAGGGGCTGACGAGGGACAGGTTCGTGGATTTGTGCTTTTTCAATAGCCTCGTGATTTTCTCGTCGTCTGAGTTGGGGTCCAGGGGCTTGTTGTATTCGTCATCGTCCTCATTGTCCGAGCTCTCCTTCAGCTTCTCCGTCTCCGAGTCGTGCTTCTTCTTCGCCGAGGCCATCTCCGCCGCGTGCCGCTTCCGCCACTTGGTCCGTCTGTTCTGGAACCAGACCTGGGCACCGGCACCGGGCACGGCTCAGCCCCGCCGCCGCGCCGCTCCCCCTCCCCCCCCCCCGCCGTCCCCCGACGGCGGGACCGGGCCGCGGCCGCCCCTTCCCGCCAGCGCGGGGCTCCGGGCGCGGCGGGGCAGCAGCCCCGTGCGGGGCAGGAGGCCGGAGAGCGGAGCCGCCGCCGCTGGGCGACAGCGCGGGGAGCGGCACGGCCGCGGGGCCCCCGGAGAGCAGCGGGGAGGGGGCTTGCGGCCACAGGCTGGGGTCACCGGCCCCGCTCCTCCGGGGATGCCGCCAGCCGGAGCTGTGCGACAGCGAAAGCAGCCGTTTCGCGGAACAGTCATCTGTTGAAAACGGAATACGGTGGCCAGAAAAATAAGGATTTTTGGCTCCCAGTGCACTTCAGCGCTTCGGTGCACCTGAAGGCTTTGCTAAAAAATTTGCGTGGTTATGCAAGGTAAAGTTGTGCCAATTACTGGACACGATCTCCGTTGAAAAATGACCCGTTGAAAGCAATTACCTGCGGGGGGCTTTTTAGTTTGTTTGTTTTTTGTTGGTTTTGTTTTTTTTTTTAAGAGAGAGATATATATATAAAAAATTTCTATTTTTCTTAAATCGTTTGCAGCACGAAGATCTCTAAGCACACGTTAAGTTATGTAGAAATTGGCCTAAAATCTATCCAATATCCAAATGTAATCCAAATTACGATTGACTTAAAAAAGAAATCCCTGTACGGCTGTACAGTTTTCCTGGTCGCTGATAATGACTGCAAAAGCAAAAAGTGACAGCGCTGCCGCGGCGGCGAGCGGGAGGCGGCGGCCGGGAGAGCCCCTGCCCGGCCCGTGGCCCCGGCGCGCCCGCGGGGACCTACCTTCACTTGGCTCTCGGTCATCCCTAAGGAATAGGCGAGGCGGGCTCTCTCCGGTCCTGCCAGGTACTTCGTCTGCTCGAAGGTTTTCTCCAAAGCAAAAATCTGCTGCCCAGAGAAAGTCGGTCGCGAGTGCTTCTTCTTGCCGTCCTTGTCCAAAACCATTCCCGTCTGAGCTGAAAGCGGAGGAGAAACAGCTCCGTCAGAGACGGGGTCCGCGCCGATCCCAGCTCGGAGCCGGCTCTCCGCCCGGCGCTACGGGGGGAGCGGGCTGCGGCGGGGCTGCTTCGGCTGTCCGCCGCCGCTACGACGCCGCTGGCTCTAGAGCAGGATTCGGTCCGGGGACGTCCCAGGGGGGCCGCGGCGGGCCGAGGCGACCGGCCCCGGCCCGCCTCCGGGCCTGCCTGCAGGGCGCCGCGCCCGCCGCCTCCGCCGGGCCGTCCGCCCCGTCTACCGCGCTCGCCCGCCGGCCGCCCGGGGCGCGGGGCCGCCCTGGCTCCCGGCGCCTCGCTCGGCGGAGCCGGGCCGGACCCCGGGCCGCCCGCCGGGCCGGCACCCCGGGCCGCGCTCCCCGCGCCCCGCCGGAACCGGCCGCACTTACCGGGACAGGCGAGCCGGGGGTCTCTCCAGGGAGAGCCCTGCACCACTCCCGGCCAGAAAATGGGCGGCCGCCCCGGCAGCTCCGCCAGCGGCTTCGGGTAGCGGGAGACGGCCGCGGGGTTGAAGTACATGCCCGCCGAGGCCGCCAGTCCGTTGATGCGGGGCAGCCCGCCCAGCAGGTTGCTGGCGGTGCCCACCGGCCGCCCCAGGATGTCGCTTATTCCGTGCGGCGTCCCCAAGGGGAGCTGCGTGTTGAGTCCGCCCAGGGCCGGCGCCTTGAAGCCGGAGGGGTTCTGCAGGGTGTAGGGGAAGAGGGAGGTCTTCATCTCGGCCATGTTGTGCAGCGCGGCCAGCGGCGTACTGCTGAGGACGAACGCGCTCTGGCGATTAGCATCCATCTGCCCCACCGCTAACATTTGTGGTCATCAATGAGCGCGGGTCCTTCTCCAACCACGCAGGCAGCCGCCCTGTTGTAAGCCCAGGCTCGGAGCGCCGGCCGCGGGCGGGACGGGCTCTTCTCTGCTTGCAGGTTCAAAGCAACAGCAAGTACCAAAGTTTGCTGGGAGCAGGGAAACCCCAGCGCTCCTCCGCCCGCCCCCCGCAGCTCGGCGACGCGCACCGCGAACTTCCAGGCTGGAGAGCGGTGAAAGCCAAGTCGGGGCCAGCACGGCAGAGCGGCGGAGGGGGAGTCCCGGGGAGAAGAGCCCCCCGCCGGCGGAGCGTCCCCGGCAGCCTGCGGCTCCTGCGCTCCGCGCGGGGCCCAGCGGGAGGGGGGCGCGGGACGGGCCGGGCCGGTCGGTCGGTCTGGCCGCCGCTGGCCTGGGCTCCGCGCCTCGCCTCGGCCGCGTGTCCCGGCGGCGGCAGCGGGGGACCCTGCGCGCCGCGCCCCGGGGCGCAGATAACCGCGCGGGCACCTGCGAGCTCCGCGCCCATTGGGCGGCCGCCTCCCCGCGCCGCCGCCGCGGCCCAATCGGCGGGCGGCGAGCGCCCCCACCGCGACACGTCACCGCCGGGCCGGGCGGCCCCCGGGCGCCGTGGGAGCGCGCGGAGCCGCACGTGGCCGCGCCGCGGCCGACGGGACCCCCTCCCCCCAACCCCCCAGCCCCCAGCCCCCCGCCCTCCCGCCGGGACCCCCGCCCGGGCCCGCGCCCCGCCCGCCGCGGCACCCGCCGCCGTCAGCCCCGCCGCGCCCCGCTCCGGGCTCGCCCCCACCGCCGCCCCCGCCGCTCGCCTCCCCTCGTCCTCGGCCCGCGGCGTGGCACGCAGCGGGCGCCTGGGGAGGCGGCCGCGCCGTCCCGCCCGCCGCGTCGGGCCCTTCCCGCCGGGCGGCGGGCCCCGCCGCGGAGCCCGCGAGGGCTGGGCTCCGGGAGGCCTGCCCGCGTCGGCGGGGCCGGGAGGGCGGCCCGCGGGGCCCGCCGGGCGCCGCTCGGGTGGCGGAGGACGGCGGCTCAGCTGCCCCGGGGCTGCGGAGCGGGGGGAGCGGAGCGTTACTTCGCGGCCCGAGGGCTGTGTTGTCGGGTAATCGGGTCCGTCTTCAGCGGCGCGGCAGCCGCTCCCCTTGCCTGGGAGTCGAACGTTTAAAGCACGGTCATGAGCGGGATCTTACGTCCTGGGAGTGACTGCTGGGCGCAGCTTGCTTTGTGGCCGGCTCTCAAAGGCACTGGCAGCGGAGAGGTCCTCCTGTCGAGACCGGTCGGGGAGGGATAGCCCCCCGTCTTTAAAGGGGGAAAAAATGGCTGTTACATCATCGCGGAACGAAGCTCGTTCGCACAAATAAAATTACCACTGGTATTCTTCCTAATCGAAAACGTGCTTACTTGTCAAGAAAAGAAGAATTCGGATTTGAGGTTTTTATAGAAAATAATTCCGGAAACGGGGTTTGTAGTACGTTCTTCGCCTTACAACTGCCTTCTCCTACGTTTTTGACGCATTGGTAACCAAGGAAAAGATTAACCACAACAAGTGGGGAACTAAAACTTTTCAAAGTGTTCACAAAGTAAACATGAATCGACTTCATCAGATCAGAGCAATTATTAAAACGCGTGGTCCTTTGGATGTAGTTACGTCTATCGTCAGAACCGTTTGCAGGGGAACAGGGTTTCGTTTAACCTGAAGCAGCAGCCCTAATGTCAGTGTAAGTTTGGGAAGTAATTACTCGGGCTCGATCAACGGTCTTTATTGTCAGACGCTGAACTTAGACATGATGTAACAGTCTGTGCGTCCCGTTATACGCATCCTCGTAAATAGCTTAACGTATAAACGTGAGATTAAAAACGACGCTGCCCTAAAGAAGGTTTAATAAACGACTTCATGGCTTTTTCCTCTCTCTATTGTAAACAGCAGCACCAAAGACAGCAGTAACGGGTTTATCAAGCTCCCCTGACCGAGCCCCGTCAGCTCTCTGTCCAGTCTCATTTCTGCAACGCCTGCGTCTATTGGGACGGAGCTGGCGAGTGCCATCTGCTCCCCGCTCCTCCGGCGCCGCTCGCGCTCACGGAGCCGCGGGAAGGCGTTGGAGGCGGCCCGGCGGCGGGGCGCGACCGGCCCCCCGCAAAGCCGCGGGCCCGCCCGGGGCGCGGGGGCGGCCCATCCCGGGCGGGCAGGGGCCGGCCCGCCGCCCCGCCCGGGGGCTGTCTCGGTCTCTGCCTGTGCCTCCCCCGCCGCACACCGCCGGGTTTCCGCCGCGGCGCCCCGGGCTCTTCCCCCGTCCCGCCGCCCTCCCCGCCCCCGCCGGCGGAGCTCGGGGCGGTGGAGCGCAAGCCGCGCCGTCTGCGCGTCCCCCCGCCGAGCACGCCGCCCCGCCCGCGGGTTTTCCGCCTCTGCATGCCAGCTGCGCAGCACTGACCGTTCCGGTTCGGCTAACGGGAGGGAAGCCTCTCCGCCCCGCGCCGGCGGGGGCCGGGCGCTAACCCAGACGCGCCGCGCAGGCAGCGAGCAGCCGTTCCCCGAGCAGCAGGCCCCGCCGGGACTCCGTTGCCCTGCACGGGACCGATGGAACAGGGTAAGAGCGCGGCCTCCGCCACCCCCGCGCCGGCGGGGCAGGACCGGCCGCCCCGACGGGCTCGTTCGCAGCCGGGCTGCGGTGCCGGCGGTGGGGTGGGCCCGGGGCGCCCCGGACCCGCGCCCGCAGCGCGGTGCCCGGCCGGACGGCCCGCCGCCCGCCCGCTGCGAGGTGGCAGCGGGGAGCGCCCTGCTTCCCCGGGGACACCGGAGAGTGTCCGTGTCCGTGTCCGTGTCCCGCCACCGCCCCGCTCCCGCGGGACGCTTCTCGGCTCCGGCTGCAGCCAGGAGCGCGCAGGCACCCGACGCGCCTTACCCCGGCCGCCTCTGGCAGCCGCGGCGGCTGCGTGGCTCTCCGGGGACCCGCTGCCCCGGAGCCCCGGCCCGCCCGCCGGGCCGGCCAGCAGCGGACGTCCGGCAGAGCAGCCTCTGTGCCGGCGGCCCGGCCGTGCGGGTCCCGAGGGGCAGATCCGGAACCCGTCTCCCGCTCCCGTCTTCTGGGTTAAAAGTCGCGCTAAAACAGTGCTCTGAGGCCGGCCGGTAATTTGTATCTGTCATCAGTGACGCTTGTTGCACATTAGTGGTGCGTTTGTCCTGTTCGTTGACTTTCCTGCAATCTAGTACCCCCATTCTTCCAGGTGGGAAATATGTACGGTTTATCTCTGCAGATCCCGCGGCGTGATAAAACTGCTTTTGTGTCTTTTCTTCCGGCCCGCCGACGAGGGGGGGCACCGAAGGAGGCTTCGCGGCCCGCGGCCCGCCGCCCTCCGCGGGAACCACGAGCAAGCATCGCCCGTGCGGCCCCGCCGCCTGCCCCGGCTCCCCTCCCCAATGCCGCTGGGCCCCCTCCTCCGGCTGCCAGGCTGCTCCGGGTCCAAGCACTCCCTAAGTCTTAAGCAAACCCCGTTTCGGCTGCAGAGGCCGTGCCGCTCGGGGACGGCGCAGCGGCAGGGCAGCCCCGGGGACGGCTGCGGGGCGGCTGCACCGTGCGCTCCGCCGGCCCCGGCCCCGGCCGGCTGGCTGTCCGCCCCCCGCGCCCGGCCCAGAGCCCGGAGACGCGCCCGGCAGCCGCTGCTCTCGCCCAGGGTGATCTCGGTAAAACAAGCCGGGGCTTCGCCGCCTGGGAAACCGGCCGTCCCGAGGAGCCCGCGGGGTGCCGGAGCTCGCTGCCGCCGGCAGGTATGCTGGCGGACATCACTACCCGCCGAGCCCGCTGCCTGCGGCCGAGACCGTTTTGGCAGAGGGCTTACCCGCGTGGAAATAAAACGGCCCGAGACGAGTCTGGTTACAGGTACATTGCTCTGCTGACCGGGGCCCTCGGCCGGGTTGGCCGGGGAGCGCTAAAGCCCGCTCCGGCGTGCGGACACGCCGTCTTCACTTCAGAAGCCGCCGCTTCCCGGAGGTGAACTTCGGCGGAGGGGAACGGGCCCGGGCCGCGGGCAGCGCCGCGAGAGCCGGCCGAGCGCCAGCCGCCGCCGGGCCCCGCTTCGCCTCCGCCGCCAGTGACGGACCGCTCCCGCGGCGCCGTCCCCCGCCCGCAGCGGGGCGCGCGGAGCGGCGGGGGCGCGGGGCGCGGGGGTGGGGTGTCCCTCCTGCGGGCCCGGCACAGCGGGACCGGCCGCCCCCCGCCGCGCCGCCGCGCTCTCCGGGGTCCGGCCCCGCCGCCGCCGCCCCGTCGCGGGCTGGCGGCGCCCCCTGGCGGCCTCGGGCGGCGGCGGGCGGGTCCGGTGCGCGGGGTGCCCGTCCCCCCCCCGGCCCTCCGCGCTCCCGCCGGCGGTGCCCGGTCCCGCCGCTCGCCGTGGCGTTGCCGCCGGTCTGCCGCCGCTCCGCTCTGGCACGGCGGGCGGGAGGCGGAGGCGTCGCGCCGCCTCCCTCGGGCCGGTTGCCGCTTTTCTCCGGGAGCGGGCGCGCGGTGGCGAGCGCCGGGCGGTGAGGCGGGGCGCCGGCCCCTCGGTGCGAAGGGGTCCGGGCAGAGACCGGCACCGGGGTTCGGGGAGGCTTCGGTGGGGGCTGTCCCCTGCGGCGGTTCCCGCTGGCGCAACATGGCTGCGGGGAAACGGCGCGGCGTTTCCTTCGGCTGTGAAAGCGCGATGTGTTTTTGTTGGGCTGTTGCTGGTCATAAAGACAGCATTTCGTGAACTTACTTGGAGGCAGTTCCAGGTTGGGCAGAGGATTGATTTCCACCGTTTAAAATTAATGAGCGTTTTGGTTTGCCCCTGACGTGAGTTACCTTTCTTACAAAGGACATGGGAGCAAAACTGAGATGAGTAACAGCAAATTCATCTGAGTCTTACGCATTCCGATGTATTCAGAATGGAGTATTGTAGTACACTGTCCAGTATTAAATACCACAGTACAAGTAACTTCAGACAAGTTCTGTTTAACCTTCCAGTACTTCTTTTTGTCATGCACACAGCCAAAGTACCTTTTCTTGTAGCTTTTGTGCAGCTGAAAATGTCTGAGAGGCTATGTACTAGAAGAAAATAAACCACAAATAAGAATAATCAGTGGTTTACATTTATTGCATGTAAGTGCATGTGCTTTCTGTCTCACTTTATGGACTACAGAGAAGTCAGATGCGCAGTGCGTGAAAGCATCGCCCACTGTGTTGTACATTATTCCGAAGTGCAGCTGTAAATGTCTGTGTCAAAACAGAGTGATTGGGGCAGGGGGGACTCAGGGCAGCTCTCCACACGGGCTTCCTTTTCTGAATTATTCTGCTGCTGGTGGAGGTAGGAGTGAAGCTAGGTAGGGGAGGGAAAAGGATATTGTTGCGTGGAGTTGCTTAGAGCGTTAGTGACAAGAGAGCAGAAAAATCCATGTTGAGGCCCTGTGATCACGCTGTCTGCCTGTGTTCCTGACAGTAGGGATGCTGCTTCTTCACAGCATACCTAAAAGAGATCCTTGTGTTTAAAAATGAAGAGTGTTTGGGGCTAATAATGCAGTCACTAGAAAACAAAGTCATTTTAGACTAGATGATCTCTGTTGAAGCATCTTCACAAGATGATGTATGTTCTGGGAAAGGCCATATTTAATATTTTTCATTATGATCCTTGGCACAAAAAGTAGGAATATGCTAATGGTGCAGAGCTGAGAGTCCTCATCAGTACAGAGTAGCACACAAGAGAAACTGGATGACCTTGAGAACAGTGTAACAGAAATGTGAAGAAATGTAAAAACGCAAAAATGAAGTCATTGTCTCAGAGTATGGTATTATTATAGTATTGTACTTAGGGCAAAATACAAAACAACATTTCCTACAGCTAGGGCAGAATTTGGATTCTCACATTTAGGAGAGAGATTTGCAGAATTTTTTTCCCATGGGCTTGAAATCGCAGAGAATAAAAATTCTGCAATGGTGCACGCCCAGCCATCTTGGCAGAGCTGGCCATTTAGGTGCTTGTCCTCTGTCCGCTTGAGATTGCAGACGAGGGTGAAGTTCAAGACAGATGAAGAAAACCAGTTATGTAACAAGGGATCAGGTTTAACAATCTGGGAGATCCCTTTCTCTCTCAGACTCTCATTTTCTGTTTCCCCTTGTTACTCTGCCCAGTCACACGCACTGTCCTGTCCATTCGTCCTGCTTTGGAAAGGCACCGCAGAGCCCAGGACAGCCCAGGAGCAGAGAGCAGCTCCTGTGGAGGAAATCAGCCCCCAGCAGGGTACATCCGCGGGTGGAAATGCTCTACCTATTCGTGTATCTGAGGGCTTGCAGTGTATTCACTGTTAACTCGTATGTACCCAGTAGTTTTGACTTTTCCTTGGAACATTTCAGGGTGAAGTCTCATGATAGGTCTGCATGTAGGCATAAGGCAGACTGGCCGCCCACACAGGTCATGTATTGCCGGTGTTAGCTCTATCGTATGGTCTGAACAAGGGAGAAGAGCACACAGCAGGGAGTACTGAAAGAATCCCGGGGCCAGGAGGAATCTGTAACCTTCCCAGCTTCCTCTGCCTCTCTGACACAATCATTCGGCATCTTTATGCTCACAAGGACATCTACTGAAAACTGAAGCCACTGGCAGAATAACCATGGTGAAGACCGGAATGCACGGTACAGAAATGCTGCTGTCAGGGGGTCATTGCGTGCCACACTGAGAAGGAATACATAGAGAAATGTCAGCTGACCGGTAAAATTTATGGATACTGTACTTCGCCATTAAAGGGGGAACACATCTGCAGAGGAAAGACATTTTTTCTTTTTTGTGATGGCTGGCTGAGTCATTCTGTTTGTACACACAAAAATGTCTAATAAATAAAGTAACTTTCCATGATTGTGTGAAAATTAGTTCTCAAAAGATATGGAAAGAAAAAACGGCAACAATGCGTCCTCGTTCAAGAGTTTGTGCTTAAGCTGCATGGCTTTTTGTTTGCAATCTGTCATTATGAGGAAAGCAGTACTAAGTATCTCTTTTGACAACTGTCTGGTAGTCTGTATTTTTATAGCTTTCTAATACAATGCTCCTAATTATATCCTTAAATTGGAGTATTGTGTTACAAGGTTGTATAAATAAAGCCAACTGAGCACTCATTTATATGTAGACTTCAATTTGTTCTAACAGTAAATTTATTTTTGTAAGGCTGGAAGGAATCTTTTCCTAAATCTTGTATCATTCTTCTGCTTAACAATAAATCATTACAGAGTCTCAGTGCCAAAAGCTAGTTATCCCCAGTGGTGTTTAAGCCCAGAATACCTAGTTGGAAAGTTTGTAGTCTTGTGTCATTTGCCAGTGATATTTGAGAATTAACTATAGTGCATTAAGAAACTCATTTGCAAACTGTCTTACAACTGAGGGATGCAGTTGCCCCTCCACAGAATTCGGTCTCTGTCCTGTGCTGTAAAACTGAAAAAACACTCTGTAATAAAGGTTTTATATTTTGTTACCACCCTTCTAAATGGTTCCAGAATTAGAAAATACCTCTGCAGTGCAGTCAGACTGTTGCTACTGTTCAGCCCTGTCTTTGATGGGCCCTGAGTGTGCCCAAGGCCACACCGGCCCTGATCAGCCACGGCTGGGACCTCCGTCCCGTGCACCCTCTGCCCCAGCCCCGGAGCCCCATCTAAGCTCAGCCTGGGCCTTTGCTCCTGCCTGCCTGGTTTGGGTGCTGTGGGACCGTGCCCAGTCAGCGGGAATGTTGGTCACATTGCAGTCGCCATTGGCTCCCAGCGCGTCCCAGCTCAGCTCTGAGCCCGGTGTCCCTTGAGAGGTGGTTGTGCCAGACGGAGACAGCGAGGGCCCGGGGCGTGCCAAAGAGCTTGGTACTGTGGTGGGTCGTACCTGTCAGCACATGGAGCAGAAGTTGGGCTGGAAGGCTAAATGAGATTTGTTTAGCTCCAACAAAGGATGCTGTGGCTGAAAGCGAAGTGGTGTCTTTCATAAAACAAGTCTGTAAGAGGATGAAAAGCTTTCCCGTGGGTTGTTCTGTCTGCAGTGCATTTGAGGTAGGCAGCATGTTTAGCTATTTTGCCGTCTGGGCATTTGAGTTTTAGAATGCTTTCAGAAAACCAAGAAATTAATGTATCCTCTGTCTTTTTGGAGTATCATCCCCCTTCTGAAAGGTGTGCGTTTGCTGCAGTTGGAGCAGATGGGACTGGTAGGAGCCTACCCACAGTAGCACTGAGCTACGAGCAGGTACAGGATGAGACCTCACCTGAGGTGTGCAGCAAGCTAAGTTGGACTAAATGCCGTGCTGTTTTCTCTGGGCTGTCACCTTAGCAAAGTAAGCTAAGCTAGGTGACTCTAGCACTACCGTGACTATGGCATAGTTAACCCATTCATCCAATTGCCTCTGTCAGAGATCTTAGGTTTCTTTCCGGGCTGTCTGTGAAATATGATGGATAGGTTGCTGGTACAAAGCAGAATTCAGGATGATGATAGTCTGGGGGTTGGCTGTGCCTAAAAGCTGGGAGAGGAAGCATGATGCCATGGAGAAGCACCACTTTTCTGTCCCTTCTTTGGTTTGCCCTTCCCAAATAAGAGAGATTAATTGCTGCAATCACAAGCAATAGTTTCTTGTCATAGTGCT
Source organism: Gymnogyps californianus (assembly GCF_018139145.2). NCBI lineage: Eukaryota > Metazoa > Chordata > Aves > Accipitriformes > Cathartidae > Gymnogyps > Gymnogyps californianus. The sequence goes on along the minus strand of NC_059476.1, from coordinate 269,374 downwards.
TCCCTTTTCCTGACAAGTTTCGGAGGCTTTTTATGGTTTGCCTATTGCAAATGAACGGTTGTGGCTCTGTGAAGAAGTTACTTGGCTTTCTGAGTTTTCATAGCTTAACAAAAGAGCTCAATATAAAGCTGTCAAACCAAAATTTTTTTTCAAGCTCCTCTAGGCACATTTTGGCCTAGAAGCTGGATCTACCTTTTCTGTTCCTAACCTATGCCTTCCTGGGAAACCAGTTACCTTCAGCTGTCAAGCACACAGATGATACTGCCTTTTAGTACTTTCTAGAAAGAGCGAAACCAAAAGGCTCAGTATGTATTGCAACCTTGTGCCTTCATTGGGTTTACTCTCTTTTTAAGGCTTTAATCTCATTTTGCAGAATTATTGGGGTGGAGGGAGCTATATACATAAATCCTTTCAAAATAACTTATTTCTGCTGAAGCCTAGAGTGTGATTTTGAAGGTATCATCAGGAAGTTTTCAACACCTCTGTGTGAATTCATTGGTCTGCTTTGAATTTTAAGCAACAAGTTTTTGAAGCTCTGGAAAACATGCATTAGGTTTAAGGAAAGTATTTGACATCTTAAAATCACCAACCATTACTGTAAATATGGTCATTGGTGGAAAACAGCATGGACATAATTTTTTTTTTTTAGGACAAAAAATGAAACCATATTTTTGCAGGTGAAACTTCTGAGAGATTTAAGATAAGCAGTTATCAGCATTAGTTTTGTTCTATATCTGTTGCGTCTCATGAGAGGCACTCTTAATGATGACAAGGTGGGCAGCATTTTCTTGGCTTAATGTGCTTTTCAAAATGAAGGGCTTTTCCTCCCTCAGTGGAGCTAGGAGTCAGTTTGTGGTTGACTGAATTGGCAGTGCGGCTTCCAGCGGATCACTGGTGTTGCTGAAGTTCCTAGGCCTTTGATTATAATTTCCCCCCCCCCATCTGGAAACCCTGTTTTACCTGTTGCTTTTCTTCTGCCAATGGCTTAGATTATTGTTAGTATTAAGAGCATTGCCTTCTTAGATCAAGTCAGACCCGAGTGTCCACCAACCTCTCCCCCTTCCCTTGTTCCACCAATGTTGGTTTTTTTCTTACTTGTCTCCACTCTAATAGTTTATCCTTTTAATGAGAGAAGGCTACAAGTTATTCTTTCTAAGTGAGATAAGCCCTTGTGAGCTCTATTTTATCTAACCAAGACTGAGAAATCGTTTGCCCTTATTTGTATTAAACAGATGTATATACTTTACCGCAAGTCATTAGTGCTATGAAGAGATTGCCTTCCTATTGATAGCCTAGATGGGGGAATTCAGGAGTAAATTGCTAATAAATAAAGAGTGCGCTTGTAAGCACTATTGATTCCCTCTGAGCCACAGAGAAGTGTTTTGTTAGGAAAACTCTTCCTGAATGTGCAAGTGAGGTTAAAAAACCCGTAATTAGTGATTACTGAAAGTAGAGCGAGGGGAGTGGGGGACGACTTTAGGTGAGAAGCTTACCTTGTTTTTCTTTGAAGGGTACAGTTTGTAAAGATAGCTGCTAAAAATGTAACAGCAATTCTTCTGGCCACCCTCAGAAATCCTGGAGGCAATCATTAGAAAATGAAAGATCAGCACAGCGTTTCCTACAACACATAACTTCAGAGTGGTAGGAGAGTTTCCCAAATCACCATGAAAGGAATGGTAAGTATCATTCGCATAGGAAATGAAAGATTGGTGGAATTCAAATTCCTTTTGTCTTGTCCTGTGTGGGTTTTGGAACAGTCTGGAAATTACTTTTCTGAGCTGTTTGGGGAATGCTTTAATGTATGCTGGTGGCTAGACATTAGGAGCCAATTCAGGAGCAGGTATGAAGAGGACCAGAGTGTGGTTATAAGCTGAAGGACAGCGGAGTCCTTCCAATGGGAGCTGGAAGAACAGTAGATTAGTCAGGTCCATGGCTACCATAACCATGGTGCTTGCTCTGTCTTGTATGTTTCCTCAATATTCATCCAGCTTGCTGAAAATTAGTATTATTTACAGAGCTGTCTTTCTAGAAAAGACAATAAGACAGAACTGGATGGACAACAGGACAAAGCGATGCTGCAGTGGTATTCTCTGCTGAAACCATATTCAGTGATGTGATTCCCATCATCTTCAGTGCACATATTCCATGACGTAATTGATATTTGTAAGCTGACAGGCCATTCCTTTAAGAGTATCTTGATAGAATAACAGTGATTATAATCTTACAGAATCTTTGGCAAACCTTTTAATTGTGGTTGATTAGAGGATTTTCCTGGTGATATGCTGATCTTCCTCACATTTATTTAAAGAAGTCATAAAACAATGATAAATGCTGGGCATACAGCAACTGTTTAGTTATGTGATATACAATACTGGAATTACCCTGAATGTGGAGAAGTAGAGCAGCTAAATAAAATTCATTTTACATGGCTACTCTTAGTAACAAAAAAATTTTACTGGACTGATGCACATTAAAGATGTCCTACGTCTTCAAGAAACTGATTTCTTCAGACTAAATTTCTTCTGGAAGGGTGGAAATGCAATTCATCACCAAAGATTGAACACCAGGAATATATTTTTGGCAGTGACAGCCTTTGGAAGGCTCATTAAAAATGACAGTATGAATTCAGAAAGTTTCAGGTTATATGACAAATTTATCACATACTGTTTTATTTACGCATTTTTCCTCACCATTAAGGCATATTACATGTGAATGTATTTAAGAAATGATACACTATCTGTTCGTTTGTTGTTTTTTATTTTTAAACACATATCTCAGCTTTTGTTCTGAAAAGCTCTTACAGAATTCATTACCTCGTCTCCCTTCTGGTTTTATTTTCTTTTCTAGATCTCTTTCCTTCTATCCATCTTTGTTCCTATAATCAGTGATGATGTTATTTAAGGGTTTTTTTGGGACATTTGTTAGATTTCTTCCACAGATATTTAAAAATGAACAAAGAGTACTTTTTAAAAATCAGGAGTTGTCAGAGCGCTCAAGAAAAGAGCCTTCCTTGGGAACAAAACTGCTTTTGCTGTGCTTTGCCTTCCTGTGTAAATTTCTTCCATATTCATCCAGCCTGCTGAAAATTAGTATTATTTACAGAGCTGTCTTTCTAGAAAAGACAATAGGACAGAATTGAATTTACACCACCTGAGGGCACTGTAATACTATTTCACTTCATTTTAAAGAAAAATGCAAAACGGTAGAGTTTGAAATGGTCCCCATTTTTCTTCCTCTTATGATTACTATCAACTTCTAGAACCACCAAAATGAATGAAAATCGTTTAAAAAGAAAAAAGATATGTTGTTGTAGGCAGATATCTTGGAAACAGGGTCATCCTGCTCTCGTGTCACTAATACTGTTTCCTTGTGCTTACTGTAGGATGACAGCAATTTTAAATACATTACTATTTTAAATGACGTGTTACTAGTGTGACAGTGATTGCTGTACGCCTGGTTGTGCTGCAGTTTTAGCTCCTTACATTTGCTGCGTCTTGTCTGTATCCAGGAAAGTGCGGGGCTGATGTAAAAGCACCAAATGGTGCTGTGCATTCATGTACTTATACCACTTAACTAGAATGTGACAAAGTGAGAAACGAGAGAAGTAAAAAGCTCCCTCCCTGGCAGTGTTCAAGGCCAGGCTGGATGGGGCTTTGAGCAACCTGGTCTGGTGGAAGGTGTCCCTGCCCGTGGCAGGGGGGTTGGAACTGGGTGATCTTTAAGGTCCCTTCCAACCCAAACCATTCTATGATAATGATGACGCTCCTGATCTGGCTTACTTTCTCAGTCTTGCCAGGTTTACCTTCTGTCTCTCATGTCTTCCTACACTGCCACCTCTCTCTTTTCCTTCTGCTTTACTGTTTTTCTTTCTCAGTCTCCTCTCTAGTCATTTGATTTCACCATCCTGTTATTTTCCCTACTCCCTAGTGCATGGAGAAGGTCACCAAGCATAGTTCAAATAAGAAGGGCTCTGTGCAGGACAAGAGTTTCTCTGCCAGGAGGCAGATGGGCTTCCAGACCACGCAGCCTCCAGTGCTGGCCAGTGTACTCCTCCGTTCTGACAGGGTAGTGGCTGAACTCTTCTAATGTATGTCCACTTAAAAGCACATCCTAGAGCCTTTTTGTTCTGTTTGTACAGCATGAAACACAGTGAAACCTTCATGTCAGAAACTATATAGCATTTTTAATTTTGTTAGAATAATAACCAGGTGTGGTCCCACCAGAAAAAAACTCAAGACCGTTTGCTGAACTTATGCGGGAGGTTTCCATAGTGCTCTCATGAGGAAAAAGGCCATCGAATGTGTTCTCGTCCACATTGGCTTTCTAAAACTTGTGTCCGATTCCATGATGGAAAATGCTGCTGTGATTTTGTGCATTTAGACTTTGTTTTAGAGTATAGCAACTCTAAGTGTTTAAGAGCAAGTCATCAGTCAAAGTAACAGTGTTCAAGGAATTAGAGTTGCATTCTCCTAGGGACTGCCCAAGCAGTTCACATGGTCCCATGGCGTTAGCAACACTGTATTTTTTTAGTTGGGTTGTTTTAGTGATCCAGGAGTACATTCAGGAATAGTTCTATAGATAATATATTCTTCAATGAACCAACTAGACTGATCCGAATAATACTTTTAATCTGTGCATGCTAATTGGATTGACAAAGGAATGCTACTGTTTCTTTTGCACTTGAGGCCAGAAGTGAATGAGCTCAACTGGTTTTTCCATAACAGGATTTCTTGGTAGTACTAATGGAAAATAAAAAGTTGTGTCAGATAAAGTAGTTTTAAAAATACACTGGAATGACTCACATTGAGGAATTATCCTGTATTAAAGAAAAATGAAAGTAATTAAAGGAGTTAAAAAGTTGCATATTTAAACAGAACTCTACCTTTAAAAGTCATAGTATGAACCCTGTATTAGGGACAAGAATAGATATGGAATTATTTAACAGATCTAAGCTCTTCCAATAAAGCAATTCCAATAAACCAGAAAAATACAAGAATATCTTGTATAAGTAGTCCTGTTGGTTTGTATGCTTAAAGTTATCTTTATAGATACCTAAGCGTCTTGAAGTAGTGAGATGAGATTAACTTCTTGCAGAGGCTTTCCTTCCTTGAAATCTGATCAGTCCAGTACATTATTTTCTCACATTAACATCATCAATAAGAAATATGTCTTTTACATTCCTCAAATCTGACTAGGAAGTTAGTTTTTGCACTAGTGAGAGACTGAATTATTTTGGAGAGGACCTTTGGTATGCTGTGAAACGTGAACAATATGGGTAGAAGGAAGGCTGTACCTCATTTTAAAGTCCTGTGGAAGCAGAGGTACGAAGTAAGTACTCCAGTGACTGGGGATGCCACAACTGGAGTGCGGTTGCCTGTTGAGCCTCAGTTCCTCTTCTGAAATGCTGGTCTGTAGAGAACTTTAAATGCTGAAAGGCTGAGAAGAAGATGAGGAAGAGTGTTTTGAGGATCTCTGTGCCATCTAAAAAGTTGTGCGTTTTATCTCAGGGGCCTGAGATGGAACTTACAGGTGAGAACTCCCTTGGCATAAGGTTTGCTAGTAGTTCAGTGGCTTTAGTTTTTGGCTTTAGTTTTTTAATTTGTAGGTTTGAGGTTTTGATGCCTTAGTTTTTAGTTTTGCCTCAGTGTAGTTGAAAATCACATTATAGTATCATTTATGGGGTTAAATATAGAAATAAACTAAAACTATGAGTCAAGGATACACTTACTCGCAAAAATCACATGGAAAATGAGGAGAGAATATAATCACAAAAGCAAGGTAGGGAACCAAGATTTAAGTCCTTATAATGGGAAGATAATAGCCAGAGACATTCTTCCATACTTGCTAAAAATAAAACCTCAGCTTTCCATAAGCAGATGTTTGTTGATATAGTGGCAGGTATTGATACAAATGAGAGATCCAAACCCTTTTGCAAAACTCCAGAGAATGGTAGTTGAGAATAGGAAATATGAAGGTAAAGATGCAGCGGTATAAGGGTCCTGTATCCTATAATCTTATTTCTCAGCTCCGAAAAAGCTTTTAGGAGGAAACACTCTGTGTTCCATAGCAAGTATTTATTGAATGAAGTAAATGTTAACGCAGTTTTATGCCTAGCAGATTTTTCCGTATGTGATATTAGCAAACACTTGTCTTGTGATATTGTATCAGCATGGAATGTAACTTTTTTTTTCTACATGTACACTCTGTATGTAAAATCACGAGGCTTAACTTCACTTTGACACAATCTAATGTGCGCTTTCTATCCTCTCGCATGCCAAATGACCAATACCTCATTTTTTTCTTGCTGGCATTAATTTTTGCTTATTTGACATCCAATTTGCCAAATGAATGATGACAGTAATCCTTTCTTCTGTACTGTTGCTTCCCCTTATTCCACACTATGTATTCAGGTTTTCTGGGGTCATTTCCCCTCCCCACCGCCCCTTCTTTTGTGTTCTGTAAAGATGAAAACTTGGATTTATTTATACTGATTAAAATAATTCTGAATAGTTTTACGTTCATTTAAGTTCAGATAAACTGAATTGCAAATATTAAATATATCTTGTAACCGCTTATGTAGAACATAAGGACTCTTTAATTGTCGATGGTATAGAAAAACTCTTTATGAACTCAAGTTTGGAAGGAACAAAATGAGTAACAAAATCTGTCACTAGAACAGGGGTTAAAAGACTAAGAAGCAGTAGTTATAAGGAGATATGGAAAGGAGGGTTCAAAAGGACCTTCTCAAAGGAAGAAAAGATTGTGGAAAGATTTTATGTTATTTTTCTTCCGAACACAAATATTTAGAAAATGACTACCTCAATAGGAAAGGTAATTAGAATGGCAAATTAGACATCTGTAAATGTAAGGAAGGCAAAAAACTTCATGCATTTTGAAGGGAAAAAATCTTTTTCCGTAGAGACAGTATTTCTCTTGAAATACATGAGATATAATATCCTAATTTATCCACAGAATAGTTTCAAGTGGAAGGTGACAGTTAACTCTCCTGATTAGTGCATGCCTGTTAGTGCAGTTAATATAGAAAACGAAATGTCTTACTAAGGGTATGCATACCCAGCATAATGTAGGAGACAAACTTATGCTATCTACAGGCCTGCCAGTCTACCCAGGCCAGTTCCAAGCTAGAAGTCATATAACCGTGTTAATGCTAAATCAGATTAGTGAGATCTGCTTACTAGTCATTTATCAAGTTGTGTAACGTGTTTTTTTCCATGAGTTAAGGAGCTTACTTTGTGCTGGATCTCAGTCTTACCCTGACTGTTCTGAGGGGACATTTATCTGTGTTCATGGCAGCCTGTGCTTTTTGCATCTCCCCGTGATCATACATGAAGATGATGTGCTGGGGTACAATACTTCCGATATAGAAAAGTCAACAAGATAAAGGCAGTTATCTTTGTACATTGCCTTTCACTATGGCAAATTGACGGTTAGTTCACCTTCCATCGTTGCACAAGAAAGCCTAATCTCTCTCAACACACGTTCTCTTTGCTTTTCTTCCCAAAGCACCCATTAACAGAGGCGTGGTGGAATTTCATGAACAGGGTGTCCCAGGCAATCTAAGTTTGTCTGCAAGCTTTCTACATACATTCTGAAGCTGTCCTTGCAATTATTGCTGATTTGAACCTGAAGGGCTGCTTAGCCGACTTCCATCTACAGTTTCACAGTACATGACTCTTCTAGGCTGGTGATCAGCTTTGAGAGCTGCTGGCAGTCACTCTCCAAACAGCATTCTTCCGACCGTCTGCTGGGTGCCAGGGCCAGTAGTGAGTGTTGCAATGTGTGTCATTCCCACAGCAGGAGAAAGAGGTGGTGTCAGTGGTTCTTCGGTATATTGTTACCAATTCCCTGCATCCCATTTTCTCCGTTAAAGCCCTGACTTAATGGGACTCAGTTTTGGTGACAGAATTTAATGGCATTTGGATCAGTCTAAGCCTTCCTTTTTATGGGCTGCAAGAGATGCTAGCTTTTTATTTAGGGCTGCAATAAATACCGAGGTTTAAAAAAATTAACCCTGAACAATCTGATGCATACAGGAATATATATCTGGGGAGACATTTGTGCTGGGAAAAAGAGAGTCACTGAATTGAGAAGTGATTGTTCTTTCTTCATGGAGCTCTATGTATGACGCACAAGTGACTTATGGGCTGGTTTATATAGTACCTTAAACTCAGCAAAGCAGTTTATGGTTTCCTCTAAAGTGGTATCTCAGAACAGTTCACTTTCTTCTCATAAGTTCTCAGCAATAAATGCTCTTTCTATTCCAGTACAACTACAACAATAAAATTTATTAGCTAAAACCTAATTCAGATGGACAAGAGAGTACATAAAAGATGCTATGCCATCAGAAAACTCCAATCATAAGCGATTATAAGCTAGGTGGAAGATGGGAAAATTAATTCTGATTGACTAATTCTCTGCAAATACCTGCTTCAGCTTAAATGTAATACAGTGCATGGATCAGTGATTTCAAATAATAAAATGATTGGGATATAGGGACAAGCCCCATTCCATTGTGAGCAAAATCTATTTTAATGACTTCATCTATATGGAGCTACTTTATGTATGTAATAATAAAAATAATATCATAGTGGTGTTGATAGAAACTGGCAGCCAATACTTAAAAGTTGCTCTGTTCTTGCCATAAGTGCATAACTTCAATTGCCTAATCACTCAGAATGGTGGTTTCACTTCGGGTGTCTCTTGCTGCCTTTTTTTTTTTTTAACTGTTTCAGCTAAAATGATCTGATTCGGACTTGAAGGTAAACATGTATTACAACTGAGAAGCTGTAGAGCTTTGCCTTATAGCGTCTGCAAATATGAAGTTTATCAGGGAGTCATCACCTGAATGTAGGCTTTCTTTAGCTGTAGTATGTCTGCCCTGAGCGGTTGCCAGCAAAAGCTGACCAAATGTGGGCAAAGTCAGTCTTTAAAGAAAACAAATTCAATCCACATGTGGGGGTATTTCCAATGATTTTTCTCCCTCAACATTTTCTCCCTCCGTCCCCATTAATGTCCCCTTTCTCCAAACACAAATTACAACTATTACTACAAGTTCCATATGTAGGAGGTCATCTTAGGTTACCTTGCTTTAACCAGTCAAGAACAAAGCACCATGACTTTCAGAGGAAACCTCTCAAGAAATCCCAGCATTACAATTCAGAGACCCGATAGGCTGTCCTGCGTGCAAATTCTGCTCTGAATAACTATATCCTGCAGGCGTATTTTCCTCTCATATTTTAAATGCTTTGAACACTCCCTATCAGAAATGATGGTGGCCGTGGTTTTTCTGATAATGACTGCTATTGCAGAAAGAGATGAAGTTATTCTTACATCTGTTCAGCTTGTAGGCACTTTGGGATTGTATTAGATGAAAGGCACTGTGAAGTTAGCTATTATTATTATGGTCAGCATTTTGTTTGTATCATGCCATGGGAGTTTTGGCCTCTGACACAGCAGTGGTGCCAGCTTGTAACGTAAGGTGCTTGAGAATGACGTGAAGTAGAAGGAGGGAAGATCCACTCAGGTGAACGTGTGCAGTTGCTATTCGTGGGTGCTAACAGTGTGGACACCTGCTGAGCAATGGAATGTGTATAACCTTCTGGTGAGGACAAGAAAACAGCTGTTCTAGTTTTTTTCCTCTGGTGTTGATTTTTGTGACGTTAATGTACAGGCTGTAAATATGGAGGAAGTGTTTGGAGGAAATTTGTTAGGTTGGCACACTTTTATAAAATAAAACCAGAAGTTTGTCAGATAGCTGATGTATAAAACCCGAGACTAAAATAGAAAAAGAAACCCTGGACATATTTTGTAAAGAAAAAAGGTAGGGAGTACATGGAAAGCTGAATGAGAGCATAAAGCAAGCCAGACTGAAAAACAAAGCAGGCAGCAATGTTTTCCCACTAAAGGAAAACCTAAAAGTTTTTTTTTGAGCCAAAGCTCATATCTGTGATCTGAAACCTTGAAGAAGAAAGCACTTCTTTCAGAACTCAGTAGCTACGTTACCTTTTGACTGACTGTCCTTGCCTGGGGGCCTCTTCCTGCTGCTCCACTTCGGGGAGCTCAGCAGCACTGTTTCTTCCCAGCCCCATCAGGATTCACAGACTGGGCTGAGACTGAGTCCCTGTGAGTCTTGGCAGGTTGCCCCAGTGCATCCCACCTGTTTGTGAGGATCCCTTTGCAAGTTGGGAGCTTCACACTGTCACCCTCTGAGACGTAGCTCCTTGTACCTACCTTTTACACAATAGCCTAATTTTGGCTTAAGATTTGGGGTCTTATTTTTGCATCTTTTAGAAGTAAAGAATGAGCCTTGTTCATTTATTTTCAAGAATTATGATAGACATCCATCCTCAAAAGGAGAATCTGTAGGCCTGGAGGAGGCTGGAGGTATTTTCCCACAGCTTTGAAGCATTGCCTCAGTATGCTGGCTAGCCTGGCAGCCACACTGACATGCCCCTTTCACTGAGTAGGGAGTACATGGGTCTAACTCAGGCTCCTCAAAGCAGCTGCTGCTCCAGGAAGCGGGTGTGTAAAACATAATTTTAGCCTCTTACACTGTTTATTGTATGCAGCATAACGTCTTTTGGCTTCTGGAGGGGCTTGAAATCAGTCTCTAACATTCTGGCTGTGTACTCAAGCTGCTGTCCAGTGACACTGGAGATAAACACTGGACATTTGGACAATAACTTCTGGTGCATCTCAAAAGGAGGTGCTCTAGAAATATCTCCATGTGCATGAAAGCATCCACAAGTGTGTTCAGTTTGCAGAAGTGGAACTTATGTTCGTATCAGCCCTAGTTGGGGAAACCTAGCAAAGACAGTGAAGCTTTGCAGCTATCTGCGGAAGAGACTGCAATTGAATATGTACTGATAGTGCAGGAGAAATAGAAAAGCCACTTCAATTTTTTGCATTTCGGACTGATTTTTTCAAAGTGGGCAGGAAGGGATAGAGATGTTTTATGTAGGCTCTTGAATACTCTTAATAATTTCCAATATTGCTATTTAGAGCAGAACCACATATTAAGTCGTGTAGGATCAAGTCAGGGTCAGCTCTTGAAGTCCATATTTGCAGTTAACTTTCAGTAATGCCTCAGTTCTTATTCTGTTAAATTCCATCAATTTAATCAGAGGTTGGACGAGGTGTTTAAGCAATGAACTGACAAATTCCGCCAGCATAATGATACAGCACATACAGGTCTTAATGTCAGTAATCTGCAGTCAAGTCTTTTCACCAGCTACCTGCGCTATACAGGAATTGTTTTGTTTAAAGATAGATTCAGCTGTTGCTGTGAGGCAAAAAATGGCTGCTTTTGTTTCTGTTGATGCTGAATTTGAGTTATTAATATTGTAGTTTTTCAATCTCAGCTAATCTAAGTAAGCAAAATTAATTCCGAAAAGTTGAGCTAAAAATAATGCATTTTGGGGCTAGGAATTAGCAGCAGAACTTTGCTTAACTATAACACGTATATAAGTTTGAGACCCTTGTAACCAAAACAGATTCTAACATTGTTATCATTAATGAGGCTTTTTATTTCTGTAACTTGGAAAATATTATAATGTCTTCCAACTGTCTGAATAGATTCCATTTTTTGTTGTTGTGAGACTATTTTCCTTGTTCTGTCTTAAGAGGAGTCCTATTTAGGTCAAGTCAGAAATAAGAAAGTATTGACTTATACATAGTCTTTAATCCTCATATGAGCTAATTTAACTATTTTCTTGCATATAATGAATTTAAAATGTCACATTTTTGCAGACATGGACATGCTCTGTAAAAGCCTAATGCAGGCATACAGAACTTTCTCAGGAAGTCTGAATAGAAATGGCTTGCAACTCTGAACTTTAACAACATCCTCATTGAAGCAAACCTTGAAGATCTTGCGCAGGGAAGAATAGGCACAGCAGACTACTGAAGTAAAGTCCATCATCTGAAACTAAGGGAAAAAATGCTGATACAAAGCCACCCTCAGTCTCACAGACTAAATAGGAATTTTGATTGGGTGCATTTATAGTATATAAATGAGAAAGGCAAAATAGCAAATGTGAGTTAAGGCTTTTCTGGACCAAAAAGTGGTCTCTATGAGGAACCTGAGAACATTCAGTACATTGCACGATCAGATCAAACCTGGATGTTGATTTGCATCTAAAGAGAGACAGGAAGCCAGTGAAGGTACGTAAGTAATGAATTCAGGTTAAAAAGAGAAAAAAATGTACGACATGTTCTTCAACAAGTAAGAATTTTGTTAGCTAACTGCTAGCAAACCTGCTACAAAACTGCTAGTACAGAGTGTAATGAGCCCTAGTATCAAGAGGTGCATCAATATTTAGTAGCATTTGTGTTCAAGTAGGTAGAACTGAGGTGCTGACAAAAGCAAACATGGAGTTGGTATTTTCCCATAAATCATGTCCCACTATTGGAATATTCTTAAAGAGGATGGTTGAAATTAAAATTGACATAGTTGTTGTTTGGAGAAAAGTATTGGTTTTTCTTTTTTTAAAATCAACAGTGAAGGCTAAAAGCAGCTTCCGCTCTGCACCCTTCCTTTTCAAATATAATGAGCTTTGTTTTCACTCCCTTGCAACCTGAGTCTTTATTTCCCTTTGTAAAGTGCAAGGGTACACGCAGTTGTGTTTTGACTTTTGGAAACTGTTACACAAAGTGGAAGGCTTGGCAAACAGGTCACATTAGTTTTGTGTTACAAAGTTGAGTCTACTAGAATATTTTTTAACATATATGCGCAAGAGGGCAGTTTGTTAGAACTATGAACTGCCAGCACTGTTCAGTACCTTTTTACTTAAAAATGTAAACGCACAGGATTGAAGAACAAGAGGACAGATATTTGTGTAGCTTTATCTGGCTTGCAAGAGCTGTTGATTGTAACATTACGCATACCATGTCATATTAGAAAAATAATCAGATAAAACCAGGCAAGCAAAGCACTTTATTTCACATTATTTGCTCCCCCTTCTATAATCCTATCATAAATGCTTTAAAAAGTTCGTAACTACTTCATGCGGTATGAAAAGAATATTTTTCTAACAATTCAGAGGCTGTACTCAGGGATGGATATGGGACTTCAATTTCCTGAGAGTCAAACTCCTGCTGAAGCTGCAAAGAATGGAAACTATAGCACGGCCAGCGAGACCCCCTGAGCATCCCTGTTACCCAGTGACTCAATCCTGCTGCCTTATGGAGTTGACAGCTGGAGTCTTTTTCTTTTGTGTGTGTGTCTCATCCTCAATTTTGCAGTTATTGCCACATGAAAGTAATGTCTGAACTTACTTTGTGCACTATAATGAGTAGATTGCAAGAGAAATGGTTGCTCATGGTGTCATTACTCCACAGTAGCTGTCCACATTCACTTTGTTACTAAAAGCATGCAGGAAGAAGTGGACTCCTTTCTGAAAGGTAAATCAGAGGTGTAAGTCTCAGAGGTAAATTTCGCATGACTCACATCAAGTAGAGGATAAAGCATGCATATTTTGTACACAGAACTGTGTCCTTTTGTTCACGTATGCAACTTCAGTAGTCTCACCGAGGTAGAGGCCTGCTCACTGTAATCAATATAAGCATTTGCGTAAGCATTTGCAGGATCAGACCAGTAGGTTCTGATTCAAAAGGAAGGACTTCTAGTGAATTTATGATCAGTTTTGTTTCAGGGAGTTGTAATTAACAATTCAACAGGGTGGGTCCCAATGGGTTATTTATGCAAGGAGTTCCACGGATGTCAGGGGGATTGCTTTTATTATTGTGGAATACACCTGTAAGGATCTGTTTGCAGAATAGGAGCCATTCTGGAGTAATCAAACGTTTTTCAGCACAGGTAGTGGTGCAGTTTCAACTACACGAGTTCTTCCAGGCCTTGCGCTGGTAGCCAGAGAGCACTGGCAGTGGTGCCTGCCACCCCTTGGCCCCCCCTTTGCCACGTGCCCCGTCAGATCTGCCGGCACTTCCGCAGAGAGCGCGGCTCCATAGCTTCCTTCTGCCAAAACAATCCAATTGTTGGAAGCACACTAAGGTGATTTATGCAAATCTGGACATTTTGAAAGCAGCTCGTTGAAAGGCAGTTGTATGCGCAGGTATGTCTATTAATTGGAAAGGGAAAGGCAACTTTGACAAAAAGGGTAATGACTAACTTCACAAACATCAGAGGTGACCAGCACAGCACATCAGACCATGCCTGGAGATTCTTCCTTCATCCTCGGATTTTCTTACCATGCCTGCTCCTCTGAGACTGTCATCAAACCTAGTTAGCATCAGGTAGCCTTTCTGCCTTGCAATTAGGCCCAAAGCTAAACATATCGTACCACCAGTTTTGACCAGAAATTGCCATCGATTTGTTCCTTATCAATAAAAAAGGTAAGTTCTATAGTGTATTTCAGTAGTAAATTGCTTTATTCAGCAATAAATCTAAAAGTAAATTAAGAAAATCTGTATAAAATACAGCATGGTGTTATAATGAGCATTTAAAACAGAAAATACTGGGCCTCACTACAAGTATCATGCCCCACCTCTCTATGGAGATGATTACTAATTTTTTTGTATTCAGGCTTCTCAAAGGACTTTTTACTAGCAAAGTTACAAACTTCATGTAAGATGATATAATTCAATATAAAGATGCTGAAATAGGGAATATGAGGGAGGTGTTACTGCTTTGTGTGACGAATATATTAGTGTATGGTGTATAAACTGGGATGGTCCAGCCATTGTCCAGCAGATCCTCTCTGGTTGTTGCATGTTTCTATCTAGCCTGCCAGAAGAAGTCATAGAAATTCTGGTAATGTTTGAGCAGCTGAATGCCTCCTGTGCCTACGCACAGTGCAGTGTGGAGAATGGAGATGGTGCAGCTGCCAGGCCTGTGTAATAAAAAGATGTGGGACCAGGGACCTGTTTTCTCCAGTGCGTGTTTGGAAGAACATAGCCTGAGATTCTGCCAGGCTTTTGAACTTGCTCTTTTCTCCTTGGTCATAGCCTCTACAGCAGTGGACTGTGTTCAGGAACCGCTCTGACCACCCACGGATGTACCATTAAAATGGATAACTTCAGGTAAAATATATTTGCTAGGGTTAGACCTTGGCAGTGCAAAGAACCGGAACGGATGCAGAATCAGAAAGTCAGAGGAATGAGGTAGGCAAATGAGTGGCACACATTTACCGGGAGATTTTCCCCTGGCCTGGAGTGCTCACTTTTTCACAGTTGAAGTGTCTTCACTCCGTGTCATTCTTTCAAAAACCAACATTGTTGTGTGATAGCCTTTCACAAAAATGCTTGGCAATCCTATCTCACTTTACATAAGACACAGGA
Source organism: Gymnogyps californianus (assembly GCF_018139145.2). Taxonomy (NCBI): domain Eukaryota; kingdom Metazoa; phylum Chordata; class Aves; order Accipitriformes; family Cathartidae; genus Gymnogyps; species Gymnogyps californianus. Next base: position 254,056 of record NC_059476.1, on the reverse strand, counting down.
TAGCTGTTTCGTAGCAATACTTGGAAAAGAATTTTCCGAAGCAGTCGGTTCCCTTTTGGGCTACTTAGAATTTCCATGTTATTTTTATTTACTAGGTACATTGCAATAGCACCAATATGCTCCAGTTATGCATCTCGGTACTGCTGTGCAATCAACAGTGGTCTGGAATATGTAGCTGCACCATGTGTGGTGAGTCCGTGGTGTCTTAATGCAGATGTGAATACTGTTGGTAGTGGTCATCCCTGTTTCTTGAGTTCTGATTAATACTAACATGCTATAAGTCATGGAGAGAGAGATCTATATGTCTGAATATGCATCACAGAACTCCTTACAATGTGTAAGGAATACATTATGCATAGTCAGAGTCTGCATTTCCTTCTCAAGCTAGATGGGCTGGATTGTTCCTGCTTCCAAAAGTGCTAGACTGTTTCTACAACTGATAGCACAATGTTAGCTGTGTGTGTCAAGTTAGATAAGGAAAATTAATAACAAATGGCAAAATAAAAGCTCTTTCACTGGCAGGCAAATTCATAAATATAGATGACTGCTGAACTTAATACATCATCAAAACAGACATCAAGTTCCTCCTTAGCCACTGAAGTGGTGAATGTTTCCTGAGATATAAACATTTCTGCAGATAGTGCTGAAAACGAATCAGAAGACAAATCACAGCCAAGAGAAAATTAGCAAATTGGGACAAGGTTAACTTTGTGACACACAGCCAAAACTGTCTGATAAACTTTAAAAACTTTAATTTAATTTTCATTGTATTTTAGCAAGCAATGCCATTATACAAGGGACCTAGTTCCTACACTATAATCAGTGGCTTGCATTACCACTCTGTTTTCACATCAAGACTTTATTTTCTTCTTTACTTTGAATTTAATATTTTGTGTGAGTCCCTGGTCATCAACTGCCAGATGTTTCTCCTAATGACTCTTCTGCTTTACATGAAAAAAGTTCTTATTTCCAGTTTGTGTAGAGAGCAGAAAAGAGGCACATTAATGGTTCAGTGCAATAATTTTATATTATATAAAATATTTATATTTGTATAACTGTAACTGGAGAAAACCTTAGTTATAAAATAACTTGGTAAAAATCATTTGTGGTGAACAAAATAAGATCATGTTAGCAATGAGTTGGTGACCCAGGCATGAAAATTGCTTCTCTGTTGAACAGAAAATGTATTTAATAGATGATTGTGATTTGCCTGCCTGATTTTGGTCAGGATGTTGTGGCTGAGCCCTGACTCAGCTCATTCAAGCTGCAGAACAGCTGTTTGGTGGTAGCAGTACTTCGGCCAGATTTTACCAACGCACTGAGTTCCCATTTGGGTTCCTTCATACTGCAGTGTCTGCAGGGGCTTAACTGGCTTCTTGGCTAAGCCTTGCACTTGCCACGGAAGTGACTTACCTCACTGTCCAGTGTAAGCCCTGCAGCTTCTCTTCTTAGAAGCTCACTTTCTTTTGTCGGCATTGCCAATAGGAAAAAGTTTGGGACTCGGTTGTGTAGATCTTCGTGCCTCTTGGCCAGCTCTAGCCTGCTGTGAGCAGTGATGCACAAACCAGGCTGACACCACTCCTGCCTCTGACTTTGGAGCAGCTTTAAAGGCAGAAATGTTGAACAGCCTGGTGGTCAGTTCTGTGTATGTTTTAGATTTGACTTTCTGTATATTCACGAGCACTGATTGATAGCAATATCTAGCTGTTGCTCAGCACTTTCTATCAGTGGATCTAAGGCACTTTATAAGGGAGGCCAGGCTTGTTATACCAATTTACAGAAGGATAAACTGAAGCAAGAGGTTCTCCTAGAGTAACGCAAAGGTATCCTAGAAGTAGATCCCTAAGACTGGGCTCCTGTGGGCTTTACAGCCAGCTACATAGTACCAAAAGTTGTTGACAGTCTGCTCACACAAAGAAATTTTGTATTCTTCAGGCATCAGAAACCAGCTGGCTCTGTCCCTGTCCATCCATGAAATCTTACAGCCTAGTTCACTCTGCTATTGGTAGTGACAGGATGGGTGTTATTCCTGAATCCCTTCCCACAAAGTGCATTTCAGAATGACAGGGCTCTCCACAGGTCCCAGGGCAGAGGGTGATCCCTTGGAAGAGAGCTATGAGGGTCAGTCTGAGCTATAAAGGCAAAAGGGGAGAATACTCTTACTTGTATTGGGGGAAGAGGATTTTTCATTATTCTGCATTAAAATTCTATGGTCACAAATTTCTCTGTGGTAAACTCATTTCCGCTTCTTTTGTGAGAAAGCAGTCTCCAGTCCTTACTGTGGTTTGTGTACACATACCTGAATTAGCTTTAAACCGGGTGTTTGAAGTGCTATCAGAGAGAGCGCAGGATTTCAGTTATCATGGAAATACGCAGGGCCCAGTTAACTGTAAAGCCACTGAAAACAGTGCTGCTGTTACCAGTACCTGAGCTAACAAGCATATCTGTATGTGCAAATCCAGGCTTCTCTGTTAGACTTAAGATCAGTGTGTTTTGTACATATCACTGCAGCCATATGTAGGTTTTGAAGTTATCTTCACAGAAGTTGTTATAAATGCTTCTGAACAGGTAAAATGTTTAGAACTTTTATTTTCATTCCTGGATCATCTGAGATAGTCACATTTATTAAGAAGCAAATAATGCAACTCCTTTGCAAAGAGAGAGTGTGATCTAATTTTCTACAGCTGTAGGAAAGGAATCCTGGGGTCTGGTCTTTGCTCCCTGCTGACTCCATGTGTCACCTTATTTGTTGGTTTCTTGAGGTCTGTAGGGGAAAATCCATCCCCAGAGAATTCTCTGGGAGCCTCAGGGTGAGAAGGGCCTGTGTAATGCCAAACAACACATTATTTTGATTTCAACAATTACAGGTCCTTTTTCCAAATTCCTATAAGGACACTGGCTCATTACGGACGTCACCCTCTCATTGGATAGCTTTTCCTTTCCACTGCACAGAGAGAAACCGATGTCCCACTTGCTGGCCTGAACCTCTCAGTGACAACAGCTGTGCTGACCATGGCCTGATGCGGCAGAAGCCCAGGACACAGTGCATATGTTCGCCTGAGATAGCTACATCATATAATCTCCACAGAAGTACTCACTTTTCAGCTGTTGGGGGATTACAGTAAGGGAGAAGGTAAGCAGATGCATGGTGGAATTTTAGGTGGGTTTCAGCCAGCATCCTGGTGAGGGCTCTGTCCCCATTACCAAACAGATGTCTGCGCTGGGATCGCTGCCTTTCAGTCCTGGAAACAGAGTCCTCAGTTCTTAGTGCAACATCAGTTAAATGCATCTTATAATATAGTTTAGAGAGGAGGTAAAGAAATCACACATGAAAATACGTGTGTCTGATCAAAACCTTGCTAGGAATAAGTGACACGGCTCTAAAAGAGTAAGAAATACTTATGTGCAGGTTGCATCATATTCTGTGCAGTATCAAGTCAGCATCCCCAGGTCTTTAACGAGTATCAGGAGGATATAATTCAAAATAATGGATGCAAGCCAATATAAGGCTGAAACTGGCATGTATAATCTGAGTGTAGTTGTATATGGACACCAGAAGCTACCTGATGTACTTGTGCAGGACAACTTACACATTCCAGAAGATGAGCAGGCACAAGTGATACTCTGCTGTCAGTCTGAGACCTCTAGAGCTGTGCATCCAGCCACTGTCACACAGGAGCTTTAACACTTGCACAAAGACCAACACCGGGTGAGGTTAACTGAAATGCTTTGATAATGGAACTATCCTCCTCACCTCTCAGCTGTATTCCTGCCATTTTTCTCTGAGTTCAAATCCCTGTGATAGCTCTCTCTTCCAGAGGATGCTCATTGATGGGAATACAGCAAAATGTGAGGTAACAAAAAAGGTTTTGTTACTGAAGTGCTCCCCACTTTCTATACTGTGGGAGCACAACAGACACTTTAAAAGCTCTAGATAGAGACTTAAGGAACAGACACAATTGGCACTGACTTTCAGTGAGACCTTTGTGTCCAACTGCCTTTCATGCCTTTGAAAATCTCCCTTGCAGTGTACAGGTCGCTGCATATAAACCTTACGAAAAAAGACAGCGCCATAGATTTACAGAAGGTGAATAAGTAAAAAAGGCTTGGAGAGGTGTCTTTAAAGAGTTGTCAGTAGTTAAACTGAAGTGTCTTGATGTAAAAAGGTTTGCTGCTTCGTTGTCCTACCAGTGAACACAAGTGAAGACAGAGGAAGGTGGCTGAAGGGAAAACCAATCTGCTTGCCCTTAACCAGGGAAAATCTGAAGTGAGGGATTGTCCTTTGAGGGTCCACTGATCACTTGCAATCTCACTATCGCTAAAGAGGTGGGTTAACTGGAGCAAGAAGTAAGAGGCATGTTTATATGGGGGCAAAGTCAGGAGAAATATACAGTACATAAAATGAGAAAAAGTTGTAAGGAAGGGCTCAAACAACACATCAGGTTTGTGTGATGAAAGCCTGCCACATGTTTACCGTCAGGATACAAAGCAGCAGTAGAACTAGCATCACACCAGCTACCTTTGACTTTTCAGCTCCAAAGGTAAAGTACAAATTTCACAGCCACAGTGACAGGGAGCGGGGTACAGCAGCACTCGGCACGATGCTTACGTGCTCGCCTCAGGTGGATGTTATCAGTACACCCAGCCAGTACACTGCTGGCAGGAAACTTTTTGTGACTGGGCTGAGACTTTTGGTGCCTGATATGTCTTTCAATTTCACCTTTCTGAGATTTTTTTCCAGATTCTTCTCTAATAATCTAGTTGTGCTGAATTGTTTGATGACTGTCAAATATTTTTGCTGCCTTCTGGTTCCTTCCTTCTTTCAAGAGCAGCTGCTCCTCCTCATCTTTGTGGCATCTCTCATTTAACACTGAACAAAGCTTTCATGTAACAAATACATTTTAGAAAGTATTATGGCGCTGTACAGCAATAGAAAAGATGCCACAACCAAGCCCCAGTGTTCCGTAAGCCTGATGTTCTGTTTCCTACAGCAGTGGGGCCAAAAACCTAGGGCTGGCTTCAGGTGCAGGTGTCAGCAGTGCGGCTGCTCTCCGAGGAGAGCAAGCCTGAGCGGGGGCAGAGGTCCTGCAGGGCAGCAGTGCCGTGGCTCGGCTGTCCTTGCCTGCTGCGGCCACCGCCTGTTTCCCTGAGCCTTTGTCGAAAGCATAGGGAGTGCAGTCAGAGGGGAGGAAGCAGCAGGAAGGAAATTTGTCCTCCTTCCCATCTGGGGAACAAGATTTCTGCTGGGTGTGGGGGGGATGCAGGTATTTAATTGACAACTAGTCCTTGGAAAGGACAAGGACGCAAATTTGTGTCCATACTGAGGGTGGCAGAATTGAATTAGGCCTCTGCTGCTGAGAAGCCCAGAGTCACTCTGACCAGGTCCAAAAAGATATTGAATGTAGTTACAATTGTCTTCCATGGGAGCTGAGTGAGCACACCACATCCTGGATGAGGCTCAGCGCTTTGCATCACCATGCATGTTTGGGTTTTTTTTTTAATGTAAAAGAGTTCCATTACAGTTGTTTCCGAGAGAAGTTTTGACACAACAAAATAAATGCTGGCTCAGCTGTACTTCATCAGAGAGCAGGGTTTTTTTCAGTCAATGCCTGCATAACTCATTTTCAAAAGCTCTCATGATCATTATTCATTGCAGCTTGTAAGAAAACATTGCTGTGAACCCAAAAGTAAAGACTTTGTTTAAAATTATTTATGACACTAAATGCATTCACAGCATTATGATATAGTTTGCTTAGAGTATTTTGTGGTGATTTTATTTGTCTGCATTAGGAATAAGCATAAAATTAAGGACCACTTTTTCATGTTTGAAAATTAACTAGTGCTGAGCACTTTTAATCAAACTTTTGTACTGTTAAAGGCCTGAAATGCAGAGGGGGTGTATTTTTCCTAATTATACATTAAATCTGAAGTACAGAGGAGAATAAAGTTCCTGTCAGTTCCTCATGCCCAGGGTTTACATCAAAAGGCCAGGAATCCCATGGATGGCGTGGCTCTACGTTCACCCTCTGCATGGTTGTGTATTCATGATGCAGGGTTTTTGGTGACTTGGTGGTGTGTGACATCCCTCCTCCTGCTTCCCCATCTCTCCTGTCTGTTCACTGTCTGCAGCTGAGCATCGTACCACCAGGCTCCATCTCCATGGTCTCACCTGCATGGCTGCATCTTGGTCCTCTCTCTTGTTCTGGCTCCTGTGCTGTCAGACCCTTCTCCGGGACACTTTGTCATGATGCACTGATAGAAACTACTGGCTGCATTTCTTACTTGTTTTTATTAGTATTATATGTATGGCTCCAGTGAGTTATATCTAAACATGGTGTATTTGGAGACAAAATGAACTTACTTAAATGGACTTTTTTCTGTGTTTGTCAACCCATATGACTACTTTAGAGCAAGTCAGCCAAACTCAGGAAGGAAAGAGAACAGGGTGTCATGTTTATCGCTGCTGCTCAGTAATGGCTTAAAACTCAGATGGAGATATGTAGTGTTGAGCCTTTGATAAAAGTTCAAAAGTCTTAGGAAGCTTGTGACTCGGGATGAAAGCTGCTTTGCTTGCTATGCAACTATTGATCTATTTGTAACTCCTGCAGATAAGTACTTTGTCATTTGAATAAACACAGTTTCTTTGGCTTTGCTAATGTTTTCATATATTTTGCTGAATTACTGTGACTAGTTGCAAAATGTAACTTGTTTTTGTTTCCATAATTTTCCTCAGGGTGGGAATGTTATAAATAAGTGATGCTTAGTTTAATGCATACATTGAACATTTTCTTGCACATTCTCCATAGACCGAGGCATGTGTTATCTTCAAACAGGTAAAGTAATAAGCAGTTATTTTTAGGCTGTGGGACCTGTGCCTGGTGATGGTTCAGGGTTGTGTCACACAGTTTCGTGTTATTTGAATAAAAAAATCTATTACGTGATTGTTGGTGACAGAACGGATTCCCAATGCACAAAACCAGCCTGTATGTTCACCACACAAAAGATAGGTTAGGACTTCTCTTCCTTGTACCTTGCTCCAAAACATATTTAGTTACTGAGAATCTCTGTGGACTATGTCCCTCAGAATTACCCAAGGAAAATGGTAATTTCCAACAAGCTAAAAGATGGGGTGATTTAAAGTATTTATCCACTGCAGACCGAGTAATGATGATGATGTTCCTGCAGAACGTGGTATGGGAACACTGGGCCCTGAAAGCACAGTGTGGGCGAAGGCTGCACCTGCCTGTGTCAGCAAGTTGCTTACCTCAGCACCAATAGTGCTAGTCAGTTTGAATGAGACCCCTGATAGAAAATCCACTAGTCAGTGATAGTCAGTGGAAGGCCTCTGTTGATCTTCATGGGACTTGACTGGAGTCTTAACTATTTCAGTGTTCTACTCTGCAGGGGCTTCTCCAACCTTTTCTTCTGCTCTCCTATTTTTCCTCTGAGATTCCTTCCTAACAAGGGATTACTTTCACAAGACCTTTTATCTGGCCTCTTACATGATGTTTCATTAGCATTTTGTCCATGAAAATCAACTTTAAAAACAATTTCAGTGAGAGAAATTTCAAAAGTTATGTTTACATTGAAAAAGAAACCTACAGAAATGTGAGGAACTTCTTGTTCCTGAGGATAAATTCTGTAAGACACCCACAACCAAAGATGCTCCACGATAGACAGATACATAGATGTGATGTTTTGTCAAATGGCAGATGGGGATTTAGTGTTTTTCCTTGTTCCTCAGGAATCTCGGGGGTAGGTGCTAACACTTATAACACCATCAATCTCATATCATGAAATTTAGCAATGAGAAAATAACAGACTTGGCCCAAAAAAGTATAAATAAATCTAAGTAGAAGGCAAGGTCATGCTATGTTTGATTTATCTCACACTAATGAGATACCATTGGCTGGATAGTGGCTCTTACTGATTTTGTTTCATCAGAGAATTGCTTTGGAAAACTACCTGAGGAACTGGAGACAGTCCTGAGGCTCGGACCTGAATCCAGAGTCTATTAACGTGCATAAATGTTCAAATGGAGGTTTTAACTAGACAGCAAGAGATGGCCACTATTTCTCATCCATAACTGGTTGTGAACATGTAGCTAAACAAACGGACGTAAGCAAGTGCACAGGCCAGTGGTGTGCATGCTGCTTCAGAACAGTATATTTTTAGAAATTGCAAGTATGTAAATAATGTTTCCCTTATTTCAGTACCATGCTTCCAGCTAGGATTACAGGTACCACAAAGAAATTGATTTTGAAGTTTTGGTAGGAGCATGGCATAGATCTGCACCAAGCTTTCATGCGCTCGGGACTCATCTCCCTTTCTTCTAGCTGTCTTCAGGACCTGCTAGCAGACTGCTGTGCGGAAGAAATCAGTGTCATGAACTATGTGCATTTGTTTCCAGCTGCATGGTGGCTCAAGTCTCTGAGGCCTGGCACAGGGCTAAAGGCTAGGACCCTTCTGCTTGTAGGCTTCGGCGCAGACCTGAGCAGCAGTGAGCACTGGTCTGGGCTACCCCAGCCTGGTGCAAGAGGGTCAGCTGGGGGTGTTTGGGTGGGAGATTCATTGCCTTCCCCCGCACTGGGCCGTGTGAGCAAGCAGGCATGCAGATGAGTATGTGGATAGTGGCTCGTTGTTATTCTCATATGTGCACCCTGGACCTTAGAACATATAACCGTTAAAGTACTGTTCATTGACTGTCACCACATAAGGCTACATCTGTACTACTCAGCTACATGGGCCGGGGCACAGACTTGAGCACCAGCATGCAAATGTCCATATTCCTCTTTGTTAGCCTGTTCCTGACATGTTTTGGGTTAGATCAGGTCACACAGACCAGGCATGGTCTGGGGCACAGCACAGGTTGCGGGCTGTTCTCAGCCAGCAGCAAGAACAAGCCTTTCCTGCTCTGAGAAAGAAGAGAGGTTAGCTATATGGACAGATGTGCTTGTGACACTTGCACAAGCCCTGTCCCAAATCTAGATTCTTTTTTTAGGGCAGCATACACTTACGATTCAGGTTCTGATACCCACAAAAATACAAAGAAATAAAATAATGACCACCGAATAAGTCACATGCTCAGCACAAGCTATGAATTTCTGAACTGTAGCCAAAAGTACTTGGCATCCTGGATCCAAGATTTTGTCTTGGCTCAGTTTTATTGGGAAGTAGCTTTTAATATGGGCAGCAGAGAGGGATTTGAAGAAACATCTTTCATTTAAGGAACTTCAGCTTTTAGGGATATTGGGACTTAGAGTCAAATATCATGGTGTAGGCCCATTTCTAAAGGAACTAGAAATTGACTACCCAGTGCTGGCGCTAGTCTGGTGCACACTGTAGCTGTGAACGTCACTGACATTCTGAGCTGCCTTGTTTGCTTTCCTCACCTCCACAGCTGCAATGAGAATGTTAAAATGCCTGTATGGACTCTGTGCATCTCTGTTTAGTTTGGCAAATGGAGCAGATTGCAGTTCACAGGGACTTTGCCGTGAAAATTTTTAAGTGTTGAAAAAAACAAGTTATGCGAATGAACAAGTTATGCGAAAGAAGATATTTGGGGTTTGGGTTGTTTCTGGGACTGTACTCAGTTTTTATTGGGCACCTAACTGAACCAATGAACTTGTGAGCTAAACACGTCCGAGCCTGCTGGGACTTGTCTGCTAGGTCTTTGTGTAATGTAGAACTGACTGCAGTGCTCACATAAATCTTCATGAAACCAATTTTAAAACCTCGTATGTTTTATTGTTTTCCTTGAACAAGTAGTAACGAAAGGAAATGAATGTGTCTGTTGTCTTCTACCAGGAGTGTGCAGCTGTAGAGTGAGAAAATGTTGCCTCTGCTGGAAGGAGAGCAAAAGTCACCTTGTGACCTGCTCCTGTTTGAGGTCTAAGCATGATAAAAATTGGATTTTGCTACAAAAATTGTTTAAAGTTGAATGTTGTAGAAAGAGTTTGTGATGATTATAGGAGAAATAGGGGTTTGTTTATTTTTGTTCTGCTTTTTTTGTGTGTAGAGGCTTCCTATTGCTGCTGTTAGGTTAATTGTTCAGTGCAGAGCCAGCTCAAGCCTTCCCAAGGGCATAGAAAGGACTGACTGCTGCTGCGCCAAGGATGGGGACAGATTAATTTTTGGAGGAGGTTCTCAGTTTGGTATCACTGTTACCCTCCACCGTCTCCTAATTCCCAGCCAAGACTGGCCCCAAATGCCTTTCTCCTGTTTGAGCCTGGGTGCGTCTGCTCCATCCAGAGGCCGGTCATCCCAGCGACTGCACCGCACAGTCCAAAAGCAGGACCGCATTACGCACCCTGTTGCTGTTTGGGGCTGGCGTGCCCTGTGGTCACCTTACAGCCCTTGGTGCCCCACCAGCGCGTGGGAGGACGACACGGGCACAGCTGGCCCTGCCTGCCTGGCCAGGCGTCTCTGGTATGCCTCTACCTGTCTGGGCCAGAAAGCAATCCTAAATGTCACCTGTATCTGATGCCCCCACTGCTCCTCAGTGGGCTAAATCAGCGCAGCAGCACAGTCTCTTTTATGACTACAATGTAGAAATACTCTTATTAATCATTAAATGTCTGACAGCCAGTGTTACAGAAATAAAAATCTAGAAAAACTTCTACATATAATCACTCTTGAAAACCACTTACTCTTAAGATGATGGTAAGAGTCTGTTTGAATATTGACTTTTAGGCTCTGATGGAACTAGTCATGGACAAGATGTCAATTTCTTTATCATATTTATAGGAAACGTAAATATGATGACAAATGCAAAGCTGTAAATTGTATTCTGACCTTAATTTCTTCAAAGATTTGGTCTCAATCTAATACCAAGTTTAGGGCAAATGCCATATACTGTCTTCAGAGACTGCAAAATAGACAAAATGCATTTGATGTTTCCAATAACAAACTTTTTTTAATAATGGTTATTAAGACTAAAGATTCTCGTGTACATGATCCTCCTCAAGACAGCAGCATTTCTTGCATGATTAAGTCCTCTTTCCTCTGAATGAGGATTTCATAATAGAAAAATCCTCTTAAATAAGAAATATCATGTGAACAGTGTTTTTTACTTTGAACCACCAGGTGAATATACTGGATAACAATTCACGCTGATCTTTTGGGGAATATACAATTTCTGAGGAAAAACAAACCATTGGAATATTCTTTTGCTCATTATAGTGACACAGTCAGCTCTTTCAATGCCTATTGACTTTATTGCTTATTGTTAAAACAACAATTTCTTTTACTGGAGTGTTAACAGATTAGTATAGTGAAAACAAGTGGGTGAAAAACTCAAAAATCTGTGGAAAAACTTTCATAGTGACAGCAATAATTTCAGTCGGAATCAGTAAAAGTATATCATTGTCTTTTACTTAACTGCTTTTTACTTAACTGCTTTTATGCAATGCCCAAGGAACGGGGTTTAACTGTGCTTTGCAAAGCACTGTGCTATCATAAATTAAACAAAGTCTTACCTGCTCAGATGAGGCCCCAAACTGCAAGATACTGTTAACATGTCTTAAGTAAATACTGTCTGCTAACAAATTGTTTCCTTTTCTGATGCTCAGTATGTGCTTTTTTTTCTTTTTAATTTGAATTAGTTTCTTATTCATAGTTAACAGAACATGTTTTGTTTAGCTACCAGGTTTGTTACATATTGCTGGTTACTGAAATTCCTGCAACTATGCTGGTATCTTTCCCAGTGTAGAACGCCTCTTTTGTACACAGCTTTTATCTTTTGACAAAAGGAAATCTCCACTCCTGTTCTTTTAATGAGCAAGAGAGCAAAATAATTCCTCCAAGTCACTCAAAAGGGCAAGGACAAAATTTTTCCATTATGATAGTTCAGTGTTTTCTGAGAACAGACTTCAAATGTGTAATTGCTGGCTTTCAGTAACTGTGAGAAAATACAACTGCAGCAAAAAAACCAAAAAATAAAAGAAATGGATGGAGGAAATCAGTTTCAAAAAACAGGTGCGAACATCTGGAATACTCTCCGTTTCTCTGTACAGGCACACTCGCAAACTGACCACCTAGAAACGAATGCTTCAGTGACACAGCCTGATCAACGGGAAAAGCCCACTTTACTGATGATTTTTTGCATTGGCCCTTGGATGTTCAGGCTGTTTTTGAGACAAAGTATCCTCCCATTAGAAGCTTCTGAATGGGTTATATGAAGGTACTTTACAGTATCTTTGTAATGTGGTACTGCACAGGAGTAACAACTCACTCCTCTGCTCCCACTTCTGATGTAATGCTCCAAATGGTTTCGGTTTAGTCAGGCAGCAGGAAGAGAATATTTGTCTAAATTTCCAGAAGTTTAATTGAATAGAAAACCCATTTCCTACACTCAAGTTTCAACAGGTTCTAAAAGAATGTGGGCCTGTATTGAGAGTAGGTAAATGAGATTAATCACTGCAGCCCTGTAACAGGGTTCTCAAGCAAAGTCTGCCATTAGGTTTCACAGGTGCTTTCCTTGAACCCCCCCAGGCGTAAAAAGGTTAAATGTAGCCGCATAATAAACTGGGTTTATAACTCTTATAATTAATGTGAAGCAGTATCTAATTTTTTATTCTTAGATTTTAAAAAAAAAATTAAAATAAGAAAAATCTTCACAGTAAGGGTTGTCAAGCACAGGAACAGGTTGCCCTGAGAGGCTGCGGAGTCTCCATCCATGGAGACGTTCAAAACCTGGCTGGACACGATCCTGGGCAGCCTGCTGTGGCTGCCCCTGCTTTGAGCAAGGGGCTGGACTGGAGCTCTCCAGAGGTCCCTGCCAGCCTCAGCCCTTTTGTGTTTCTGTGATTAATTGGACTCAGCAAAAGCATATTTGCTTATGTGATCCGATAGTTATAGTTTCTAGATTTGTAATGTAATCTGTACTAGTCTCTATGCATAAATCACCATAATTTCTGCTTAATTTCTAATTTAAACTAAATGCTCATGCATTTTCTTCAGCGTCTCTCTTACTGAAGGCAGAACAAAATGTGGCCTTACTACGTGTGTTTTTAAAAATACTGTAGTGAAATATGTTCTTATATTCCTTTTAGAGGTATGCGATTGGAATGGCATTATCAAATATATGACATTGAACGATCAATATAAATACACTTAATTCCACAGTCATTCATAGATCTCATTTGCTGCTGGGTTTTTTAGTATCTTATTTAAAAAAAAGAAACACAACTCAGAATTGGTAAGACTGATTTCTGTCTGACATGTTTCAAATTTTACTCTGCTTTGAAACTGATGATTTCCCCTTGAGCTTCTTATTGACCCTTTCCCCCTCCTCTGTGCCTGAAGCCTCTCCCTACCCACCCAGCCCAAGGAGCACTCGCTGTCCAGCTTCTCCCAAGGCCACATACTCGCACCTTCCCGTGGTGCACGGGAAGGTGCATATTTCTTCCCTGCTAGCTTTCACCAGCTTTTACTGCCCTTCTTCTGTAGCAGCCACCCCAAACCAGTGCAGCCAGTGGTCCCTTGTGAGCCTTGCAGAGGAGCTTTCTCTGGGAGCGCAGCTGGCGTTTCCCAGTGCCGGGACCTGAGGGCAGCTCTCTCATGCTGCTGCCTCCAAGTTTGCACAGGTATCTGCAACCACAGCTTCCCTGCAGGAAGACTCGGGCCAGACCCCCAATTTCAGAGTGGTTTAACACAATCCGTAGCAGTATCTGGCAAAGGAGAAATACCAGCTTCAGCCCAGTTACTGGCCCAGAGGCTAGAAGCTTTGAAGGGATGAAGTATTCACGTGTGATGAAAGCAGTCTGTGTGGGTGCGTTGGGTCAGCACCATTTGCTCACAGAAATGATGAGTGCCTGAATCCCTAGTTGGATTTTGGTTTTTATCAAAATAGGTGTTAACTTACGGGGTGGCCAGGTCAGTCACTGAGATGGGCACTCATGTATGACACAGCAGCCAGTTTGGTTGTTCCAAATGTGGGATCCTTCACTTCAGATTCCCACAAAACATCTGTACAGCAGAAAATGCTGTTTGCTCTAATTAAATGTGACTAAACCAAATGCTTCTTGGGGACAAAGCAGATCTTTCACAATCACTTTGAGGAGTGAAGGCCACTGCTGTCATTAGATGGCAGCTTCTTGGGACTGACTATCACATGCTCAAAAGCTGAAAGAACCGATTCAAGTGCACCACTTGAAATATCATGCTGACTTTATAGCTCATTTCCCTGTTTGTGTCTTGTGGGAATGGTAAATTCAGGGCTAAATCACTAACTAACTGCCACAAACAATTTCAGGCACCAGATTTGATCTCAGTTAGCACAGTTCTTGTCATCCTGATTTTGTCTTACAGCTGAAATTACTATAGACGTATTACACAAGTGCTGTTAGTTACACGTCCTCTTCACCTCACTGACTGTATGTTCCCTGCTTCAACCAGCAGCAGTTTAACCATAGCCTGAGGCTGTTTTATTGTCTACCAACTTACCTCTTCATATGAAGTGTTAGTCAGGAACACCTTTGCTAAGGAGGCAAGTCATACTTCAATTCTGGCCAAGAAAATGAAGACTGCAGTAGGTCATATGTGTGAGATAAGATGAACAGGGACGTCTCAGTTTGCATGTGCTCCAAGTTTATCAACAAACTTTCAGTATATGGAAGTCCAGGAAAAGGAATTTGGCACTAATGGAAAACAAGACCTTAATAAAAGGAGCTAAAGATCTTGTGCTGTAATGCTGGAGAACAGCTGTCTCTTTAAATGGAGGCTACAGACCTGAGATGCTCCTGTTCTCCCTGTGCTCATAAGGCAATGCTTTGTCTTTCTAAATTTGTCTGATACTGATTTCAGAAAAAAGTCTCACAACAAAATTGCAAAAAAAAATATCCGTGTCTGTATTATTTGGACCAAAAAACCCAAAAAAGGGCTGCAGTGCAAGAGGGGTAGCAAATGTAGAGCAAAGTAGCAAATGCGAACCCGCAATGCTGGAAGAAGTGCAACTGCTGTTGTAATAAGAGAGCATGTCACAGAGAATCACTTTCAGTGATAAAGTTGACCTGCGGAAGAAGAAAAACAAACAAAACAGGCAACCAAGACAGTATAGGAATGTTTTTAAAGGATTCTAAACAAAGAGGAAGCACAAGATAAAGAAAAGAGAATGCATTTAAACTGTAAGCAAAATCGTAACTCATGCAAACAACTTGAACAATATGACAGCATAAAACAACAACAAAATAACTGGACACAATAGTTATCCATTCTTTAAAGGGGTGTCCATGTACAGTCAATAGATTCATACCTTAGAGAAGTCCAGATACTACCTTCTCTGTGGTGTGCTAAAGTCAGAGTTCTAGTTTCATTCTGACACCCACAAGAATTTAAAATAATGTATAATTTCAAACAACGTAATATTCAAACCTGATTTTAATGTTGTGGTCCAGATTTTCTGCTGTAGTATGCAGGCAGTGGAACTATGCGGAATCATGCCGTACAAGGACTGGCTGGAGGCATTTTAATGTTGCTGTGTGTTGATCCTTCTTTTATTTATGACACTTGGAATTTTTCAATATTCTTGTTGAATAAGTATTATTTTGTGAGTATTTTTTTTACTAGATTTGATCTGCTTAAGCACTGTCTCTTTCCTTTTCAGTTGAGTATATACTAACCATTTAAAAGTATCTTTGTTATTTTGGTTATGTTAAGTAGGAGGTTTTTTTTTTTTTTAGTTCAAAATATTCTGAAATTTTCAGATGCGTAACTCTCTGCCAGTGTCCAGAAACCCTTTTGATTCCATTCCTGCATACCAAAAGAT
Source organism: Gymnogyps californianus (assembly GCF_018139145.2). NCBI lineage: Eukaryota > Metazoa > Chordata > Aves > Accipitriformes > Cathartidae > Gymnogyps > Gymnogyps californianus. Next base: position 238,290 of record NC_059476.1, on the reverse strand, counting down.
TTTAACCTGTGTTAACAAAGTGTTTCATGTACAAACCAAAGCAAATACAAACTCAAGGGAATGTATGGACAGGTAGTGTTACTCATTTTCACTCTCACTCCAGCTCCTGTTTGTTTATGCACGTGTTGTATATGGTGTGTGTCCAAAGTGTGAACTCTCCAAGACAGGAACTGGATTGCTTTTGTATTTTTGACTCTGGTTGATACTCTGAGGCTCTGATTAACAATTACGGTCCCCAAGAATTATCTCACTTACAACACAGCTGAATGATTTCCATATTCTTGGGGTATGCAGCTTAATTTGTGGAATAATTACTGGCAGCCCTTTAGAACCGGAGTACTGGAATATCTGTCACAGTATTGTGTCTCATTAGGGTGCAGAGATGACTGAGCTACTCATCCTGGGAAACGAACACAAGTAACCCTAACTGCTAATGGTTATTAAAGAGTTCAGATACATCCAGTCATTTTTATCAGAAATATATGACTAGCTATTCATTTTCCTGCTGTCTGTTGTCATGCTGTACTGATTTTATTTCTTTTCATGTATTTACAAACTCTATCTTTAAAATATTGTTGTGCGTCTTTGAGTTTTTAGTGCTAAAGCTGCAGTTATAATCATTATGCCATCATCAGGGATAACATCTATACTGTCTCTGATAGAAGCTGAAATTCCACTGAATAACATAGAAAATTTATTAATTCTGAGGCCATAAGCTAGCCTGAGATGTGGGCAGGGGTTTATAGTGCAGTCTCGCTGCCCGGTTTACAGCTGCTGTGGTCGTCCACCGTTAATCTTTTCAGGGCTGCCCTCTTTCAAGAAAACAAGTCAGGTGGGAGCCTCCCCCTTGCTGTGCTCCCAGCAGCGCAGGGCATGAGGAAGATCACTCCACCCTCACTATTAACAAAAAGAAAGCTTCGTTTTTACAGTGCTAAAGGTCAGGAAGGGTTCCAAGCAAACGCTTCATTTTTCCCCACAGAGCAGGGATGATCTGAGGGATATTTCAGCACTGCTGTTGGCTGCTGCAGAAGGAGGAAACCTGCAGCTTCTGTAGCTGGGTTTTATTACAGATAAAGACACAGCTGCAGCAGGAGAGAGGCAGGAGACTACTAGCAGAGAGGGGCAGAAGTTGCTCTAGGAGATTTTCTCGCTCGTCCCTGTTCCCACATTCACTGCACAGCACTAAACTTTCCTCTGACCCAAACTTTGTTTCCTGGACTATTACTGGAAAGGAGAAGCATGGAGAGTTTGTTCACACTTCTGTTGGAGACAGCAAATTTCTCCTTTTAATCCTGAGTATTATTTACAGATTAGAAACTCCAGTATTATACAATATTATTTTTGCTAGTGAGAGAGGAAAAATGGATGCATTCAGAGCACCTGAAAATGAGTCGCTGCTGTCCAGTTCCTCTGGTCCTGCCAGATGGGATCCCTTCCGTCGTCCCTTGGACTCCATCCAGCCCTGGCACTTCAGGCTTCTGGCAGCAGTAATGTTGGTGGTGACCTCCCTGTCGCTTGCTGAGAACCTGGCTGTAATCCTGGTAACTTTTAAGTTCAAGCAATTGAGACAACCTGTCAATTATGTTATAGTCAATTTGTCTGTGGCTGATTTCCTGGTCTCACTGACTGGTGGCACCATCAGCTTTCTAACAAATCTAAAAGGTTATTTTTATATGGGATACTGGGCTTGTGTACTGGAAGGATTCGCTGTCACATTTTTTGGTAAGCTTGATTTTGTTTGTAGTTTTATGTTCTTTTCCTTCAACTTCCTTCGATGTATTCTACTAGCTATCCTGCAGCTTCCCAAGTCACTGACTTCGCATGCCTTTGAACTCACTGGTTCTTTCCCCAGTTACATATATTCTGTAGTGGACCTCATGTGTGAGTGAATAACATATATCACTATCTCTGTCATATATCAGGGCTTGTCGCATGTATACGGATTATTGAATATGTTTAATATAATGAGAAAAAGCTCGCTAATAGAATAACAGCGTTGTGGGGTTTTTGGTAAAACAATGTCAGGAAAAAAGGTACTATGTGTAACTATTTTCAAGGTTTGTATTTATGTGTGTGCATATATGGATAAATAAGAGAGAGAGAAAAAGAGTGAGTGGCTGCTCTTAACCTGTGGAAAACATGAGAGCACAGAAACATCTTATGTTAGCTAACCTCCAGTGGTTCTGAGGAACCGTGACACACCTGTAACAGTCACCCCACACACCTACATCTTTTTGTGATTCTTTTTCTTGGCTTTGTCTTACTAACTACACGAAAAGTATTAGGAGTACTTTAAAAGGGAAAATCCTCACCACATAGTTCCCTGTGTAAATACACCTCTGCAGAATAAATGGGAAATTAGTTTAAAATGGGACATCTACTTGAGATAGATAGACATTCATTCCTGCCTCTCTGTTGCTGTTTCTGAAGCTGCATAGTAAAGACGGCCTTCTAACTCTTGTCACTGTTCTAAATCAAACACATTGCTGATCGTCAGCCTGAAAAGGAGTCCCACAGTTGCTCTCAGCCTGGTTAAGCTACACAGAGGGAATGTCGGTGAGGGACAATGCTACTAAACCAGTTTGTGGCATGTAAGCCATGTCCCATGGAGAAAGAGGAGGCTGATTTTGGTGGCCAACCAGGTGATATGTGCCTAATAAACTGATAATTTCATGATGTGGGCAGCTGTCTGTAGGTTAGAGTTTTATGACAGTCTGAAATATGACATTTCTTGCAAAGATAGAGTTTTGAAGATACATCTTAATAATTTTTTAATTTGGAAGCTACACATGATTTGCAGCTTTCCAGAGTAGAACCGAATGAAAAAAAGAAGTCATGGTCAGTTAAATGGCCCAATTAGTTGCTTGGTTTTGTAGTAATTATACTGTAGACTGACAAACTAGACAAATATGAAAATCTTGTGCTCTTAATAAATATTAGAATAATGCACATAAATTGCACATCCTTTCATGACTTGGGTTGATGGAGAAGGTGCCTGATGTGGTGGGTGGTCAAACACTGGAACAAGTTTCCCAGAGTGGTTGTGGAGTCTCCATCTGTGGAGATATTCAGAACCCAACTGGACTTGGTCCTGGACAACCTGCTGCATGGACCATGCTGGGCGGGGGGTGGGGGTGGGTGTTGAAGTAGATGACCTCCAGAGATGCCTTTCAACCTAAACAATTCTGTGATTCTGTGATGTGGGATGGTGTTGCTTTTCAGTGAATCTACCCAATTTTTGATGCTGACTGTGCTTTCTTACTATAGGCATTGTTGCTCTCTGGTCTCTTGCTCTGTTGGCTTTTGAGCGGTACATAGTGATTTGCCGCCCACTGGGAAATATGCGCTTGAGAGGGAAGCATGCAGCCCTAGGTATTGCCTTTGTGTGGACCTTTTCCTTCATTTGGACCATTCCACCAACAATGGGTTGGAGCAGTTACACCACCAGTAAGATTGGAACTACTTGTGAGCCTAATTGGTAAGGCCACTCTTGCAGAGTATAGTAAAGAAATGCAACTTGCAGGTCAGGGTGTCTCAGGGGCAGGAATTTAAAGGCAAGATTTAAAGATGCTGTCCATCTCAGCAAAAATGGATGTAAAGAAAGTTGTAACAAAACTGAGCAAAATTTGCCAAGAACAGATTTAAAAAAAAAAAAGTCTAAAGGGAGGAGCTTCCATCTCTAATGAAAAGAACCGTCCTATACCTTGTGCTTTTTGTCAGGATTCAAAGAGGACAAAGAGACAGATTTTTCAGAAGACTGGACAAAGCCCTGAGCAACCTGGTCTGACCCCATAGCTGACTCCACTTTGAGCAGGAGGTTGGACTACATGTCCCTTCGCACCTGAACTGCCCCCACAGTTCTATGATACTGTGCCTACGGTCATAGGATCTGGTCCTAGCCCATGGCCAGGGAGATGGCCCAGGGCTCCATCTGGTGATAGGACTGGAGTTGTACAGGGGCACTTTGAATAAAAACAGTTGACAAAAATACTAGTGACAGCTTTGAAGAGCAAAATTAATACTTCAAGAAAATAACAACAACACGTATTAGTAATACATACACAATGTATTTTGTGTTTTATACAGGTACTCAGGAGCTTATAGTGACCATACATACATTATTGCATTCTTCATCACCTGTTTTATAGTGCCTTTAGCGGTGATTTTGGTATCCTATGGAAAACTGATGCGGAAGCTAAGAAAGGTAAGAAGAAGCACTTACAAGTAAACTTTTTAAATGTGTATGTATGCAAACATTTGGAATTTTTGTGTTCGATTTTCTATAAAGATCAGACATGGGCAGATCAAATTTCCAGGCAGCAAATGCACTCAGTTATCATCCGTTGTTACATAATTATCCTTACACACAGAAATTCATGCTATGGTTAGAAATGATTTTTCAAAGTGTGCAGTTTGCATCACTTATCAGTTCATCTTATTAGCCAAACATCATACAAATGAAAGAATGTCTCCCTCATAAATAAAGAAACTGAATGACCCAGTATTGGTTTATTTACAGTTGTACTTCAATTCAGTGACGTTTCTTAAGACTCAAACCAGGTAAATCAGAATTTATCTTAAAATGACTGCATCTGTAAATTTTAAGAGTGCTGGCTAATACTCTATAACACTTACATGCAGAATAAGATGTAGCATTTATAATAATGTAATGCTGTTTAGTAAATAAAATATTAGATTGTCCAGGAACATTTAAAAGATTTGAGAAATGCTTTTGAATTTTATTTAATGATTATGTTGAGCTGATCCAAAAGACAATCTGCAAAAAGTGAAAAAGAAGACAATAGAATAGGAAAATTCCTATTTGGGACAGGATTTTGGGACAATATTGTTATTTCTATTTACTGCAAAGCTGCCTTGTCTTATTGCCTCAGTAATAAATTCAGTAAATTTCTTCAATTTACTGATGTTTTTAAAGCACTTGGGATAGTCAAATGCTTGTATTTATTCTGAGTGTTGTTTTCTCTAAGTAAAACAAAACAGAAGGGAAAGGCAAAAAATATTTTATTTTTTCATTAGAAAATACAGATTGGAACATGTGTACTTCAGGTGACATCGTGATTCCTCTAAATGGATTTTTCTTGATTTCCTCCAGGGTGCATTTAGGGGAGAGAAGGTTAAGTGGCTAGGAGAGGCTGATTTCAGTATTAAACACAAGAAGTTTCCCAGGTTGAATGTGCACTGCAGCGCACGTGCATTGCTGCTCGCAGCGCTCGTGGTGAGGCAGCGCAGTGTCTGTTGGTGCAAGGGTGGCGGACGTGAATTACAAGATGTGGAGATGCTTGAAGAAAGTCATTGTTGATGCCTCAGACTCTCCTAAGATGACTTGTAAAACTATGATTCTGTTATTCTGAATATCCAGAACTTTTATTAGTATTTTATTTTTCCCTGTCCTATCCTACCTGCAGAGGAAATGGAATGAAGAGAGAGAGCGGGGGGGGCCAGACCTCCCCGCTGCCGAGGCAGCCCTCTCACTGCTGCCCGGGAGGGCGATGCGCTCCTTAGGGAAGGAGCTCTGCCGCCTGGCCTGGGAGGGGGAGGACAGCCACCCCAGAGCAGCCGCCCTGCGGGGCTCCCGCTCCTGCCCGCAGCACCCCTGCTGGGGGCACGCGCAGCGGGTGGCAGGGCTCCCTCCCCAGGGACTGGCGGCCACGGCACGGGCCCTGCCCTGCAGCGGTGGGGAAGGGCCAGCTCCGGGAGGCTGTCCCTGGGAGGGAGGGCCCATGGGGTGGCCTCGTGGCCTGGCGTGAAAGGGAGGGATGTCACCCCAACAGAGGGGGTGCGAAGGAAACGAGACCGCTTGCCAAGCATCCAGCACTGTGGCGGGTCTGCCAGGGCAGTGGCTCACGTGCTGCTCAGGTGCTTCAGGGGGTGCACAAAAAGGGCCGTTTCCTTCCTCTGGGACAGCCGCTTAAGAGGCTGCAAGTTAGGAACGAAGCAGGTGAGATGAGGAACAAGGGAGGCAATGAAGGAAAATGTCACCGTCAGTCACAGCAGAAGCCGGTGAATGGTCCGTCTTGCCATTTGGGTGGAAGATTGATCTGTGCCGTGTAGTGGGTCCCAGCGTCGGCCTGGAGCCACTGTGGTGTGATCTCTCCAGGCTCTCTTTCTCACTCCTCTCTCCATTATCCAGAAAGAACAGCAGTAATATTTAAAAAGATCACACTTCTCGAAGCTGTGTGCTTCACACTCCCCTTGCAGCTCAGTGACCTGGCAGATCGCAGAGCCGGCAAGCACTGGGGCAGCCTCAGGGCGCCTCATCACAAATGATTTAGCCGTAGCCATCTGGCTTGTGCTGGTCCTTGCCTTTGGCTTTTACAGAGAGATGTAACTGTCTGAGTTGGCCTCTGTTACTTAAAACAGCTTAAAACACGGTCTGGTGTAGAAAAGCCAACTGCCTGCAATATATTCTGTAAATTTATAATGAATTGCCATAAGGCTATATCTCACTACTAAGCTAATTTTTAAAAATCTGACTACAGTGAACAGAGAGAGACCCAGGCACCGTAACTGGGGTCTTGATGTTCCCAATCAACCCTCTTCCCGGATTTTGACTGCCGTGTCCCATGGCTGCCACAGTGCGGACTTGGTCCTGAGTGGCATTGTTTTGTTGTAGTGAAGTCTGCTAGTCCCTCAGTCCCTGTGACCCCAGCTTACAATGACAATACTAGCTTTCACTACAACTGCAAAACTAATGAAAGAAATGAATCTTTAGGAAAAGACCTAATTAAGAGTTTACAATGGAGATAAATTATTATGGCAGTATTCCTTTGTTTGTAAGATAAAGCACCAGTACATGGTTCCTTATCAGTTTTGTGTTCTCACATTTAGAGAGAAAGGAATCTACTGCCAACCACAAAAAGCCATAGCTGAGAAAAAGGCCAGGCTGATATGAGACAAAGACAAAACTGTCGAAAGCACAATCCAGGAGATTGTGTTCCTTCCCCAAGGTGACTGCACTTCTGCTGAAAGGGAGGCTGGGCTGCTGTCTGTGTAGGTACAGTGTATATGAAAAAATGCTATAGAAATGTCATATATTGGCAGGGAATATCTTAGCTTTGCTCAGCACCTAACCCCGCCTTCATTGATGCCTAAGAACTTGCAGGTATTATGGCAATTAATTTTTATTGTTGTTGTTGTTGTTGTATTTATTGTTTGTTAAAAAATGACATGAATTACAACTTTCTACAGAGGTGAGGACATGCCCCTCCCCAGGAGGTGCTTCTATACCTCTGTAAGTACTAAATATATTAAATTATCTGAGTGCAGTGCAAGGGTTATTAGGGAAAATGTCTCCATTCAGTTCTAATGTTACTGTGGAAAGCTAAAAGGGCATATTACACCAAAAATTCTTTATTAGCATGTATTATTGCAAGACCTGGCATCAGGTTTTTCTAGAGCCATACAGAGTTATCATTAGTTACTTCCCATTTAAGCTAACATTACATAACAGTGCCTCGTTTCACTAAGTCATCAGAAACAAACCAAGGATGTTTCCCAGAAAGACATTGTTTGACACCACGCAATCTCTGTATCAATATCTCTGTCTAAGCTGCTTGCATGATCAATGAGGGGAAGAGGGGGAGCATTCCTGCTAAATGCCCCAATCACACTTTAATTCTGGTGTCATTAGATCGTAGACGCTCTTCTGGCGAAGGCCATAAAGCACCACAGAGCTTGACAGACTCTCCTGCTCGCTGCTGCTTAGTCTGGTCTAAACTTCACCCATGGCAAGGAGGTCGCACAGCCACAGCAGAATCCTGTCTTTAACGCCCATATTGGACACCTAGTCGTCTGCAAAGGCTACCTGAAAAAGAAAGTGCTTGAGTTCAGGCTCACTATCTGCTTACGATTCACCAATATGGCCTTCTTTTTCAGTAATTAAGTCATGATCATGCCTTCAGTTAAATTGTTGCAGTTACTGTGGGTAGCCATAATGGCAGGGGTAGATTGGGAGTTGGCTGAAAACTTCTCAAAAGGTTAGCCAAAGCTGAATTTTTACACCCTGGGGATGTGGTGGCTAGAGGCTGGCCGGGGCTCAGGTACACCTAGAAGAGGCAGCAGCAGAGGGCTGCGGAGACCAGCTTGGTGTGTAGCCTTGGGAGCAGGTTGGGGCTCGGGTGCTGGTGGGGGGACAGGGACAGCTCAGCCTCCTTTCCTGCACCGCCTCGCCTGGGGTTATTTCCCCTGGGCTGATGCCGACCGCAGCAGCCATCAGCCTGTCTTTGCAAATTTCTGGCAAAGAAAAGTCTGTGGTCCAAGGCAAGAGCTTTTACTTAACGCCAGCCCCTGAAAGTGGCCTGAATGAGAACTCGGAAGAAATCTGAAACTGCTGAGACTTGTAAAAAGATCTCATAAGGACAACGCTGTGCTTGGGCCGACTGGTACAGAAGACAGTTTTGTAGGTAAGATTAGAGTTGGTTGGCTGTAAGGCTGGTTCAAAGCTGTATTTGCTTCTCGTATTTGCCTTGTTATGGAACTGCGCTTTTCATTGTATTTTGCTGTACATGAACTGGTTTGTCAGGACAGCAGCAAATGCATTTCACAAAAAGACCAGAAGAGAGGAAGAGAGGGATACTGCTCCTACCAGTACAGACAAAATGTTCTCTAGTCAGCTTTACTGCAAGCCAAGAAGTCTAGCTTTATTAGGCTTTGTGCAGATCCATAGCTGCTGTAAGCTGAGGTAGCTCCATTGAAGTTAGTGATGTATGGCAAGTTGTATCACCCAAAAATGTAGCCCTAATTTCTGTTTCATATTTTCAGAGGTAACTTACTGTTACCAGATACTGGCAGTTGCTCATTCTGTCAGGGTCATTGTATTCTGTTATTTGGCATTCTAAATAGAGGCCAAATCTTGTCTCTGATTTGACTAAAATCATTAGGATTACTTTTCTCACAGATGGAATTTAAAGGTATTTCTGCACTGCCTTGGGGTGGGCTGCTGCGGCACCCATGAAGTTAACCTGAGCTAGATTAACTTTTGTGAGGCTGCACAGCAAACCTGTGCCATTGCTTTGCTCCTCATGACTTGGCTGAAGCGAGCTTGGGAGTGTCTCTACAGGCTGCAGTCGTGCCTGACTGCAGTTAGATTTCTACACAGAGATTGCCCTGGTAATTGCTTTTTGCTCTCACTTTGACAATAAAAATGTAAAGATACTTAAGCAAAGGAAAATTTAATAATGACAGTATACAGTAATTCATGTCCCTCAGCAGTAACATTGACACCCTGTGGTCCAGTAACAGCATCCTTATGTGCTGTCATACTCAAGAAGAGTAGGTCTTTCCTTCTAGCATGGCAAATTATTAGCCTGCTTACTAATTTCACTGGTTGGAGGCCTTGTTGTTTGTTTTCTAGAATCTTCTATCTTTTCTTTAAAGGTGTCAGATACACAAGGCAGGCTGGGAACTACCAGGAAACCTGAAAGACAAGTGACTAGAATGGTTGTTGTTATGATCATTGCCTTTCTAATCTGCTGGATGCCATACGCCGCCTTTTCTATCCTAGTCACTGCCTACCCTTCCATTGAGCTGGATCCTTGTCTGGCAGCAGTTCCAGCTTTCTTTTCCAAAACAGCTACTGTTTATAATCCAATTATTTATGTCTTTATGAACAAACAGGTACTGTATGCTCTCAAAGTGTCTTTAACACTCATATGTTGTTATTTTGTCTTGCTTTATAATGAATTATTTCTACCTACCTACATGTTAGATAACTAGCATTGTAATATCCAGCATTTAGAACTAAAAAAAAAAATCACTGTGTATCTACCTACTGGAAGATAGCGTAAGCCTCTGTGCATTATTAAAATATGAACGTTAATAATTATTAGGTTTAGATATTACAAAGGAAAATCAGCCCTTAGTGAACATCAGTTAGTTTTCTGTATGAAAATTCTATTTTCAAGACTGTCCCAGTACATTTTCATAATTCTTTAGGAATGCAACACCAGTGAGTTGATTTTGAGGTGGGGTGGAAGTTTTCAATAGCTTGAATTCGTGTCAGGGGAAATGCTGCATTTGTGGTTGTATGTACAGGGAGGGTAGAAGCATTGCATGTGCCTGTGGGACAGGGAGCTTTCTTCTCTGGAGTGGGGACAGAGGATTGGATGCAGAGAAGAAGAATTGACAAGGGGATGAAGCAGAGCGATACATGTTCACTGTGGTAACAGGCATGATAATAAACTTGAATAGATTTATGCAACGAATGTAGCTACTAAGAGTGATGGCATCAAGCAGAGTATAAGCATATAAGTGAAAAGAAGAAAAACAGTAAAGTGACTGTTAAATAAGAAGTGATGAATACATTTATTTATTCAGTCCTGCAGAGAGAGCTATTGCTTGTCTCACATCCTATGGACAGTACCCTGATCTCCCAAAGCATGGCAGATGTATGCTGGTCTTACCCTGCTCATGGGTATGAACAACATGGAAACAAACCATCTTTGAATAGCTGGGTGTTAGCATGAAAGCAACTCATGAGCCTGGAGAAATGACCAATTCTGTCCATTAGATGTGGTTAATAACAAGCAGAAGAGGAAAATTATTTTTTAGAATAAGATTTTCCAGTAGTCTGGGTCTTTTTAGAACGTCATTATTTCTCAGTTTTAGAGTTCTTCGGGGTGGCACAGGCAAATATATTTTATGGGGCTATTTCTTTATATTCCCAACTGACTCATGAGGGAATTTCCAGGCGTTTTAGCTAAGACATAGACTGCTTTATAGAGATATTTTAAAATTCCTTATGTGTTTTGATTGATCTCCTTTTTTTCAACTTTCTAGTTCAGGAAGTGTCTGATTCAAATGTTCAGCTGCAGTGCCATAGAAACTGCAGAGTCCAACATGAACCCAACTTCAGAGAGAGCAGTGCTAACCCAGGAGAAAAGAGGCAGTGAGATGTCCACCATGGCAGTGCGTAGCACTGTTTCTAAGAGGAAAACCGGAGATGAGCACAGAAATTGCCAATCTTTTGCTCAGTTGGCAGCTTCAGAAGACAAAATCTGTCCCATGTAGGGCGGGAGATACGATCATGAATGCAGTGCTACAGCATATTTCCTTGTTACCATCACTTAATACAAAAAATGTTGTCAGTGGGGACATTATGCTCCTGTGGACACCGGCTTTTGAGATTCTGGGCTCCTGAGTGCATGTTAGAGTTTCTTGGCTCTGCAGTTGCAGTCAAACAGCCAGCCACAAGGTGAGTCCCTTCCTCTGCTGCGTTCCTCTTCCCAGTCCACAGCCTGCTTGCTCCTGAAAATAACGTCAGGGGAACCCAGCGTTGCAATGCTGGCATGTAACACAGTAAGTATAGGAGAGTTTTATGCTGATGATGGCTCCTTGGTCAGCTGGACAAAAACATGAAGTGGCACATGGCTTCAATATGCTGATGGACAAATAAATGATACGTAGCACACAGCTGACTCAGTTTCAACCAATGGAGGTTCAGGGAAGAAGAGGTCTGAGGGCTTTTTTGGTTTGTGTGGGTATTTTTACTAAAAAAGCAGAGAAGGCCAGAGGCTTCTGCACTTATGTCTGTCCTTGATGAGAACCTCATCTGGGCCACTAAAAGCTCCAGCAGCTTGGACAAGCCATCCAGACTCCCAAGCACTATTTTATTAAAACAAGCCCTATCAAGAGCTGTTCATATCCTCTCTCTGCATTCCCTCTTTGTCAAGAAATTCTTATGTGCTCGTGGCAACTTTTGAAGTAAATTAATTTGGACTAGATGATCGTTGTAGGTCCCTTGCAACTGAACTATTCTATTAACTCAACTTCAGAAGAGGAGTTAGTAGGGTATAGGAAAGTACAACTGTGCAGGAATGCTGGAGAAAGGGCCAGTAGCACAGCTTAGAGTTGTGAAGCTGAGCTTTGTGGGACAGAATTTTTTCCCCATATGTGCCTGCACTGTGCAGAGCTAAGATCTATCATGTTCTTGAGACCATGTAGCTCCAGGTGACAATTATTATTTCTGTTTCTTAACAATTACAATTTTCAGACATCAGTGATTAGAGAATACAAATATTTTGTATGTGCTGGGCCACATTACGTTGGAGCATGTTGGATGTCTGTATTTCCATTTGCACATTTTTACTTTTCTCACTTCTGAGCTAGGGTATGCCTCTCCAGAAAGCATAAGCAACAGTCGTAGCCCAGTAGGCAACCTGCAGCAGCCAATGGCACCACACTGCTGTTCTCCTTTAAGGAGCAGTTGTGTCTCTGTCCCTTCAGTCCTTAAATTCCTGTTTCTGCCTAAGTCACATCCTCACTACTTTTAATTGAGCTACTGATCCTGGCATTAATGATTAACTTGTTATTACACCTTTGATATCAGAAGCAAGGAGTGCAACATAAACACACTTTATGTAAACAGTAAAAAAGAACAGAAATTGCCAGCTTTCCATGGCTGTATTCCATCTCATATCTTTAATTCACACAATGACATGCAGCAATATACTTAGCTTTAGCAGAATGTCACTTACGCACATGCAAAACCAAACTAGGCCATGAGTGTAATAAAGACAGACTTCTGTTTTAAACAGCCTTTGGTGAACACTGTATGAAATGTTGCTAAGACCTGGCATACCAGATTTTGAATCCTATGTAAGATCTATACTTAATTGAATGCATTTTAGAAGAAAAGGCAATGGCTGACTATATTTAAATGCTTTAGTATGGAAAACCATTATTTCTAGATAAGACATTAATACAGTGCCAGTCAAAACAAATGTTGCTCCATAGTGGTATAGAGAAGCTACACTAGCTACATACTGTACAGGCCTTAGCGATAGAAATGTGATATGGAATGAATCATCCAGTGTTCAGTTTTACTTCAAAAAATTACAGTTTCTTTACACAGAATAAAGACACTTTGTTTCTACCAGATTTTTCTTCTCTTTTTATTTTGTTAAGTTACAGTTTGAAAAACTATATTGCCCTGAAAAGGAATAACAGGCTACCTGAGATATCTGTGGTCAAACCTAGTCCCAGAGCAGCACCTTGCTGAGTTGGAAGTCAGGAACCATTCCTGCAGCAGATGGGGATGTTGGTGGATCAGGGAAAGGTAACACAGAAACACAGTACAAAACATATCCTGAAGCTGCAGTATCTTGCAAAGGCTGACTTCTTTACAATTCTCATGCTCAAGAGGAGACAAATGCTGCAGCTCCCTGCCAGGGGTGGAGGGACAGGCATGAGCAGCAATGGCCCTGCAGCCACTCTGGCCGTGGCATGCTCACATGGACTGCTTGGCCACCCTTTCCCGCTTGTGGCCCCTTGCAGCATTCACACTGATGGACGTACAGAATAATTCAGCCCCCATATTTCTGCACAGCCCTGGCTTCTTGATGCATTTTGCTTTAGCTCTGTGAAGGCAATCAAAACACTGAAGCAGCAATGACAGTAACGTGGGAGAAAGCATGAGCTGTTCACTGCTCCTCCCTGTCACAGCCTTCTCATGGAGATGTGTTTGGGGGGGTCCCACTGTCTGCAACCCTCACTTTTGAAGGCAAAGTGGAGCTTGGTGGGGGGAGGAAGGGTAGCCTGTTTCAGGCAATAGTGTATCTGACATCCAAGACAAACGTTATAATAGGTAACTATGCATACCTGCTTTAGGTAACTGCTGATAATTTATTTTTTTCATCAAATATGTAAGAATTATTCAATAAGATCTTTCTATTAAAAGATCCTTTATAAGTGCATAGGTAAAATGTGATCCCTTCGGCAAGTGTATTGCTGTAAAGCTGTCTCTTAACACTCTAAGTGGTCAATTCCTTTGGCCCTGCTCTTTTTCCCCTCTACCCAACTTCCCATTGTTCTCTTAGGACACCTGTGAGTGCAAAAGACCAAATCATGCTCTTTGTTTTACATCTTATAAACGCATGAGACAGCTCTTCAGACCTTTTCTACAACATGTGTCCTTTGCAGAAGAAGAGGAGAAGTTAGGAAGCAATGGTGGTTGACCATGTGTCCTGGTTTCGGCTGGGACAGAGTTAACTCTCTTCTTAGTCGCTGGTACAGTGCTGTGTTTTGGATTTGGTGTGAGAATGATGTTGATAACACACTGATGTTTTAGTTGTTGCTAAGTAGCGCTTATCTTAAGCCAAGGACTTTTCAGTTTCCCATGCTCTGCCAGCAAGCAGGTGTACAAGAAGCTGGGAGGGAGCACAGCCGGGGCAGCTGACCTGAACTAGCCAAAGGGGTATTCCATACCATGGAACGTCATGCCCAGTATATAAACTGGGGGGAGTTGGCCGGGAGGAGCGGATCGCGGCTCTGGCATCGGTCAGCGGGTGGTGAGCAATTGCATTGTGCATTACTGGGTTTTTTTCTCCCCCCCCCCCCCCCTTTTTTTTGTTATTGTCGTGGTTTAACCCCACTCAGCAACTCAGCACCACGCAGCCGCTTCCCCCTTCCCCGTCCCAGTGGGGTGAGGAGGAGGAAAGAGGGGAAAAAAAGTAAAACTCGTGGGTTGAGATAACAACAGTTTAATAACTAAAGTAAAATATAATACTAACAATAGTAATAATGAAATATAATAATAATAATAGTAATGAAAAGGAATATAACAAAAAAGGAGGGGGAGGAAGGGAAAAAAACAAACAAACAAAAAACCACCAGTGATGCACAATGCAATTGCTCACCACCCGCTGACTGATGCCCAGTTAGTTCCCGAGCCACGATCCACGCTGCCCGGCCAACTCCCCCCAGTTTATATACTGGGCATGACGTTCCATGGTATGGAATACCCCTTTGGCTAGTTGGGGTCAGCTGCCCCGGCTCTGCTCCCTCCCAGCTCCTTGCACACCCGCTTGCTGGCAGAGCATGGGAAACTGAAAAGTCCTTGGCTTAAGAGAAGCGCTACTTAGCAACAACTAAAACATCGGAGTGTTATCAACATCATTCTCACACTAAATCCAAAACACAGCACTGTACCAGCTACTAGGAAGAAAGTTAACTCTGTCCCAGCCGAAACCAGGACAGTTATATTCCTTTTCATTACTATTATTATTATATTTCATTATTACTATTGTTAGTATTGTATTTTACTTTAGTTATTAAACTGTTCTTATCTCAACCCACGAGTTCTGCCTTCTTTCCCGATTCTCCTCCCCATCCCACCAGGAGCAAGGTGGGGTGGGGAGTGAGGGAGCGGCTGCGTGGTGCTTGGCTGCTGACCGGGGTTAAACCACGACACCATGCAGGGGGTGAAGCGGACATGAAGTGCTGGCTAGCTCCTCTGCCTGGAGACCAAGCATGATGACTGCAAGGCTGGAGGGCAGGACTGACATGAAGCTGAGCTACTGGAGTTACTCACTGGAGTGAATGAGCAAATGTGGGGAGGGCAGGATGGGTACTTACACCATTGCTCCAGAAGACGTGTCTGCGTCATGGTGAGTTTTCCTTGCCCAGTGATAGCTGCTGCCATGCCAGACACCACAAGGCGTGGATGTGGTCTCCAGCAAGGGCCAAGGCATCAGGAAGAAGGCACTGCTCGACAAGTAATACCTGGGAGCATCCCGGGGCTCCCTTCCTTTAGGCAGTCTGGTTAACTCTACCATCCTACCTTTAATGGTGCAAGCCAGCGGGTGCTATAGGAATCTCATGTTGTTGGAATACCAACATTTAACATTTCCCACAAAGGGTAGCCATGACTATGCGCTCCAGGCCTCACCACCCTTTACCCTGGAGGTGTCAAGCTGTGTAGCTATTTGACAATTCCCTTTGTTAGAGAAACTTAGTTGCAAGACATAAAGAAGTAATTTGTAACATTTTAAAAATGTAATTTTTAATAAGCAATTTTTATACACTGTGATCTTCCTCTTAACTCATCCTGGACTCAAAATTAATCTGAATTTTATCCTTTCTATATTTTCTGAGTAGAAGGATTGTTCAGATTCAAATGCCCTGATTTCATTTTAGAATGGTAAGATCCAAAGAGGGGAGTTACTCTACAAATAACATCATGAGCTCCACATGTGAGAACTCACTCCAAGACATCTATGGTCTTCGTATTCATCTCACAAAATCTCACGAGGTGCTTGTCTTTTGCAGTATAATTTTGGCCTCAGTGGGCTTGAACTTTCGCAGTGCTCAATTTTAAACCCAAACTATGAACCTCATTCTGACAGCCACATCCTTTCATGATTCATATGCTTCACCATTAATCCTGTGGGATCTAGATCAGAAAAATAAATAGATATATATGCCTCTTTTCAATGTTTTGGAAATATTGTGAGACAGGAAGGGTAAGGTATTCAATTATTATTTGTATGCATATTTTTGTACTCATTAGTCTGTTAAAACAGTGAGGTATGATTTGAAAGCAAAAATTCTTGCATTTAAGACTCAGATTTTCTCTTTCAAGGATACTTGACCTAGGTTAATCACATGTTAATGGTATTGGATGCATTAAATCATGAAGAATTGGCAGAAGTGTTAGTATTTAATTAAAAGCAACAGAATTATTTTATCTCCTGAGAAGGTGAGGATACGTAGAGTATAGCTCTGTAATACAAAATAAAGCATCAAAACTTAAGTAATGGCAAAGAAAAACACAATGTAAAAATGCATGGAAAACCTTAGAAAATAGCGAGTTAAAATGAGATCCGCCATCTGATAAGTGGCTGTATCATCCTCAATGCAAGTCGCTCGTGATGAAGTGCTACTAGTGAGCCTTTTAGACTATTTCACCAAGGAAAACTTGGTTTGCATCTATAAATTAATTGAGGATACCAGTTTGTAAAGATAGTCAAAGACAGTGTCTCCAACTAACAAAAATGGAAACACACCCACTTAATACACTAATAGCCAGTGCGAGGTTAGCCGTAGGTCACATTACCATTGTGCGTGGTGGGGTGGATAGTCTGACATCAGACTTGAATTACTGCACTCAAAACGTTATAAGGAAGGGTATTCATAGAGGAGCTTTAGGGCAGTGCTCACATTTCAGCCACAGAGCAGACAAATAACCTCGGCTTTTTTATGAGGAAAAGGGAGAACTACAGCACAATAGGAACAAAACAGGAATCCTCAGAATGAGGGAACGTATAGGAGTACACTGAAAAGTCACGACATTAAGCCCTGCTTCCTTTTGCTTAGTCATAAGCAAGTGCTAGGAAGAGAAGGCAAGATTTTCTCCCCAAGTCAGGTATGGGAGTCCACGCTGCCTATCCACCTGCAGCACTCGTGCAACAGCCACCTGAATACCTTGTCAAAAGTTCTAACATGGTTTTTTTTCTGTGCAAAAACAATTGTCATATACATTTTTTTCATGGGAAACAGTTTTGAGACAACTTTCAGGGACTGACTTTTAGAAAAAGATTTATTTAAAATTTCTTTAGAAATTGCAGCATTTTCTGTACCTTTTGGTTATTAAAGTTGGAAGATAATAAGAAAACATGGGAAAAAAACCCTATTTTCCTATACATTATTAGAGGCTTCCAATTGTTGCTGCTCTCTAGATGACAATAAAGCCCTGGCAGTATTCTTTTCACAGAGAAGTCTTTGTCAAGGTGTTAGTTTTTAAAATGAAAGGGAATTTTAACCACTTTCTTACTGTTTGCACTCAACTGTTCTGCTGTTATTCAGATCATTAATTAAAGGTGTGACAGTAGTATTTAGACATACAGAAGATAAAAAGTGTTTAGACTTCACAGTCAAATTTAGAGAAGCATTGTACAGATCCAAAATGACACCAAAGAAGACAATAGATAATTATGAAAAAGCAAATTAAATATGTGTTAAAGATGCTAACACTTGCACTCAGTGACAGGAGTAACAACAAATGAGGAGTAGTTAGGACAGAATTACGGAGACTCTTGCTTGTGAAGACAAGAAACTTCTACATGCACTGCAGTAGGTATTGTGGACGTCAAAGAGGTGTGGCTAAAATAAAAGAGAGGGTACGGTTACATGAGATAAGGCAACATAGTAGTAGTGGCCAGAGGAAAAAACAAGATTAGAAATAATAATAATTTCAGACATGGCCAGAATATTTGTGCCAAACTGGAACAAAGATGGTTCCCCAGGTCAGAGGAGACAGTTTTGTCATTGATGATAACAGGATTGTGGGAGGAAGCAAGAGGAGCAGCCATGCAAAGCTCAGAAGAGATGATCGGACATACAGTTTTGGACACGCAACTTTGAAAATAATTGTGCAACACTGAGAAACAGAGGCTGGCTAAAACACAGGACTAGGAAGGATGGAGACACATTAGAAATAAAAAGCTAGATTTGCATGCTGTTAGTACGGATAGTAGAGGACTCCACAGGAGTGGAGGCAATTGCTTAGGTTATGCAGGAAAAAGTGGATTGAACTTAGAGGATGGTGAGATAAGGAGAAAGTCTCATACACTGAGTGACTGGTCAAGCAGTTATAAGGAAAACAATGTTTAGTAGTGTGAGATGCAGTGCAGGATGTTAGGATGGAGGATGTAATCAGTACCACAAAAAAAAGCGGGAAACGTAATCTGGAGAGCTAGGTTTATAGATGTTAACAGACATTTGTTGAGAAGCAATTTATCAGGGTGAAACACATGAAAGCCTGAGAGAGGGAGTGTAATCTGAGCCATAGAAGTAGAACATGGCAGATGAGGTGCTACTGACTTTCCAGAGTGTCAAAGACACAAGGTGATGGCTGGGGATGGTACAGTGCGCCTAGCAGCTTTCTGGAGAGAACCATTTTTGCATTGTCAAGAGAAGTAAGCAGAGAAGCAGGAGAATTGAGGAGGTAAAGAAGGCATATGAGAGAAATAGGGATAAGCAAGCATTCATTCATAGTCTGTTAGGAGTAGTGGGATTAGCATGAAGGTATCAGTAGTTGATTTTCAACAGAGAAGTTAATAATTTAGTTAAATATACTGAAGAACACCTGAGCAGGATCTAAGTGACACACAAGGGTTCTTCATCTAAACCTGTGTTCCCAGTGTGAAGCTCTATCTTGAGAGTTTATGGAGAAACAGTTCATGTCGAATTCCACACGTAGCTCATGGCCTAACTACCACTGTTAAGATTTGAATTGTACTCCTCTCGCACTAGCCCCTCTGGCACACTTTAATAGATTACATTTATGGTTGTCTTACATCATTTTGCCACCCTGTTAGACAAACACTCTGACATGCAGCAAGCACAGACATAAAAATGTAGGCTGCAACAGGGCGATATGAAAATTAGTGGTTCCGGACAAATAGGAAATTAATATTAGAGTCTAATTAGTCTTCATTTCATTTGGAGAAGGAATTAATTAGTCTTAATAGGACCACAGAGGCATCACAAATGTTTTCTTTCCATCAAGCAAAGCCTACATTGAACAGCAATTAATCAATCATTCTCATAAAACACAGGGTGTCAGCAATATTTCTCACTGTCCATAACTGTTATTTTTCATGTCCTCACAAGTATTTTCTGTTAAGGGCCAGATTTTGTTTGGTTTATTAATATGAGTACTCCCATAACTGTGGGAAAAGCCATTTTCTTCAACAAGGTATTGGTTCTTACCTTCTGCACATATGAACAAATGTTTTTTTGTAAATGTTTACCAATTCTCCAGGATTAACATTCCCTGTCTCTAGTGAGATGCTATCTCTGTGAGAGGTTCGCACCTTTGAATAGGTGTGAGGAACAAGGAATAATACAATCAGTGGGAGTGTTCATCAGTAATGCTTTTCAGGAGGAGGATACCTTTTTTCCTGCCTGTCAGTCAGAGAGTGCTTTTTAAAACATGTGAACACCTTGATGCGTTGGTAGTAGTCCAACCAAACAATATTAGCCCTGACACAAAGTGTTACAGCGTTCCCAGAAGTTGATTGTTAAGTCTTTCAATGTAACACAATAAAAAAATTTTAGAATTACAAGCAAAAAAAGGGGCGGGGAGCAGGCTTTTTTTTTTAAAGAGTTGCACGCAGCGACTGAAGAGACACCTCTTGCATTAAGTGGTAAGAGCATAGCATGAGCATTTTACCATATACAAAAAGTAAGTTATGCAATGGATGGTGTTAAAGATCTTAAGTTTTCATGACTAAAAGGTGTGAATGCTGCCAAAGTCAATGTGCTCACACTTGACTGTGGACTAAAAAACAGCCTCTTGTGTCCTTAAATTTTTGTTTTGCCGCCAAGAGTATGCCTAGAAATCACATCCTTTTTCTAAAAAATGTTTTATAGCATTATCTACGGTTTGCAAAATTAGCAACGTAACACTACACCATTCTTCTGCTTTGTGATCATTTATTACATTTTAATGATGCAACCTAGACAAAATAACTGCCCTTCCTATAAATCTTCCATGACATGGGGGGATAATTACTTTGTGGTTTTGCTTAAAAATGTCAGCAATAATCCATCAATTTACTTGTTTATAACAGAAATAGCATTTTTATTTTTTTGGAATATAAATTATGGTTGCCATAAGAGCTACTGTTGTGTTATGAGGTCATGCTGGTTCCTTTGGGATAACAGTAAGAAAGGCAACGACGCTCAAGGCTAGCTAAATGGTTTACTGAGGGTTTACTGAGTAAAAAACGGAAAATATGGAAAAGGTAATAGCAACCTTAGGACCCTTCTGATGCTGGGAACCCCAGCTGTTTCAGCATGGAACGAGTCCCTCCTTGTAGATCATGGCACACTGCCCAGATCCCATCCGTGGTGAGGTGTTCTAACCTTGTTGTTCTTCACATCTTTATGGTATTCTTCCAAGTGAACACAGTTATCTGTCTTCTATCTGTACAATGCCGAACTTCCTAGTTGGCACACCAGGGTTCACTGAGAGCGTTACACTCTTACACATCTCCATGGGAATGAGCTCTTACAAGCAGCACATACAGGTGGTATTGTTAAGGGCAGTGTATACTAACGTCACAGCATGTGCTGAGGTTACATAGCTAACATATGGGTGTCTACAACCAAGGCCTATGATTAAACTGCCTCGATTCTGCTTGAAATCACTATCTCCTAGTTACAATGTGGCCCACCACCGCTGCTCTGCATTTATAGTTGTGCCAGCACTTTCTTGTTGAAAAAAAAAAAAAATCTGTTCTTAAGGCTCTATATTCTTGAGAAATAAAAACAAGTTCCTGGCTGAATTTTGGCATGGGGAAAAAAAAAAAGATTTCAAAATAGCTTTCAAAATCAAATATTTCAGTAAGAGATAAAATGCTGAGGTTTAAAAGTAGACTATCCAGGCTATTTTTCATAGCCTCAAATCTAGAGGAAGAGTACATTTTAAAATGTCATAAGATCAACTCACCTCACCACCCACTAGCAGGGAAGAAGGTGAGGGCTTAGCCACTGAATGATGTGTTGGTGCACTTTAAAAAGTTTTCATGTTCTTGCTCTGGCAACAGACAACACAGCTTCTCTAGGGTTTCGCTACTGCTTTTTGAAGATACAAATATCTTAATATGCAGATTTTGTTTCTCCTAAAATCACATGTAACTGCAGAGCACTGCTAGAGGAGATACTACTTGCTCAAAGTGAAAGGGCATGGAGAAGGGCAGCGATGCTTATTAAGGACCAGCTCTACCAAAAGTTCGTCATAAGCAGGATCATTCCAGCATAGCTCTGAAGTAGGGGCGATGGAGATTAACCTCTCATTCATCCATTTGCATCTCATGATAATCAGGTTGCTCCTTTTGCAAATATTTTTACCTTGTTTTTTGGTAAAAATGCACTTAATCACATGTCAAGAGTTTCCGCTTCTGAGTAACGAGACCTTGGCCTTGCCCACACTGAGTCTCTATTGCCAAGGGCTCTGAAACCAAAAAGTCAGCTAGCAATCAAATGAAGTTTGATAAACACATTTCTCTGTGTTTCTGGCTTTAGCTGCAATATTAATTCCTGCTTTTTCTTTGTTTCCTGCTGTCGTGGTTTAACCCCAGTCAGCAACTCAGCACCACGCAGCTGCTTCCCCCTTCCCCCTCCCAGTGGGGTGAGAAGGAGGAAAGAGGGGAAAAAAAGTAAAACTCGTGGGTTGAGATAACAACAGTTTAATAACTAAAGTAAAATACTAACAATAGTAATAATGAAATATAATAATAATAATAGTAATGAAAAGGAATATAACAAAAAAGGAGGGGGAGGAAGGGAAAAACAAAACAAACAAACAAAAAAAAAAACCACCAGTGATGCACAATGCAATTGCTCACCACCCGCTGACCGATGCCCAGTTAGTTCCCGAGCCACGATCCACGCCGCCCGGCCAACTCCCCCCAGTTTATATACTGGGCATGACGTTCCATGGTATGGAATACCCCTTTGGCTAGTTGGGGTCAGCTGTCCTGGCCATGCTCCCTCCCAGCTCCTTGCACACCTGCTTGCTGGCAGAGCACGGGGAACTGAAAAATCCTTGACTTAGGATAAGTGCTACTTAGCAACAACTAAAACATCGGAGTGTTATCAACATCATTCTCACACTAAATCCAAAACACAGCACTGTACCAGCTACTAAAAAGAAAGTTAACTCTGTCCCAGCCGAAACCAGGACACCTGCTTTCTCTTCCATTCACTTCTTCTCCAAGCTCAGACCAAAACCCCCAAAATAAAACTTCTGATGTTCTCCTTCAGCTTGCTCTTACCTGCAGATCTGTGACCCCACTCAGAGGAGAGCTTTTCTCACAATGAATACACTTATAAAGGAGAGAGGGTTTTGATGGATCCTTCAGTGAGATGAGGTGACTTGTCTAAGCCTAAGTAGGTCCAGCATTCACATATGCTTTGAGTCTCCATTATATTCCTCTACCACTATTCCAACCTGACTGTTCCCACAAATGTATGCAGGGCAGACAAGTTTGTTCACAGTCTAGCTAGAGGAATAAAATACATATTCATCAGCTAAAACCTTTTCTGTTTAATTTTGACCTCAGTGAAAATGATTATGCAAGAAAACAGAGTCATGACCATTAACAATAACTCTCATCTCAATTATTGAGAAATATAATTTGTAAATGATTAGTGAAGAGAAGATTCTTAGAAAATTTATGATAATGTTCATTATTATAATACTTCATATTATAAATTGTACTATTCTTTCTCTTTATTACATTTATATTGAAGCCTCCTTCCTTTTCTTTGTCACAAAGAGTTAAAATCTGGAAGAGAATTTAAGAGCCTTTCAGTAATTTGGCACATCAGTTTTAGCTCAGCTATTATCTAGCTGCATCAAGATATTAATGTAGTCATCTCTCTTTAGTCTCAATGAATTGCTATAAAAATGTCAAACAATTAGATTATATTGGCCAACATAGCCCTGTTTGATTGAGTACAGATGTAGGCCATGTCCCTTGAATCATACTGATGAAGAAGCAGAAAGGCTTGTACAACTCCAGTGCAAATTTATTTCAATATACGTACCATTTAGGTTTCTAATGTCAGTACTTGCAATACTAATAACCAAGAAATGCTAAATAGGTATTTTCAGATGGAATAAAAGTCAATGTCATTCAGGACAAATACTAATGAACTCTGTTGGAGGAGAAAAAAAATACCTACAAAACTAGCACAGAAGCCAGTATGCTGGTACAAACAGAGACACTGCTCCATTGCACAGATGTGACTATACCAGAGGGGGAAAATGAACATCTCTGTTACTTATGGGAATAGTACTGCTTAAATTCTTTCTCTACCTGGACCAGAAAATATAACACATACTTTTATGTCAGGAAAACAACCAATGTATAAATACTTGATAGAGATATCTGGTTACAAATTCTCAGTGTTGGCTGCTATGCCATTTTGGAAGACAGTAAGACTGTGGCCTTCCCTTTTTCTGCATGTACAATGTGTGCACCCAGTTGCATGTGCAGCCCTGTCATGGAATGCACAGGAAGGTACAAGTCCTTACAGATGAAATACCTCTCAAGCATTTGGTGTCCACACAGACCACATGTAATTAAAAGCTAAAGCTATGCTGTTATACCTTAAAAGCTGAAACCAGTTTGTTCCATATATGATAAAAATTCAGAACATGGTTAAGTTGTTCACATTTTGCTAAACAGACACATAACAGGCAAAGCATACTGACAGTGTATCTCCATGGTATCGTCTTCCTCAGGTGAAGAAGTCCGTTCCCACTCTACCCCAGGAAATCTTTATCCATGTGCATCTGAGGCTAGTATTTGGTCTTGAGCAGCAGTGCAGGAGAAAGCATGTACCTGTGATGTTAGAAGATTACAGGCTAATCATCATAAACACAAAGGCCCATTGAGGATCAGATGAACAAGAAGAAGAAAGGAAGTCTAGTAACCTGAACAGTGTAAGGAGTCAAGCAAGTTGCTACTTTTAGGGCTATCAAAGGAGGATGATCAGCCCGTTGCCCTGGGATGAAACTCACTGAGATGGGTCAAGGAGAGAAACTCCTTTCCTGTATGCCTTGCAGGCTGAAGGGGGTCATTGCCTACAGCAGAATATAGGATGCAGGGGAAGAACAGTTTTGGAGTTTTAAAGTCTAGTATGAGATGTTTTAGGGTGTTTATCGGAATTGATGAGACTTATGGGATGTTTAGAGGAAGGACCAAAGGTGGGGAAAAGGAGAGCTCAAGATGTATCAGGTGCAGGGAAATAGAGGGGAACGGGGCTAAAGGGGGTCAACGGCATGTAAACGGGCTGCTCGTCAGTATGTTGTGTGACTGAGATCTGCGCTTGATCACCACAATATCCTATCTTCTCATTAATCCTGCTTCTAAATATATTGTGTGGGTGTGCTCTCTGTTCTGAGTGGGCATGTGTGATCATGAGTAAACTTCCATTTGCTAAGATAAGCTAGCGAGTAACCAGTGAGTAGGATAAGAAGTCTGAGTACCTGCAACTGGAGTAGGGCCATGAACATCCAAGGCTTGTATGTTTGGGTGCTGGCAACTGGGGAGATTATGACACAGACTGAGAAAGAGTAACTGAGCTTTGATCTGACTCACATTTCTGGGTTCCAGGGAGAAGCTCACCAGCAGGAATAGCTAGGAGACAGAGATCAGGTAAGAATGTGTAATGGAATACAATAGTAAGACTCAAAATGGCTTAGCTAAAGTAAAATGACGGGAGAAAACATTTCCATTTACTTTTGCAAGACATAAAAGTAGTGGCTGCTGTATATGAGTGAGAGGACCAGTTTACATTTCTCAGACATTGTGACTGATGCTCTAGCAAGGCACTAACACAGGTAGGAGAAACTGAATCTGCTTGCTTGCTTGAAAAATCATTTCACAGCACTCTACCTCAGGTAGTGATGAAGGCTGTCCAGGGCTGGGAATTTGGGAAGTATTACTGTGCTGGACACAGGTAACTGTCTGCATGGAAAAGATGGCACTGTTCTCTCCAAATCGTTTCTGAACCGAGTCATTGCATTTTTTTTATGTGGATATCACTGATTTGGTAGGTGAGAGCTCCTACAAGAGCCAAGACATTTTGTTCTAGTCTTTTATTAATTATTAGTCAATGATGAAGACAGTATGTTCAGATATTTCTTATGACTTCTGAGTGACATCAGGGTCCTGATTCAGTGACCATGTACTGGAATAGTTTTTCCTCTATTAAATACTATGCCAATATCATGCTTATTGCTATATGCAATTTAGCTGCCACCTCACTATCAGGATTAACCAAATGATTACAGATAGCCATGTACATATGCCAGCTGCAGCATACCTCACACTCATTTATCTTATATTCTGTAAGCTACTTCAAGAGGCACAAGTCCAGATAAATTCTGAGGACATGACAGAACTGCAAATATTTTTGGAAACCCATTCTTTTCTTCCAACAGAAACTCTTAGTTAATTCTCTGACAGTGTATTGACGGGTAATTAATAAGTACCTGTCACATCAGTAGAAGAACAAACTGTTCTGGCTGCTCCAAGAACGCCTAGAACTTCAGCAGACAAGCTCATTAATACTAGAACAAGAGTCAAGATGTCTGCTCTGAGCAGACTAAATGTTTTCATCACAATTTTCTTCCCCCACATTCCTCTTCTCTTCCAGGATATTGCAGATTACAGCTCTACCTGTAATTCCATTGTCACTGTTCTCTCATCAAGTTCACTTTGTACTTACGAGCTTGTTCTCCATGCCATCCATAGCAGTTTTCCAAATGAACACTTCCGCCCTACAGTATGAAACCATTTTCCGTTACTGATTGACTGTGATCATGCCGTCACTGTGCTAATCAAAAAAAATCGTGAGCAGTGATCTGTCTCTTAAAATCTTGGCATTAAACAGAAAAAGAAGACAGAGAATAGCAGTGTGGACACTGTCACTGTGATATGATTAAAAAGTATGATCTAGTACCCAGTACTCAGTTGGATAATAAAACACTCATAATACATAATATTTTCATAAGGAAGTCAGTACAGCTTATGATTGTCCAGGAAAATTACTAGCTGCACTTTTGAAAAACCCAGTTTTGGGGTTTTTTTTGCTGCAACTCTCCCTGCAGTGTAGCTACTATCGACTTCCTTCACAATTGACATACTTGTGCAAAATTAAGAAAAAAGCCCCCCAAATTAAAAATAATTTTAGACAGTAATGGACCTGATTCAGTTTACTTCAGTGTTCTCTGTAGCTTATCTCAGTGCACCTGTAGCATGGAAAAGTTGTTATGTCAACTCTTGAATTGTTGAATTGTTGAATATGGGTACAGTAGGCCCATAAAAAATGGAAGTCTGAACCATCCATTCTGGTATGAAACTTGTCTTGTGACAGTAACTTTACTTCCTTTAAAAAAATTAAGTCATCGAAAAGGCTAGAGGGAAATACAGAACATTATAAAAAATATTTTCAGACGTATGTTCAGAAAATAAACACAAATTCCTAATTAGTGCAGCCCTGTTGGAGATTTCTGGAAAAGCTGTTCATCTTTGTGGACATCTAGTTTCTCCTAACAATTTCAAATGGTAAATGTCAATTATGAGACCATCAAGAAAAGTGATATGTCATGAACATTCGGTTATAGGAAAGAATGTAGCACTAGAGCTCAGTACTGATCTCGCTTTCAGTTTCATCTTGCCAGTTTTCACCCTCTTCTGCCATCGTGTGTCAGGCTGAAGCATTATACGAAATAAAGGAAAAAAAAATTGCAGTAGTAAAATTCAGTGATAAAGAATCTCCCTAAATATTTCCCATAGTAATGGACACTGCCACCAATCTGAAAAGCGAAGTGAAAAGAGGGGGACGTTATGTTTGAAAATTTTCAGAAAGCTAGTCAAATGTATATAATTTCTATTAATGACATCTTCATTTGCCAATGGTGACGCAAAACACTAAGGCTTAAGATTATGATTATTGAAGATTATTTCCCTTTTAATTTCTTGTATCTTCTTAGCCTGAGATATAGGCCTTTACTTCTGAAAGGGGTCTTTATTTTGTTGGCTTTAACTGTATTGAACTTAACACTGGCTTAGCATACGTATACTCTCTTGACAGTGGAAGAATACATTCCATGGTAGATGTACTACTGTGATTACAATGTTTATTTTAATATCTTTAAAAATATACATATATATATAAATAGATAGCAAGATTCAGATTTCAGGGAATATTATAATTGATGTTTTACATACCAGCAACATTGTTAACATACACTGCATTTTTGTAAAAATGAGATAAAGTGATCTAAAATTATTTCTCATACCATAAGTCTTAGGCAACCCTCTGGAAAGCTGCAATTTATTAAAATTGTTTCCTCTCTTCTTATACTTAAATGAAAACTTTTGTGACTACTGCTTTTGAAAATGGTACCTACTAGGTTCATGAAAGACCACCCACGTTCTGCTCTCGCTGGCAGAGAAATACTCTATCTACTCATTACCTGAGTAATGACTCAGGTCTTCCACAGACTGGTAAATATTTCAGGGCACATAAACGTGCCTTCAGTTTTAACTTGACCACATTCTTAAAACCCATGCTAGTAACTGTCTGTTATTGTATCCACATAAAGACACTTCAGTTGGAGGCATGAATTAATACCTGAGAGGTACTTTAAAACGCTCATCTGTGTGGCTTTACAGCCATTGAGCTGGTCTTTCATCCACAATATATTATATAGAGGAAGGGATTTGTATTCACACAGGATGGTTGGCTCTCCTCTGACATCCTATTCCTGGATAGCTTTCAAGTCAGACAGGGTGCCAAAGCAGGGGTCAGAAGGCTTAGCAGGTTGTAAAGTCATTAAATTAGTGTTCAAACTCAGACAAATGGGCTTAAATAGTCATGGGAATGTATCTTTACAACAATCTCAAATCTGCTCTAATTTCCCTGCCTACAAATACCCGTAGCCATCAGCGGCTAAGTTTTCGCATCTGCTCTACCACATCCCTTTGCAAAGTGGGGAGACAGGCTTACTGAGAGGACCAGCTATGCTAGCTTTGGAGAGAGTAGCATGTGTGATGAGAAATCCTTGAACGATTGCTTATGGCAGTTTAATTTTAGAGCAGTTACACCAGGGACTAATGACCGAGCTTCTCTTTTTTTTTTTGTTTTATCATTTTGTAGCAAACTTGTTGCAGTTCTTCCCTGCAGACCATTTAGAACTACACACTTTTCTTGGACAGCTACCTACTACTCAAATTATGTTCTTGTCCTAGAATATTATCAATAAATTCACCATGATTTTTTTTCTCCTCACATTTTTTAGATTACATAAATTTTAGCTGACCAATTCTTTTCATGCTCAAATATATTATGAAATGTCATTTCTGTTATAAAAGCTAATTGATAATGTGATTTGTTATGTTGCTGAGACATAATTCAGAAAGTTATTTTAAAGCCGTTGATACATGGAATAGCACTAACTGTTTAATATTTCTTGTATGAATGGATATCGTGCAAGGGAATGATGTGGTGCCATGTAGATGAAATATTTTCAGAAGCTTTTATTCTTGTTGTTTGGGCTTGTGCCAATGTCTTTCTAGTAGAGAGCTCATACGTCCTAAGCTGTATCTACTGTAATTTATTCCTTGGTCATTAGTTAGTAGGATTTTTCCTCCAAGTTGCTGAACAATATATAATATTTTAAAAATTAAGAGCTCACAGTCAAATAAATGGAGAGCATTCTCTGTAATACTCCTCCCAAAAGTAGAAAAGTATTTTTTATTTAATAAAAATACTTTTAAATTATTTTTATTTAATAAAAATATTTTCTCGCTTAATATAAAAAAAAGAATTTCTCGCTCTTATGAGATCCCACCTGGAGTACTGCATCCACTTCAGGGGTCCCCAGTACAAGAAAGACATGGACCTGCTACAGCAGGTCCAGAGGAGGGCCACAAAAATCGTCAGAGGGATGGAACACCTCTCCTGTGAAGAAAGGCTGAGAGAGTTGGGGCTGTTCAGCCTGGAGAAGAGAAGGCTCCAAGGAGACCTTACTGCGGCCTTTCAATATAGAAAGGGGTCTCACAAGAAAGATGGAGAAGGACTTTTACCAAGGCTTGTAGTGACAGGACAAGGGGCAACGGTTTTAAACTGAAAGAGGGCAGGTTTAGATTGGACATAAGGAGGGGATTTTTTACGATGAGGGTGCTGAGGCACTGGCACAGGTTGCCCAGAGAGGCTGTGGATGCCCCATCATTGGAAGTGTTCAAGGCCAGGCTGGATGGGGCTTTGAGCAGCCTGGTCTAGTGGAAGGTGTCCCTGCCCGTGGCAGGGGGGTTGGAACTGGGTGATCTTTTAAGTCCCTTCCAACCCAAACCATTCTGTGATTCTATGGTTCTATTTATACAATATTAATACTAGGACTTGCCTTTTTGAATTTACTATTTGTATGTACTTAATGAATGGTTTAAAATAATCACATCAGCATTCCATCATGACTATTTCCATTGCAGTTATTAGGGAGTACTCTTTCTATACAAAATCTTATATGAAATCAACAGTCTTAATTCCATTTTTGTATCTGCAGCTGGAAATTTTGGTCCACTCGTTTCATATTCAATGTTAAAGAATGAAGACCTGCAGTATGGCACCTTGTATGACTATGCTACTATTTAGTTCTCCAAATAATTTGAAGCCAAGGATCCTCTTGGAGATCTCATATATTAGGGTGCTACAAGATAAACATACCCCTCTTTGCTCCTTCTGTGCTGCATACAGATGATTTCTTTTGCTTTCATTGCCACCATCTATTGGCTCACTCTGTGGGGAGAAAGCTTGCTATTGTTAGTCCAGATAATTTGCTATGAGAGCACCTCACTTTTTTTTTATTTTATTTTATTTTGAACCTTGACTTGAACAGAGATGACGTTCACCCAGACCTTTGCACAGTCTGTTTGAAACCTGACATGGTTTTCATTCCATGATCACAGAAGACATCTCTATTTTTCTCTTTTTTCACTCCCACTCTCTCCCCTAATTCTAGACTCCACCTGAGCAGGCACTGCCTGGTAATTCTCAGCTGATGGCCAAATGACTCAACAATAAATGGAAACATTTCAATTTGGTCTGGTGAATATGCCCTAACCTATCTGTCATGTCCCATTTCTTGGAACAGAGTTGGCTGACCCTAAAATTCTTAAGTGAGAACTATTACATTTCTGCAAAAGCTTCTAAATTGCAGAAAATGTTTGTGTGTGTGACAAAGATGTAAATTTAGGACTTATTTAACTTCTTAAATGCTGAGACTCGTTAGGCATATTACAGTGCATTTATCATTAACTGTAAGTGGGGTCTTTTTATGTTTCCCAATTAAAATTCATTTTGTCCTCACAGAGGAGTCCTTCTGCCTAACTTTCAATCACAATCTGAAGAATATCAGAAAATGGTAAGGTTTTAGTTGCTTATTCAAATCACGTTCTGAAACAGAAATTTTCTACAGCGTTCCTTCTCAACCTTTCTCTGCTCAGTTCCATTCATATTTACTGTCTTTAACAGATAAGCGTTCTGAACTCTAACACTGTATCAGCTGAGCTGCTGAATCCTTCCTATGCATAAGAAGCAGGTTCTTCTCCTTTGTTAAATTGCCATTGTAAATTTAAAAGAAATATAAAAGATGTTCATTTGTCTATGCTCTTTTTCTTTTGAAATCATTCCAAATTCTACTATATATCTTTTCCTGGAGTGACTCTCTACTTTTGTACAACCTTGTCACTGCACATTGCCACAAACATATAATGGAAAAGAAGATATTATTTCCAGCACTAATTCCTGAAGGAATGAACTAGATGTCTTCTTGTGTCACTGAATGCATATCCACTGTCACCTAAAGTACAGTTTATCATCTACTCATGTAGTCCCACTACTATAAATGATTTTACTGACTGGTATTTAGCGCAGTCATACAGAGAATACTCTCCTAATACCCCAGGCAATTTGGTTATGACTACACTTCATGGCCCTAAGTCAACTATTTTTTAATGCCTCAGAAATGCCAATCAGATATACTATGTAATTATGCATGCCATTCACTTCTACTATACTTACCCAGCATACATTGCCCATTTGTAGGTACTCTGCCACAGTTTCTCTGATTAGTATTTCCAGTATCTTACTCTCAACAACTAAAGCTTACAGGTCTGAAGTTTCCTGGATAAGGTGATTACTCTTTATCAATGCTTTCTGATAAAGTAGTGCTGTCAGACTGTAAAGAAATTTTTGGTCATACTCATTCATCTTTCTGACAGAGGTTGTTGCAATGTAGTTAGGGCTAAAGTATCAAATACAAATGGGAATATTTTTGGAGAAAAACACTTTGGTAGATTAAGTTATTTCCATCAGTTTCATAAATAAAATCACAGTAGTAAACTATTGAGTAAGCCCATTGTACCTGGATATCAGTGGCTCTTCTAACCTTTGCAATCTTGCAGTTTTTATCCTGGATTATTCTCAAAGAACAACACTGTAATTTCTGAAGCATCGAAACTTTTCTGGACTTTACTATTTATGAAATTTCTTATTTCAAGAACGTGGGAGTTAATACAAATTCATGAAAACTGTCATGTAGCAAGGCAGACAAGGCTTCATGATTCCCATTGAATACACTTTTTTCCAAAGCCTTTTATGTTACAGAAAAAGAGACAGCACTAGAAAGATGGCATTCCAGGTAAAAAATGCCATTAACAGCAGGGAAATACAATTTCATAGCAATGAATGTGTTGGAAAATGATGTGGAAATTAATCTAGGAAATAATTAAAGAAATTAACAATATAGTAGACATTTGCTATACTGAACAAGAAGTGTGGACATTTGCTTCATTCAAGAGAAATTGCTTCTTCAAAATCAGAAATACTTGAGCTTCCCAAATACCATGCATGGGATTTTAAAAAAAGCAGCTGTGTAATAGTGATGCAATGAAAAGGCACCTGGTAAGACCTAAAAATGAATAAACAAATAAATGCAAGAACTTGGGGAACAGGACTCATACCAGTATCTCGTATCAAGTTCAGAGACTTGAAAATACCTTACACTGAATCCTTAATTTTCAGGCTGGATTACTTAAGTACAGTCTATGATCTCTTCTTTACTTAATTTGTATTGTTACCGAATGCCCAGATACATGCCATAAAAAAATATATGTCCTATGTCTAAATAAAGAAGAAAATTATGTATAAAGGGAATAAAAATCATACATGTTATGGAACACAGTTTGACAGAGCAGCTGCAGTTCATATAAGGTCATCTAATTAAAGTGTGAAAGCAAGGGGGAAGGAAGCACAAATTTATATTCTATTGTGTGCATAAAAAAAGTATTTTGCATGTCATGATTTTGTACTTATGGTCTATATAGACCTATAAGTCTTATCAGGTTCTAATTAACTATAGCACAGCAGGTAGCCAAGAACAGTATCTTTTCAGTGCCATTTTAATGCTCTATCAGGAACACAAAAAATGTATCACAGGAAACAGACATCACAATTTTATTGGAAAAAAAGAGACTCTTAAAATGGTTTTAGTTGCAATAATGATCAAAGCTTTGTATTGTCCGTAAGTGCTAAATTATTTTACATTTATTTCTACTGTTATCACTACAAATAAAGTTTTAAAGTACGTATTTTAAAAATGCATTGCCGATTAACAGAGCATGCTACAAAATCTATACACGTAATAATCTTATTTGGGATTTTGGAATAATTTAGTGTATCTTCATATGTTGTTCAGGAAAACTATAGGGAAATAAAGAAGGCAAAACGTATTAAACATTTTATTTAATACTACCGTGTTTTCTAATTAAACTACAACTACCGCTATATAAAAAGTTACAAAATCAATTCACTCAGAATAAGGTGACTTGGTAAATTTTTCAGCTATGCTCCTGATAAATCTTCCATGTAAAAATAAAACACATCAAGGAAAAGTTTTGCCAAATGGAAGTACTGACAATGATACATTCGAATTCCACCTATGCATCAATGCCCAAAAATACTAGCTTAATTTCCTTTAAGATGTGTTGGTACTCACCAAATTCTTTTAAGGGATTCACTGAGTTCAGAAAACCTTAGAGTACTAACTGAAATCTCTAAAATAAATGTTCTTTGATAGTTTCCTGACACTTATTCTAATATCAAACTGTTTACATCTGAAACAGAAATCAGTCTATAAGCAAAACGTACATTTTCTTAAGCTCAGCTCTCCGTAGGCCATATAGAAATAAGTATCTGCCACACCTTTAAATGCAGTGTGCCCTATGCACAGTGTAGTGGTAGTCCTAGTATGAAAAGTCTGACACAAATTACATAATAATTATGTTGGGTAAACCATATAGCACACAATTAAAAAACGATGGATGAGTTGCAGGAAGATTTGAAGAAGTGTGAATGGTCTGTTCTTCTGCTTTGTCTCTAGGAGAGCTGTGTGAATCTGCTTCCACTATAAAAATATTTTAAAAGCATTATTGCATCATGTTAATATAATTGCATATTGTTAATGTAAGAATGCTTTAAGTGCAGTAATTTATCACGTCTTCTCTTTGATTAATATTTGTGGTTCTTTCACATTCTTTTTATACTATTAATAACTGCCACTATATCCAAGAAGCATTTTCTGAAAAAACAGAAAACTAGGCAACATTTCTGATCTGAACTCTCTCTCTCTTCAATTCTACGACAGTGTAAGTTATAATTAAAATTTATTTTATTTACCCTTGTTTTAAGAGGTAAGTCCCATACAATGAAAAATATCTATATGATTTTATAAATAATATATTAAAAGCTGTTTTAGTCAAAAATCCTTCTCCCCTCTCCAACAAGATGCCAGGTGGAATTTCACAGACATAGCGTGCCCTTTACAATGCAGACTGTCTAATCACTGCAGGTTCAACTTACCTTTTTGCAGTCTATAATCCATACCATTTATATTGTTCATGTCATGCTCCTGATGTAACTTTTCAGTCACACTACTTCATTTTATAACAGTTCAGTGGAGCGTAAATTTTAGCTTTTGGTCAGCTATGACAAAGTCTCCCCCAAAATTTTATATATATAAAATACAGCTGCTCCAAATATAATATTGTATCAGTGGTCTTCCCACTCTCAATTCTTGTAAGAAGTGTCACATAAATTTGTCATAGCTCATCTGAAAGATTTCAGTTATACCTGTGAACTACCCATAGGTCTACCAGGTTCTAAATAACATGCACTGCCAGTCTTTTGTACTAAGCTTTTTAATTCTTACTTTTAATGGAATCCCTTTTTCTGTGAATCTTACTCTTTTGAAGAATGTGGACTGTCTGCCCAGTTGTTCTACCAATGCTCAACAAATCTGGAAAGAAATGTTAGTTTCTGTGAGTTTTTAATTAAAGTTTTGAAAAACAAGAAAATATCAACCATACAGCCTGGTGTCTTCACATTTAAAACTTAATGAAAAAGGATACCTTTACAGATTTAGTTTTGTATCTCTGAAGATGTGAGTTATCTCCAGCTTTTGTTTTCCCCATAGTTTATGTAACTACAGATTGCCAAGTCCTAGGGCACTGCTCCTCACCACAGAAATCCTATTCTTACTATATGACCATAAACAAACCCCCCCACTACAACTGATTTAAGGAAGTTACTGTTCTGTTTGAAAGATCAACCTGTCAACAACACGGTGGCTCCTGCATGCAGTTTACCTCCTATGGAAACTCCAGGCAAAATTTGGTGGAGCAAAGCAAGAGGAGAGATGGGAGACAAGTAGATACACACACTCCATGAGCGCATACATACAAACGTCTGAAATAATATACATGCAAACGAAGACGAATACAAATACTTACTCTTGGACAAAATTTCTAGCCTTTCTGCATTCTCTTGCAAGGTAGTGTACCACTGGTTGGCTATTATAGAACGAACACCAGTAAGGCTTAGAAGCATTGCTGTCTCCGTTGGTCTCTCTATAGCAATATGTAGACAACTAAAGAAAATCAAAAGCATGAGATCAATAAACTAAAAATGTACATAATATATTAAAAAACCCCAACTAAATATACAATGCTTTTTAATAGAAGGGGAAAGGGAATGCCAGACTGCACTTTCTTGTATGCTGAGCATAAAGTGTTTTCTAATATTCATACAGCACCTTAAATTTAATGCAAAGAATTTGGGAAACTTTCGCTCTACATCTTTTCATGATGCAATTTTACCATGTGGATTGCTCCCTGTCATATTACTGTTCTGGGCATCTCAGGAAATGTGAAAGGAGGAGTAACACACTAACTTTTACAAAATACTGCAGAATACCCTTTATAAGATAGTAAAAATACTGGGAATCAGGTGAAAAGACTTGTTTAGTTCTGCTTAAGTTGCTAAAGGGAAACATAATATTGCAGGAACTGACAGCTTGCTCTTTGTCATAAGCGTGGCATTAATTTGGAGGCTTAAAAGCAAATAACTTGTAAAGTGGGATTAGATTTTTTTCCTGCTGAATATTTAAATAAGTATCTTTGGTATTATTGTTTTAGCGATGGGATGGGAGTGATACTCTGTAAGGTTGGAACTGCAGTAAACTGAAGGCTGAATTTTGTTTTTATTAGCCTCTGCTTTTCATGGTAACTTTATCAGAAGATGATAATTAAAGTTTTTTGTAATCTTTTGGGGAGATGCTGTCTGATTGTCCATGGAGTTATGTGACTTAGTTTTAACTGAATGTTATTAAACTTTCTGGAAGCTTTTAGGCTTAAACATGTAAGTCCTGTTGATAAATTCGCCAATCTATTAAAGTGAGACTTCAAAAGTTCAGAGTTGGAAAAACTAGTTTAAGGAATCGTGTTTTGTTTTGGTTTAGGAAATGGCTGTTGGGGGGAGGTGAAAAAGGATATTAAAAATAAAAACACCAGGAGGTTGTTTAAACACTCAGAGATCTGCGTATTTACATATGCAGATGTCTGTATAACACACATCTTACACACAATTCATTTTAACTTACACATTGTTGCACTGATTAAACAGTATTTTTAGAGAATAATTTTTTCTATTTCTTTTTCATGGAATGAATAATCAGAAAAGTCAAGACGTATTTATGCAGCCCTAACAGGATTGGATATAAGATTTAATTGCCTGCAGAACTATGGCAGTCCCAAAAATGACATGAATAAAAGTACATACATTTTGATATGGTCTGTGTTAAGAGCATAGAATAGAATAGAATAGAATAGAACAGAACAGAATAGAATAGAATAGAATATTTGCAGTTGGAAGGGACCTACGACGATCATCTCGTCCAACTGCCTGACCACTTCAGGGCTGACCAAAAGTTAAAGCATGTTAAGGGCATTGTCCAAATGCCTCTTAAACCCTGACAGGCATGAGGCATCGACCACCTCTCCAGGAAGCCTGTTCCAGTGTTTGAACACCCTCTCAGTAAAGAAATGCTTCCTAATGTCCAGCCTGAACCTCCCCTGATGCAGCTTTGAACCATTCCCATGTGTCCTGTCCCTGGATCCCAGGGAGAAGAGATCAGCACATCCCTCCCCGTGTCCCCTCCTCAGGAAGCTGCAGAGAGCCATGAGGTCGCCCCTCAGCCTCCTTTTCTCCAAACGAGACGAACTCAGAGTCCTCAGCCGCTCCTCATAGGACATGCCTTCCAGCCCCTTCACCAGCTTTCTTGCCCTCCTCTGGACACATTCAAGGACCTTAACATCCTTCTTAAACTGAGGGGCCCAGCACTGCACGCAGTATTCCAGGTGAGGCCACACCAAGGATAAACACACCAGGATAATCCCCTCTCCTGACCAGCTAGTTATGCTGTGTTGGGTGCCCCCAGGATGCGGTTTGCCCTCTTGGCTGCCAGGGCACGCTGCTGGCTCCTATTGAGCCTGCTGTCAGCCGGCACCCCCAGGTCCCTTTCTGCAGGGCTGCTCTCCAGCCACTCCTCTCCCAGTTTAGACTTGTGTTCGGTGTTACTCTGTCCTCAGTGCAGAATCCGGCATTTGTTCTTGTTAAATTTCATGCCATTGATGATTGTCCAATGCTCCAATCTGTCTAGATCCCTCTGCAAGGCCTCTTGTCCCTCGAGAGTAGAATTGGGTTATCTGAAAATCCAGCATGGACTAAATAACTCATGAATAAAATTAGGACACTAAAACTATTCTTCTTGCTTTTAATACCTTAAAAGTTATTTGTTGTGTGCCATCTGTCAAGAATTCATAATGGACATACAATAAAAGTGTATAAACCCTGCCACCTGTCAACTTAAAAGCAAGGAAAATACTGAGATGCTTTTAAGGCTAAAAAAGCTCTGATTAATAATATTAAAGATCCTGAACAGGTTATTTAACATTCCGTAAAAATTTATTTAAATAAAAAACTGGCTGATTGTTAAACTGTTCAGTGTATGAAACCTTAGATGGACTCTTAACAGTTTATCTGTTAAAGGGAAGTTTTATATATTTCATTAGAACATTTTGAGAATCTTGAACTCAGAATTGGGAGATATGTGCAATGTAGCAACATTTCTGTGTCATTTTCTTGATCATTGCCTTGTAACAGAGCTTTCATCCTATTTAGCCCTATGTGAAGAATAAAGCTACAAGATAAAGAGGCTAACTTCTCCCTTAGGTGTAGATATAAGGCCTTCTACTTGCAGAAGTAAATGAGAATATTTATAACTCAAAATCTTAACTTTGCTTTGAAATAAAAATAATCTGCCTTATTGTGGACTTTATCAAAATAAACTTTATCCTACCTTTTGTGGATACCAGAGTTTGTAATTCTTTGATAACTTTGCTTTGATCGCACCAGATCTAGAAGTATCATCAAATGGCATTCTGGAAAAAAATATGTTACAGCAATGGTACTTGCACTAATAATAATGCCCAACATAATAAATATAAGTAAATCAGGACTTTCTTAAGTTAATGACTTTCTTGAATGCAGTCTAAACAACTAGTATAAAATTTATATATTTCAGCCAAAATTGTTAAGTATTAAGTAAAAGAACACTAATAAAGTCATCTTAACATTATTTGTTGTAACTTCGCTACACTTTTCCACAGTGTTTTGTAGGTTTTTTTCCTGTGCCACCTTAGTATAACTAATAATGAAGTCCACATACCATCTTATTACAGGCTAAGGACCCGTATGACTCAATTCTGTAGTTATAAACTCTTCTAAGATGGAGGTATGGAAATGTTATCTACCGCAGTTCCTCTCCACCAGTTAGGACCAAGTTACATCTCAAACATTCCTTATTTTCCTTAAAAGCCTCCAGTGAAATAACTTATAATACTCTTAGAATTAAAAAGCTTTCCCTACTGTTTGGTTTGCTTGCCGCTTAAACCTGTTACTTATTCTCCTAACCCAAGCAGATGAGAAGTAAATTCCCTTTCTGCTTGGAAAGCCTTTGACATATTTGAGAACTGTTATCATATTTCCCCTCAATATGTCAATCTTTCCTCCTAAAGTATGTTTTATATGCGTATATATGTATGAACGCACATACATATTTATTAACAAAACTATGCACACAAATCTGTTGAAGCCTTCTGACCACTCTTAATGTTCTCCACTGATAACTTATTCTATTTGGCCAATATTCTTCTCCAGTTGAGACCTTTGCAAAACTAAGTAGAGTGGGGAATTATTTCATATATCTTGCAAAGGACACTCCTGTATAGTTAGCCCTATACTATAGGTTATAGTATATATATAAAGGTTATATATATATAAAAAACAGAGCTTAGTTTTTTTTTCCCCTAGCAAGATGACGTTGTGTAATTTGTGATCCACCTCTTGACTCTATTCTGTAATTCTGCCCCCTAAGCAGTCATTCCCTAACTTATTAATGTTTAACTGATTATTTCTACTTAAGCATAACACCTCCCTCTAGCCTTTCCTGAATTACCCCCTGCTAATTATCCCCATAAAGCAAGGTTAATTTGCATTCTAATCCTGCATTTCAGGAGTTGCTGAACCACCTCATTCTCTTTCTCAGCCTGGTCTCATACCCAGATTCAGCAATGATATATTCTATTTCATCATGTAAATGACCAACAATATTTAATAATATTGGGTCCAGGTTAGAGCCCTCAGAAACCTCAGACACAGTTCTTAGTTATTAATAAAAGTACTTTTAACATGAAGGTTTGCTCTACAATAGATTCAAACTCAGTCTGCAAGACAACAGTAATTTTACCAGCTAACAAGTAAAAGTTGTGTAGGTGGTCAGAAAATCGAACAATCCTTTGAGGACTAAAATCAATACATTTGAAATTAGTTTATTCTCCATTAAAGGAAATAAGATGCACTGGAAAACTAATCCTGGCATATTTTAAAAGCAGGACACAGGGTGAGTGTTAACGAGGTGCTCAGGAACTTTCCAAAAGTTGCCAGACCTGTAAATATCTGGCCTACAGACATCTGAAACCTCATTTTCAAGAGTGACCAATTTATATAGAAAGACATATTTTCTTGATTTCCAGTAATATTTACATATACATGTTTAAATCACTTTGAAAATCAACACTTCCTGAAGAAGCTTCCTGTTGCTTTGCAGGGCTTCACAATCTGATGTGTACTGTCCTTCTCAATTTTACATTTCAACACAATATAGCAATGTAGCAATTCAGCTACCCTGACAAATTCAGCACAACTCCAAAGTTGAGCTTCTTCCAGATGTGCGAGGGGAATAGGAGGAGAAAGGAAGATTGTGAATCCGAAAAAACAGTCCTGAACCTAAGCCTTATGCTACAAAACCGGACAGACTAATTAGTTGTGAAGAAGCAGAGAAAAAAGTACCTTCTCAGAGTCTACAAATGCTCCATAATACCAGAGTAATCATTCAGCATTAACCCAGTCTTGATAGACAATTCTGTTTTGCCTCAGTGGAGACTGAGGAATTTTGGAGAAGTGGTACTGCAGAGGTTGTTCTTAACAACAAAAAATACTTCGTTACCAAATACTAAATTCCATAGAAAAGGAGAGGAGTTACTGGGAAAACCATTAGATGATGACTTAATTTTTGGAACTTAAGAAATTCCAACATTTGGAAGTGGAGAAGGACTAAACTTATTTGTGAGGAATAACAAGAAAGATGTGCAACAGAATAAAATCTACATAATGCAAAGTTTTTCCAATTAAAACCCTAGATCTTGAAAAAAGCCCTTAAGTGCTAACGTCAGTACTGTGATAATTATACAGTATGAAATAAACACAACTGGAAACAAAAGGTGATGTAATTTAAAGATATTTTTCAGTTTGCTTATCTCACTTGGGATGTTCATAGCAACCAGTCTGTTGAGTAAAACATGAGACATGAATCTCTCCATCCCATAGAACAGAAATGCACTGCAGTTTGTCAGCAGCTGCTCCCATTCAGCTTGGCTGAAAGGAAGGAAGAAGAAAGAAAGGAAATTACTTTTGTCTTACTACTTTACAAGAATATTTTTCAGAAATTATCCATAGCAAACACTTCAGTGTTATTTACTCCAGAAATATTTATAAGAAAAGCCAGCATGCAAAGCAAGGAGACAAACAAGACTGCAGAATTCTATGGAAAGTGTAATAACTCATATGGACTATTAATAATAATTATTTTAATACAGAGGTATACTTAGTTTACTAACATCTCATAGTAAACAAGAAGCATAGTGTATTTTTAGATAAATATCAGACTCTCCTAAAAAAAAATCATCAATGTATGCATTGTACAGCTTTGAAATAACAGTATTTAGTCTAATGTTCAATGGGAGTATTCATGTATGCACCCATCAGGATATGAAGTAATTAGGTTTTGAAAAGAGATGCAAATAATCAGCCTAGCTGGCAGCAAAAACTATGCAATTTGACAACAGGTAACAATCTTTGTAATTGTTATGAAGAAACACTAGAGTACCTACACAACGATTTTACCTAAGTAGAGAAGATTTCAAAGGACTGATTAAACTAGCAGTTATAAAGGAAGGTCCAGTGATGACTGTGTTGACTCACTTACAGGACTTGTCACTGCTTGACCTCTCGAGATCCCTTTTATCCCTCTATGGCTATGATCTTAAAAGTAAAGTACTTCTATAAAGAACAAAGTGCGTTCATGAATAAACTCCTTAAAATGGTATTAGTTTCACAATCAGATGTTTGAAATTGTAAACTGTGAGATGAACCTTCACTACTTTGCTTCTGAAGTCTGTGCTCCAATCTTACAGCTGACTCAATGTGCATGGAGATGCTATAGTTTTTAATACTTGGATTTAAAAAGTTATGAGCAAAGCCAGAAATTACATTTATGCTCACATATAATATTCATCAAAGACTGCACCAGCAGACTTTTTGTCAAAATTGGATTATCTACATATACAGCAACTCTGATGCAACCAATCTGGCTAAATTTCAGATTCCTAAAATATTTTGTCTACAAATCTAAATATGCATTTGAAACAAAGACAATGGTTAGCTATGTGTTTACCAGCTCAGCAAAATGTGACTCTATTTTATGACTGAAGCCTCTGGGAATAGGCACAATTTTAAAAAAGAAACATAGATAAAACATGAAAGCAGACAGAATATTACAAACCTTGGAACACGTATGTTGCCAATAACTCCTTCCCACTGTAGTGTAAATAGGTCATGGTATTTTTCTAGGATTTCCTTTATTTTTTGGGAAGGACTTAAAGCTTCTGTAACAACAGAATTTCATC
Organism: Gymnogyps californianus; assembly: GCF_018139145.2. Classification (NCBI taxonomy): domain Eukaryota; kingdom Metazoa; phylum Chordata; class Aves; order Accipitriformes; family Cathartidae; genus Gymnogyps; species Gymnogyps californianus. The sequence continues at coordinate 196,267 of NC_059476.1, read as the reverse complement.
ATTATGAGCTTAACATGCTACAAAGTACGTTGGGCAATCTTAATTTCAATCATTTTAAAATGACAATATAATATTTAGGGGTTTTAGGCCACCATTACATTTTAAGTTTTTTGAAACCTAAGTCTGGCTTTGAAAACTGTAGCAATTGTGACATTTTCTGAGTAATATTGTTTGTAATTCCCATTTGAAAGGTATATTTTATAACTGACAAGGATTATTCGGTAGACAGGTTAAAGACTTTAAAAGCACAAAGAAAAAATTCCAGATACCCTGAGAAAAGTGTAAAGAGTTGAAAACACCAGCACTGATCATACAGTTCTGTTCCAGAGGCTCAGAGAGGACTTAAGTACATGGAGAAAATAACTGAGTTTCCAGAGCCCTGATTTCAGAAAGCAAGACTCCAAACCCACCTCTGCTCTCCAAGAACATTGCATATTTAATGATAATTCATTTTCACTTTTTTGACTAGATTTTCATACAACTGTAAATGAAAGATACACTCTAGAGCCAGATATTGAGCACATGGTAAACAGTGTTTTATTCTGATCTGCTGTGAAGAAGAAACTGCAAACATATGGAGACATACTCTATTATGCTACTGATTCTTCAGTAGCTTCTTTTGCATTGAGTTTAGGTTTAATAACTATCTCAATTAAAAACCTCCATTAAATCAATTTTTGGCATTTGATATACATGTGAGTTGGGTAACGAATGTGAATCAGTTAAACTATTGCACACACTGGGAGAAAAAGTGAGGTAAAATTGTATTTTTAAAGTGTTTGTGTCAAACTGAATTAATATGTCCAGAGGAGGGCAAGAAAGCTGGTGAAGGGGCTGGAAGGCATGTCCTATGAGGAGCGGCTGAGGACTCTGGGTTCGTCTCGTTTGGAGAAAAGGAGGCTGAGGGGCGACCTCATGGCTCTCTGCAGCTTCCTGAGGAGGGGACACGGGGAGGGATGTGCTGATCTCTTCTCCCTGGGATCCAGGGACAGGACACATGGGAATGGTTCAAAGCTGCGTCAGGGGAGGTTCAGGCTGGACATTAGGAAGCATTTCTTTACTGAGAGGGTGTTCAAACACTGGAACAGGCTTCCTGGAGAGGTGGTCGATGCCCCATGCCTGTCAGGGTTTAAGAGGCATTTGGACAATGCCCTTGATAACATGCTTTAACTTTTGGTCAGCCCTGAAGTGGTCAGGCAGTTGGACGAGATGATCGTTGTAGGTCCCTTCCAACTGCAAATATTCTATTCTATTCTATTCTATTCTATTGTATTCTATTCTATTCTACTCTATTCTATTCTAATACAATAAATGCTTACTGTCTTGATAAATACATTCCGAAAGGAAATAACAACCCTCTCAAATACCCTTATAGGACTGTTTGTGTCTATCATAGTACCCTTCACCTTTCAAAGGACCGCAAAAACTTTACGTGTTACACATGCTTTATTTGTAGTCTTTAGCTTGAGAATTGCTGTATAGGTGTGGTGAGTCCAACTGTTCCTGTCCCAGTCCATTCCCACTCAGTACCGTTTGTTCCAAGCCCATTCATGGCTTTCAAGCAAATTTCTTGTATGACAAAGAAGATCATACAAAGCATCATATCCTTTCAATTAACCTATATCCTTCCCCACACTACTGATATTGCATCTTAATGGCATATATTTGAATAATTAAAAATGCTATAACAAGTTCTTGAAAGTAAGCATGTGTTTTTAATTGGATTACATAGTAAGAAAGATTACTCAAGTAATTATTTTCTTGGCCATATTAGGTCAATATTTAGTGATATGAAAGAAATACTAAGACAATCTAATTTCTTTCCTGAACCTGAAACAGGTTGTATTGTTTCACTGATGCATCATTTGACAGGTGATAAGCAGTACTGTTCTGATGAAAAGCTAAGTGTTTTTGTCAACATCTTGATGTCATGACTTCATTTTCTGTTACAAAAATTTATAAATTCCATGGGTAGTTTGTGGAGAAAATATTATTTTATATACATTACCTGCCTCTCTTCCTTCATTATAGGGGTCCACAATATCTGATAAACAGTTAAGCGTAAACAATGCCATGTAAACAACAAAAAAAGAAAGGGTAACTGATACACTTAGCTAATAGTTTGTGAAAGGATACATTTAAAATTATGAGTATCAACAGGCAAGCAATTAGAGGGTAAATCACGATTAATTGGTGCCTACAATTAAAAAGAATACATATTCTATTACATGCAGAAATCTCAATCCAATATTAATAGTATTGCATTCTTTGTGTCAAACAACGAACAAAAAGATGTTCTAAAGTTTTGAAGGTAGGATTAAAAGCAGCATGATACTCAATTGTCAATGGAAATTAAAAGCATAAGCTATTCTGCATTATCTACAATGCATATATATACATTAGATATATATACACATGTGCGTGCACATATATAGATATATATGCATACATACATATATATTTCTAAAAATATGTGCATACACTATATAAAATATACTATATTGTTGGGGGAAGTATTTTAGTAACTTTAAGCAGCTCCCCTGGTGGGTTGTTAAATATGTCATATTTACACAGAGAGTATGGTTTTTCAAAGAAACAACTCTGTCATTACTGCAAAATCAACAAGAAGCAAAATTCTTATGGACTTATGTGATATTTATTCCACTTCAGAATTCTAGCATATATAATGAGCTTCTATGCAAGCCACTTGCAGTTAACATTTTTTACACAAAAAGAAGAGCTACTCCTATTGAGTCTATTTAAAAAATGTGGAAAGTTCACCATTTTGACATTCTTTTTCTGATGAGCTTTTGGTTTTGTTTCTTTAGATATTTCAACATCTGTTTTAACTTCAGTCTCTGTGGAAGTGAAAAGAACAGATTTTTTTTAAGATATAGGTAGTTTTAGAAAATACAACTTTCTTGAAGGACTACTTATATTTGTTATGCTGTAATAACAGATTAAACTAGAAAAAATAAAAATTAATTTCACATCACAGCAAGGCAAGGACATTCCCCAAACCCTCTTGCCTAAAAATAATGGCTTGAAAGTGGAAAACAAGCAAGAGATGGGATCCCTTAGACATGCAAATGCTTCATTACATTGCAGATTTAGGACAGAGTTCAACAGTGATTATCAAAGCACTTTCTAAGCCTATTGCCATATCTATTCATTGTTGACGTTACTGGAATAACTGAAGCTTCTGTGAGACACATAGAGATCGAAAGGAAAAATAAAGTTTCATATTTGAATCTGATTTTTTATTTCTTTAAGGGATTTTAAAAAAGCACAGAAAACTGACCTATATTTCTCACTGTATATATGACTATCACCCAAAGTACATGTCTCGGCCAGTTATCACTGGAGTGCACTGTAAGTTGGTGGAAGTTTGAGATATGCATTATTACTCATATGGCTAGTGTTTCTCTCCTCATTCAGTGGCTACTTTCATAATAGCATGAACAGAGACTTTTCAACTATGCTTCCTCTCATTTATCCGCCTCTAAAATTATGCAACCATAAGAAGTTTCACTTTAAAAAAGGGAAAAACAGAAATGGAAAAAAAAACCCCACATCTTCTAAACCTCCTATTTCTAACAGACCGGTAACAGCATATGAATCTGTATGTAGACTAAAAATATTCTTATCTCAGATTATTCACAGTTCTTTCCCTTTAGAAAGAAGGGGTGAAATGGAAAAACAGAGGACAGGTTATACTGAAGGCGCTAAATATTGCAGATATGAACACAATACAAGAACCTCTCTGGAACAGAATACTTCCATGATACAGAGTGAGATTTTCTAAACTTACCCTATTTTTTAGCTTAGGCCCACTACTTTTAATAATTTAATTTGAGTTAGAATGTGTTTTTATCTATGAATAAGCAAAATGTGACTTCAAATTTTTAACTTCAGTAATAAAAGGTATCTTTGATTTATCCAAAAAACTGCTTAGTGCCTGCATTTATTACTCACTTAGAATAAATACAAAATGAGTTTTAAGACGCCATAAGGACAAGTTTACCAACTCTCCAACTACCTCACATAACAAACTTATTTCACTGAAGAGTTTATATAGGGTGCAAGTGTCTGCAGTAATGAAAGAAGTCCATAAAGCCTGTGGGATCTGATTTTGCTCATGCATAGCACAAGAATCGCTGGATTGACCTGAGCCCTTAATGTAATCTGAGCTATACAGAGAGAAGTAGCTCAATGATTAGAAGTTTTTTACATTTGATATTTTGAGCAAAGTCTTACACTAATGTTAAAGAAAATTAACAGAAGTCTAAATTCTTGTTTCAGTTTTTTCAGTGCAGCTGAAAACAGCTGTAAAGAGTTTAAGACCATACTTGTATAACTGAAACTTTGCAAGCCATTTTAGATTCCAGAGTTTTACATAGCTCTTTAATATTAGAGGTTATTTTAATTAGCTAGCACTGCAACTATAATCAGCCTGTACATTACTAAGTCTACTGTACTATCTATTCAATCTAAAATACTGGAAACCTATTGTATGTGGCAGTCTTCCAGTAAAATACAATACACCATTCATATTATTTAAATTTTAAGTATCATCTTGTTCGCTGCATCATTACGCTAATGCAAAGAATGTTTATCTAATAGTACCTGACTCAGCCAGATGTACTCGATTGTAGAGAATCTGGAGAGAAAAATCTCTGGATACAGAACTTATTCCTTCCTCTTTAAAGATACTCAGAGCTTCCAAAGGCAATTCCATCAATAATGTATCTCCTAGTAATACCACACACAATCCTAAGTCCATAGGTGTACCTGAAGAAATGTGACAGAACATGATTGAGATTTAGTAGTTCTCAGTATGCATATAAATAATTGAAGTTAGATGTAAAAACCTAAATTTCTTATTTTATGACACTTGAACTCCATTTTACTGTGGATTAAGTGCATTATGTAAAAATACTTCTTTTGATACTGTTACTCCTAAGATGTTGTCAAACTTCTATGCATATGCACTTCTGAGCACTGATTCTTCAGAGGGAAAAATATCCCCGTATTAATAACCAACCATCTCAGATTGAAGTCCAGGTGTATGCAATGTATTCAAGAAAATGATGTTTGGAAATGCAAAACTGCCTGAGCAGTGTTTGGCTAAACAGTAGAGAGTTGTAAAGGAGCTCTTATCCAATGCTAACTGTGTCTTTCTGTAGGAAACTTTTTGTTTCTGTTATTTAGAAAAAAAGTACTGAATATCATTATGACAACATTTTCCTGTTCTACAGAGAAACAACAAATACATGGAAGACAAGTTATTCAGTCTTTGCAGAATGACAGAAGCAGCCAGCTGCCAGACTGCAGAAACTCTTGCAGGTAAAAGCAAATGCAAATGTACATCTTTTTAAAGTAATTTTTTAATTGAGAAACTTCACTGCTCCCCACCATAACGCAAAAAACTCATCCCCAAAGCAAGCCATGGACTTGATTGCCTCTTCTCTTGGAACGTGTTTAGGGACATATTCCAGCGTTAGGCTTGCATTAAAGCAAACAACCTGTGAGAGTCCATAAAGCAAAAAGCGGAAAAGACAAAACAAAAAGAGATCAACAGACTTAAGAAAGTTCTTTCTTGTGGCCTTTCTCCTGAAAAGACTGTTTTGTAATAAAGCCATTTTATTTAGCTGTCTAAAGCGTGTATAGTTTGGAAGACTGTAAATACATGCAGAAGGATAGCTCCATCCAGCATATAAATAATCTCTTCGGAAGTATACTAAAATACTTGACTTGATGTAGAAAATAAACAGACAAAACAATTGCTAAAGCCTTTTTCTTCTCCCTGGCTTCAAAAAAATTGAAACTAAAATGACAGGATTTTGATATCTGTCCGTACACACACACACACACGTCTTGTACTCAAGAGAGCACATACCCCGCATTCTAGTGTGTTTGGTGTCCTTATCTTTCACTTTTACTTTTCCTGATTCAGCTGCTGAAACTGATGTGCTCTGTTCTCTGGGAAGAGGAATTACAGTGAAAATATTACCAGCACTAATACTTATGTATGTAAGTAAAAGTTTTCACAAGAAACACAAAGACAAAATTGCTTCAATCTCAATGAAATTTTACACAAAGGATGTACTCCCTTTGGAGTTCCTGTTCTTTGGAAATCCCATCTTTAACTAGTTAAATTATAATGTTTCATCCTGAACTCAATATTGTATAACTTAAGCTGGAGAACAGTGCTTGTTAGAAATGGCCATTAGTCTATCATATGGTTCCATCCTCTTACTCTTGCATATCCTGCATATACTGTCTTTAAAGATGTAAAAAGTTCATTCAACAGGGTCTATTCTTGCTAAAACCATTCCTTTATTCATAGGACTTGAGTCACCATTCTATTTTCACAAATGACGATAAAACAACTAAATGTCTTACCTGACATCAGAAAAATCAAACTGTGACAGCACTGGTTTCAGATATTCTTCCATAATTTCTAGTATTTCAGAGAAATCTGATGTCAAATCATGTCCATTGTAATCTATTTTCTCTGTTGGAGTCTATCACACACATTGCAACAAAAAACAGAATACTTACTTACAAAATGCTATTTAACAAGGATGGAGGGTGTATTATGTTAAATCAGAGGCTAAATCAAATCATTTGAAACATCATAAAATGGAAAATATAAATATAGAAAGTCAGTTTCAAAACTACTTTACTTCAAAACATCACTCCTATCAGCATTTTGCAAAATATTCTGACATAGGAATCAGTACAAGATGTCAATATTTATTATTTAAGCGATTAATATACTTCTGCAATTTCAATGGGGAATGGCAGGGAAGTCCAGCAGAAAGAAAAGATAACGTGGTGCTCCAAATAATGGGAAGAAATTGTGAAAGGACAACTTTGAGAAGTAAACAGAAACTGCAAGGTGAATATAGAAGAAGCAAATGAAAGTGTATGGAGAGATCAGTGGAGCCAATTTATGAAAAAACTAAATAGAATGAAGAAAATAGATAAGGAGAGAATAGAATCATATAGGGGAAGATGTCACTAAAAACGGAAGCTTCTAAAAGCCAATATAGATGGACACAAAAACACTAGCTGGAAAAATTATCTCAACTAAATGGTGAAGAGTGTTGGTATTAATGAATGGACATCTCACCCAAAGCTCTGTTTGTGTGGCTCTGTACAGGTTGCATGCATAATTATTGAAAGTTGTAATGCACATGCATTTTAAAAACCTAAGCCACTTTTTTTTTTGTTGTCTGTTTTACCTGATGTTATCTTATCATCTTTTTCTTTACTTATGCAACTACAGCAATCTTTACATAACTTGCCATTACAACAAAGGCTGGCCACGGACAAGAGAAAAACTAATCAACACTTCAACCATCTGCAATAATTGGTATTTTAACTGAAAGAACCTGAAGGAATTATAATTCAAGAACCAGATGTGTCAAAATTGTGTGATCAAAACAATGAAAACTTGTACAGAAAATTCAATATGATCTGTATTTTTTTCCTTTATATTAATGATGGAAATAGGTCTATACCAGCTTTTGTTAATATGCTATATTTAACAGTGAATTTTGATTGATATTGAAAAACCTGAATTTTATATAATGGAGCCAAAATTAAATTAAATTAGAATGCTAGGATGTAGACTTGGACATTTCACGTGCAGAAGACTTTTTGTCACCTTGCAGCTTAAAAGCTTATGTGAAATTCGCAGGCTTTTCCAGTGTACCTTTATGCTACACAACTTGTGTTCACTGATTGTGAAAAACAATGGCCTTATAAAACTGAGCCTTCTTGCAGTAACAGAAAACTTTTATAATCTAGAATTTAAGAGTGTTCATAGCTAGAAACTTGGAGTTCCAATGAGATGTGTCCTTGAAGCAAAATTTTGTGACTAACAGACTTGGATCAGCTGCGTCCAAATAAACAGCTATAGTGCAAAAGATATTGTGTGCCCTAGAAAGAAACTTTTGTGTTGGAAATCAGTAATAAATCTCTGGCTAAGATAGTTTTATTTTGATTAAAGGGTTGAGATCTATGATCTCGGTTTTTTTCTTTGGACAGCTGGGGCTTTCATGTGATATGAAAGGCAATGTACATTTGCAAATGCAAATCTTAGAGGTACAGCACATTTTTAAGTAAATTGATCTCAATTGCATCAATTTTTAATTCTGATAAACTACTGAACATTTCAAAGCTGCTGAATGACATTCTAAACAGCAAGAGAATAATACAGTAAGATTAAATTTTGAAGCAGAGTACACAGCATTTAGCAACTGTGAAGACTAGGGATGCTACACTTGGAATAAACTGAAAACTCTGCATAAAGAGTGTTTATCGTATTTTTTTAATACATGTTTTTCACCCAATTTTAAATATAAGGTAATCAAATATATTACCACATCTGTTTTGGAGACACACTCTTGCAAGTTTTGAATGACAGTCTGTTTAAGATGACTCTTCATGTTTTGCTGCTTGTAAAGACGCACTTTTTCCAACAAAATACAAAATGTATCAGGATTCACAGGAAATCGAGAAACTTTAGCTTGCACTATTAAAAGAAGGATAACAGCATCTTAAGACTCTTTTTGAGACATATTTGTACTTGAAGAAACAACTGTACAGAGAACATCAGTTTCTAAACCATGGTATTCTTTGAAAATGAAATAACTTCATATATATATTTAGCACAAAATATATACAGAAATGTACAGTGAAAAAATCTCTACAATTATTTATCTATAACAACTTTAGCCTTCAAATATAAACAAAAATTCTGTAAATTGTGACTAGACACATTATAACTGATAATGAAACACATGTATTTAGGTATTTACTTTCCTCTGGTATTACTAAGTTACAATTATTTTTAAAATTATTTTAAAATTTTACTGACTACAACAGTGAAAGATATGAGCCTTCTCATAACATCAGTGCAATGATTTTTATCTCTTAAATGTAAGGGGCACTTACCCATTGGCTGAGTGGGTTTTCCTTTCTGCTGTGCAGTACTTACTTTTGGCATCTCAATCAATGAACTGTACAAATTTGATCTATGGAAAGCAGAAAACCGCTGAGTAGATTATTTGACTGTTCAGCCTTGTTTATATGAAGCAAATTTATTACCCTCTAACTTAATGTGCTCAGGAATACTCTCAAGATGCAATATTTACCCCCACCTTGGGGGGCAAAAACCTGCAAAATCTAACTGGAACAAACTGAGAGCGGTAAGGAAAGTTTTTTCGTTGCTATATATCCAGTAGGGTATATTTTTATTTGTTCCATGACAATTGTTTAAGGCCTTTCACAATTGGTGAAGGTTCTCAGTCAGTTGCTACAGCTCAATTTATGAGTAGTCACTAATTAGGCTGCAGTAATGAGATCATTTGTGGCTTTATAAAGCTAAATATGACCCCTCCTAACATTTTCAAGACCATAAGCAATAAGAGCTGGAAACTATTAACAGAATTTAGGAGGATACTAAGAATGGCCTGAAACCTTTCAAGTGACCTCCGGAGACTTAAGAGATAATCAGGGAAATCAAAAGTACAGAAAAACATACAGCTTTGAGCTGCAGGCAGTTTTATTTATATATTAATTTGTTCACTATCCTAAAATTCAAGTCCAGCAAAATTAGAAGTAAAAGGCAATAAACAACCAAAATAGTGACTATTTACAGGTAAAAAAGATGACATTTGCAACAAACAGAATGCTAAACCAAAATGATGAAATTTTATACCTGTCTTCTGAATGCTGGAGAATAATTATGTAGAAATTAGATGGCAATTCATCCATTATATTAAAATGTTCAACAGGAATACAGAGATTTCTCCATGCCTGTACAATAATTCAAAACTAGCATTATTTTCATAGATTTTATAAACCCCAATCTCAGTTCTTTCATCAGAAAATTGATAATAATTCTAGGAAAGATGGTGCTAATATTTAAAAAAAAAAAAAAAAGCCAGAACAAACACTCAGCAGATGTGCCAGGACAGGAGGCTCCGTCCAAACAACAGGAAACACTTTTTCACTGTGAGGGTGATTGAGCACTGGCACAGGTTGCCCAGGGACGTTGCGGAGTTTCCATCCTTGGAGATATTCAGAAGCCATCTGGACACAGTCCTGGGCAACTGGCTCTGGGTGGCCCCTGCTTGAGCAAGGGGGTTGGACAAGATGACCTTCAGAGGTCTTTTCTAACCTCAAACATTCTGTGATTATGTGATTTTTGTGCAGTGCAGAAGGAGTTATAAATATTATTTAAAACAAATTACAAATACTGTAACTTATTCCACTCTTCATAACAACATGACTTTTTTGGCCACTACACTATCCGTGAAGTTAAAATGCTATCAAATCCTACCAGAACATTAGCAAAGCAAGGGAGCAGAATAATTCATTGTAACATTTATGTTTGTAAAAGCCCTTCACAATTTTGTTAAGAATAGACACCTCACCAAAAGGAACTATATAAAATTGTATTGGGTTTACATGGCAAGGTTTTGGTGGCAGGGGGAGCTGCAGGGGTAGCTTCTGTGAGAAGACACCAGGAACTGCCCCCATGCTGGACAGAGACAGTTTCAGCCAGCTTCAAGACAGACCCACCGCTGGCCAAAGCTGAGCCCATCAGCAACACTGGTGGCACCTCTGTGATAACATATTTAAGAAAGGGTAAAAACACTGCACAGCAGCTGGAAGAGAGGAGTGAGAAAACGTGAGATAAACAGCCCTGCAGACACCAAGGTCAGTGAAGAAGGAGGGGGAGGAGGTGCTCCAAACACCGGAGCAGAGATTCCCCTGCAGCCCGTGGGGAAGACCATGGTGAGGCAGGCTGTCCCCCGGCAGCCCATGGAGGTCAACGGTGGAGCAGATCTCCACCTGCAGCCCATGGAGAGAGGACCCCACGCCGGAGCAGCCGGATGCCCGAAGGAGGCTGTGACCCCGTGGGAAGCCCGCGCTGGAGCAGGCTCCTGGCAGGAGCTGTGGCCCCGTGGAGAGAGGAGCCCAGGCTGGAGCAGGTTTGCTGGCAGGGCTTGTGACCCTGCGGGGGACCCACGCTGGAGCAGTCTGTTCCTGAAGGACTGCACCCTGTGGAAGGGACCCACGCTGGAGCAGTTTGTGAAGAACTATCTTACTCTGTTATTAATTGGTAATAAATTAATTTCCCCAAGTCGAGTCTGTTTTACCCATGACAGTAACGGGTGACTGATAGCCCTGTCCTTATCTTGACCCATGTGCTTTTCATCATATTTTCTCCCTGTCCTGTTGAGGAGGGGGAGTGATAGAGCAGCTTGGTGGGCACCTGGCAACCAGCCAAGGTCAACCCACCACAAAAATATTGTGCTAAAGAATATACAATCCTTTTTGAGAAAATACAACGAAAACCAACCAAAAACCTCCTAGTGACTAAACAGTCTGACTCCAGATGCAAAAGTGGTCCTAATACAGAAAGGACTATAAATGTTTTTTGAGACTGCTGCCTTTAAGCATGTGTGTTTATGTGTTTTTCAGATTGAAGTTTCATGTGCTTAAGCGCACTGGGTACACTCTGGGTATACCTACATTATCAAGTGGTACAGCTCATCAGGAGCAGAATTATACACTGTACACTGATTTTTACTTCAGAGTACCTCTGGACTGGCCCCCTGGACTGAATGCCTGCTCAGTGTGGCTTGAGTGCATCAGAGAATCCAGTTCAGTTTTCGTCTGAGGAACCCAGCTCATACAGTCATTGTACCACGATGCAAATCAAAGCACTGTAAGCAAGGACAACTGGGAGATTCACTTTGAAAGTGCATTCCTGATCCGAACTAAAAATCTCAACTGAATTTTAAAAAACACTAATATACCCTCAGAACTACTTCAGTGACCACTTTGACTTCTTGCATCTCATGCTGCCTGGAATCATGCAGTTCAAGAATGCAGCCATGAACAGATGTCTTGATTGCCACCCTTTCTTTCCTGGGCTACTGCAACAGGTACAGACATGGTGGGCATTAACGAATGTTTTCAGCTAGAATATCTATTACCAGTTAGATAATTACAGCAACTCAAAAACAGTGGCTTCTAAACAAAGTATTATCCTAATCCTTCTGCTAAATAAGATAATAGAGCACATACAGAAAAAAGCCAAAACAGTAGCCTACAAACATATATTTTTCTTATCCTGTACTGTATCTCTGCTTGCCATATTTTGTAAATGCTTAAACCCTGCCAGCTACAGCTAATCCTTTGTATCTAACTTGCGGGCAGATTTAATTACACTCATTTCTAACCTAGGGTTTTCTAATCTTAGTTTTGGTATCCACTTTTAGATCTCAGACATTTGAAGAATATGTTCTTCAGACAGTTCTCAGCCAGCTTAGACCGAAAAACAGAGTACTTATCTCCCAGAAGTTTATCCGTTATTGCTCCAGAACTACAAATTACATGAATTACATTTTATTGGTTGGTTTCTTTAAATATCCAGTTTGCAATATCACAGTTTAGTTGATGCCCAGACTCATGGATAGAGTGTTTGTTAAAAAAAACCAAACAAAAAACCAACCAGGCTCTTTTCATAGGGTAACACTTGCATGGGGACCTGAGTATCTCAAACAGGATGATTGGATGCTGTCCAGATGGTGACAGGAGTGTCTGTTGCAAGGGTCCTTTACAATGGCATCTTCAGCTGGACTGGGCGAAACTCACATGGAATTAATGATTTAAGTGTGCAGATAGCACAACTCTGACATCCAGCTATACCAAATTGTAACTATAAGACAAACTGGAATTGCATCCTTAAAATCTCACTTCTGACTTAAATTGCATAGCTCATGCCACACAGATAACCTAGCATAAACAAAACCACAGGACAGTACATACTATACTGATAAAAATGTATTTCGATTCATGACCAATTCAACCCATGACTCAAATTAAGAAAACAAAAAAGTTTAATAGAGTTTAAAAAAACCAGATGAAATATTATTTAATTCCAGGAATAACTGAAACGATATATATCTGTGTATGTGTGTATATATGTATGTCTACGTATATATATGTCTCAGTGTGTGTATTTATATAACATACATATAAACCCCTAATAAGTAGGACATCTCAAAAAGTTACCATTGAAGTAGCAGTCAGTTGCTGTTCCACATTTTTTAGAAGATCACTTGTGTTTCTGTTTTGTTTTAAATGATTGTGAAGATGCAGTAATGCTGCCAGCTGAGAGCTGCTGGTGTTAGATGTAGCTGTTAGAAGGATACTCTTCATCATCATAGACGCTGAACAGCTCTGTAAAATTTTTATATCTATTTATTTTCCCTCCCAAAAATAATATAAATACATACATACTCTATGTTTGTTATAACACATATATATGTTAAAGAAAAAGTCACTTGCTTGAAAGGTGAGATGGATTAGCAAAAGCCTGTCTGCTATTTGTGTTTACAATCTAATGTAAACAGTATGGCAATAACTTACGAAGATTTCTTAAATATGAATAGCTAGAACTGACTTCTTTGTCTACATTTATCATCTATGTTCCTGCATTTAGTCATCTAAGGTCTACATGGAAAGGTAAATGCCTGTGTCCTGAACTTAGCCTTTCAAGTAAGCTGAGTCTTTTCTGTGTTTCTGTGCCTTTTACTGTATAGCCATCACATCACACATTTTAACAGACTTCCTACAAAGAGCAATATAAAGGGTAAGACTTTCTGTCCTTTTCTTTCAGCAAACATACCAATCTTGTCCTTTGAACTGATGCTTGCTAAGAGCTAAAGCCTTTTTTTTTCTTTTAGTGCAGCTGTCACATTAAAAAAAATACCATTTGGGTTGACCTAATCAAAAATTCCAAAGGGAGGCTTAATATTGACATGGAGTGACACTTTAAACTTTTTTTTTTTTTTTAAATACAAACTTTTCTGGGCAGGATAGTAACTGAATTAGCAGAATTTTTTGCCCAGTAAAAGACATGACTACTCATGGTTTTTTGATATGCATTCTACTTAGCTTGTTCACTAACAAGTATGACAGCAAACCATAAATAATATGGTGTGCTGCAGGAGTACAGGAATAAAGGACTGAACCACGAAACCCAGTATTAGCTGTTTTCTGATTTATCAAAAGACCTACCTAGTCCATTCCACCCATGGGTGGAGGTATTTGCAAATCTAAGTGTTGACACAGAGGCACATGCTTACTGTCTTCATAATTTCCTGCGGTTGCCTTGATGTGGCAGGAAGGAAATTAGTATGAGGTGCACTTCTGTACTTGTGCAACGGAGATGATGGTGTAGGAAGTATGTATTATTTGTTCCTGATGTAGGGAATATAAGCCTTACAGCCATTCCTCATCTTCTCTGTGATGAAGGCACATACTCTCATGGATGAGTGTGTTCATACACCTTCGAGCCATCTATGGGACCACAATGTGTAGGTGTTGACTTGACCAACTGAATGTAAACCTTTCCTATCTACTTCAAAATAATGAATGAACAAATCCAGAGAAACATTTTAAAAATTATTTGTTAGGGAAGGATGAAGCTGTATTTTGTGGTAATGTCTTATCTTAGCTAATCACATTACAGTAATTTATTCATATTAAAATCTTTTCATGTATGCAATCATCAATGAAAATGTCAAGTCAAACACAACAGATAATAGAATTGCTAAAAAGCCACTGATCAAACATTTTGAACTCAGCAAACATATCATATATTTGATTACCCGTATTACTCGCTAGCTCTTATATGTATCCGTACAGATATGTGATTACCTGTATTACTCGCTAGTTCTTACATGTATCCGTACATTGTGTTCTGTATGACCAATTCTCAGGCTATATGAATAGATATTTTTGCTTATGTAACTTAAACCACCCTTTTTATACTGGAAAGAAGCACAATACATTAGCTGCATTACCTGATGAAGTGCCAAAAACTGGCTAGTTGAAACTGGATCAAATTGTTGAAAGCATTCAACCATTTCAAAACTAGCAGGAGCCAGTACATCAGTAATATTATGACTGAATGCAATACCCATACACTGTAGCAAAGCTTCACTGGATTGAGAAAGATATTTCTGAGCCAACCTATGTTCCTTCTAGATGATAAAAATAAAAAGGTTTATATTAAAATATGTATTAATATTAAATATTTGTTATAAGTATACAGATTACTAGTGTGTTAGAAAAGACAGTATCACTTTTTCATGACTAATTTTAATGCTTTTTCTCCTTTTTAAGGCATTTACTTAATGTATGATCAAAATATGCAAATATAGATTAATTATTTAGCAGACACCAACATCTGTTATACAACATTAAAAAATAAATGTTTTAATAAGATACTTTCTTTAATATAAAACGTGTACTTAGCAGAACGGTATTTAAATTCCAGGCAATATGAGCCATTCAGAACAAAGGAATTTTCTGTCAATTCTCAGTACAGTTGTTTCCATTGACAGTTAACTATATGTAACACAAATAAACCCACAAATCTCTTGTCACAGGTATTTATTGATTATACTAGCAACACAAACTGTACATTCCCAATTCCTAGGGTGCTTTGAACTGCAGTAGTTAACAGAGATCAGCTCACCATACAATACAACTTAAATTTTGTAAGAATTTTACAAATGTTTTGTGACAGAAGTTATTTCTTTCTTTGTTCCCAGTGTGCAAAATCTTATGCTCCCTTAGAAAGGCATGTCCGTGAAGCAGAGAGAAAGCTGCCTGTTCATCTTGTCCTGGCTGCTACATGCTCAATCAGTGGGAAATCACTGAAGAAGAAATTATTTCATTCTGGGAGCAACTGGGAAAGCTCAATCAGGAGCTCCCACAGCATGTATTGAGGGGCTGGACGGAGATACACAGCAGAGTAGTGATGGAAAGCTGGTTTTTGGGGGTGTTTTGGAGATTTTTTTCTTTTGTAAGCTCAAATTTATGTTACATTTCCATTATCAGTTCAAACAGAACTGATAAGGTGAGGTGGCTATTATTCCATAAAAAAGCAGCACTCAAATTCTAATGCAAGCACATACGCTAATATACCTTTAATTCCTGTATTTTCCTCCTATACTTATCATATTGACGTTTAGTAGTCGGTAAGCTGCTGTCTGTCACTCCCTCTTCACTGCATTCTGCTGAAGTCAGGAAAGTTTTTGCGATGTCTGATTTAGCTTGTTCCTACTCATCACAGTATAAAAAAAGAATAATTAATCATTCCATTAAATATGGCTGGCTTCATTTCTTTTGTGAAAATCTGGGTGAAAATGGAATTAATCTTAAAAGAAATCATCTCACTATATGAATCCCTTGAGGGTGAGAGATTTAGCAATATTATCAGGCATCAGAATTTCTTAGTATGTTATGATGACAATATGACTAATAGAAACTAAAAAGGCCCTCCATACAACCTCTAAGATTTTTATTTTCTGGTATTTGTCCTCAGTTAATTTCTTCTGAACACTTTAATTCATCACTGAATTTATAATGACTCAATCAACTTCCCTTTTGTTACATGGTGTTCTTACTACTACACAAAAGGAACTTACAAATCTGAGCTTTTAGTCTACAAGTCATTACTTCTTGTTTGCATGGATTCAGAGACCAACCTACCTAGCCCTTTAAGGCATTCAAGGAATTTTTTTTCTTTCTCTTTTGAAAATATTGTAATTAGCATACGTGTCCTGGTTTCGGCTGGGACAGAGTTAACTCTCTTCTTAGTAGCTGGTACAGTGCTGTGTTTTGGATTTAGTGTGAGAATACTGTTGATAGCATGCTGATGTTTTAGTTGTTGCTAAGTAGCGCTTATCTTAAGCCAAGGACTTTTCAGTTTCCCATGCTCTGCCAGCAAGCAGGTCTGCAAGAAGCTGGGAGGGAGCATGGCCGGGGCAGCTGACCTGAACTAGCCAAAGGGGTATTCCATAGCATGGAAGGTCACACCCAGTATATAAACAGGGGGGAGTTGGCTGGGAGGTGCGGATCGTGGCTCGGGAACTAACTGGGCATCGGTCAGCGGGTGGTGAGCAATTGCATTGTGCATCACTGTTTTTTTTTCTCCCCCCCCCTTCCTTTTTTTGTTATATTCCTTTTCATTACTATTATTATTATTATATTTCATTATTACTATTGTTAGTATTATATTTTACTTTAGTTATTAAACTGTTCTTATCTCAACCCACGAGTTTTACTTTTTTTTTTCCTTTCCTCCTCCCCACCCCACTGGGAGGGGGAAGGGGGAAGGGGGAAGCGGCTGCGTGGTGTTTAGTTGCTGACTGGGGTTAAACCACGACAATATGTCAGGAACGCATCAAAAAATTATCTACATGAGGATGGCATGTAGGCAGAAGCATTATTCTGGAATTACTTGGTTCAGTATACATTTTTATTATGGCTTGCATGCAATATGTAAAACCTAGCTCTAAATAAAGAGTAGTATTATACAAGTGTATACAGAAAAAATATTGTGACAGACAAACTTTACACATAGGAATGAATTTAAATGCAGAAAAGAATGCATACCATGACATTTGGTTTCCAGTAAATCTCTGAATGCACAGGATCTATGTTAATGGCAAGTAAATGAAGAGTTTTTCCAGTGAGATATAGGCATTTGGATTTGATGTCAGGACAGCCTTTACAAAGATTCTGTACGTTTGCTAACTGAGCCAGTGTAATATGACCCACAGTGTATTCCATATGCTTCCAATCCTGGTAAAATACATATTTATCTTTATTTGCTCATATATACCCACACATACTGAAACATACTTTTTTAAAAAATGTAACATACACATTTACATACAAACAAATTTGTTAAATGTGATTACACTTTCAACTACAAACGAGCTGACTTTAATGGATATACAAATTCATTAACAATTGATTAAAAAAAAGTACACTGTAACATCCATAAGCAAACAACAATCAGTGCTGAGGAAAACATGGGATAAGGGGAGGGTACCGTGGAGAACGGTGGGGATACTGTGCTTTCCTGTAACAGCATTTCCTATTGTCTTTGTCAGAAACAGAATAACAGGCAAGAATTACTGCTCTGTTCCAGTGGGGCATGTCTTATGTTCTTATTCATCAGCTCAGTTAGGCAGTTCTGCTTAAAACCAACTGTTTTAAAAAGAAGATACAATGATGCAAAAAAGCCCCCATCAATTATAAAGCCTCAAATAATTTCCCTGGTACTCTTAGTGGTTTTTAAGTCTCTGTATTTGAGAAACAAGATCTTTCCAAGAAAACAAAACAAAAAAAACCCCAATAAACCATCCCCAAGACAAAAACCACAGACTTGAACTTTCTTTGCTGCAAAACTACATGAATGGTCTGGGGACCCGTTTCCTCAGCAGTGGAAGAAGTTCTGCTATGGAAAACATCCCTGGGAAACTTTGTTATACCTTTTATAAGCAAATCATAGCACTAAATATTTTCTATTACCTGTTCTGTTGCATCATCTTCAATAGTTCCCCTGATGAATGCCTCCACAATTTTATGAGATGCTTCTTCTCCCACTTTTTTAAGCTTTTTCTCAGTAATAACATGATGAAAAATATCCAAAAGAATTTCTACAAGATGTATTTTCCTGTTAGCTAGTTGCCTCATTAATGGGATACTAATATTTGTAGTCTGAAACACAAAAGAAAGTAGAATTCTGATTTCAAATATTTTTGCAAATTTACCTGATAAGAAGTTAAGTGTTGTATTTCTTTTAACTAAAGAAGCAAACATTTTAACAATATCACCTCAATAGATCAGAGATATTGTTATGAAGTTATTTAAGTAATTTAAAAGATAAACTTCAATGTCAAATATATTACAAAGCAATCAAAGTAGCTGCATAGAAAAAGAGTAGCTGGGTTTTTGCTTTTCACGTTTTATGTACCTGGTACAAATATCTAATTCCAAAAGAGTTACAAATGTGTACATAAACCCAGAATTTTAATATTAATGGTTTTGGTAGTTGCACAAAAATACTTGCTCTTTAAAAAAGGCAAAGCAGAAAAAAAAAAACCCTGGATGCTAGAGTATAATAATGGTACACACTAGCAAAGTAGGCTGCAGGCTTTCATTACCCAAAATACACTATTTTGAAGACAGGCTTTCTTTATTTACATACAGTTGGTACTGGGACCAGTGCTGGTTTAACATCTTTGTCAGTGACATGGACAGTGGGATTGAGTGCACGCTCAGCAAGTTTGCCAACACCACCAAGCTGTGCGGTGCGGTCGACAGGCTGGAGGGAAGGGATGCCATCCAGAGGGACCTGGACAGGCTGGAGAGGTGGGCCTGTGCGAACCTCATGAAGTTCAACAAGGCCAAGTGCAAGGTCCTGCACATGGGTCGGGGCAATCCCAAGCACAAATACAGGCTGGGCGATGAGTGGATTCAGAGCAGCCCTGAGGAGAAGGACTTGGGGGTGTTGGTTGACGAGAAGCTCAACATGACCCAGCAATGTGCGCTCGCAGCCCAGAAAGCCAACCGTATCCTGGGCTGCATCAAAAGAAGCGTGGCCAGCGGGTCGAGGGAGGTGATTCTCCCCCTCTGCTCTGCTCTCATGAGACCCCCCCTGCAGTACTGCATCCAGCTCTGGGGCCCCCGACATAAGAAGGACAGGGACCTGTTGGAGCGAGTCCAGAGGAGGCCACGAAGGTGATCAGAGGGCTGGAGCACCTCTCCTACAAGGATAAGCTGAGAGAGTTAGGGTTGTTCAGCCTGGAGAAGAGAAGGCTCCAGGGACACCTTACAGCAGCCTTCCAGTACCTAAAGGGGCCTACAGGAAAGCTGGAGAGGGACTTTTTACAAGGGCATGTGGTGATAGGACAAGGGATAATGGCTCTAAACTGCAAGAGGGTAGATTTAGATGAGATGTAAGGAAGAAGTTCTTCACTGTGAGGGTGCTGAGGCACTGGCACAGGTTGCCCAGAGAGGCTGTGGATGCCCCATCCCTGGCAGTGTTCAAGGCCAGGCTGGATGGGGCTTTGAGCAGCCTGCTCTAGTGGAAGGTGTCCCTGCCCGTGGCAGGGGGGTTGGAACGGGGTGATCTTTAAAGGTCCCTTCCAACCCAAACCATTCTATGATTTTATAACATTCTGTAACCTTTTTTTTCTCCTGAGAAATGAACAGTTTATTGTGGAGAATTTTAAACTTGTGAGGTATTTAGAGAATCAAAAATACCTCCACGTTTAGACTTCTTCCTTTGTAGCTATTAGATAAATTTTAGAATTAAATAAAATTGACACAGACCGAACAAATCCTCTCATTTCTGCTTCTCTTCTTCCCTTTTTAAACTGTAAATTCTTTTGACATGCAATGTTTCCCTCTATATTCAAACAATGCCTATCATTACAGGAAGATAATCTCATTTGGGGCTTCCAGGAATTATCCAAGAATGAGTGAATAGTACAACTAAATTAATTTCTTTTCCATGAGTAGAAAAAAAAATATATATCCATACCTCATTAACTGCAACTAAGCTACAAACATTATGAAACACTTCCTCTGTTTTGGATACTGCCTTCTGAGCTAAGTTATAAGCATCTAGATAGTGACTATGTTTTTCTTCTTTGTTTCTTTCCTGCTTGGCAATCAACCTGAAAAAAAACCAGCCATAAAACCAAAGGAACTAACATAAGAAAGTGTTTATTTTTATGGTATCAACACTATTGAACATATATAATAAAATAATTAGATTAATAGATTAGATTAATAGCTTAAATAGATTAATTGATAAAATAGATTAATTTTGTACATGTGTTTTCTAAATGTTCAAATAGGAAAAGTGAACATTCACACATTATTTTTTCAAGGTCTTATTCTTGGAACTGTACCGCTGCAATGCAAGAAGATGCCAAGACACAAAGAGAAGAAAGGCAGATAATATTCTAGAGTATGTATTCACCAGGAACAAAATGGCAGAACAGCCAGGTACAAAACATATCTCAGTTGTTTTAACAGGACATCTTGGAAACAGCTGGGAGTCAAGGCATACTGTGTTTTGCACTTTTGCTATTACAGCAATTTCTAGGGAACCATTTCAACAGTAAGAATTGTAAAAGCCTATAAATACTTGAGAATGATTGGTGTGGCTGCCAAAATGCCTTTACAAATGGAAGGACAAAAAGCTGACTTAGAGACCTTGATACTTTGTTTTGACCTCAAAAACAGTACAAAAATCACTAGTACCATGTAAGATTAACTCTGCCTTCACTGAAAATAATTTTTGATTCTACTGTATTTTTCTGAATACAGAACACATCAAGAATGCAAATAGACGTGTAACACCAAGATATAAAACCTGACAATATTATCTGCTCTTTTCCATCTTTAATTAGACTACAAAAATGTAAACAATACACTTCGTGGACTAGTTAAATAAAATTTTTCATCAGAGGTATAATCTTACCTGTGAATATTTGCACATTCTAGCAGTATCTCAGCACTGCAGTTTTTATGCCCATAATGAAAGAAGTCCTTCTCAATTTGAACTAATTTGTTGTAAGACTCCTGTAGCATATGTGGCAACTGACAAGACTCAGCATTAACTATCATACCATCTTGGGCAAAATGTATCTGAATAAGTGTTCTCCTAGGAATAAAAATTAAGTACAAGATAGCAGTCAGAAAGCACAGGCTGTGTTTGAAAACTGACATATTTCTTTCTGCTTTCCTTTAAATTACAAGAAATCTAGAAAAAGCCTCTTCATTCTTTAAATCTGTGGTCTACAAATTATAGTAGGTCCTGAAAAAAATCAAAATACTATATTTTCAGATTAGAATTGAGATATCACTTGTTCCATGTATCTAATTATTCAAACAGCCTAGGCCTCGTCAGTCTTCTAATTATAGTTGAACTGAGAAGACTATTAGTCTTCCCTTTCTAATCCAGAAGTTTCACATTTCTGGAAAGAGAAGGAAGTGTAAATGTTATATACTTCTCTCCTTTTACCAACACATTTTAAGCTCTCTGTGCTTGGATTTCAATGTAACCAAAATCATTGTTTAGTTTCACCATAAAAAGACTTCTTGGATCATGGTGAGGAGAGAAGTAGGTCAATACTGCAGACTACAATAGTGCTGTGGGAGTATCTGTGCTCAAACAGATACCTCTGTATAGGCAAATGTATCTTGCTCCTTTGGATAACCTACACCACAAACTATGCACAACAGGTAGTGGTATCTGAACTAGCTTACTAATTTAACAGGTAGTAGGGCTACATACAAGAATGAAGAAATTGGAAAGCAAATTTAAATTTAAATAAAAGAATAAACATAAATTACTTAGAAAAAAAATATTTGAGAATCCACAGAATGCACCATACTAAAATAAAGATGAATGGTAAAAATCACCATATATTTGCAATGTAGCTGCATAGTAGAGGCTGGGCATATTTTAATGAAAAGACAGTTACCTGGCTTCAAGGGATGCAATTATAAAACCCAACTCCGATTGTCTGTTAGGTCTCTTCAGTAAAGTAGATCTGAGCACATCTACAGTGTGTTCCAGTATCTCACAAGCCTGCAGGTAACATCAGAAATTTCATAATTCTATTTTAAATGTCTATGTATAATATTAAACATTCATTTAGAAAGCTTAAATTTTGCGCAGAACATGTTAAGTATCTTCCCCTAACGTTCCCCAAGATGACTGATTCTTGGCAACTGTATATAAGTCTAGAAAGTATGAGTTATGATCATATTTAGATATTTTGATATGATTAAGTCAATGGAGCCCATACACACAAGGAGAGAAGATGGAGCCAGACTCATCTTAGAGGTGCATAGCAAAAGAACGAGAGGCAACAGACCCAACTTGGAAAAAGAGGAATTCTAAACAGATGTTCCAGTGTTCAGCCACCTTCATAGTCACTTTTTTTTTTTTTTTTAATAACAAGGGCCCAGAAATGTTGTGGAATCTCCATTCTTGGAGATATTTGACAAGTGGCCATATATGGGCCAGAGCAACTTGATTCAACAATAAGGTCAGATTTCACTTCAAAACTTCCCCTGCTTTGCCTGGAGTTAGACCAGATGACCTCTAACCTAAATAGTCATTTGATTCTATATTTCACAGGCATCCTCTTAGGGACAGATTCCTGCATCCTTACGCACACTGACTAGCATATTAATACACAAGTAAACCTTACACTAGTATAATTTTGC
Organism: Gymnogyps californianus; assembly: GCF_018139145.2. Lineage (NCBI taxonomy): Eukaryota > Metazoa > Chordata > Aves > Accipitriformes > Cathartidae > Gymnogyps > Gymnogyps californianus. The sequence goes on along the minus strand of NC_059476.1, from coordinate 173,119 downwards.
CACCTGGGGATGTAAAAGAAGTCCCCAACTAATAGTTTTGAATGAAAAAGCCTTTAGATGATGCTCAAAACCTCATCTACAGATTTGTCCTTATTAAAAAATTTTGCTGCTGCAGTCATGTTGGTCAGACATGTGGAGAAAAAAAACCCCACCTCATACATTTCATTAATAGCTAATCTGGTAAAATATTAGTAAGTGCTCTCACTGGTAACCAGGTATTTTGTCCTTCAACGATTGTAAATGTGACTTCAGCCCAAATCAAAATAATCCCTCTATACAAAACAGACTTGCACAGATTATCAATAAAGGACAGATCATCACAGACACAACAAAATTATATTTACACTGAAACTCATGAAAGTTAAGGGTTGAACAGTAAATGGATATTTTAATGTTAAGGGTCAAATAGGAAAAGGTTTTTAATAAATATAGATATTATACTTACAGTAGTATCTTCCAGAATCTAAAAATAATATTTGCAAAACTATTTGAAATATTTGAAAAGGAAGTCCATATTAGGGAATAGTATCGAAAGTTATAATCTTTATTAAATATGGAAAATAAACACATCAATGTTAACAGAATTGTTTGAGTACAAAAGCATTCTAACCAAGAGAATCAGATCTCTGGGATTTAGTTACACATACTAGATTGCAATTGCTCTTACTTCAATAGAAGTATATACAGCTTATCATAAAATCATCCTAAACTTCTGTAGGTAAAATCTCATTCCTACTGGCCTGCATCTGTTTGGAATCTGTAATTAATGTTTGTTGAATGCACAACAGAGAAAACAACATCAACTGCATTTAACTATTTTTGCTTTTATTGAAATGCAAAGGCTACAACATTTCTCTTCACTGAGAGAGAGGCACCACTGCTGCAAAAAAACCAACCACCAAAACCAAAACACTTCCTTACCATGCTCTGTTTTCCTTCCCCCTCTTCCTCTAGAATTGCTTCTACTAGACTAAGAGTACTGTTGTACCAAAACTGTTCATTTCCTCCTAGAAGCTGTGCTTTTTCAAGGAGTGCTTTAGCTTGTCCGTGGTTTCTTTCCAGGTTAGCCAATACAGCAAGTAAGTACAAGCACCTTGACACGTCATACAGGGCCCTCAATTCCTAGGAAAAAAGATATGTGACCTATATACAAAAGATCCACTACTGCTGTTCATATTTACTTCTATTCATATTTTAGATTAAACTTATGAATAGGCACAGAAATAAGAAGCGAATGGTGTTTCCTCAGTTATCTGTAGAATTTCTTAGTTACTTCTTATATTACTTTGTTTTTTCCAAAAACATAAAGTGTCTACTTCATATCAAGAACTTCAAATATTCAAATATACTCTATATTTCTTTAATGTTCCCATATCTTCTAACCCACAAGTCAAATAAGCTATTTTTCTGCTACTATTTAGTATGTATATATCTGCTTTCATTTGTCAGTATCTGATGAAGAAATGTGGTGATGAAAAATTTTTTAGTGAACTGGGATGTAGATACACTAGAGCTCCAGTAAATTTACAGCGCTACCTTATGTTAGTTATAAACTATATACTAGTAGTATACAAGAGACAAATATAGTGTACAGTATAGATAGTATACTAGCATACAGACATACAGGATCCTAATAAGAAATTATATCATTAAAATTATTGTCCTCCCTAATGTCTTTTGAACTTTTCTCAATGTACAATACTAAATTCATGCTTCAATAAGAGACATATATTATTAATGAATATATTATTCATATGTTATTATTCAAAGTATTCATGATTCATGCTAAATATACATAGGTATTTTTTACTTACATGAGAAAAATTATTATGTGGAATAACAGGATAACAATTACATTTTTTTAAAAGTAAAGGATTTATTGCAATGATTATGTTTCAGTAACCCGTCTAACCAAGAAGAGAGCTATAATGGAGAACGGTAGATATAGGAAGAATATCTTTAATGTAAACCCTTCATAATAATAAGACAATGTGGATTTTTTTGGTGGAACGTGTAGACACTTATTTCAGATCTGCCAGAATTCTAAGTGATAACTTCAGTGTCAGTGGCTGTTCATCAAAACACAGTTAGCAGTAAAACTGTAATGAAATTCAAAATGATATAACTAGACTTTCACATGATCAAAATGTTGAGAGGATGGAGCTAAATGCTCGCTCTCTTATGTGCAAATCTTGAACGTCCCTCAACTATTTTAACAAACAAGGTTTAGATATACATACATCTTCCAAGGTCACTGCAAAGCAGACAGAGATGCTGACACTACTTCACAAGTTGAAATAATGTTCAGACAATTCCCATGAAGTTGGACTTAAGTGCCATATATTTAAATGTATGCCTTATATATGTTGAAACTCAAATGACATAGGTTGGGGGGGGGGGGGCAAGGTTTGGTTTCGCAATTTGATTATTATTATGAGGAATGACTGCATCAAAATGAACATTCTTCCTACACGTTTTATTAATGTTTCTTTTTCTATTTTATTTCTGATGTACCTGAGTTGCAGCATGGGCCTCTGAAAGCAGAAGTCTTGCTGGTTGATACAAGCCTAGCTGAATTAGTACTTCAGCTTTTTCTATCCACAAGTAAGGGAAAGAAAGTGCACTCAGTCCTTTTCCTGTTACCGCATTTAACTCAAAAAACTGAAAAATAACAAAATATTACACCTTCATAAATTTCAAAACTAAACTAGATGGAATACAAATTGTTATTAACTATCATATTCAATTCCTGATATATCCCACAGTCCAGCTCTATTTTCTAACTTTGAAATTCAACATTATATTACAGGAAAAACAGGTTTACTGTGAGATTTGGATTTTATAACCCTCAAAAGGCATTCAACTAATAAGTATATACTATTAAAACTAATTTTAGAACAGATTAACTACTTCAGATCTGCTGCTGTCATGAAGAAGTTGATTCTTTGTAATAACTAAAACAAACAGAAAAACTATTTGCAAGAGCTAAAAGACGTGACTCGAGAGGGATTAGTAATTAGAAAAAAAGATATTTTACATGCACAAGAATGGAAAAATATACAGAGAGCAGAATGATATGATGAAAACAAGGACAGAATTGCCATAATAAAGAGGAAAGTGGAGGTAACCTTTAAGAACATCAGTAAGGCAATTATCTTCCTAAAAAAGAGATAGAAAAGACAGAGCTGAAATACTTGCATGCCTTTAAAACAATGTATAAGAGGGAGCAAAACAGTATGCAGTGATGTAATGGAGAGAAGAAGAAGAGAAAACTGAGACCAAGAGTGAATACAACATCTTTTTTGCTTCTCAGTCTTTTCCATTGATTTGCATTAGTCCCAAATTCCATTTGTAGAAAAGTTTTACTTTGTATGAATACAGATTCTATTCTTGTTGTTCCACAATACAAATAACATGCCAGGCAAACTCAGCTTACATTCAGCTGATGCGTGCCAGCAGAATTTAAGTAGTATGCATTTTTAATGATTTTTTGTGTTTGTGTATTTCTCAAGTATAAAATTATTTAAAAACAAACTAGCAAGTGTATTAAAACAAAAAGTGAAGAGTAATTTATTAAAGAAACTGGAGTAGAAATACAAACCTTTTCACTTGAAGTAAGGATATTCTCATCCCTACTATCATTCAGCTGAGCATTTTCAAAAAATGTTTTTCTTTCCTCTGTCTTAGTATGCACTTTTTTTTCTTTTTTCAGTGCAATCTCTTGCCTACACCTAAATCACAAGAAAGAACAAGTAAATTCAAGTATATTTTAAAAGTGTTTCATAATGAAGTGTGAGTCTGTTAGGTATCTTCACCATACACTCAGTCTGTGGACAGATACAAAACAATCATGCACAGAATTTTAGGGCACAGCTAATATACCAAATTTGTGTTAAGAGATCATGTTTTTTAATAACATTTTTCCCCCAACACCACTTATCCACTGTAGGGAAAAAACCCCAACTAAATACAGCCTCTGTAGTGAAAATACATACATTGCTTGTTCTAATTCACTAATGTATGCTTCTCCAGCAGCTTTCTCATGATACAAAGATGCCTGACTCAGTTTTAGGTCTGAACATATCAGGGCAATTCTAAGAATAAAAAGAAGAAATGTTTAAGAAACAATCAGAATCTTTCCTACGTTGCTTCATATAAACACATTATATATAAAGAACATATATTCCACATTTGTCAATCCTACCTTCTTATGACTTGGTTAATATCAGCAATAACAACAATTTGAAATAAAAAAAGAGGGAAGTGCGGTGGTTGAAATTACCCATTGATAGAGGTCACAGAATAATAGAATGGTTTGGGTTGGAAGGCACATTTTGAAGATCATTTAGTCCAACGCCTCTGCCATGGGCAGGGGCATCTTTCACTAGATCAGGTTGCTCAAAGCCCTGTCCAACTGACCTTGAACACTTCCAATGATGGGGCATCCACTGGTATCCCCAGTCCATCCATCAAACCCGTATCTCTCCAATTTAGTGGCAAAAATGACACGGTAAAAGTACAAAAATATTTATAATATGGTCTCACTACAGCATGCAAAAAACCCCATACATGTGTATGTGCTAACCTACTTTTCTGTATTGAGTAGAGAGTAATATATTTATCTACACCTATCTGATCATATATAAAAATCAGGTCATAGATATAAATAAAATACCATAAAATAAAAACAAATCTTAAGGAGTCAACAAAAAAAATTGTCTGGCAAAGCTTGGCTGCAAATCAATTTCCTATTAGTAAATCACTTTTAGTCTTGTAAGACAGTAACTCAGTAATCAATTGGCAATCCAGCTAAACACACATACATTTGTTTATGTGAATATTTATCTATTCTGTTACGTGGGATCAGTTTCAGGCATTTTAAAAATACATTATGTGGCATTTCACAAACTGTCAGGAATTAAACAAGCAATTATTGCTTATAACTTTTAATTATTAAGCAAACATTATGCAATACATTTCAAAAAAGCATGATGAAATGTTTTAACTAAAACAGCAATAATTTGCCATTGCATGCATATTAAATATTTTTGAATCAAAACTTTTAGGGCTAATTATCCATAAAAATAACAGAATTTTGGCCACAAAGGCAAATCTCTTATCTGGGCTCTAAAGACAATATATTTTTGATGCAAGATGGTAGTCTGCCTTTTGAATACTTAAAAGATAATACTTTTATTGAAATTTTTTTGGACTTTGCTTTTTTCAGTTAGGTGACAATAAGGCATTTCAAAAATTATTCACATGAAAGTGGCTTGAGTTCATAATCTGGTCCACCTTCCCTCGTGGAGATCATGTTTAGTAACAGATAAACTTAGTGGCTTTAATTCTAGAAGCAAACCAATTCATCAAAATTCTATTAAAATGTATATAAAAGGAATGAAAAGAAATAAAAAACATTACAAATATAAAACAATAAGTCACACAAAGCCTTGTTACTATTCAGTGAAATATTAATGGATTGTCCACTCCATTCAGTTTCTTTTCTATTTAAAATAAATAAAGGATACAAACCGAAGGTGATAGAGATCAGAGAGACTTCTACATTCCACAACTTCATTAGCAATAACTTCAGCTAGCTGAAAGATTGGAAGAATCAAGTGGGGGCAAAAAATTTTCTGCAGTTCTTTAGATAAAAGGTCCATAAAATACAAAGTGCAAGTCTGAAAAGAATTTTTTTTTAAATTCAATCAGTATAAACATCATTTTGTAGAGAATAAATTTTAAATTAATGATTACATCTTCAGTTCCAAACTTTACTAAAAAAAAAAAAAAAATAAAAAAAACTTTCAAGCTGAAAAAGCAGCTACGTACACAGAAAGCCAGTAAATTTATTCTGGAAGTTAAGTTCATTTCAGAATGCAGAGGACATACTAACACTTTCTGAAGTATTAATGAATACTATGACAAGGAAGTATTTCTGACAGCTGTGAACATACTCTTTATTGCACAGACAGAAAAACTAAAATGCAACATAGTTCTCTGCTACTCATTTTCTTCCTAAATAATAAATGCTCTAGAATTTCGGGGAGTATACTTACAGGTTTGGGGAAATTATCCCAGTTAATACCGTAACTATTTGTTTTCTGTTTAAAAGTATCTCTGATTTCATTGGGACAGTCATAATGAGCCCATTCTTCCACATTTGCTGGTAAGGTATCAACTGATCCTTTCCCTTTAGGCTTCTCTTTCACAATAGAAACTTCAACCTATAATAAAAAATAAGGACATTTATGAGGCCAAATTAACATTCTTGTTAGTATTAAACGTTCAGCTAACGTTAAAAAAAAAAAGGGTATCTGCTTAATATCCTTTGAAGTTTTGTCTTTTTTTTTTTTGACCTCTAGACTGTGGGTTTCACAAAACAGGGGTATTTTGACCAATGCAACAAAAAAAAGGAAAAGTATCTGTAAATTTATGACCTGTGAAGTCCATGCAATCAAGAGTGAAGGTATGATATACAGACTCACAGACAAATTCTTCACAGGTTATGAGAGTCTTTACAGGAAAGCATCTGAACTACTTAACAAATGAGCCAAGGGAAACATCTCTTAGAAAGAGATGATTATTTTAATTCTACAGGAAAGGAGTTCTTACTTGTTTCTCTTTCTTTTTGTCCTTCTCTTTTTTAGGAGTAATTATTGACTGTACCTTCTGAGGAGCTGTAAGTTGTGAAGACTTTGATAATACTTTTGTAATAGGTCCTGATGCTGACAATGATACCTAGATAATCAAATAATTACAGTTAATTATTTTCAATTTTCAATAATAATGTCAATTTCTAGTAATAATGATCATTCACTGTAAGTCACTATCCACAGCTATTAACAATCGTCACACACCATGTTATGTTTGCATAAGAGCTTTCTTCAGAAAACTAAAATTTCAAAGACTGCCAGATGCTTGCATTATTTGTACAAGCATTTAGGATGATCATGACAATGGAATTAAGTAGCTGAACTGTCAAAAGATGACATCATCCCTGTGATAAATACTACTGCTACTTTTTTAACCTATATGGTTGCAAATTTTTTTTAAACCGCTAGTCTAGATTGCTTATTCTTCTACAAGGGATGAATTTCATTACTTCATATCAAAGTAATCTGGCAGACTGCAAAGAGCCACTCTGCTCTCCTTCTGGATTAGTCTTCTATAATGCTACTAATGAATGTTACATAAAGGAAATTTCTAAATATTTAAGCATATGAAAGCATCCATTGAAAATTTCTCTGTGCATGCAATAGCACAGCTTCTGATCTTACCTAAACTAAAAAAACCCACACATTAATTTGAGAAGATGAATATATTTTGCTGGAGGCATCAAGAGTAGAATACAAAATATGAACAAAAAATAATCCTGGATGCTGCACAACTTGTGAAAATTTCAAATTAAAGGTAACACATGTCTTTTCAAAAATCAGAGGCAGCTGATTTGGCTTGGATTATTCAGGTTTTCAGAGAACATTTTAATATCTTCTACTGAGTTATTTATGGAGTCCTAACACTTGAGAGCCTGCTTTAGAAATGGACATCTGCAGTCAAGTCTGCTTTACTTTGTACTCCAAAACAAGGTTAAGTTGTCCTGTAGTACTTTCATTCCTTTAATGCCACATGATTATTCTTTTTCTCACAGTACTGTTCAGCTGTAAATAAGAGTTCTTAGAATTAATGTCATTGTCTTACCACTGGCACTGACAGCTGCATTAACTCTTAATTTTTAACTTTTTAATAGTTTATTCAAACAGTAGTACTCCTTTCAGATAGTTTTTTCTCTAGTAAGACACTCAGTCAAGTTCAGGATATTAAAAATTATGCTTACGTAAATCTGAAAATATCAATATTCAATTTTTATTTTTCAAATTCCTGTCTTCCATCAAGTGTTAGAGTCTAAACTGATTTCACAAAGAAAACTTGATCATGATTACCACAGGAGTAACAAATTGCAGACTTTTACAGCTAACTGGAATAAAATTATGAACAAGCTATAGCTTACCAATCTAGTTGATATGTCCCATCTATAGCACTAACATTGTTTCTATAATGATTTGTGGCATTAATATTATCCAGTATAGATTTAGTCCCTTCAAAGATTTACTCATATTTAATGTATAATTGTTTTCCTATCATTTTTTGCTATGATTCTCAATAGCCATTTAAATTAGGCATTCATCTCAATGAGAAATGAAACAGATTTGTTTGTTTTGAAATGCTGTAACAATGAAAAAGCGATTAGAGAATAATAATCGATGAACACTGCCTGTCTATACATTTTCTCAAAACTTAACAAACGAATCAACATCTGAATTTAATTTAACTATGTCACACAATTCCTTTCAGTCAAATGACAGCCCCTTTGATTCAACCTAAGTGAAGGTCCATCTGTAATTACAGTTCCTCAGAACTGTCAGCAATGTCTTCAGCATGTATTCTGCTACTACTAAGATTCTTTAACAAATTAAAAATACAAAATTTTAGAACCTTTTGCATGAACCCTACAAACATACTCCAGAGAAACAACGGGCCACTGCTTTTATTCTTAATGTCTCTTCTCTATTTTCCTGAGAGAAACAGTTTTCTTGTTTAATCCTTAAACCTGAGAAAATATACTAACTATACCATAAAATTGGAAATTCTAAAGACGTAGTTAAAACATCAAATGAATAGCTGGCACCATAATTACAAAAGATAACCTGAAATATACTGGCCACATTATAATATAATATAATATAATCTCACAGAATCTCACCTGCCAGATACGGACGATACAAGCATATGCCATCAAACAGTGCTGCTGATGAAAAGGAGAACTATGACCAGAAATTAAAGCCATTAATGTCTGTGCTCTAAACAAAGCTTCCAATTGTTTAATATTATTCAAATCTTCCAAATTAATTTGGGGCATGGTATCATTTGCTCCATAGTCTATCTTCAAATTTTCTGTAGGCGAAAATTTTGGTATAGTATTTTTTTCTGTTAAAAAACAAATAACATGCTCGCAGTGACAGTATTTAAAAAATGTATTCAAAAGTTAAAATTTCTGAATTGAAAATGCAAATATTTATGCAAAAATAACAGAAAAATGGAAATCCATCTACTGAAGATGTTCTTATGGCGATGCAATGCTACTTGTACCATGTTTTCAATGAATAATGTAACAGTTGTGTATATTAAATGATGTAAGCCTGACACAGAAATGAAATCCACTGCAAGCACACTTTAACTATGTCTTCTTGAAAATAAATCTGTGGGAAAGACGGTCTAACTTATTTATTTCAGCCACTTAAGTAGTGTTGCAGTCAAATAAAAAATCCTCTTGATCCTGACGTAGCGGTTTCTACGGTGACCAAAGACCATGTCCTAACTACCAGTAGCCTAGCCAGCAAGAAGTGTATTTGGCCAGCACTCATTTCCAAAACAGAAACGGGCAATAATCCAATCACAGACGGGTCAATGTCAACTAAGTCTAGAACATAGCTCAAGCTCATCCCTGTGTCTGTAATGAGATATCTTAATGGCTCTTGATGGCAACTACAGAAGATACTCTACTACTCAATGCACTCTTTTGTGCTGTGTAATTCTAGTCATTTTTCAGTAAACACTGATGTTTTATAGAAATTCCAACTCTGCTTGAAATTCAGCTCAAAACCAAGTAATTCAGCAGATTTTCAGCTTAAAGTGAAGTACTATAAAGACACAGTTCTCTTTCAACATGAAATTGATGCTCTACAACATAAAGCAGAATGCAGTAACATAACACCTATCACATAATCCAATGACTGTCACGGATGAAGTTATTAAAGTAACAGGCAAATCGAGTGAATTCTGAGCGTGACTAACACAGTATAAAGCTAGGCAAAGGGACAGTTCAGGAGACTAATTTTATTCTTTCATAATAAAAGATACAGATGGTAAGATACAGACAGGATAGGTGGTCTGCGAGATGAGTAGGAAACTGGCTAACAGGCTGCACTCAGATGGTCGTGATCAATGGTTTTTGCTTAGGCTGCCAGCCTGTCACAAGTGGGGTCCCGCAGGGATCGGTACCCACGCTGTTCAACATCTTCATAAATTATCTGGACAATGAGATTGAAAGCACCCTCACCAAGTTTTCTGATGACACCAAACTGGGTGGTGAGGTGGACACGTCAGAAGGGAGAGCCTTCTTACAGAGAGACCAGGACAGGCTGGAAAAGTGGGCTAGAAAGAACTGTATGAAGTTTAACAAAGACAAGTGCAAGGTCCTGCACCTGGGACAATATAACCAAAGAGCCCAGTACAGACTAGGATCTGTGTAGCTGGGGAGCAGCCTTGCTGAAAAGGACCTGGGTCCTGGTGGACAACAAGCTGAACATGAGTCAGCAGTGTGCTGCTACAGCAATGAAGACAAGTCAGATCATGGGCTGCATCGGCAGAGCATTACTAGCAGAGATAGGGATGGACCATCCCACCCACTGTACTCAGTGCTTGTAAGGCTGCAGCTGGAGTATCGTGTCCTGTTCTGGTCCCCATAAATCAAAAAAGACGCAGACAGACCAGAGAGGGTTCAAAGGAGGGCCACGAAGATGATCAAAGGGCTGGAGAACCTGCCGTATGAAGAAAGTCTTAAGGAGTTAAGGTCTTTTCCCGTGGAGAAGAGAAGGCTCAGGGGGACCTCATCACAGTTTTCCAGTACTTAAAAGGGCAGCTACAAAGAGGACAGAGGCTCTCTCTTCACAAGAAGCCACATGCAGGGGACAAGGGGCAACGGGTACAAGTTGCACCGGGAGAGGTTTCATCTTGATATAAGAAAAAAATTTTTTACAGTGAGAACAATCTATCAGTGGAACAACCTCACTGGAGGTTTTCAAGACACAGCTGGACAGGGTGCGAGATAATCTCACCTAGGCTCCCTTTTCCACAGAAGGTTGGACCAGAAGATCTTTTGAGGTCCCTTCCAACCTGGGCTGTTCTATATTTGAATCTAATTTTTCTTATTATATTATTTCAGTTTACATTAAAAGTTTTGTAAAAAATTTCTTGAAACACAGGCGGTGTAAGAAGTCTAGTAATCATAAGCAACCATGTGAAACTGGGTGGCAAGATCGTTAAAGAACAAATACAAACTTTAAATCGCCATAGGGCTGTAAAAAAATCCAACAAAACCACTAACAGAAAAGTATGAACAGAATATTGCTACTGTGACTTTAATCAAATGTGTGACACTAGAGACACTGAACATTTATCTTTTTCAATGCAAACACCAGAAGTACTTGTCTGATCTATCTCATCTATCCACACAAAAATAAGAGCAGAGCAGATGCTGATTAATGCTACACAGTACAGTATTGTTCCAGAAATCAGATACTTTTTTTTTCCCCAATTAAATAATGGGGTATCCTATCAAAATAGGTCCCTGAGTCCCTACCACTGCAAGTGGACACAAAGTAAAAGGACCAAAGAATTTTTACACAGTTACATAAGTACTTGAAAGCAAGCATCCCTTTGAAAGTCATTTTTGAAAAATCAATCCTAAAATGCTAGATAAAGCCAAGGAAAGAGCAATGGACATAGGTACCCAAATCTTGGCACTGAAACCATTTCCTACAGTGACATCTGGCCCTCCACGAGGATGCATTTGAAACAAACTGCCTAGCACTGCCTTCTGGTAGCATCTCACAAGTCAGGAACCCCTACATCAGCCAGGAGCTGAATCTCACTATAGCAAAAGACTGAGAGTAGGTCTCCATGGCACGACACAGAATTCACAGATATATTTAAGCTAGCGTTGAACAAGCGACAGTGAATATTGGAGAAAATACAGTCAAGCTGGTGCCATTCCTTGTGGTAACTAAGTTGTAAATTAAAAACGTCCCTTGCATTTGCTGCTGAGAAATTCCTCTGAAGGATATACACATTTTACATACCTTCTTCTTGTGAGGATTCCATAGAAAATTTCATGTGTAGCAAGAGATCTACCACCCAGTCCAGAGGTTTAATAACATCATTGAGGGGAAACTGGTTACAATATAACCATTCAGCAAATTCCATCAGATAATCAACTTTCTGCCATTCATTTTCTTGTTTCTATACAAGTAACAAAGGAAGAGTTCGTTTATATTTGGTGATGTAAACCATCGAAATGATATTCAAAAGTTCAATATAGTCTTAACAGAAGCAAAAAATAACAATTTGACAGTGAGCAGTTTTATTGGCATCACATAATCAGTGTTATGCTAAACAGAATGTAACAGAAAACTCCACCAGTTAATACTTTGCTTTATCAAAACTTCTTGCAATTGGCTACTCTTAAGACATTTTCCTTTGGCAGGACTCAACTGAACTTACTGGATACCAAGATTCAACCATACACAGTTTTCCAACTGAAGAGCAATTTCAAAGTTATAGAAAGTAATGGTCAAGTATATGGCCTTCCTACCAGTTCAATTATGTGCTTCACAGAACTTGCAATCCCATGAATCATTTGAGAAACATCATTCTATCAGCATTTGAACACATAGTAAAAACTGACAAACCTGTAAAGCAATGATTGCATTTTGAAAACAGCTTAACTGTCCAACAATACTTCTGGAGACTGTTACCAAATGACGCCACATATGTGACAAATAATCTTCACTTTCATCTCTGAATTTCTGAATGTCCATCATAAAATTGCATCCCAATCCTGCCTTCACTGTAGCCATATGTTTAAAAATCAGGCTAGAAAAAGACCAAACAAATTGCAAATTACTTGCATCTGTACCTGTAAAGTAACTTTGTGAGTAGGATAGATAGTTCGTATCAGTATAGTACAGAGATGTAAAGTTTACAAACTGACATAAAAGGGCACAAATCTTTAAACTCGGATAAGACTCCATAAACAGTAACCTAGATAATTTAGTTTCCATTTAATGTAAATGGGTTTACAGCTAGGAAAATTAAAGTTTCTGCTACATAGTCACATCTCATGCACCTATTTTCTTGGAAAAGTAAGATACTACTTATATACAAGTTTTAAAAAAATGAAATTTACAAATATTATGAACAGATTAATGATAAGAAGCACTGCCAATGTATGTCTTTTTCATCGAAAAGACACAACAGTGTTTTCTGTTATAACAACTGACAGGCTCACAAAAAGTAATCATAGTATTTTCCCAATGCAAAATAAAAAAATACTCAGAGTTTTATACTTCTTAAGAATCAGGATGCTTATTTTAATAAAAATAAGTCAACCAACTTACAGCCTGTGTCTTGTCTGAGGCAAAACTTGAATACCTTCATCCAGGACTTTCAGTGCTGTCTCCCAATCAGCTTTATCAACATATATGTGGAATAATAAGCCATATAAGGAGGTTCTTAATGTCAGGTCTTCCTCAGCACCTTTGAAGTATATTCAAATGATTTATTAATATACTGCAGAATTAGAATAATGATATTACAAAATACTGGGTTTTTTTTTTATTACCAGATCAAAAGAAGGAAGAACATGCCTGGGAGAAAGCATCCAACTGATAACCCAAAAATTTGAAAATCCTTTGTAATCCACTGATGCAAAGGCAGCATATCTTTCTTCTCCTAAAAAGATAAAAAGAAAAAAAAAGCCCTTTATCTTTCAGTTAACATATGTCTTTAAGTATTACTGTACTTCTGTTTCATTTGTAAACAATTAATATGGTTAATATGAACTATTGACCTGTTACTTAAATAGCTACTTGTGCAGGAGATGAAAACCACAGCCATTTCTCCAGGATGAGTTCTATAATACAAAACCAATACAGCAATAACCAGACTCAGTAATATTCAATCAGTTACACTGATTAAATAACATGAAATCTTAAAGTACTCTGTCAGAGAATCACAGAATAGTTGGAGGCTGGCAGGGACCCTCTGGAGCTCTCTAGTCTACATCCCTGTTCAAAGCAGGCTGAAATAGAGCAGGTTGCTCTGGGCCTTCATCTGGGCCAGTCATCTTTTGAGTACTCCAAGCAGAGACTCCACAACCTCTCTGGTCAAAAACGAGTAACAGCTTATTTTTTCAGGCTATTTTCAGATCATTTTTAAAAGATTACCTAATGATTCTTGTCCCATTTTGCTTACCTGGCTTTACCTGTGAAAATTTGACCATCACAATTCTCACGCAAAGGTGAGAGACATGATGACTGTTTCCCTCCCCTCTACAGCAGTTTTGCAACTTCAAAGGTAAATTCACTCTATCTTGTTTCACAAATAGATCCATATACAGTTCTACTGATATACTGACCATTGAATACTTAAAGGACTATGCTAATAAATAATCTGAGCTGTAGCTACAACTTTTGGGTAATCATTACATTAGCATCATCAAAGATTTATCAGATTTGGTCAAATCAGCATTTACTTCTGTCCTGGTTTCGGCTGGAAAGGCACAAAGTCTGACCAATCTAGCGGCCTTCTACGATGGAGTGACTGCATCAGTGGACAAGGGAAGAGCTATGGATGTCATCTGCCTGGATTTCTGTAAGACTTTTGATATGGTCCCCCACAACCTTCTTGCTACTAAATTGGAGAGATGTGATGATATTACTGTTTAATATCTTCATCAGTGACACAGACAATGGGATTGAGTGCACTCTCAGCAAATCTGCTGATGACGCCAAGCTGTGCGGTGTGGTCGACACGCTGGAGGGAAGGGATGCCATCCAGAGGGACCTCGACAGGCTGGAGAGGTGGGCCTGTGCGAACCTCATGAAGTTCAACAAGGCCAAGTGCAAGGTCCTGCACATGGGTCGGGGCAATCCCCAATATCAGTGCAGACTGGTGATTAATTGAGAGCAGCCCTGTGGTGAAGGACTTAGGGATACTGGTGGACGAAAAACTGGACATGAGCTGACAATGTGCACTTGCAGCCCAGAAAGCCAACCATATCCTGGGCTGCATCAAAAGAAGCGTGGCCAGCAGGTCAAGAGAGGTGATCCTCCCCCTCTGCTCTGGTGAGATCCCACCTGGAGTACTGCATCCAGTTCTGGGATCCCCAGTACAAGAAAGACATGGACCTGCTACAGCGGGTCCAGAGGAGGGCCACAAAAATCGTCAGAGGGGTGGAACACCTCTCCTGTGAAGAAAGGCTGAGAGAGTTGGGGCTGTTCAGCCTGGAGAAGAGAAGGCTCCAAGGAGACCTTACTGCGGCCTTTCAATATAGAAAGGGGTCTCACAAGAAAGATGGAGAAGGACTTTTACCAAGGCTTGTAGTGACAGGACAAGGGGCAATGGTTTTAAACTGAAAGAGGGCAGGTTTAGATTGGACATAAGGAGGGGATTTTTTACGATGAGGGTGGTAAGACACTGGCACAGGTTGCCCAGAGAAGGTGCAGATGCCCCATCCCTGGAAGTGTTCAAAGTCAGGTTGGATGGGGCTTTGAGCAACCTGATCTAGTGGAAGGTGTTCCTGCCCATGGCAGGGAGGTTGGACTAAGTATCTTTAAAGGTCCCTTCCAACCCAAACCATTCTATGATTTTATTATTCTGTGGAAGGAACGTGAGGGTAAAGGACAGCTTCAATGCTGACCACAGCAAATTGAGAGAAAAACCAATCTGTAATCTTGTTTTAAGAAAGCTAGTAATAGCAGTGGTAAAGCTTTTGTAGTACTTGCTTTTACTTTTTTTTTTTTTAACTCATTTTTAGTTTTCAGGCTAGTACATATCCTCAAGTAAGTGAACCATTGCCTTGCTGAACTGAACTAAAAGTTATCTTCTGGTATATGCTTCTCCAGATGTGACTGCATTTAAAAATTGCCTACGGTTAGGCTGATTAAGGATCACTGGAGACCAGTTCCTGCCTCTTACAATGGTTACTACAGTATATAAAAAAAACCTCAGTAACTCTGGAAATAATCAAATGTAGAATGCTCTGTTTAGAGGAAATATTTTTTTCTAACTAATATCAGAAGTCACTATATAGTCTAACTCACAAGAATTACTAACATTTTCAGACATAAAAAGTCTATGCTATCTATAACTGTATACTTTCATTATCTACATTAATGTCTTGCTTTTTAATACAACTTATTACAGGTTCACTCTGAAAATACGCTGTGGTAGTGAGTTAACTATATATACATAATGAAGTATTCCTTTTTATTGGTTTTAAATATATCATCTCTGCAAATAACTAAGCCTTTAGAACTGTGCCTATGAGCAATTACTGTTATATAGTCAAACACTGTTAAAGTTCCATTAAGTTTACAGTCTTCACTGTGCTTCCAAGTACACAGTGTACTCATCAGTTCTGCCTCCTACGCACCCACAATCAAGCAGACCAGTCACCATCTCTGATTACTTGTGATTTATACATGGCTTGAGGAGAAATCAAAATTAAGTTTTCTATTCTTGTACTACACTGCTTGATGATCTGAGATGGAGACTAACACTGGTACCACTGTGCTTGAATGCAAGAGTGATTAATAAAGCCTTCAAGCGCTAACTGAAATTGTGCCCATGGAAATGCACAGGAAAACTCACATCAGCTTCACTGACATGTAAATCAAATCTAGAAAGAGAAATGGATCAGCTCTGGAGAATTCTGAAGTAAGAAAAGTTGTAAATGTGTAAGGATGTTTCAGTGTGCAGAAGAAATTTCATATGGCGAGATGTGTTATATGATACACATCACCGACATATTGTTTCAAAGGGATGACTTCTTCAGTTTACACACGCTGTTCATAATCAACAAGTATTTATCACTGACTCCCAGCACAGTCTGAATTACAACTCCTTCCTACTGCCAGTGCTAAATAGTCTGTTAAAAAACCTGAAGATATGCAAAGTAAAAATTCCTTTTTGCAGGTAGAAGAGAAATTTGAACCTGCAGGTGTGGGGAACCTTAATTACATTTTTTTTCCCAAGTTTGTGTTTTAAGATCTATTTTCATCCTTTCCAGAAGTGATTGATTTTTTTCTGGATTTTCTTTTGAGTATTTTCTAAACATTGCCTTTTGTAAGCTTCACAAAGTGAAACACTACAGCCCCCCAGACAGCAAATTATTTTGAACAAAACTGTTATAAGTTTGACAATTGCCTAGAACCAGAAGAACCACCAAATGGAAAAAAAAAGAGTATGTAGTCCCTGTATGTGTGAATGTGTGCTATGTGAAAGCAGGTAAGAAACCATGTATGTGTTTATGACAAATAAGTCACTTTCCCCTCTTAGGAAAGGCATCTTTAAGTATGCACCCAGAGCTTCAGAGCAAACCAAAATTTTTCTTTATCATCAGTACCAATCACTAAACACAAGCACAATTAACAATACCTATTAGATATTCTTACCTGTTTATTTTTAGATTCTGCTTTAATTATATTCTTAAGAATTATTTCAGTAGGTTCTTTAAACTGCTGTCTGTCATGTGGAGAATCTAGCAACGGTAAACATGTATTCCAAAAGTGTCTAGCTGCAAACATTACAAGGGAATAATTTCCGGCTTCACCTGCATACCTGAAGAAAGTGAAGTACAGTTTAATGAAGGAAAACAATCACACTCTAGCCAAAATAAAGGACTTTACTTCTACAAACATCCAGGTTTAGCTGATCTAGGCACCACCATATATGATCTCAGCAATGAGGGACTAGCATATGAGCTTCATACAAAAGATATTTTCCATTTGTATATACAAAACACCTTCACACATTTCACAGAAGTAACAATAAACAGGTACCGTATTGATGGTTTTACTGTGTTTCTGTGTAATCTTAGCTCAAGAGCCTTCATTAAAAAAACAGTAGAAATCTACTCAAGATGTTCTCATTGGAATAATCTACTTTTTTGGCTTCATTAAAAACTTTGGCTACATTAAAAAATAGAACAAAACAATTATTAAAATGCTATGGATTTTGCATAGTACAGTACCACCATAACACAAGAACATACCCCAAATGCCTCTAGCTGCATTCAAATTGTTTTGAGCATATTCCATGCAAATGTTACTTTGAATTAATAAAATCTAGTAATTCTCCAGATTGTGATACAACACAGTACTCATACGAGTGAGCAAAAGCTTTAGGATTTAGCTAAAAATTATGAATTGGTATTAAACAATCACCCATTGAATAGTTTTACTATTTTCAAAAAAGTAGGTTTTGAATCTGGCGATCTTTGTCATTTTCTCCCACAGTTTCATGATTTTTAGAGTCCATATTCTCACATACCTTATGTCTTATCACTAGACTTATTAAGGCCTAGTTTTTCCTCACCACTTTTTGTCTCCCTTTTGGAATGTGTTGAGCTATATATATATGCTCAGTCCTTCCTGAAGGAGTGCTTGTCATAACATGCAAATTTAAAAAAACACAGATTCATCTGCAATATGACATCACCTTCGAGTTCTGTTACACTGGCTAGTATAACTTCATTCATCACTCTCTTTTTTAATCATCAATGGAAGGAAGAAAGCATTACAATGTTAACAGCCTCACATCAGCCATCACATCTTCATCTTCCGAGTTCTAATTGCCTACTGTTGCTCATTAATTTATTTCTTCCAAATAGCAAAGAATTCATACCAAAGTCATGCATCATCCATGTAGCACCTTCTCCTGCCTATTCATTATTTAAAGCAGTCTTTCCACTTTGTGTTCATGACATACAGTGTACAATATTAACATGATGCTCTGCAACAGTAGAGGCTGAGGACTGACTGGCTGAGGAGTAGCTCTGCTGAAAAGGACGTGGGGGTCTTGGTGGACAGCAAGCTGAAAACCAGCCAGCAGTGTGCTCTGGCAACAACGACCAACAGCATCTTGGGCTGTATTAACAGGAACAGACAATAGATTGAGGGAATTGATTATCACCTTCTAGTCAGCACTCTTTAGACCACATCTAGACAACTGCATCCAGTTCTAGGCCACCCAAGACACGCCAGACACAGACAAACTGCATTGAGCTTAGTGGAGGGCCACCAAGATGATCCAGGGACTGGAGCACTTGCCTTGAGAAGAGAGGCTGAGAGTACAGGGCTAGTTCAGCATGGAGAAGAGTTGGCTTTGGGGGACCTAATGAGGAGAAGTTTCTTAATAACCTAACAAAGTTATTGAGAAGCAGCAGCCAGGCTCTTCATAGTGGATGGCTGGACAAGCAAGAACGGGTGTAAGTTGAAATAAGAAAGGTTCAGAGTGGATATAAGCAGAAACTTTTCCCCCATGAGAACAGTCACACAGTGGAGCAGGTTACTCACAGAGGTTGTGCAGTCTCCATTCCTGGAGGTTTTCAAGACCAGACTGGATAAAGCCCTGGGTTGGCCCTGCTTTGAGCAGAAGTTTGGACTAGAGCCCTTCTGAGGTCCTTTTCAACCAGATTTTCCTATGATCCTATGACATTACAAGATCAGCTATGTGGAAGGTACTTGATAGATTTACTAAACTGTAAAAATCTGTCAAATCCTTTGTTAAGCATTTCAACTAACAACTACTTTATCAGTCTTGGGAGAGAATATGTTGAACCCCAGATCTGTGAATCAAATTTTAGGTCTGTTTTACATTAGTCTTCTCTCAAAATAAAACATACCTGGCACTCTGAACAAAGGCTTTTGATGCTGCTACACGCAGATGTTTTCTTCCAGACAAATTTTCCATTATACTCTTTCCTTGTATACAGGCAGTAGTGCTTAACATTTCTTGTCTCACTCTGTTACCAGGCCTGAATAAAGGCAAATAATTCAAGAAGTGCTAGTCTTACAGTCTAAGAACATACCAATTCCTATTAATGATGTTTTCCAGTTGTTACTAAATAGATG
Organism: Gymnogyps californianus; assembly: GCF_018139145.2. Lineage (NCBI taxonomy): Eukaryota > Metazoa > Chordata > Aves > Accipitriformes > Cathartidae > Gymnogyps > Gymnogyps californianus. The sequence goes on along the minus strand of NC_059476.1, from coordinate 153,362 downwards.
TCCCTAGCTTTTGAGGTTACAAATGCTTCTACTGACTTTTAAAATCAGAAAATATTTGAAAAACTGAACATTTTGTGAAAAGATACCAGAAATAAAATATCTTTTTCACAGCTCTAATGAAAATAACTGTGAAATCAGATTTTAAAAATTCTTATCTACATTTAGCAAGGGGAGAAAATAGATTTGGGGTTTTCTCCCCATTATTCATTATTGTACACCAAACAAAATATTAGTCCAAAGTCAAACTTACATGACAAGCAATTAAAAACCGAAATAGGAAAAATTAGACAACTTTTGATACTTTGTTTTGGAATTGGTCTCTCCTATGTCTGGTAAAGTATGCACAGGGCTCTGGAGAAATTGATTTGGATCATATTCCACTACAATTAAAAGCAAAGAATGTAGATTTCAGTCCCAACAGTTAATCAGTTAAAAATAAATAAGTAAATAAATTTGATATCTTTGGTTAATAGTGATTTTGTAAGAAAAGAAGTAATACAATTTGCAAGAATTTTTTTAACGTCTTAGTTACAATGTGCAACCATATACAGAAATGTAGACACTCTAGTCGGCCTACTTCCTACCCTGTGGTGAGAACTATCATGCAGTTATGATTCGTGTCCACGAGAGGACACCAGTGTTCTACAGTGCAAGTTAACAACAACAACAACAACAAGTTTAAAATAAATATTTAACCTTTGTCCTGAAGTTGTGCTTTACCATGGGAAGACTAAGTTTATCTTCCATTTCTCTGGAAACAGCACTGACAATCCATGACTACATTTCTTTGTCAAAGAATCAAACATTTTATCATTCACTAGTTTGCAGATTGCTAGATATGCAGCAAGTATTTTCTCAATTTCTGTAATGTTCTGCAACCATATATTTCATATTAAGATATCTTATTTGGTTTTACATATTTTTCCCCATGTAGCAAACAACCATGAATTTCAAAGAGCAGAATATTTTTTTAAAAGAGAAATCATTTTTCAGAGAGAAAAATGCACAATAAATTATATTCGAAGTGTTTCATATGTTTATTTCAAACTTCCTACATTCCAACAAATTGTTACTAAATGGAGTTGATTCCTTCCTCTTTTGATAAAATTACATACTGTTTTTGGAGGAAATTATATAAAAAAAATAGAAGGATCGAAGGATATCACCTTTTTATAATAAAGGACTCTACCAACAGATCCATTTATATATGAAACCTTTTTTTTCTTCTTTTCCTTTGAGGTCAAAATTTTAAATTATCAGTTAAGTAAGACACTGGCCTTTTAAATAAATGAGTTACATTCCTGTTGCACCCATATGCATAGGTCTAATAAAGACCATAAAGACTACCTGACACCAGAGCTTGGAATATAGTAACTGCTATCACCTATTATCACTCACAGTTCCATCTTGTTCCATGCACTGTGTAGACCCTTTGTGTATTAGAGCCAGTTCAGCATTGGAAGCAGTTTGCATCAGCAAAAGAACTAGAATAAGCTACTTTTTGCTTGGAAATTATAAAAGTGTGAGAAGACCATGATTGCTAGAGACCATTTCAGAAAAGCAATGCTCCCCAGGAAGACATCAAACATGTATATATGACCTGTCGACTCACTTGGATAACAAAATTCGTGTATCTTCCTGAACTGGGTCCAGAGCCACAATCTGGATCTCACACTGCCTTTTACTCAGGCTATGCTGCAGAGTTAAAACATCATCTGCAGTACTTAAGTAACTGGTAACGACAGAGTCAGCAGAAGTAGGAAAATTTCGCTTTCACCTCTAACTGTACAGTTTCTTCTTAAAAAAGATTCTTTCACTTTTGATTATGTGATCAGATGCATTTACCCTATATACTCTTTCTTCAAAACTTAGTTCAAGTATATCACAGTAGCATGCAAAATTCCATGTACTTACATTTCATATTTCTTAGTATCTCTATTGCAGAAAAAATGCTCATCTGATTGCAAGATCCTTTTGGAACAAGTCATCACTATTTCATAGTCATGTGATACATATGCAAAATATGTAAGTCGTGTCAGTGTCTGCAATTCCACTAAGGAATCTGACCAACTGCATTCTAAAGCCAATTTCACTAACTGGGGGGGAGGAGAAAAAAAAGAAAAAAGAGAGTTTAAATGTCAGGTTTTTATCATGCTCTTTTCTATAGCACTTACATGCTTACAGCTGTACCTTCCATACAACCCACCTGAACATGGAACAAGTAGGGGATAAAACAATCTAGAAAAACAAAGAGTGACAAGAACAATCAAAATATACACTAGAGAAGCATCGTTCACCTTGTAGTAAGTATTATAATAGTGTATGTAAATCCAGCTGTAAATGTGCACACCTTTTGACCAGCAGTATCTGCCAGGACTTACAATATGTCATCAGTCCTCTTCTGAAAATCAGTGGAACAGGACTTTGGAAATTCAGAGCCCAACGTAGTTAAGCCAAAGGTAAGAATGGGAGATAGAACTGGTTTTACAACAACAGTGTTTCATATATAGTTTATTATAGGATCTAAATGCCTTCCTTGCTCTTGCACGTGTCAGTCAGAAAGTTCCATCTTTTTAAGATAATAGGAATTGTTAATGAATTGGTCAAAATGAGGATACTACAAAACTAAGCCACTGAAGTAATAGCTAAAGCTAACTCATACTATTTGGCATAAATCTGTAGACCAACTAGAAATAGATACCCATATATTTATAAGGACCCAGATCCTAGTCTTTAGAAAGAAGGACTTCTACAAAAGTGTTAGACAACGTCACCAGATTCCTAGCTAAATGGGGAAATACGTCTTAGTCCTTTAAGAAAGCTCTTTACAGGACGTAGAAATTACAAATGTGATAATCAAACAGGTAAGACTACAACTCACTGTTTTGAAAATATAGGGTATAAACATTTCTACATCATCTTTATTCCTCTTGAACAGCCTGGTAACCAACAGGATCACAGGAAAAGTGTGGCACTATTCAGCGTGAGTAACCATGGAAGGCTGATCAAAAGCAAGTACTTTAAGAAACTATGTCTCATATAAGACTCATCAAAAAGACAGCTGATTTTTTAAATAGTAACAAATTGTAGTTGTGTTCTACCTTGCAACTGCCAAAAGTAAATTCACTATAACGTGAAGTTTTCTGTTGAAATTCTGAATACGTCCAATACAAACCCTAAAATACACCTCTCTACAACTACCTGAAAGGAGGTTGTAACGAGGTGGGTGTCGTTGGTCTGTTTTCCCAAGTAACAAGCGATAGGACGAGAGGAAACAGCCTCAAGTTGCGCTAGCGGAGGTTTAGACTGGATATTAGGAAAAATGTCTTCACTGAAAGGGTTGTGAAGCACTGGAACAGGCTGCCCAGGGATGTGGCTGAGTCACCCTGCCTGGAGGTATTTAGAAGACGTGTAGATGTGGTGCTTAGGGACATGGTTTAGTGGTGGACTTGGCAGTGTTGGGTTAACAGTTGGACTCGATGATCTTAAGGGTCTTTTCCAACCTAAATGATTCTATGATTCTATAAAGTTTTCTGCATGAAAAATGAAAGGTCAGAAGTCTGGTTCTGTACAGAATTCATACGAATCCATTATGTTCATCTGAGGGTTATGGAAATAATCTGTTAGAGCAACATGGGAATAATTCTAATACTGGTATTCTAATGCTATCTGTTTTTTGGATAAATGAAAATATTCAGTCACAAAAATCTACCTGTCGTAACTATTCAATCTCTTGGAAAGTTTTAAAGGAAATAATGGTACAAGAAAAGTTTCAAAATTAATTTTGCCTCCATCCAAAACTGAAACTGAAATCAAATTTATACTACGCAATTTCTTAAAACTCGAGAGCTAATAAAACAAAACTAAATACCTGAGATAAGCTAGGAACAGTGAAATCCATGAGACCCAAGCCATTACACGAATACATTTCTAGACCAACAAGAATTCTTGTTGTAGGATTTTGTGCTTCATCATTATTCTAAGCAGAAATAAAAAAATTCACATTAACAGATTTTTTTTTTTGCAAGTAAACATTATTAAGGACATTAATTGAGATGACAATGTAATAATAACTATGTTTGAAAACCTTAATTTGCACTAAGCAAGTCTTCCTCTCTTTACTGTGTCCTTAAAACGGGGGATTTTTGTATTTATATGTATGTGTGTGTATATATATATACACACACACGTATTTATTTATTTTAATTAACATTGTGAAATCTGAACTACTAAAATTTTAATATTAAAAAACATAGCAACAATACAATGAATATAAATTCCATATATCACTCAGGGATTCTGGTTTTATAGACATAATAAAATAAAAAGATAGGAGTGAAATATCACTTTCCAACTTACTAGGTCCATATTCTATATATAAAGAGATCATATTAAATGTTGATATAAATATAGCTGATTTTTCTTAACATTTTTAATGTAGCCATTTTATTATTTTAAATGTATGAATTCAAAACCAACTCTGTTATACAGTCATCATATGACAAACATCACCATGATTATTCTTCACAGCTAAAAACAGAAGGTAAAGTTAAGAAATGTAAACTCACTGCTATGCCCAATGTGAAAAATTTGCTGTATTCCGTAAGGATTTATGGGAACTACAGCCAAAATTTATTTTCACATTGTATTCAAATATACAGAAGAAAATACACATTGATAATTCCAGTTATTATTAAATGAATTTATGAATTTAATTTTTATTTTTCAAAGAAAAGTTTCAACATTATGCCGGATTTCAGAGAAATAATACCTCCTCCTCAGTCCCAAGTTTACGTCCGATCTGCTGCTGATTTAACTGTTTTGCTTTCACCCACGTAGCAATGACCTGTTGTTGTGCAGCAATAGCTCCTGTTTCATTAGGTATGGCTCCAGCTGTCACATTTAGGGCAAATTCACAAATCTAAACACCAAGAAGAAAAAAAAGACTGAAACACAGGAGAAATGTGGAAAGCTCTTTGTATGGAACATTCCACCCATTAGTTAGTTTACAATTATTGCACATGCATCTCTCAGCCTAACAACATCTCCATTAAGTCAACCCATATAGCAAACAGGAGTTACAGTCCTCAGCCCCAGTTGGTGAGGAACTTCAGTGTACATTTGGTGAGGACCTGTGGTGGCAGGAACTGTAAAAGATGGTAGCTTATTTTTTGCAAAAATTTCTACAATTTTATTTATATGAATTGTAATACATGACAGCAGACCAAAAAAGACTACAAAAAATGACGGCTTTGTACCTCTAAGGCAGCTTTGATATCAGGAAGTCCACTGGGATCTACTGAAAAAGACTGGATGACATTTGCTTTTTCATGTTTCTTTGCCGCAGCTTTTCTGCTTCTGTCTGTTGCTTCATCTTTTTTTCTCTTCTCAGCAAGTTTTGGCTTTGGAATCCAACAAAGAATTAAGCCCCGAGCCAAAGCATTACATAACATCAATAAAATCGCAGTACATCTGTAGAAGAAAACAAAATCAGAAGTGCATACTGCATCAGATCAACATAAGAGGAATTAATAAAGTTTATTACTTTCATGTAATAAACATTACTTGAAAATCTAGATTTTTCTTAGAAAGCAGAATTATGGACGTTACAAAAAATTTTCCCATTGGAAAAGCAGTTAAAATGGTTAAATGTACAAAAAACCACAACCAGCTTTCACAGTTTACATCATACTTTTTCAGCTCTTTCTATAATTGAAGCTTCTATTTCCTCACAGAAAAAAAAAAAAATCATATTTATGTCAGACAAACACATTTAAAATACAATTTTTTATTAGTGGGCTGCTATGCATGAAAATAATAACTATTTCCTAAAAAATTAACCTAAGCCAAACCCCTCACATAAAACCATTTATTCATTACACTGTTACTCTTCATGCCAATCAATTGCTGAGCTGGAATTACTTTTTTTTTTCCTTTCCTTTTTTTTTCTTTTTTTTTTTTTTTTGAGAAAACACAAGATGAATTATGACTAAGAGATTATTGCTGATACATGCTAATATAAACATCAGAATTAATAAGCAGGTATTACCAGTCTTCATCTCTGCACAAGCTGCACTTTAGGCTTTGTTCTCCAATACTGTTAAAAGAGCCTTCTTTGCTGCTGGTCCTAAGAGTTTGCCTAGTGCTGAGGTCACTGTCAATAATGTGCTAAAATTTCTAGGATTTTGTCCCACAGTCACACTCTGACTTGAGCATCTCCTCTGTCATAGTCCATCATTCTCCCATTGCATTTACTACAGAACAGGATTTCTCTAAACCACTGTGGAATCTATGTTCCCATTTTCATGGTCTATTAATGTGCACACTCCCTTTATTTTTTTTTTCTCTTTTCTCTTGTATTTCAGAACCAGTAGTAACCACCTTACTCTGATGAGAAATATTTAAAATGAACTATATTTACAATATAATTCAACTTCAGAGCAACTGACAGCAAGCAAATACATTTCGAGCTGTCCTGCAAACTCACCGGCTAAGAAAATTTTCCTGATTCTTTCTGACTAGCTTAACAAAATGCTATTTCACATGCACATGTTGCTATTCCACAATGAAGAGAAATTAATAGTGCTTAGTCTAAAGTTAATATGGCTTGTAGTGAATAGTAACAAAGAAGAAACAGAAAGGATTAAAAAGTCATTTTCACACCACAAAATTAAATTTATCTTCTGAACTACTCTGTATATACCAAAGTCCTTCTACTACTAGTGAAAGCCAGCAATAAGAGTCTTTCACAGCACAAAGTGATTTACAATGTTTGTGAAAATATTTTTTCTGTTTTAGAAAAAAAGGGCATGTTCATAACCAAACATCTAAATTTACCCATTGTGCCCAACAGCCTTGATGGCTCCAAGAAGAGTCTGCAGATACTCAATAATTTCCCTCTGTCTTCCTGAAGAGATAAGATGTCTATTGTAGTTTAAGATATACACCACAGCATTGTGAACAATCCAGGCTTCATTCAATTCTTCTCCTATTTCGGCTGCACGTTGGAAGTTTTCCATAGCATACTGAGATAAGTAGTCTATCCATAAACTATAAAATTAGCATAAAGAAGCTGTTATTCCAAAACTTCAACACTAGAATTCTATCATAAGGTTAAATATGCAGTAATACATCTCAACAACAACAACAAAATTTTAATTACCTTTCAGTTGCATTTATTAAGTCTTCATCCATTAACTTATATTTTACTTGGATGAGAAGATGACTCAGGAAAGGAATTAGTATCAACATAAAATGAATAGTCTCTGACACTCAAATGCTATTAGCTTAAATAGTGGCTATAGTTCATGCTTCATCCACGTGTTTTTTTAAAATACATGTGTGAATCCACACATCAGTGCTAGAAATCATTAAATATCCATGACAGGTCTCTACTTGAATACAGATACAAGTAAGGCATTCCACTCCAGTGTTAAGGAGGCATCTTTTTCACTTAACAACTGCATGTGTTTTTGCACTTAAAGGTATCTCCAGATGTTCTGAAATGCTAAAATCATTTTTAATAGAATAACATCTTTTTCATAGTCTGTGCAATAACTTTCTTTCAATAACGTCATTTCTTTTCTTTTTTTTTTCTTATCAAGATGTACCATTACTTAGAAAAAGCAATATTAAAAATAGTCTTGAATGACGATACAGAATGGCCATGGTTAAGTCACAAAACCAAAAGCACAAACTGACACAGGGCATTACTTTGTCAACAATGGTACAGCACACAGTAGACCAAAGTGCTTTTTCCCTGTGAGTTTTTAATCTAATTGGGTAAACTCAAAACCAGCTTAGTAGCAAATTTTGGAACAGAATCTTCATCTTCTTTGTCCCTTGGTTCTGATCAGTTTATACTTTTTCCCGTTTCACTGAAGATTTGCAAGCAGACAGTTTGAGAAACTTTGCTTAATCTTCAGACTAATGAACAGACTTAGGGACACCACTCTGACATGCTGCTCTTTCAGGACATGACCGCTGTCACAATCAGGCTAATATTAGTATGAATGTGAACAGAAGAGAGTTTAAATATCATCTTCAGAATTCTCCCCCCTCTCCTCCTTTGCAAGAAATAATCATGTAAGACCAGAAAAAAAATGATACTTGCTATGTTCTACTCCCCCTTATTCATTTCAGTTGATTGGATGGAACAGACTAGTTTTGCAAACTGAAGTAATTCATTGTATGTATTCAGGTGCTCACACTTCATTTTAGTTATAGGAGCTATAAAGCAAGACAAAGAGTTTTTTGATTTGGGGAAATATATTTTTAAATATAGAATTTCATGATCTGAATGTCAATATAACATAGATTTTATAGTTTTTAAGGTTGGGATACTAGCTTCTAGTTTCAGAGAAATAAATGTTAAATGAAAAATAAAATGCACACTCCAGAATGAAAGCAAACTAAAGAAAAACTATTTCAAATGATTTTTTTAGATTCTTTTCCTTTTCCCATTACCATGACTACCTACAAATATGAAGCATCTGGTGACAATGAATTTTACTAAGAAGAAATAACTTTTGCAATTATCATCTGTGTGTGATAAAAACAATCTGTTAGAGTTCCTAGGGCTTGTTATATATTAAAGAAAAGCACCTGTATGTTTTCCATTCTGGATCACTTTCAGGAAGATATGAAACATATCCGGGACGATACTGGCTTGTATCTTCTGGAGGTACAGCATGATCATTCAGTTCAATTCCCTGCAATCTTAATAAATGAACAGTTGCCTGGAAAGATACAGAGAAATAAATTTTCTACCCAGGTTATCATTGTGAAAATAGACTGTGATTTAGTACTAGTGTTGTTACCTCTTCAAAAATTAAAAAATACAAAATGCTTTTTCAGATGTTGTACAGGCACGTACAACTATATGAAATACAATGTAAAATACTTCATAATCTTCCAATTGTCTACAGCTAATTTTACTAAATACTTTGAGGGTTTGGGGTTTTTTTTTTTTTAAATCATGTTGGAAATTTAAGGATCCAGAAATATGTTACATGTCAAACATTTACAATAGAATCCCTGCAGTGAAACTATTGCTATAGCTACTTTCACACAGTATTTTGACAGAGATGCTTTATGAAACTACTTCTTCCTTTAGTTCCTGTGGAAATAGACAATAATTAAACTCAAAATTCCAGTGCCTTAAAATTTATACATAAAATTATAAATAAAACAGCTAAATGAAACAAATTTGAATGACAGCTGTGTAATTTATTTACCTCTGCATTAATGAATCTTATTTCTGCTAATATTCTGAGTAAATCTCTTTCAAAAGAGAAGGATTTAGCAGGTAGTAATGATTCTCCTGGTAAGCTGTCACTTTGATCATCATCTATCATAGCTGTACTAGCTTTCTTCTTCTGCACTAATAAATAAATAAATAAATAAAGCCATTATTATTACCATGCAAATCAGAAAAAAAAAATCACCTTCATTTTAAAATTTAAAAATCCCTACACATTCTTAAATCCACAAGAAAGAGTTAACAAGTACAAATTCAAAATTATTTCACTCAATTTTTTTTTTCATCAGTACAATTGATTGCACTCAAAACCCGTTCTTCCCAAGCAGTGCTGAGGTATTGGTTACCTGTGATTTTGCTGCATTTGTGCATAAACTTCAATATTTGCAGCAAATGACTTACTCCAGTCATAACATGCATACTGAAATTACATTAATATAAACATAACCCACAGCCTCTAGTTCAATTTTATTGCTTCAATGGAAGCAGAGTACTGGACATTATGTAGTGGCTAAAATCTCAGTGTGTTTAAATCATGGATGGGGTTGACTTTCTGGCAATACACACATCAATAAAGAGAAAAATAGTATTATTTTTCTTTGGTTTAATAATGAAGAGAAAGGACCAAGATTATTTTAATATAAACACAAAGTAAGAGCATAAAAGCTGTCACAGTGGGTTCCCTCTACATTGTTGGCCAATAGTGGGTGTTTGAGGAAAGGCATAAAAAGTAGGATACACAAAGCTACTTTTTTTCCTGGCCTATCTTCAGTTTTTCAGAATCTGCATCCAAGTAATATCCTGAACCAGAGGTTCTGTTCGACCCATCAAGTTCAATACTCTTTGATAAATCTCACTTAGTCTTTGTCTAATTTTTTAAACCATACTTCGATATTCTAAAATAACCTTTTAATTTCTGATAAAAAGTAATGTTTTTGTTTTCTTAAAACCTACAGTCTGATAATTTGACTGGATTGCTCCTGATTCCTAGACCAATCATACGTATTTACTTTCTGCAGACTAGCCATGTTTCATCTTTCATCTCTTTTCCAAACTAAAGGGAAAAAGAAGTACTTACCAGAAACTCAGGGCAACCACGCACCAAAAGCATCATTAATAGGAACTGGTATGTTCTTTTTCTGTAACTCTAGAACATCTTGAATTATTTGCCTTTATTCAGGCCTGACAACCCAGCAAGCCTCTGTAGAGGGTCTTCATACTACAACAATTATTGTTGCCCTATCCTCAATATGACATATATAAAGACAACCTTTCATTTTTCTCACCCACTAATCCAAGAATTAGTAGTAGTAAAGAAAAATTAAGTGGAACATGAAAATGAACGGTGCCAACAGTTCTCAGAGAACTCCAGTCAATCATAAATTTCTCCTCCTGCCTTGAGTTCCTAAAGCTCATTCACATTTCATTTAACTACAAATACTATTCCTACAGTTAGAAACTGCCCAGAATAGATTACCTCAACTGCTCCACCAAATGGAGCATTGTTTCCTTTGCTTTTACAGAAACACGCAGCACTCAATGAAAGTATGAATGGGTTTCCAGGAGGCCACTCTACAGTTCTTGAGAATGGAGACCTTCAGCAAGGTCACAGTTACTGTTTGATTTCTAGTGAAGTTCCACCTCTGAAAGCATCGACCAGCTTCAGCAACCTCATAACAAACTTTGATTGAACCATTTGAAACACTTCTGAATAGAGATGAAAAGTGTCTTGATCTCCTGCCTACCCAGGAAAAGTGTTTAGACTGACACAGAATTATAAAGCCCTGTAAACATTCAGAGTATGAGAAAGACACCTTTACCTTGGAGATGTGAAAGAAAAAAAGAACATAGCAGTTCCTATTAATGATGCTTTTGGTGCGTGGTTGCCCTGAGTTTCTGGTAAGTACTTCTTTTTCCCTTTAGTTTGGAAAAGAGATGAAAGATGAAACATGGCTAGTCTGGAGATGCAAAAGTTGTGAAAGAAAACAGGTAAATTAATGCCCTATTTTAAGCAGACCTTGGAAACAATCTAGCGAAAAAATGTGGAATAGGTTCAATTAACATTGGCTAGAGAAAAAAAACAGCCAACAGGGTGTGTACTAGAATTTCATCTATTCTTGAAGGTGAGTTTTACAAACTCCCAGGCAAAAAAAACTTTAACAGTTATATGTAAAAGTCAGCAAGCAGCTAGTGGTTTGAAAGTGCTCCTTCCCTGAGTTGAGAACTCTTCTAACAGATGTGGTAGGTTTTCAGCAGACCCTCAAGGAACAAGGCACAAACAATGTTGGATACCTCAGACGAACCACTAATAAGGGAATGAAGGGTAAAAAATGTTACTACGTGAGCCTCATACAAAGTAACTGATAATCCATTTTTCTTCAGCTTCCTCAGGTAATTAAGTATGACAGAGATGGATAACATGGACCTAGATGACCATTAGGGAATGAACCTATTTTCTTGGACAGGTAGACACATTTCATATAAGTACTTTTCTTTAGCACTGGTGAGATGCTTCTGAAGGCAGAGTATCGTTTCAGCAGAAAAATGTATTGACTGATTTCTAGATTCGGAGGTAGAAAGAATATTCCATGTATGCCAACATGCAGTGACAGGCAAAAGTCTCAGGCAACTTTGGGAACAGGAGGGAAGAAAATAATAATATTGGCTGACTCCTTCAAGTAACTCTAATAAATGAGGAAAAAGTTCCTCTTACAACATTCAAATTAATTTGTTCACTTACTTTTTTTAGGTTTTGTTACCTTCCTAAACAAAGTATCATCATACAAGAGACAAAATCTGCATGCTGCGCGGCAGACATCCCATACTTCTTGTTTACGTGCAACTTTTGCCAAATCTGCCCAAAGCATAATTCTACCAAAGAAAAAGCATACATAAGATTACTTCATAAGCAGGATTATCTTCCACACTTCAGGACCAACAAAAAAAATCATGTCAATAACGATGGCCATCATAAACAAAATTTTAAATCTAATAAAAATTAATAAATGGAAGACTTCTTATCAGTAGCAAAGTAGCAAACTTCAAATCAGTAGCAATTTATTAATTAAAAAAAAAAAATCCTCTCAGCATATCAAGAGTGGCACAAAATTCCTGGTTTAGATAGTAACTATACTGAAATTTCAAAATGTGTGTGACACCCCTGATTATCTATCTTATAAAATAAACTAAATATTTCAAAACCGATGTTGAGAATTTCAAAATAAGTCTTGAAAACAAGTTTGGATTTAGAATTTTTTAGAAAACAATTTAGTTGACATTTAAACACAAGAATTTTTAGTGCCGCAAAAAAAAGGAAACACCTCCTTTTAAATAAAGAATGATAAAATGATATACAAATAGTCAAAACAAAACCTGTGATTTTCCTACAGATTAATCTTTCTGACTCTCAGAAGGGACTACTTCATTTCTTTATCAAAAAAGTTGTAGCATGTGATGTGGTACAGGGAGCTAAAAAGACACTTCAGCAAAGTTTAAATTGTACATCAAGTTATTCAGTCTTCCAGCCTTAATCCACTCATTCTTCTGTGTGTTCAGTTCATATCAATAGAACAGGTGAGTTTATGTGTGCATGTGAGAGAGCAGATCAGAAACAGCGAAATAATACAATTACGCATAGCATGTGAACATAATGGAACTTTTCAGACATGAAGTTAAACTCATGCTTAAATGCTTTGCCAGGTCTGACTGAAGTATTCAGCCTCTTACAAGGTATCATCAAGTAACTTAACAGCTGCAATAAGGAACCTTCCCATTAGAGACTTCTACACAAGATAAAAGAGACGCTTCTTGTCTATAGTAGTTACCTCTCTCTGTCATTTTCATTTCTTAAGTGTTTCAAATGTTCATCAACTTCCTCCACGCTTTTAATATGATGTTGTGCTTTTGCACAGAGGTAGCTTACTTGACTCCTACTTTTACCTGAGGAAACTTAGCAAAGAAAAAAGAATTTAAGGTAATTTTTAAGTATTAGAGATGAAAAAAATCCACATGAAGGGTATGCAATTTGATTCATAACTACTTTCTGAAACACTTGAAATCCAGCACTTTTTTCAGTCCTTCAAGTTTTCCCAAAACCAACTAACGAACATGAAAAAAACCACACCCCACCAGCATCTATTCTGTTTTTCCTATATCTTCAGATATAGCCGTCCCATACAAAAACTGATTTACGCTTGTTTGGCCCCCAAGTATCTCAAGTACAACCTCTGAGGCTCTAATTAGCCTCAGTCAAGAGTAAACGGATGAAATAATACGTAAAGTTCACATTTATGCTGAATTTTAAGAACACTTATCTAATCAAACACATTTCCAATCAATATTTGTTGTTTTGTTTTAATTTGAGAATACTGACTTAGTTTTACTTAGTCAACAAGATATTGGGCAAAAATATTAAACAGAGAAATAACCAACACAGAAAAATGATGCAAGGGAGGAACAAACTGGCCCCTTGAGGTAGCAAATTACTCCAGTGGTACAGATACATCAAAAAGAGATAATTTTTTTGCAGTGTAATGACATAGAGAAGATGCTCTGCCTTAGAATACAAGTAATTTGACGTGACTGGGAAATCCGATGAGTTTGTACATTCACTTGAATCTAAGCGATGGACCCTAACATCATGCAGACTGAGTAAGTTTTAACTTACTTAATCCTCAAAAAATTCGACAAATAATAGCGGCAAACACATATAAAGTATTTCTGGCTTAAAAAAAAATATATATATATATAATAAAAGCAGGTTCACTTACATTCACTTACAATGAAAAGAGGAAGGCATAGTGTCTTACCATTCTTGCTAAAAATATTTTGCAATGCATTATCCAGCGTACGATAAGGCTGTTACCTCACTAGACACATAGATCAACTGACAGAAATTGTTCAGTATAATACATAATGACAGCAGTACCATGTGAGGTTGTAGGATAAAGAATTGTGGATTAAAAATGTACATTGTTCTCTGGATCTATGGGTACAACTCTCACTAAATTAGGCCAGCTGTCCTGGTTTCGGCTGAGACAGAGTTAACTCTCTTCTTAGTAGCTGGTACAGTGCTGTGTTTTGGATTTAGTGTGAGAATAACATTGATAACACGCTGATGGTTTAGTTGTTGCTAAGTAGCACTTATCCTAAGTCAAGGACTTTTCAGTTTCCCATGCTCTGCCAGCAAGCAGGTGTGCGAGAAGCTGGGAGGGAGCACAGCCGGGGCAGCTGGCCCGAACTGGCCGGGAGGGGTGGATCGCGGCTCGGGCATCGGTCAGCGGGTGGTGAGCAACTGCATTGTGCATCACTGGGTTTTTTTTTCCTTTTTTTTCCAATCTTCTTTTTTGTTGTTATATTCTCATTCATTACTATTATTATTATTATTATATTTCATTATTATTATTGTTAGTATTATATTTTACTTTAGTTATTAAACTGTTCTTATCTCAACCCACGAGTTCTACCTTCTTTCCTGATTCTCCTCCCCATCCCCCTGGGAGCCGGGGTGAGGGGCAGTGAGGGAGCGGCTGTGTGGTGCTTGGCTGCTGATCGGGGTTAAACCACGACACCAGCATATATATCAAAAAAGAATGAAATGTTGATGCACAGTTATTTATGCAACTTAAAAGAAAAAACAACCCTACAAATCTGATGTCCTGTCCTATGTATATTTTAATAATACAGTTGCATATGTATTTTCTTACTCCTTCAATAAACATGTTTATGTTTGTTGTAATGTAAGTAAGTGTCATGGAAAAAGCAAAAAACTCACTCTTTAGATGACAGCCTCAGGAACAACTGAAATCTTTCAAAACAAAATTTTACAAAACACTGTGTCAAACAGATAGAAAGTATTGTAATAATTGTAATATTGTGATAATCTCACTCATTTTAATGGCTTATCTTAGAAGGCTAATGTGTAGTAAGATTTATTCTGAGGAAGTTTGGATATAATTTTACAGCTGTCAACTGAAAACTCAAGAGCAAGTAGAAATACTTGCATGCTTTTAATTCTCTTCATTGCACAAATACAATGCATTTTCATCACCTTAAATCATGTATGAAAATGTTTTTCCCACAAAATAATTTTCACATACTTAAATGTACCGCATGAAGTGGGATTGTTGATGCTGTAAATAACACTCTTACTTCCAAGTCATCAGTTGATCAAGTTCGAAATGAGAATATGCAAGGTAAACATTTTGGCCTGGCTGAATAGATGGCACGAGAGAACTGCATGGCCTTCTATGGCATCAACAGGCTGCTTTGGAAGCTACAGGACTCCTTCTGTAGCATTCGCTTCCTCCAGCATAATCTCTACCCTGGGAGTACACTGGGTATATTCAGAAAGTTAGTTAAATTAGTCACATGCTTTATTGCCAAGATAAGATAAAACCGCTCAAGCAATCTGGAAAATCCATTCCCTGTCCACTCTTCTTCAACAACAGGCTGTACAGTCACAAACCAAAGCTGTCTGTGGCATAAGGAACATGCCTATTTATGTATCCATGTTTTAGAAAGTAAATAATGAATTCATGTCTAAATTTCTGTGCAAAACTCGATCTCTCAAAAGCAAGATTTTAGAATAGAAAGACAACTACAATATAGAACGAATACCCAATATTGTATGTAATTAACATAGAACATTATGGGGTGAAACTTCTGAAAAGATCACTTAAAACTGACCTTGGGTAAGCACATTCAGGAGTTGTACATAGTGAAAATAAAATTACAGCACAACTTACAGCACACTACAGCACAACAGTAAGATTCAGATGAATTCAGAGGGGAGAACAGTAACATTTCATCTTCCAGTATCACAATACAAATCTTAGATCCCTAATGAAATCGATAGGAGCTTTGCCACAGAATTCAGCAGAACTGTCACTTCACCTGTATTGCAGTATTCTCTACATGTTGCCACTAGATGTTATGTCCAACCTTTAAGACTGTGCAAAGCAGTCAAAGTCAAGTGTAGTAACTTTTAGTCACACATACGTACATTACCTTTAGCTTCATTTTCACTGTCGAGGACTATTTGAAATGAAACAGGAGCTAGTGCAAGACCTGCATTTACCAGAAGGGACCTCTTTTTCCTCACATTATCCTTCGGCTTTCCCCTTTTAGCCTACGTAAAGAAAAGAACTAATTGTTATAAGGTTCATTTTTATTATATTCCTACTTATATATCTTATTTACTAAACATAACAGAATGCAGATCATATAACTTGGTACTACCAAAAAAATACCTATAGGAATTGTGTATCTTCATATATCTTACACATCATTCTGCAGTATTATTATTGTTGAAAGCAACTGTAGAACTTTGGTTGATCTTGACGTGATTACATCAAAGATAACTGAATACAAAGTACTGTTCATGCTGCTCATGGATCTTTACAGTATATTCCTCAGTGTATAACCTGTCACTATGTTATACTTTGTTAAATAAAGCACAGTATTTATTTAGAAACCAACAATAACATACCCGTAGTGCAATAACTAGGAACTGCTACAAAATATAAAAAATTCCTAGTCCACTCAGAATTAGCCAGTCAGCAGAGGTATAAGTGTTTTTTTAAAAATAACATTTAAAGGGAGTAAGCTTGCATGGAAAAACTTTAAAACTAGACAAAAGATCTTCACTTTTCTTTGTCTTAACAATAGACATATCAACTCACCAGCAGCTTTCCAGTACTGATTTTAGGTTCAGTGAACACATCTTAATTTCTTTGAATATCCCAAAATGGTGTATAGTGAAATTTCTTTTAGCCAACTAACAATCAGTTGCCAATATGATTTTTGTTCAGGTGCTGAGGCACCACAACAGAATTAGATGCAATAACTTTTGGCAATGACTACACTGCAACTTTAGATTATATTATTTAGCGTCATTTGTAAGTGTGACATAATACTGATTTATCTCAAAGCCAGCTAGGATGTTTAGAATCATAGAATAGTTTGGGTTGGAAGGGACCTTTAAAGGTCATCTGTTCCAACCCCCCTGCAATGAGCAGGGACATCTTCCACTAGATCAGGTTGCTCAGAGCCCCATCCAAACTGACCTTGAATGTTTCCAGGGATGGGGCATCCACCTCTCTGGGCAACCTGTGCCAGTGCCTCACCACCCTCACACTAAAGAATTTCTTCCTCATATCTCATCTAAATCTACCCTCTTTCAGTTTAAAGACATTACCCCTTGTCCTATCACTACATGCCCTTGCAAAAAGTCCCTCTCCAGCTTTCTTGTAGGCCCCTTTAGGTACTGGAAGGCTGCCATAACGTCTCCCCGGAGCCTTCACTTCTCCAGGCTGAACAAACCCAACTCTCTCAGCCTGTCCTCACAGGAGAGGTGCTCCAGCCCTCTGATCATCTTCATGGCCTCCTCTGGACTCGCTCCAACAGGTCCCTGTCCTTCTTATGTTGGGGGCCCCAGAGCTGGATGCAGTGCTGCAGGTGGGGTCTCATGAGAGCAGAGCAGAGGGCGAGAATCACCTCCCTCGACCCACTGGCCACGCTTCTTTTGATGCAGCCCAGGACACGGTTGGCCTTCTGGGCTGCGAGCGCACATTGTCGGCTCATGTCCAGCTTTTCATCCACCAGTACCGCCAAGTCCTTCTCGGCAGGGCTGCTCTCAATCCCTTCATCCCCCAGCCTGTATTGATACCGGGGATTGCCCCAACCCAGGTGCAGGACTCTGCACTTGGCCATGCTGAACTTCATGAGGTTCGCACAGGCCCACTTCTCGAGCTTCTTTAGCTATTTGGCCGCTGCTCCCCTCACTAATTAAAACACTGTTCCATGCAATGAAATCTTAATTGTTGACAATTATGAATAGGCTTCTTTTTTGCTGATATTTTTGCTAATGAAAAATTTCCCCTCCCCCTCCAAGAAATAAGCTTTGAACATAAGTGAAAAAAATCCTCTGTCACAATATTCAGAGTGTGAAGCAGCATGACCACCATACAGAGAATTCAGAGTTTTTCAAGGCAACCAACCAATGCCAATTTGCTGAATGCAAGCTGATGCTGGCTCTACGAATATGCAGTTCTACTAAACAGCTAGCTTTCCTCTGCCAGAATGTAATAAGCAAACCTATTTCAGCTACTGACCTTATTCTTCATGATTACCTGTTCAATCATCATTACTGCCCGATCCTCTAGACGCTCAGGTGACTTATACAGCATAGTGCACGTACGAAGACGGTTAAAAGTCAATCTTAGATGTTCTTGATACTGCCCACTGTTGTTTAGATGTATAGCTTTTTGCAAATGTTCCACAGCAGCCTCTATTCTATCCCCATCTTCTTCAATACGAGCTATTTCCATATGAACTTGGCAACGCAACAAAATCAACATGCTAAGGAATATGAATTTAAATGTAAACTGTTAAAATGAGGCAAACTAAAATTCTTAGACCTAAAAATTACCCAAAAGTGACTCCAGTATGAAAATAGGTATTCCCTTTCTAACTTGTCTCTTTCATTTTCACTATCATCCCTTTTTAATGAAATGACTTAGAAAATTTAACTGCATTTTACTTCCTTTAACCCTGCATGAGAAAACACAGCCATGAAGAAGCAACACATCTTGTAGACTAACTGATCTTTGTGTATTAGCAGAACTCTTTTTCAGTATCACACTGAAGTTACCACTTAGGTATGCAAATCAAGTGAACAGATTTTCAGAAGTATTTATTAACTCCCAGAGAGAGCACGATGTACTGGATAATGGCCACTTTTGATAAAAGTTCACTCTCTGTTCGTAACATTTAAGTAGAAGCTAACACTTCTAAAAATCTAGCCCTGACTGTGCTAGCCCACCATCTTTAACGATTTGGCTCACTATAGGCGTACACACTCGCTGTAGGCACTGTCTTTGCCCAGATGTTGCTGAAACCACTCTATGAAGTCAGCACGTTTTCAGTGAAGACTGCATGTTCTCCAGTCTCAGGTACGCTATGCTCCCTATCCATCACCTGCCCCAGGAAGCTGTTAATGACAGCTGTGAGCCCTACATGCTACTTTAGATTATTACCAGGGAGAAAAACAAAAAATCAGATAAATGAAAGCAATGTTATGAAAAATAGAACAGAAGGAAGGTTTTCAAGGCTATCAAATGTCATGCCAAAGAACTAATGTATGTCCACATTAGAGCTAACCTGACTGAGCAAGTGTCACCCTTTTAATGTGGACCAAAGTAGTTACAATTAATGAAACAATCAAAACAAAAATGAAGACAGGCAAATGAATAGGGACAGGTGACTTCATTCAATCTCTAGTGACAGTACCACCTCAGAGCTGAGGTTGAGTCTACTGGATTGTTAGGAATATACAGATAACAAAAGCCAAAACCCTAACCCCCCAAACACCTAACCTGCAAGCTTTTATAGAAAAATTGTCATTACTGACATTTAGTATAAATATCGAAGTTGCGTATGCTGATACTGCACTCTTTATATGGAAAGCATAAGAAATGCTTGAATAACATGTGTGTATCTGCTTCTTCAGGCTTCTGCTTCCTCTTTATGCAACTAAAAAATTACATTTTAAAAACACTGAAAATATATTCCTCACCTTCCTCTGTAATACTTTTATCAGAAGTCACCTACTGTTCTGCTCAAATGACAGATTATATCAATTGTAACTAGCTCTACTGCAAAACTTACGATCTTTGTTCTTAGTAGTCAGCCTATGTATAGCTCGAAACTTAACTAAGTATCACATAGTAAGGTTTACTTGTTCCACTCAACGAAAAAGGTGAAGCTATTTATGTGCTTAAGTACAGCATAACAGCCAACAGAAGAATACATCTAAAAAAATTATACATTTTCTTAATACAGTAGGTTTTTCAATTAAAAAGAAGTATCATCGAAGATACAAAAATACTATCTTGCAAGAAGTGTCTTATTTGATATGTAATACAGAAGCCATGATGCTTTTTAAAAGTGATTGTTTAATTGTATGTTTTTAACCAACAGAAGTGATATTAATACAAGAATCTAAACCACCTTCCAACACATCTACTCATACTGCAGCTTTGGAATTTTCTCACATAATTTTGATTATAGTATTTTTCAGTTCCTAACAAATTTCAGTCTTTGCTATAGGCCATTAAACAGTGTGAGATTTTGCCTGAAAGGAACCTATATTTAAATGATTAACAAGGAAATGTACGCAATACGCAGATGTTAATTTATTACAAGCTAGTGGAAAATTTTCAAAGACACTTAACATCATACAGCTTAAGCTTTTAAATGAGTTTGATGCTCAGTCATTAGACCTTTCAAAGTAACAAATAAAAAAGTACACAGCATAGAAAGTTACCTGTCAATCTCTTCAAGGACATCAGCAACTGATATCAACGGCTTTCGCACATGTTGATGCAAATTGTGTTGTAGCAGTGGTAAGCACAGATTCCACTGGGTTGTACAAACAACCTGAATCACACCAGGATCTCCCAATTGAACTGCACGTTTTAAGGTTAACTCAAGATTTTTTATCAATTCCAGCTGAGCCTACGCAAATGAAAAATTAATTAGCATATATTGCATTTAATGAATACAACTTCTTACATGTTCCTCCAAATTTTAATCTTAGGACTGTTTCCAATAGAAAGTAGTCCCTCAGGCAGCAGACTTCGGAAACTTTTTTTTTTTAATACTTTTTTTTAAAAAATAATTTCTTTAATAAAAACTTTTCTTTTTTTAAATAGGCCTTGATAACTAAGGAGTATTTCTTTTAGGTACTCCATGCTGCTACTACATTATTTCAGGCAGAAGTCTGACAGCTATTCCCCTTTCTTACGATAAACAGAAATTGATAATTGTGAAATATTTGTGAATTCAGAAGGCTTAGCTTTTTTTTTTTTTAATACTAAGCCACAAATGCAGTGTAGGAGAGGAAAAAAAAAATATTATGAATGGAATTTGCCATACTGTCAATTACACTTGGTTCCTATTAAATCTAAAAGCAAATCCTTACCTACAGTAACAGACACTTGCTAATTATTAAATTCTTTTTAGAGGTTATGCGATTAAAAAAAAAGAAAAAAATTAAACAAAAAAACTCTCCAACTGCACACACTGTGGTAGGAATATTTAGAAATACCTAAATATCCTATTTTTTATTTAAGGAGTATTAGTAGTGTTTCATATTATGAGGAATTCATGAAAATTTTTTTTCAAAATGTGAATGGAACTTCTGAACTCCAAAATGAGAACAGTCACAGATAGGAGTAAGTTTATGCACTATCGCTTTCCATGAAGCATATTCATACTTCCCATTTTAGGAACTTTAGACGCCTCTAATAGCTATTCTAAATTGCTCATTGTAGGCATCTATCTAAACCCATTGATATCACTGACAATTTAGGCTTCTACTTTTGATGGTCTGAATTATAACTGAGTCAACTGACTACGGAAATCTAAGAAAATCCTCCCCAGTTTGACAATTTATCAGAAATAATCGGCATTTCTCTGACATAATTTGTATGTCATAATTTGTATGACATCACCCATAACATGCAATAATAGTTGAGTTGGACTCGATGATCCTTATGGGTCCCTTCCAACTTGAAATACTCTATGAAAACACCTCCCATAAATGTAAAATATGAAAAAAAGACAGTGTTGCCTTTGCATGCCTCAATGCTACCATCTTTACTCTTGGAAAGTAATATATTATGAACCTTTATAGTCAGACAGAAGACTTAAGGGAGGAATATACAACTGTTGTTTATTTTTCCCTGTCTTCTTCTTGGCAGCCCAACTGGAAAGAATATAAAGTTTAAAAGAATTTCTGATCAGTATAATGTAATTAAGACACACAACTTCAATGCAATTTTCCATGTTTAACAAATTAAAACTTTTACTTTTCTCTCAAAGTTAATGTTAAAGAACATACCTCAACGACTCCTTTGGTATAAGTCACAATTTTAGCTCCAATTTTCTTTATTTCATATTCACATTCCAGGCATTCTATTTCAATAAGTTTCCCTTGCTCCTATGAAGTATTAATATACAAAATGCTAATCTTAATAATTAAAAAGGAACACGAAGATTAAACCCATGATTACACTAATACAGCACTGTACTTTCTTGCTGAAAATCCCACTATACTAGCTAATTAACTGAAACAATAAAAAGGGATTAGAATTTGTTGTTTGAACCGCAGTCACTTCTTACTAAGCCGAAGCTGCAAAACAACTGCTTTTAGAGCTTACATCTTAGTGACCAATTACAATCTCAATGGATAAACTGGTTAAATCTTCAAAACCTGCAGGTAGCATTTAACTTCCAATCAAACTGTTCCACAGATAACATTTAAAAAACATAGGCAAAAATTTACAGTCAACATTTATTTACCAAAACTAACTGCACTGCTAATTACCCTATTCTAACTATATCCTACTTTCTGACCTTACATCTTCTCTCTAGTTTAGGAATAGATCACTTATCCAAGTAATTATTTATATTAATGAATATATAAACAATACAGAGATGGACAGAAGATCCCAGAACCATGAGTATTATTTTTAAAGTATAATCACGGGGGAGGTGGGGGGGTGGGGGGGGGTGTGCAAAAAAAAAAAAATCAACCGTAATTAATATTAATACTTACAGTAATCCCAGCTCTCTTCAAATCAAGTATACAATCATATGCAACCTGAATGCAGTTTACTTTCATAGAAAAACGAGCTAATTCCAGAATCAAAGGAATCCTTCAAAAATAGAAAAACGTCACTTCAGAGAATCTGATATTGCTCTTCTATGGAATTAGAAACACACTATAGGAAAGAAACTTTGTGCAATATATCTGAAAACCTTGAAGTCATCTGAATATTAGAGGACGTGATTATACTAATAATGCTCACAGTTAACAAGGAAAAAGGAAAAAGATTAAAGTTGGCTACATGAAAAATACAAAAGTTCATCTGTTTATGGAAAATAATTAGTATACTTCTACTGTAGTCTTGCACAAACTGTTCCTAAAGAACATAAAAAATACAGAATGAAATGTATGCAGCACAAAGATGGTGAAATAGCAAACGAAGATTGCAGGTAATTCTGTAAATACAAAGCAGTCAACTGGCACACAACTTAAAATAGTCAAATCCATCGGTCAATTATTTAGGAACTAAGAACACAGAACACACACAGTAGGACACTGTGTTCTAAATGTTTGGATCTCCGTAAATAACTGAATGAGCATAGTGTACTGTCTGGGACAGGAGAAGTAGAGAGATATCTGAATACCATCAAAGCAGATTGACCTTAATGAGTGAAAATGTAGTATTACTTCCATATGTAACAGCTGTGATATAACTACTGGAATAGAGAGTTCAGTTTAGTCTGCATTTCAAAATTATGCTGAAGAATTGGTAAGGGCCCCAAGAAAAGCCAAAAATGAACTAAAGTCTGAAAAGCACTTGTCAATTCTAAGACCTTTTAAAAAATCTCATTTTATCAACAAGAAAGGGTTATGGAAAGATATAAACATGTTATACAAACAGCTATATGGAAGAAGATATTTAATCTTGGGTTCTTTAAGAAAGCCTAAGAGGACCTTTGTCTTTTTTTAAGATGACCTAAGCATTAACGCAACACAAACTATTATAACTAAGTACAAGTTCACTCTCTTCAAGGTCAATGGGAATTTTGACAGACTTCAGTGGAAGCAGGATCAGCTTCAGCATCAACTTTCACGAGGCTATGACAAGTAAAACTCACTTCACACTAAGAACAGATGCTGGAGGTACGTCGTATTGTTTCAAAAGTACATATAAAGAATTCAGATTTGCGGTGGCATCACGTGGAAATTCATTTGTGTCCCACTGCCTGCAATACATTAGGAATTGATCATAATTTTTCACAAGAAATATTATTGCATTAAAAATTTGAAACAACTCTCCTAACTTTAGAATGGATGGCTCTTAGTCCAATGTATCAGTGGGATACCTGGATTTTGAAATATCAAAGAAAAAAATTTAAAAATTACATCAACAAACCTACTTCAGTATGCCAAGTAAGCTACTCAGAGACAACCGGATACGAAGCACAAAGAACATTCTAGCATAAGAATTAATATTTCAGATGGTAAAGTAGATTTTATTTCAGAAGCAAAGAAAAATGGTGTGCAAAACTCCT
Source organism: Gymnogyps californianus (assembly GCF_018139145.2). Lineage (NCBI taxonomy): Eukaryota > Metazoa > Chordata > Aves > Accipitriformes > Cathartidae > Gymnogyps > Gymnogyps californianus. The sequence continues at coordinate 128,956 of NC_059476.1, read as the reverse complement.
TTCCTATCATGTCAACATAAATTAATCCACTGTTACTAAGAAAAGAATTAATACTTTTAAAATGGGGAAGTGTTGAGACATTGAAAAAAAAATGAGATTTTGTTATGAAGTCTAATTTTCAAAATTGTTTTATGTCTTTAAAATTTAAAAAGTTTAAAAAGTATTATGCTTCCCATTCTTGCGATTCATGCATTATATTTTAGGTGTGATTTCCCCACCTCATCTTTACTCTCCGGTTGGATATAAAAATATCTTTCAATCTCTTAAATTCTTTCACCTGAGAATATCTGTACAACACACTATTCCCTACATTCCCAAAGAACTATCTCACTTTTTAGCTGAGGCTGTTCTCTAGACAGGCCTGACAGCTACTACCCAAACTGTCATTATAGTTTTCCTTTTGAGAAACTAATCTTTGCAGTAGATTTTTCTGCTGGCGTATGCGATATCAGAACCTGACCCTATCTCTGTAATATCAAGCATCAAAGTACAAGTGGAAGGATACATTTTAATACTTACAATTTTAACATCTGCATTTTATAAATAACTGAAAAATGGATGGAATTTTGTATTTCCTTCTCTACCTGGGAAATATCCATTAGTTTGTGATACACCTATAAAATAACAATTTAATTATTAATTGACTAAATAAGCAAACAAAGGACAGACACTCAACAGGGCTAAAATAAAGCAGGTATGTTGACTGTAGGCTTTTTCATGGACTTTAAGGGCAGTGAGGCTACTACGATAATCTATGCTGTTCTGCATAGATACCACAAAGATCACCCAGTAGAGCTATATTAATCTTCACATAGTGAGGATCAGAAGTAATAGCAGAAATCTAAATGTGGAACTAACATCTGAGTTAGAATTCTAATTAATGCATTTTTAATAACACCCTTTGATAGCACTCATTCTGAAATCATCTCATCCAGCTACGAGAAATGAGCCCTATTCAAATTTATCTGTAACAATAAATTATATATAACAAAAAATATTATGAAGAAATTACAATAAACTGTAGTTACTTCAATTTAACTGTAGAGTTACACATTAAATGTGTACACATCATTTCTTCTGACTCTCTCTCACTGACTGCCCATAGCAGTCAATACTGATTACTGAAGCTGTACTCGAACAATAAGTTTTGCAGGACTTAAGTACGCTGTTACTAAAGCACTCAATAGTGTGGATCATACTTCTGTAGCCCTGCTGACACACACAGCCCAAGTACAATTTTAGAACTACTTTATTCTTCTGTTTAAGGCTACTGTCAAATAGCTTTGCTCAACACTGCCTCTAAAAAATACAAAAGTCATTTTGAGCTTGCCTAAATGATATTGCTTCATTAATATCGCACCTCTAGAAGGTTGTATATTGGTTCTCTTAATTCAACTGTTAGAAAACTTTATATTATAAACATACGCTCTTGAAATGCAGTGATTGGGAGTGGACAGAAAAAGACAATAGACAGTGTGGCAGAATGAAAGAAAATATGACTGCATGCAACTTGCAAGTTTTATTTGCCTGTTTCTGCTTTTGCCACATTTGTCTTCACCCTCTTATTTCCCAAATTAAGGGCAAGCAAGAAATGTGAACTATTGTCGTATGCTCCGATTCCCAGAACTATTTATAGGGTTCAAGTTGGGTCATTTAAGTATTTATCAGCATGAGAAAAGTCAACAGATGCTAAATATGCTCTCAATGGCATATGGCACATTAAGTTGCACCCACTACACCTTCTGTGTTAATAGTAATTATTCCCAAACAGAATTTTTAGGGTTAGCATGATATTATGTTGTATTAAAATAACACGGAGCAGTAGGGAGCTCTTTAGCTTATAGTATTGTCGTGGTTTAACCCCAGCCGGCAGCTAAGCACCACGCAGCCGCTCGCTCACTGCCCCCCCCCACCCCTGGGATGGGGGAGAGAATCAGGAAAAAAAACTCGTGAGTTGAGATAAAGACAGTTTAATAGGACAGAAAGGAATGAAAAACAATGATAATGATAATAATAATAATATGACAATAGCAATACTAAAAGAATTAAACTATACAAAGCAAGTGGTGCACAATGCAATTGCTCACCACTCGTTGACCGATGCCCAGTTAGTTCCCGAGCCGCGATCCGCCCCTCCCGGCCAACTCCCCCCTGTTTATATACTGGGCATGACGTTCCATGGTATGGAATACCCCTTTGGCTAGTTCAAGTCAGCTGCCCCGGCTTTGCTGCCTCCCAGCTTCTTGCACACCTGCTTACTGGCAGAGCACGGGAAACTGGAAAGTCCTTGGCTGAAGATAAGTGCTACTTAGCAACAACTAAAACATCGGAGTGTTATCAACATCATTCTCACTCTAAATCCAAAACACAGCACTGTAGCAGCTACTAAGAAGAAAATTAACTCTGTCCCAGCCGAAACCAGGACAAGTATCAAAAATATACAAATTGTAAAAATCTCTGCATATCTACTGTATCGTTTGGTAGCTCACAAAATCTAAATGAAGGAAACAACATATTTAACAATTATAACTATGATCTTATGAAATGTAGAGAAAGCTCCTGTCTTACTGAGAGTTTAAAATATTTTACAGCATTACCATTAGAGAAAATATTTGAGAGTATTTATCTGGAACATTTTCCTTAATAAAGATTGCTGCAGTAGATGAAAACTCTTTCGCTTCTTTCAGTTTTGAAGCATCGAGGAAGCACTCAAGTAAATTTCTGCAGATCAAATAAATATTTGTATTAAATATTTATTAATGCTTTCTGAAATAATTCTTACTTATATTTTTTCAAGAGACTCTTTATATTCAAGGTACCACTCCTAAATGCAGTACAAGCGATTAGTGCTATAAACCATTGACTCAACACAAAAGATATCCTCTAACTTCTATGTCTTTGTTTCTTCTGGAGATTTACAGCTGTTAACATAAATTTATTGCAGACAACAAAAATTATCTTGGAAAAGGAGATTTTTGTGAAAACTTTTCTCAACAGGACACCTGGAATTAAAACAATTAATAATTTAAAGTTGTATAAGAAAAACATTTCTGAGAGATGTATTCGAAGATTCTCCCTTAACTACTGGAAAGGCTAGTATTTCAACGCCATCTAGCAAAAGAAAACTATTCATGTTGGAAATTGCAACATATCTACTGGATTTTCAACACTTTATCTGATTTAACTGAAAAAGAGCCTGTGATTCCATGAAATAAATTGACAACAACAACAATAATAATAATAATTTAAAATATTCAAAAAATAAATACAAATGTAAGAAAAAATAAATGCTACCATTAGTTTTATAACACAAACACATTGTGTGCACTTGCTGGTTCTCATCAATACCTCAGCAAGAGTATGTTTGGTACAAAAAAACTGCATGCATGGTATTCTAGATAACCTTTAGCATACCGTTTGGAATGTTTTGTTACTTTTTTATTTCCCTCCAGTTTCAGTTTATAAAGAAAATGCTGCATAGCCATAAACCATCAGTCATAGACCAAAGAAATAGAAAAGTTCACAAAGAGAAAGGAAAAAACTGTGACAGAAGTGTAACAGGAACTGGAAACGGTCTGTAGAATAGTAGACCAAAACATCTCTGAGAAAAGGTTGTCTGACCTTGAAAAATTACATGGACACTCTTCATTTTGCACATAAAACTGTTTCTCCCAGAAGAGATATCTCAAGGTTTATGCTCCAGCTTTACTCAGGAAATGTAAGAATGGTAATACATTGATATTGATACACCATTTATTACCAATTATTATCAAATAATTGGTAATAATGCAAATGTGTATAATAGTACCGATAGCACACTGGGCTGATTGTGGGGTTTTTTTGACTTCCATTTTAATTTTGCTTAGGAAACAAAACATTCAGTGCAGTTCTAAAAGTAAAATTACCAACAACATTAATTTACTAGCAGAATCAGGTATTACAAAAATATCTCTTTTCTAACTTTCTGTAAATTAGAAGATGAGAGCTGAGACTCGATGCCACCTTTGCCTCAGCCTTCACCAGAAAGGTCTCCTAGGCCTTGTGCCTGCTGAAACATTAAAAAAATTCAGTAAAGCAGATCTACTGAAAAGGACCTGGGAGTCCTGGTGGACAGCCAACTGAACACCAGCCAGCAGTGTGCTCTGGAACCGAAGGTGGCCGACAGCATCCTGGTCTCTCTTAACAGGAGCACAGACAGTAGATCACGGAGGCACGTCCCTACAGGGAGGCAGGTCACTGAGAAGATGGACCCAGGCTCTTTACTAAGGCACATGCCACAAAGACAAGTGACAATGGGTGTACATTGAAACAAGAGAGGTTCAGAGTGGTAATAAACAAAAACTTTCTCCCCATGAGGACAGTCAAGCAGAGCTGCTGCAGCTCAGAGAGGTTATGCAGTCTCCATCCTTGACTGCTTCCAGACCTGACTGGATAAAGTCCTAAGCCTGACCCCACAGTTGACCCAGCTTTGAGCAGGAGATGGATTACCCATCTCATGAGGTCCCTTCCCACCCGAATTAACTTGCAATCCTAAGGTATATGCTGTATCTCTAGACATCATCTGTCAGGATTATTCCAGACGTCATCTGTGAGGGTTTTTTTTTTTGAAGCAACATAGTACCTGTGTGATGAACTTGGTCTTAAACTTTTGGAATAGCTTGTGAAAATAGATACCTTTACCCTTGGTTCAGTTCCACTGTGCATTCTAAGTCTCAAAGTTTCCCATTAACAATAATTTTCTCCTCAACCAACATTATTTTTCTTGTGATTTATTTTTACTGAAGTGTTGGATATTATTTGTTGTTTCTTTCATTGAAATTAAATACTGAAGATGCAATAAATCTGTCTGTGTGTTGACTAGGTTACTTTCTAACATTACTTTTCCTTACTGACCACAGACTTATGAATATCTTAGCCTACATGTGCTGCTCAATCCAGAAACATCTGTTCTCACTAGTAAAGACTTGACATTATCTAACAGATAGCTCTTTCTCTTAAAATCTGTATCTCAGTAAAATATGAACTGAAATCAGAGATTGCAAATCAGATACTATCAGTTCAGATGCTTTAAAATTTGTTCTTTAGATTTATTTTAGAAAAACTTAACATACAAAACTGAAATAGCGTGGCCAGCAGGACTAGGAAACTGATTGTCCCCCTGTACTCGGCACTGGTGAGGCCACACCTCGAATACTGTGTTCAGTTTTGGGCCCCTCACTACAAGAAAGACACTGAGGTGCTGGAGCATGTCCAAAGAAGGGCAACGAAGCTGGTGAAGGGTCTAGAGAACAGGTCTTATGAGGAGCGGCTGAGGGAACTGGGGTTGTTTAGTCTGGAGAAAAGGAGGCTGAGGGGAGACCTTATTGCTCTCTACAGATACCTGAAAGGAGGTGGTAGCGAGGTGGGTGTTGGTCTCTTCTCCCAAGTAACAAGCGATAGGACGAGAGGAAATGGCCTCACTTCTAATCTAAGTCAAGCAATTAATCATTTAAGTCTTTCAGTTAGATTAATCAAAATTATACAATAATCTGCGCACACACATAATTTATACAATTATACCCTCAAAAGAAGACAGTATCAGCCTTAAATATATGTAGCCACTCCATAAAAAAATGACACACTGCTCTCAACTATCAACTACATTGTACCAAGATGCTTGAGCAGGACGGTTGGACTAGGTGATCTTGAGAGGCCCCTTCCAACCTCAACTGTTCTGTGAAGATGGCAGAACCAGGGGCCTTTCACTGAGAAAATGTATGCTTTGTTATAACCCAGGACTGTTAACTCAAGCAATTTAGTCAACCTCCATTGTCAAAGGCTCTCACATTCTAAAGAATTACAGGAAAACTAATCTTTTAACTAGGATCCCACACCTCCTAGGAAAATAGTTTCCAAGACTATTTTGCTAAAATTCCCTACTCTGTCTGAAGAAAACTCCTTCACACATATTTTTTCTTAGCAGAAGTGACCACTTTTAAATATAAAAATAAAATCTACCATCTGAACAACCCATTGACGATGTCTGAAAAATAAGTGTGCGGGTGTCATTGTATACACTGTTCAACACGCAACGGGAAGTCAGATTTAGACCACTCATACATAGCTCAAACAAACAAGGATATTTTCAATAGATACACTGATAATTATTTAAGCATATTGTATAATACGCGAACATGTACCTTTCTGCTATTCTTATTATGGAAAAATGTATTTAAAAGGCAACATATCAAAAAGCGTTAATTTATTCAGTCACTTAAAACCCAGCAGCTATAGCAGAAAATAACAACATACATGTCTATTTAAAACCTCTGTATTTGTACCTATCTTTTAAAATTACATTTAATCAGGTTGCATTTTTCATTTCCTTATACAAGCAATAAGGACTTTCAGTCATGCTTGATAAGAACATCCTTGAAATGGGGAAAATAACTACCACGTACTTCTTCAGCCACGACTTGTCTTCAGTGAAGTATCAATTGCTAAAGATTCTGACTAAAATTCATTATTTAATTCAGTGTAAATTAAACTATACACACTTCCGAACAGTATGTATGCAGAAAAACCTATATATTTCCTAAATAAAACCTGAAATTGGCTGACAAACTTCATTTATGACAGACATAAATTCGGAAGGCATTGTTATCCAACCCTAGATTACTAATCTCTTCCCTAAAAATTATTAGACTTTTAATTCTAAATTTTTTGCATAATACTTAAAGATATTCTGTGAATTCACCTTATTGGGAGGTTTAACTCTCGAATAACAATCTACTTCCCTTCCTTAATTCCCAGAAAGAAAACCTGTTGGTTTAAATCTTAATAGCCTTGTTTATGCAAGTTATTCTCCTTTTCGTAACTTTTGAGCTCTCATTTTGCGTAAGACTGGTTAAAAGAAGACCTATTTCATTTATGCTTTGAAACATTAGGCCAAGCAGTATATCTAAATTAGCAGGGACAGCTTTTAATTTTATACTGAAGAAAACCGTATATAATATTAATTAGAAACGAAAAAGCTTGATCTAAACTAATTACACTGATAAGAACCATACAGTACCAAATTGCACATTAAAGCACGTGACTGACATATAAAAACCACATCACTACTGATGACAACTCATCTCGGTATTCTTAATTGCTGTATTTGCAATACACTTATTTTGCTCACTGATTTTTCATAAAGTTTCATTTCAACATACAGTTATGGGTTAACGAGGAAAAACCAGTAGGAAAGATAACTTAGGTCAATATATATAAAATCTTCATAATGAAGAAGGAGGAAATTAGAAGGTATCCTGAACACGTTCTCACAAACTTACCAGGCTGTTTCTTTCTCTTCAGGGATCAGAGGACAGAAGAGATCTTTGTTTATCTATTTAAAGGTTACGTTTCTTTACCTGAAGAAAATAGTTCTTAAAGAAAATGGGAGTTTGTCTTTCTCCTCACTTAAAAGAACTGCACATAAGCAATGACTCAAACACTACATCCAAAATGACTGTGATACTTCAGATAGGACCTAGGGCCTAACTGCCTCTGCCACTAAAATTTTAACCTCAAAGTAAATATTAAAATGAAGCACCTTTTATGTTAAGTGTACATTTATGTATCTTTAAAAAGTTATGAATTAAGCTTTCCACAATAAATGTGTCTACAATGTTACCAAAGAAATAGACATTACTAAAGACTACCTCAGGTGGCAGCCACGTGTACAAGAGGACTACAGAATGCCCATATGAAAAAATACAGTTAAACTTACATCATGAGTTCTGCTCTCCATTCATTGTCTTGCTCTTCAGTTTGGTTTAACGCTTTAACAATCTGAGAAAGGCTGGGAATAAGACAATAGCGGAATCCAGGCTTAAGATACGGCCTCACAAGTTGCCAATAAAGAACTGAGGCATTATATATCAAAAAATAATATCTGAAAAACAAGAATCAAGAATTTAGTATTTCATGGACTTAGAAGTGTCTTAAAAGAGTCTGTAATTTTATGTTTATCTAAGAAGCAAAAACTGGAACTTTTCCTATGTGCTCAGACAAGAATCAATCCTGACTAAGAACTGAGAACACAAGTAAAGCATAAGAATACGATAACTCTTGCAACTACACTCTACCCAGTAATTAACCACTTTAAGCTAACATGGAGCTTTCCTTCTACAAAGTCAGAATATAAAAGGGGAAGAAACGCTCAGAGATATCTACCAGCCTTAAACGGGCTGATTCATCCCGTCTATTTAAGACCGTTCAGTACTCTTATATTGTTGCAGCACGCGCAGCAGTTACAGAAGTGCAGTAACAAAATGGAAGGAAAATCTACAAAAGCAAAAAAACCCCAAACAACACAACGCCAGACTACCTAGTGAAAAATCTGAGACAAACAACTATGAAAACCTAACTCAATAACGTTTCCTGAGATTTAAAGAGTTAATCCTATTAGTAGGGCCGACCTTCGATCCTGGGTGGCAAAATCTATCGCCTTCATAAAAAACAGCACAAACTTTTCAAATTCTTCCTAGAACAGAACAAAAAAATTGTTAATGCAATCTGAACGTGGCTTTTATAAATCAGTACATTATTTTCCTATTTCATTATGTTCACATCTCATAATTTTTATTTTCAGACCAATCTCAAATAAAACATACTGCCATAATAAGTTGCTACCATAGAAACAGAATAACTAAAAATCGGTAGCATTGCCTATTACTATGCTTTCCTGATTTCAAATTTTAAGACTATATTTTCAGTTTCTTTCATTTCTGCCAAACTTTAATTATCAGGACTGAAATTTTCCAAAACTGCAAAGCTGCATACTGTCTAAGCTTTCAGCAAAGAAAGCTCAGAAACGTCCAAGAGCAAAGCCAGGAAAAAAAACCCCAAAACTCGTTTGTCCCATTAAAAAACTTGAGGTATTATTTTCTTCAGAAAAGCTCCAACAAGAATTTGTCAACTGAATGGTGTGTCAGGCATGCTCTTTTTATCATTAAAGCAGCTGGGAAGCAGCTTTTCAGAGGATGACCCGGGGGTCCTGGTGGACACCAAGTTGAACACGAGAAAGCAATGTGCCCTCGCCATAAGGAAGGCTAATGGGGGCTGCATTAGGAGGAGTGTTGCCAGCAGGTCGAGGGAGGTGATCCTTCCCCTCTACTCAGCACTGGTGAGGCCACACCTGGAGTGCTCGGCCCAGTTCTGGGCTCCCCAGTATGAGAGAGACATGGACGCTGTGGCGAGAGTCCAACGAAGGGCTGCAAAGATGAAGGACTGGAGCATCTCTCACATGAGGAAAGGCTGAGAGAGCTGGGACTGTTTAGCCTGGAGAAGGCGGCTCAGGGGGGATCTCATCAGTATGTACAAATACCTGAAGGGAGGGTGTAAAGAAGATGGATGGGATCATAAAAAGGGACTTTTGAAAGCCTAAGAGAAAGACGCAGTGGAAATGGCAAAGCAGAGGTGGAACTGGATGGGCAGGAAGGGGATGACACCAGAGGGCTCTCTATAGTGAGACAGAACAGAATAACTAAAAACTCCAAGAGAGCTGGGACTGATTTATGGGACTCTGGGACTGGCATAAGAAGGCTATTGAGCAATGAGCGGGAACTGCCTAGATAAACTGAAAAACAGGATGAAGAGCCTGAGAGGTATTAGATACTAAAGTAGAAAAGTTGCACTTGGCCCTTAAGAACACAAGCATCTTAATCAGCTAAGAAGGATTCCTTAGGATGGAAACCAAAATAAGGACCAATTTATCTTTTCTAAGTGAATGATGATTACTGGTCATACAGCGTGAGATGTTGTGCCACTCCTATTTTCATAAATGATCTAGGAACACAGCAGTGAAAAAACTTTACAACTGATACAAAGTGTATCTTAAAAGCACATTACAACACACAGCACAAGGAACCAAGCTAGGATTGCACATACTGGGACGGTTCTTAACTTCTAAGAAGCTAGCAAGAGTCAAGAAGAAAACAGCAAAATTTGGCTGAGATTTAGAAAATATCACAGAACAGTTTAATTTAGAAACGTAAAAGGCTAACTGGACATTAGAAAATACTTTACAAATGTGTACAAAGTTTTAAAGGGACCACTGATCAGTTGTTCTGCACACGTGCTCAGAGAAGGCAGAGAAAGTACAGATGACACAATAGGGAAAAGATTCTAGCTTGAAAGTTAATTCAAACACATTATTCAAAGAAACTACGGCATCATCTGTCAGGGAAATTTGTGAACACAAATAACACAAACATCTGTTAAGCCTATTTTAAGGGGTCAGATATCATTGACAAATTGTCAAAGCTGACTGACCACAGTACAAGGACAAGTGAAATACTGAAGACAGAAAACTGATTCCACTCCATTTTAAATTCAGCAGTATGTAAGAAGTGCTCATCATGTACGGACACGGTGTCACTGAACAGTAACACACAGAAGCTTTTAGAAGCAGAAGTATCCTGCTGAGTTGCTACCAGAAAGCTTCATCTCTCATTTCAAAAAGCCACATCCAAAGTACTACATGGAAAGGTTACTGATCCGTGGTGGAAGCACACTGCCACAGGAGAGAAATGAACTGTACAACCTCTCTGAGGGCCCCTTTAGTCCTCCATTTCCTACGATTCTGTGAAATGCCTAGTGTGATCCTGAATAAAACTGGTAATTGTTTTACCAGTTACAGCTAAATTTGGTCTGAAAGTATCATATCGATGTAAAAAGTGAAAAGGTTGACTTTATAACAATTGACTGTCTGAAAAATTTGGAAGCATTCTTTTTTTTTCCTCCCCAAAGTATTTGCAATATTAGTCTAATTCAGCTGGTAAGTTCTGTTTACTCCCAAACTACCTGTTAATATATTTTCCTTTGATTTTTCCCACAGCCCTGATTACCCTTGTGTATTTTAAATGACTGAAAGCAATACATAAAAACCTAGGAAGAAATACTCTTAAAAACTGGCTTAATATAATGCAACCTTCATAATTTCTCACCAAATTATCTGTAGAGAGTGGAGCGTGCAACTGGCCTTGGCACAAATATGCTCTGCCAAGAAACTGATTCACAGGAAATCTTCCTTTAAAATACATCTGTAGACAGTCACTGCTCATTTCCAGATATCCCAGCTACGACCAAAAAAGGCATTTTAATATTCAAAAATGCAACAAATACTTAAGAATTGTTAGTTTTTAAAAATGCATGCCTACTCAAAGTGTAACATCTAACTGCATACCAGTATGCAAACAATATTCCATAAAGCTGTGTATCAGATCTGGTACAAACCCATTAAGATTTATTAAAATTTAAAGCTAGACTTTTGTCATTCCAAATGTATAGAAAAATAGCTCCTTTATTTATCAAAGCTTCTGCGTCACTCAGTCACAGAATCCCTTACAGTATACAAAAAAAGTTTCCTTTTTTAATAGCCATTAACAGAATTGTTAACATAAAGGCAAAATTCTTAGTAGAATTTTTTTTTAAAAGGACGGATATCAGCCCGCAGGATTTTCTATGGATGTCAGTGCTGCACCTCAATTTTCAGACAACAGATAGAATTTGAATGGCTTGCAGCTTGGGAAAAAAAAATTGTTTTATTAGAAACTCTATCTGCTTGAAATCCAATCACTTGTACCCATGGACTGAAAATTAAAAAATACTTCAAAATTAAGAACCTCTACCACATTTTATAGAAGTCAGCTCAATTAGCTACAATCTTTCGTAATCAGAATGTCACCTTTTATCTTTTGCCCAGCAGGGACTGTTCACAAACACGTTTTCTTCAGTCATAACCAAACTGCTAACATTAGTTTTCCATAACAAGAGAAAACAGGCATGGCAAACTATTTTATATTACTATGGTATACCTTGCATATTTTGGTCTAATTACAAACTTCACAAACCACAGTTTGCTGACTGATTATAAAGAAGTGATAATTTAGAAGCCAAGTTTTAACTGAAAATGCACATTTATACAACTGTTCTCCAAAACCAGAAGAGTGTAATGTTTTTCACAGGTACTTCTGAGAATATTTTTAAGTAGTAACTTTAACAACTGTAAATACAATATGTCATACAAATGTTTTTATTCAATACAGATAAACTGCCTAAATTACAAACCTGGAATGCTTGTTCAGCACATAAAACATATAAGTCGGTGCTGAAGTCATCTGATGAGTCAAGTGCAGATTTTCCTTGACTGGCTGACTTGATCAACTCATAAGCATTCTTCAAAGCCTGAACATCTAAAGTAAAAAAAGGAATAAAGAAAGTAACAGATAATTTGTGCTTCAAGGTGGACTGACAGACATCACTGCATTATTTCAAATTAACTATATGGCACCCTGCTTCTCCCTTACAGAAATAAGTTATGAATGTTTGAGGAAAATAACGTCAAACAAATGTTGTTCAAAGGCAGCCACAGTTGTAAGACGAAGCATTAATGACTCTCTTACAATTTAAAATCACTAATGTTAGCACACAAGAAAGTGAACTACTTTGAAGGCCTGATTCACAGTTCCCTGAAGTCAACAGTACTCTTTCTGTTGACACAGAAATTCGAGATTAGATCCTTAAAGCTGTTATATGAAGTAAACCTGACTGGAAGAAAACTAGATTAAATTGGGAACAGTACAGCAGTTACTTCTTTCCATAGCTAAGAAGCACGTTTAAAGCGTTCAGAGGAAGAATACGTTTTCCGTAGATTTAGAAACAAAACAGATCAAGATCAAGCCGTTTTCGTGTTTAAAGCGCGGTTTTTATGTTACTTATTTTTAAAGACGGGCAAAATTTCGCAACCGCCGGGCGCCCTTACCGCGGCGGCTCTCTGCGGCCCACAGCCGCTCCCTGACGGCCGGCTCCATCCCGCACACCGCCCGGCGCCGCCCGGCGCGGCTCCCTCCCGCCGCACCCCACTCCGCGGGCGGGCCGCGGCCGCCACGGAGGCCGCTTCACCCCGCGAGGCGCGGGGCAGCTCTGCGACGCGGGCACCAGGCTTTGGGCAGGCGTGTGCCGACGAGACCTTCCCAAAGCGCCGCCGGACAACCGACAGAACCGGCTGCGGGAGGTGTCCGCCCGGCGACGCGGGGACAGGCCGGCCGCCGGCGGTGCCGCTGCCGCCCCGGCCCCCACCTCCCCGAACCCGGCCTCCGGCCCTCCTGCTCCTCCGCGCCCGCCGCCGCCCAGGGTGCCGTTACCCCCCCGGCCGCTCCTGCCGGCGCGCGTATCCTAGCAGCGCTCCCACAACACGCGCGCCGGCCCGGCCCGGCCCGCCCCCGGCCTGCCTCCCGCCCTCCTTCCCTCACTGCAGGGGACGGACGACCCCGCCGGCACCGGGACCCGCGCCCGCCGCCCCGCCCCGCCCCGCGCGCTGCCGCCGGCCCCGGGGGGGGGGGCGCTGCCGAGGAGGCCGCGGCGCGGGTGCCGCCAGGCAGGGCCGCGGGCGGGAGAGCGAGGGCCGCGGCCGGAGGAGGAGGAGGAGGAGGAGGAGGCGGCGCGCCCCGCGGCAGGCCTGCTTCTGTCCCGCCAGGGAACGGGCACGGCAACCGGCGTTACAAACGCGCAAGGGGCTGGCGCGGTCTGCAGCCGAGTCTGTGCCTGAAAGGAGGGGAAAACATCTTCCTCCGGGACAGACCGCTACTGCTTTTTAGCAGCGTTACTACTGCGGCTTACGCCACGGCACAGATCTCTTACTCCCCCTAAAAGTCAGTGCCTTTAAGGATGTAAGGCACACTTTCGTTATTAAGCATAGACTGCATAAAACCACTTCTCAGACAGCCACAGGTGAACAAAGGCAATGACTGACAGCTTCCTGTAGATAAAAGCGTTGCTAAGAAATGCTGTCACCAGTAATTTTTGTCCCTGTCTTGAGAGCTTCTAACATGACACGTTTTGAAGTAGAGCACACACCACCAGTGACTGAAGCTTTGGCCTCAAGCAGAACAAAATGCCAAAGGACACCTGGATCGTATCTGCCAGTGCAGAAAGAAGCCATATGCTAGGGTATGAACAATTATCTTTCGAGACTCATTTCACTGTATGTCACCAGGCACAATTTTATGGTTTAAAAAAATAAACCTTCAGAGAACAACAGTCCAGAAAAGAGATACAGTCAAAAAAACCTGGAAGCTCCCTGACCGCGCTGACATCAGCACATACCAAATGAAACGTTCAGGCCTTCGTGTTTTCCCCTCAACTGCTTAGTCATGGCAGATTCTATGAGGTAAATCACCGTAGTCATGAAGACAACATAAAGGCTTACATATATAAATCCAATTTTAAACCTAAGCCCTTTGCACTTCGAGCTAAATTGAAATTCTGTACTGGCAGGGTGTTCCAATCCCGATGGACAGAACACATCATTCTGAAGTGTGGCATTGCTGGTGAGTTTCCAAAGATGTGTCTTGCAGTCATCCTTAGCTGAACGAAAGATGAGTATTAGGAGAGGCCATAAGGGTGACAAATACAAATGGTAAGTGCAACAAATTCTTACGCTGCAGGCCCAGCTACTGAATAAGTCACACATACTGTGTATTTCAGAACAGTAGAAGATTCTTCAGTTTATGAAGCATTGGAAACATTACAAATATATACAAGGACCTGTAAAGAATTCAGCAGTAGACTCCTTCCTGTTCTCTACCTGTTCTCCTACCTACTCCTGTACACACAGTCCATCGAAATGATGTAACTCTCTTGCTTGCATGAATGTTAATAAACAGAAATAAAACTCACTTGAAAACTTCAAGTGGGCAAGGAAAGAAAACCCTATAGCAAACCTGTGGCAATTTCTGAAGCAGAAAGCAATATATTGGTCTTGTGTAATTACTTTAGGTAGTTATGGCAATGGCTTACTATGACTCACCATGATATGCTTACAATGTTTGTACCCAAACTTCATACCTCTTAGTGCATGACTCAGCTACAGTCCAGCCACTTCTTGATGTCCTTTGGCAGAATCCCAGACACAGGGAGGACTAATGTCTCCTGATATAAAAATCAAGATGTGGAAGCTCTACACATACTGACTCAGGAAGAAGCACTCCTGAAATGTAGATAATAACCAAAATGGCACCACAATAATATAAAGGTCTCAAATTACTCCATTTATTATTCATCCTCATGAAATACGTGTGCTAAGAGTCTGGCTGTATTATCCCCAAATTACTTCCTGACTCTTTCGTGCTCTGGTTTGCACACTCAAACATCTCATTTCATGTGTTACAAGTTTAGCCTTCTCAAAGGGCTTTTCTGTAGTGTGGTTTTTTAACATGTAAGAGAGAACAAAAGTGGTTTTCTGTAACATTTCCTCATCTGTTGCTCCTTTCCTTCTGCTCTGCGCTAAGTACCTCAGGGGAGCTTAAGGCCAACCGCACTGTCTGCACTGCAGGTGCTGTCCCATCTCGTGATGCACCCTGGAATTCATGTATGACTCTTGAGGAGACTAGACATATACGTTCCATTTATCCCCAAGCTGCATACTAACATAAAACCATGCATGCACATAAAGAACAGCAACAAAGGGGAGAAAAAATTTCTAGGCAGCAAAGAGATTTAGACAAACTGGAAGTATTATCTATAGACACTATGCATCTTATTCTTTTGTTTAGAAATGATCATGAATGCATAACTTGTATGAAATTGATTTCCATTCTTAATTCTCTGAATAAGAGTTTAAATCAATCTATTTGGATTTAAATTTTTATTATATGTTTCTAGAAAGCACTCATAACCAAATCACTGGAGCAGTAAGTCTACTGAGGAGTGGAAGTAAGTATTTTAGGGATAGTAGGAGACAGCAGATGATAAAGAAATATCCAATGACACAATGCATCTGTTGTCCGTGCTGTCATTACTTCTTGCCAAAAAAATAATGGCTTAACGTATCTCTTCTCCATCTCTGCTTCTGATGAAAATCTAGCGCTTACTGAACAGCGTAAGAATGTAACTAAGGTCTAGCCAGTTAGCTTTCCTTTGACAGAGATGAACAGCAGAAGGCTAAAGAAGAGTTTAGAACAGGGTATTGCGGTATTTCCTCAGTACGGAATCCCCTAAGCTTCCAACAGCTCATGACCAGCAATCTTGAGCATCTGGCCCTGTTACAGTACCTGTGTTTTTAATAATCTTTTACATGCATTCTGTCATGAATTTGCCTTATTTGACTCTTTGAACGCATGCAGACTTTTGTTATCTGTATTATATTGTGCCAGTGAGTTTCAGACTTTAACTAAATATTGCATGAAAAAGAACCTCACAAAAAGTACCTCCAAAAATATTTTAAATTAAAACTTGTAACTTTACAAGCCAAACTCGTCCAGGAATTAGCTGCGTGTGGTTTTAACTAAGCTCTGGCATTTGTTTGAGAAGAATTTTCATTATGTCGAAATTAAGAATCTTCTCCCGTCTGAACCACCATATGGAAATGCTTGTAATAAAAAGTCTAGAATTACTGAAATACTGTGTTTCTCTCTAGGCAGCTCTGCAGACCAAACGATGCACTGTAACATAATGTAAAAAAAAAAGATTACTTAGTGACTTAATTTATATTATGTAAATGATAGCAGAATAGGGTATCTCATGTTCAATGTTACACAGAACTGCTCTAAGGCAATCATTATGCCACAATATGAATACATTAACATCTGATAATTTCTAGTATCTTTTAACATATAGTATCTACAGTTACCTGAAATTAACTCTTTTAAACATGCTACTTTAGAAAAGCAAAACTCAACACATTAAGCACTGTATAACTATGGCAGAATATTTAATTCTACCACAAAAATAACATACCAAGATTTGCTATGAAACAACATCGTTGGTTATGCACGTGGTCAGCATTACAGGGCTGTACCATTAGTTGTCTACTTCCTAACATACAGCTCTTTACGTTGTTGCGTCTCTACATTCTTTGCTGGGACGAGTTTGCAAAGAGGCAGCTCCATGCCATACTACTGTAGGCTAGCATGCTAAGAAAAAGCCCATGCTTTCAAGTACCGTGCCTCTGGAGACTGGCGCAGTACGCAGAGCTGCCAGGAAGCCCCCTGCCATCCTTCAGGAGACACGCTGCAAGACAGCCGACCACTGAGGCCCCAGAACAGAAAGCTCACGCCAAAGCACGCTGCTCCCTCCCCCGGCTCTGAAGCGAAGCGCCGCCGCCAGTCCTTTCCCTGCAGCCACGGTCAGGGCTCGTTCTCAGCTCTGAACACCCGAGCCCCATCACGGCATTTTGTGGGGCAAATCCTCGCTCAGCGGCATCGACGGCAACGTTCATACTGACTGGTACAGCCTGACCGTGAGCTTATTGCATTGCCAACCTGTCCATAACGACACAAGAAACAGAAATTGAGTCTCCGGGGCTTGCTGATGACGATGACGACTGGTACCCGGGGCCACGTCCGGCCCAGCTAAGAGAAGGAAGCCCGCCGCCCGGCAGGAACGCCGCCGTCTCCGAGGGGCCTGCCCGCCCACACGGCCGCCGCCGCTCACGCCCCTCGCTGCAGGGTGCCCACAGCACAGACCTCCCCGCCTTCCGCAGCGCCTCGGGCGGCCGCAAGCCCTTCCGCCCGGAGCCGCGGAACGAGCGGAACGAGCAGCAAAGCGCACCCGGCCCGGCATCCCGCCGGACGCCCCCCGCCCGGAGGCGGGCGCAGACGCTGGCCGCGAATGCGTCTCGCCGCCGCGCTCCACCGGAGGGGCGGCGGGCCGCGTTTCTTAGCGACGCGGTGACGCCATGTGCGGGGCCCGAGGGTTGCTGCTGGCCCTGCTGATGGCGCGGCTGGCCCCCGGCAGCCCCGGCACCCCGCCTGGAGCCGCCGCCGCGGCGCTCGCCGCAGGGGCCACGCGTCGGGCTGCTCCCCGAAGCGAGGAAGCGGCCTCGCGCCGAGCCCCCGCGGCCCGGGCCGGCTCCCAGATCGCCGCCGCCGGGCCCCGCCGCGCCGAGCCCGCTCCGCCGGCCCGCGCCGCGCGCCACCGCCCCGCCGCCGGCGGCTTCCCCGCCCGCCACTTGCCGCCCGGTGCCCGCGGCCTGCGCGGCCCCGGGGCCGCCGGCCCGCCCCGCCTCTCCGGCGGCATCAGGTGGGCCGGGGACGGGCTCCCTCCGCCGCTGGCGCCGCCCCGGGCGCTGCCGCGCGTGGGCCGGGAGGCGGGGGGCAGGCAGCCGGCAGGAACGGCGGTTCAGGCCCGGTCGGTTCGCCGTCGTGTTTGCCGTCGTGTTTGCCGCGGCTCTCGGGCGCGGGGGACAGCTTAACTCTGAGCCGAGGGCTTGGAAGGGCTTCCCATGGCCAACGTTTTAACGGCCTAGGTAAAGCAGGGCTTGGTTACGCGGTGGTGAGGCTATTGGCGGTGGGAGCTAGGAACTCTTATCGTAGGAAAAAAGAACTTTGATATGCCATAGGGAGACAGTAAAGCAGTTACAGACCGCGAGATGCTGTCAGCGAGGAAGACAGTTTCAGCTATTTGGAGAGTAAAATCTGAGGGTGAACCCTGTCTTTGCAGATTGCAGTTGTGAGGAGGACTGAGAGGAGCTGTAATACACGGACGCTGAATTTCTTTACCACTTTTTGCTCCAGGGAATTTCAGAGTGAATTCCAAATATACAAATAGAGAGTATCCACAAAGTTACTACAATAACGACAGAGGCTTTCTGTAATTGATTATCAATGCAAACTGTACAATAATTCATGTAAGCTGATGAAAAGTAATACTGTGTTCTGATGCTGGCATTTAGTAATGTAAAATATGAAATTATGCAAGAATAGCCTCTTTAACAGTTTGCGGGGGGGGGGGGGGGGGGCTTGTCTTTGCAGGTCTGTGAGTCAAGTGTGTGTAGAAAAATCACTCATATTCAGAAGTAACACCCCTTATCCTACTGATACCGTTGCTGTCCCTGGTGGACATGATCTGCTGTTCTGTGTGCAGCTGGATGACTGTAAGTAACCTTTCTTTCCACACATTTAATTCATAGATTACCTCTGCTTAGGGAATCTGTTCTTAAACTTATATGTTATAATTGTTACTAATTATTTGGGCTGTTGTAGTTCCAGGGAGACCATAGTGAATCAGGGTCCGATCACCAAAGACAAACAAAAAATAAGATCATTGCACTCAGTTTAAGTGTAGGGTCTCTGGCTAAACACAAATCAGCCTTTATCAATTGCTTCTGTATCTGAGATACCTTACTTTGTTTGCTACACTTAGAGCAGCAAATAAGGGTTGATGTTTGGAATATACCACTATTACCCTTTTCAGAAAGTGATTTTTTTATCATATCTTGGATTCTTTATTTCATATGCTTGTTTTCATACTTTATTCTCTGCTGGCAATGATTTTTCTCTAGTAATCATATACCCTCGTAGGGTATGCCATTAACACTTTTTTCTCTTTCTGCTTTCCACATTGTACTTCATTTGACTGATTTGATGTCCAGCTCTCTGGCATTCATTGCAAGTCACTAGGGTCTCACATGTGAACACATCGGTTTCTCTTTTGAGTCTTTTGCCTGGGAGTTTTGACCCACAGTCCTATCTACTTCTGACCTAAATCACAGAGCATTTCAGGTTGGGAAGGGCTCAGGAGTTTAACTGGTCCAACAACTAGTCAAAACAGGGTTAGCTTCCTATTATCTAGTCCTGCTTTCAGCTCTTCACAGATGTTGCCTGAATGTTTTGCATACAGGGAAGAGCAAAGAAATAATGAGAGCCTCATAGTACATAGTATGATAGGTAGTAGTGCTAGAACTTCACCCATTCCAATCTTCAGTAGGTCTCAGAGTAAAGATGAATTTTGATGAGGGTTTAACCACAGCTGAAAGTGCCGTCAGGCTGTTGGGTATTCCAGCCTGTAACTTGGAAGTAGCTAAATTTTATCCTTTTCCCACACCACCCATAGTATCATAAAAATAGGATCAGAATGATTCTGAATTTGTAATGTCATCAAAAGGAAGGATCATCTGTGTCCAGACTGACAGCACCAGATTTTTTCTGGCCATTTAATATTTGGGCCCCATATTTATCACATGATTAGAACAAGCCCTAGACATTTGATTGCACATGTATGTTAGGTGTAGCACACCTGGGAACAACAGAATTCACTGTTCACACGGCCTTTTCCTTTTCTGTGCTTGTTGTTGGAAGAACATCTGGGAAAGACTTTATTTGGGATCACCTGAAGGATGATAAAGTTTTCTGGTAGAAACAGCCTTCTCCCCTTTGGCCTTCCCCGAGGAAATATAGAAACACATATGTTCTCATCGAGTGATTATGGAAGAAGCCTTTCCAGGATGGATGGTGACATGAGCTACCACTGCCAGAAATACAATCAAGCATGCTCCAGAGGGCCTCCTGGAAAAGAGCAAGTGGGAACAGGCTCTGAACCTAATGAATTATCGTGGCCAGTAACAAAGAGATTGTGATGCACAAGTTGACTTCACCTCATTGAAACCATTGCTAGCAGATACCAGAGTAGTGTTCAAGTTTTACTAATACTTTTTTATGATACTTACAAAAGATGCAGGTTTTTTCTTCCTCTGCTTGTCACTAATGGGTCTTTCCATGACTGTCCTCATTCTTTCTTGACTGCAGTACTCTATTTCAGCTGTCTTTCCTGAAGTGTAAAACATCCTTTGCTTCACCCAGTCATCTTCCTTGCCTATTTTTCTGTCTATTGCTGTCCTTCAATTGCTTTATTTTTCTGCTTTTTCATACTGTTGTTCTCCATCTGACAGCTGTTCACAACTCTGGTATTCCTCTAACCTTGATAGCTCATCACACCCAATCTTCTCTTTCTTTTGTGCCCTCTGTGGCCCTTTCTTCCTTTTGCAGTTTTTCCCAGTACTGCCTTTTCACTGTCTTGTGCTAAGGGTGGAGTTTGACATATGTCTTAAACTGATTTGAGACTGTATTGATACTAAATGGAGCAGTGTGACTGCTCACTACATCCCCAGCATTTCCTTCTGTCTAATGATCGTGTAGCTGGCTTGAGTCAGGCAGTCTTGCTGATCCAACTGATAATTAATTCATTAAGAGGAAGAGATCAGTTCTCAGGGACAGTTGGAAATACTGTATATTTTCAAAATAAAGTACTTTTAAAAGCATTCCTGTTTCACATACTAGCTCCTCAAGATAACAACTTTGTCTTTAGCCTTTGCAGGTGTTAGGAGAATATTGCTGCTATTTCTGCTTCTAAATCAGTGGAAGAACCAATATGAGTGCATTTTAAAGTTACAAGCATCATTATCCACAAGCCTGACTCCTGTTTGATTTTTTTTAAAGTTTGTCTGGTTTCAGACAAATTAAATTGTCTGAAATTCTTTTTTGCCTTTTTCTACAAGATTAAATAGCCTTTAGTAGCTAGCGTGCTTTCTTGAGCAAACTACACTATGAACAAGTTATGTATGTCTTCTCTGAAAACTTAAGCAGTTTGAATATCTTAAGTTTTGCTGCAAAAGCCCCTTTCTTCCAGTTTTCAGGTATATTTTGCATCATGTAATGTTGTTAATCTGCGTTAGCAAGTATTCAGCTTTGATAATAGAAGAGTACATAAAGAATTGCATTCCAAAGAAAAGAAATGGTTGTGAATAGCACAACTACCAATGTTTTCTTTTTCAGTCTAGTGATTATATCCTCAAGTGAATAGTAAGAAAGCTGCTCCTGTGCACCTATTTTTGTGAACCTTGTAGGAGCTTAATACTCCTTTGGCCTTTATCTCCTTAAAAGATTTAGTTGCCTGTTTGACTAATGCTGTATTTGGATATAAAAAAGCTTTTATTTCTGCTTGCTGCTCTGTACATCTGAGGATCTGCTCTGCCCTCGAACAGCAGAATTACATTGAGAGCTTAAGTTCTCCCCCCCCAACCTACTACACTACCTAAATTCTTTTTGGTACTACTGTAATCGAGGATACTGCCGCTCATTCCTGTTGTTGGTATGATCTGTAGTCCTCGAACCTTGTAAGACGTTTTATTTGGATGTATTAAAAAGTTTATTGTTCGAACGAGTCCATTAGGATGAGTCTACATAGTATGTCCTTAATAATTTGCCATTTTATGACTTAGTGTTTTAGCAGTAATAATTTAATACATTATAACATTGTAACCATACTGAATACCACTGAGTCAGGAGGGCATCACTGTGGGATACCAATAGAAAGTCTTTTTTTTAGGATGCCTGTTCTCTATTCATACTTACTTTGAGTTTTACCAACCTTAATTATTTTGAATACATTTAATGTTGCTTTTAGTGAACTCACATACTGGTAGTGTTTTGTCATTAAAATGTCACGTGTGTCTGATTTGGGCATTTTACAGAAATTAGAGCACATATTAAGATAGTTGTCTTAAGCAGTTTTCATGCTTTTTGGAAAGTCACATTTGTGTATTAACACCTTTTTCCCATGAAACAGTACAAACTAGTACTCGTGATATCACCCTGTTCATAGTTCATATTAGCCTGTTAGCAGTGTTACTGTGGATTAATTAATATAAGCCACTATCTGGCTTATAATTGCTGAAGTTGTTCCTTTTAAAAATATTGGCACAATATTTACTTAGATCTGTCTTTTCTAGTAATTTGATATTGGCAGATTTTTTTTTTTTTTCCCTCTTCTCAACCTTTAGCAAAGCTGAACTATTTCCAACAGCCACAGGATATCAAAGAATCTGATTTTTTGAAGTTCTTGGAGAAGTATGGCAGACACTCTTTCTTAGCAGCGTCACAAGTCCAGCCATCATCCTCTGCCTTTTACCGGGTGAGTTAAAAGAAAATAGCAATCAGTTTGCAGATACACTTTTACTAAAGCTGTCTGTAATGAGATCTAATGAGAACAGATTGAAAGATTCTTATTTTTCTACATGTAATCCATATTACCTCTCAGCTCTTTTCATTCCTTATTGTGTAAAAAGTTTCTGATTAGTTTTCTTGTGTTTAAAAGTTTGGACAACCCTTTAGACAAAACTGGGTGCACACTAAGGAAAAATATAAATTTGCCTTTGTGCCTTGATGATGTCATCACCTTGCGCTTGGCCTTAGTATTCCACGGTCACTTTGTCTGTGATTTCTCCAAATTGTCTTTTCAGGCTGGTGATCCAATCCTAATCTACTTTGATTCATCATCTGTACTGAGCACGCTTAGACAGCCAGTAAAAATGGGCGCCAGTGGACTTTGTGTTGATGGAAATCCTGCTGGTTAGTAAAGCGGGAAGAATTTCTTAGGGTGGTTTGCTTCTGTTTTATCTGTTGTCATGTCTTAACTCAGGCTTCCTGGACAGCAAAAGCACAAGCTGTACTCGGATTTTTGCCAACCTGAGCAGGAGCTGCATTACTGACCCTGCCCTAGATGCTGCCTCCTACTACCGTGACTTCACTGTGCTAAAGGTGCATGTCGTATTTCTTCCTGTTGCTCAACATCTTATTTGCTTGCCTTTTCCATTGCCTTCCATTGCAACTTCAGCTAACTGGAAAACTAAAGGTCATCTGGCGTGTCATCCCTGATCTCCCGATTGTTAAGGCCTTCTTGCTGGAAATCCTGTTTAAAATGTCATGATTGGTGATAATCCCTCAATTCAAATTACTTTCCAATACATTTCAGTTATTAGCAAATTCTTAATGCATTTAACAGGTACTTCATTGATACTTCATAGTTTTAATGGTTTAACTAGAACTCTCTCGCATTTTAAACAGACTGTTTATTAAAGTATTTCTATCTGTTCCATCAACTTGATCAACCAAGCAATGTGTGTTCTTAGTAAAGAATGAGGATTTGTTTTACACAATACGTTATCTCTAAAATCATACTGAAGGCCAGTTATCAATATTAGCTTTATTTACATTCATAGATTGAACTCCATATCAATTTCTCCATTATTTATCCTGACAATAATTTCAAAATAACCAATTTATTGTTCTGGGTTCATCATGCTGGTCTTACTGAATGTTAACATGAAAATATCTCCTCTCGCCTTCTAGAGTTTCTCTGGTGTTCCAAGATAAAACGGCAGTGCAAATATTAACACCTTATTAAGGCTAATGGCTCAGTTTACCCTTATATTGGAAATCTAAATCTACATAACTGCAGTAGAGAGTCTTCTGTTGATCAAATTTAACTCATGTTTTCAGGGCTTTCTTTGTCACTGTGGCCAAAATTTAATTTTTCCTTAAATGGAAGCTGAAGTAGTTACTTGATTCCAGAGGGGGGAGCTGCAGGAATGGATCAAAAATGCTGGTATTTTAAAGTATCTGCATTCTGCAGGTCATTAGCAGGGCCAGGAATAAAATTTGTCTTCTGATGTTCTAAAAATGCTTTCTGTGGATTATGTCTGTGATTTCTAGATCACAAATTGATGACAAGTTTTACACATCTGGAATAAACGAAGTAATTTTTGTCAATGTAATATGTAGGCTCTATTTAGTAATGGTTTCATGACTTTAGGCACTTGCAAACCCAGAAAATTGGTTGGTTTTTTGGTGTTGTATGTTGATTTGTTTGTTTTCCCCAGGTCCCAATTAATGACACCATTGTGCAGTCCATGAAGGTCAGTCTCTATTGCCAATGAAAATAATTTCTGCTTCTGAAATAAAACATATCTGGAATCTTAGGCATTCATAGTAATGCCCATGGGTTGGGAACTTGGGAGAATGGGAATGTTCTGTGTCTGAGACAAGATTTTTTGGACAAAAGTGTGCCATTATAGAAAAAAAAATAGGAATATAAGGAAAGATGTACTTTTTAAATGAATGGGCCTAGATAGGGCTGGAGTCAGGGAGGTAGCTTGTTTCCTTAGAAAAAATTGGGCATCTGGAGCACGGTGATGTGTCCACGGGTCACAGATACAGCAGGAAGGTAAATCTGACTTGGATGGAAAAGCAGTGGAAAAGAGTAAGAAAGGCACACTCCTTTTAAACAATTGCTAATTGTTAATATGCTTACTATCTCTAGGTAAAGGTGACCGCAGTCGCACCACCTGGAGCTCCCCGCATGACAGACAACACATGTACCAATGTTGTTTCTGAGGTATCTGAATCTTCTTTCCTTTGGACAGCTCAACACTAGCTTAAAGTCGTTGCCCTGTTACCCGACTCTGCCTTTGATATTCTCTGAATTGGACTTTCAGGTGATCTATGAGATAGAATTCAGTGGCACACGTGGGATTCAGAGTGTTTCTGTCCAGTTCAAAGTGAGCAACATCTCTGGGAACTCAGGATCCTCTCTGCAGCAGCACTTCACTTTCCACTTCTGGGTCAGTGCCCCCATCCTCCCTGGGCTCTTACCAAGTTTGTAGTCTGTAGTTTGTGACCCAGTTTTGTACAGATGAGATGTGAAAAGATTAGCACAATGTCACTGTGGTATGGTAGAACCAGAACCCTGGGACACAGCTGGTGGTCGAAGGAAGGAGGGGACACTGCTCTGGTCACAAGTAAACCATGTTAGCAGAAAAATTCGGGCTCAGTGCAAGCATGCAGTCTTGCACTGCACAAGTTTGAAGGGTCTGATTATTTTTATCTGTTTTTTGCTGTTGTTTTGATTTGGTTTGGGGTTTTTTTTGGTGGGGGGAGAAGGGGAGAGGATGAGATCGGGGTCACCAGCATGGTCTTGTGAAGGAAAGGGTTGGAGCTGGTGCTGTATCTGAGGTGTTCAGTGTTTGTGAACAAAGTTGCTAAATTTCTTCCAGGTACTTATTTAACTTTGCCCGTGCAGTGGGAAAAAGAGTTCCTTTGGAGGGGGTGGAAATCTGGGAAATACTAATGTGTGTTGAAGTTCATATAAACCTTGTGCCATAGAGGCAATGTAAAGTGGGATACATGGTGACCTCGGGGTGGGTAAGTGTGCAGTGCAACCTTGCTGAAGTTATCCCCAGAGGCTCTCCCCATAAAACAATTTAAAAGTGGAATCTGCCACTCAGAATCGGGGTCAAGGCAGGGTTTGTTCTGCAGATCACCTGTAGAATTGCCCAGACTGGTATGTTGACTTCCTTAGAGACAAATGCTGAGCAACAGGAATTCATTGTCTCAAGAACTGTCCTGGTAGTATCCACATTTCAGAGTACTGACACTTAGTTATTTACCTCCTGGACTGCAGATGAACTTGCCAGGTAAGAAAGAGGATTTGGAAACAAATAATGGAGGTTTTAGTAGTGCATAATATTCAGTCATTCAAAAAATGCGTTGCAGTTACATTTTTGACAATGTGAATTTGATCTTCTGAGATTAATGGATCTCATTGATGCTAATGTTTTCCTCTTCCTTTCTTTCTTCCCTTTGCCTCTTTGTAGACCAGGACTCTTTCTCATAGGTTGCCTAGAAGTGGAAACCCTGGCTATATCACTGGAGCACCACTGTTGATTGCAAACAGTGGTGTCATGCAGCATGTATCCTTTTTCTTCTATCAAGTTTCATTTATCACTGGGTTTACTGACTTCTGGTACTCTACTGTCTGGACTTTTGAGATTCTACCTTTACCTGTGAGGGCATACCTCAGTATTACATTGCAGCCATCAGCAGGCCTTTTGGTCACAACTGAATTGTAGTCCTGTGATAGGGATAAGGAGGAATGTGGGGTGAGGGGATTGTTTATGCTTTTGTTTGGCTTCTTGACATGCAGTCTGTCAGATGAGCATTTTACGGAGCGAAGGTGATGGAAGTTGCTCACAGTTCCTCAGACACACAGTACAATTTGGAAGAAATATGAGGACAGGCTGCAAGCTCAGGTAGTAACACGCTCTGCAGTCACCCTTCCTGACACATTGGGAAGGTGTGGACTCACTTAGCATGTTGTTCCATAGTCTCTCACGCACTGCTGTGGAGCCTAGGTCCTTCCCTGAGGTCACCAATGGGTCTCCACAGATCTTTCATATACTCCTAAGAGGACTTGTCCACCATCTCTCTGATATTCCTCTAGAACAATCTGAACATTGTGAAGGTCTTCTGGGACATTTTGAGGCTGTACTCTGGCAACATGTCTTGGGCAAGAGCAGAGCTTGTATTTGAGGAGTGAATTATAACGGAACCTTAAAAAGCGATTGTTTTGATGATTTGGATCATTCTTTTGTTGGTGACAGGGCAGGTATATGACCGCTGATGTGATAAGATGGCTAAAGAGCTGTCAGTTTTCCTTATCATGTGTTACCCTGCCATGTTCTTCTTCTCCCTTCTCATTGCAGAGAGGATTGAAATTGCATCCATTTAATGCCAATACTTCTGTAATGATTCTGTTGACTCATTACAAGAGTGGAAGAAATACTCATTACGAAGGAAGGATGTTGATAGCACTTTTTTTCTGTCCTGCAAATCACTTTGTCAAAGCTGTTATTTCTAGCCTATCCCCAATACTGGAAGAAAGTAACTGTAGTTACATCCAGCAGAAGTTATACCAGGCTCTTCAGGGGATGAACAGAGCGGAGGACCTTGCTATAACTGGTAGTGCTCATCCAACCCAGGCAGAAGAGTGGACAACCATTCTGATTCAGAACTGCAGTGTGCAGGTAATATGAATGCAAAAAGACCAGCTGTGAATATTTTTCCTTTCATATCTTTGTATTGCCTTGGGGAAGCATGGGCCTGGGAAAAAAAGAACCAGCTTGTTCATCTGGGCTTACTTTCTTTGTGTGATGATCCACTGACTCTCAGGGGTCTTAATGCCTGTAAGCAGTCATTCTTAGTATGGTTCATATTATTAGGATGCTTACTAAACTAAAAAAAACCCTGACAGATTTAATATCTCTTGAATCCTGTTCCTGCTATTTAAATGGGCAAAAAGAGTTTAATACTGAATCCAGTGTTATATTACCTAGTTTTCTGATAGCCTTCTAGAACTAATACTACGTGGTTACTTCCTATTCATTTGATGGTTTTAGTATCATCCTTTCTGATTTTCCAGTTTCTAGGGATATTTATATATTAACTAATACGGGTAAAAGTTTGCGATCCAAGTACTTATGGCGGAGGGAAATTCTATTTTAATAATTACTAATCTGTCAGGAGATGGCCTAATAGAATGCAAAATCGAAGTGGTAGAGCCGAGACAAATTCTGGTTGGAAATGAGATGAAAATGTGATGGATATAGCTCTCAAATGGGTGGTTGACCTGACCAGAAGTTACGGGGTTAGTACTGAAGTGACTGATTCAGGTTCTGTGACCTATGCTATCCAAAATATTAGACTTTGACCATAATGGTCCTTTTTCACCTTTAAAATACTATATTAAGATGTTTGGGGTATATTTTATTTTCAGGCTGTGAATTGCACTTCCTGTTGCATGGTTCCTGTGACCCTGGAGATACAGATATTGTGGACTAAGGTGGGCCTCCTGTCCAACCCACAAGCTCAAATACTGGGTGCACGGTACTTTTATCAGTGTGACCCCCTGAAGGTATGGAATTTAAAACCCCTCCCTCACACACAGAGGTAATTAAATGGAATTCACAGGTTATTTAAGAACCAAGAAATCAAATGGTCTTGATATTACTGAGTTGAGATTTACTGAACTTTAGCAGTGGTCTGGCTGCAATTGCAAGAGTTTGTATTTAACACCTCCGTAGAGGAAGGTCGTTTTATGGTCTTATCAGTACTGTCCTCAATCAATTGTACCTTCTTTCCAACCCCAAACCACCTTCTGCCACTTAAGGACTCAAACTTTAAACTTTTAATTATGCTCGGTATAAAGTTGTAGTTACAAACATTCAATAACTACATGTTTATCTAGTTGTCTCTTAAAGCCTTGATACGGAATTTGAGTTGATTTATGTTTCACAGACCCCACAGCATGCTGATAGTCTGTGCAAGAAGGTATTTCTGTTCCTCCAGGGGTTCTGAAATCACCAACAGGTAGCTGAGGAAGAGGCTAATGCTGATGGCAGCAGATGTGAAGAATTGGGGGGAAAGGTTGTAAGCCAGAAAGCAGGTTTCTAAGAGAAGATTACATGATGGAAACATTCAAGGTCAGGTTGGATGGGGCTCTGAGCAATCTGATCTAGTTGAAGATGTCTCTGCTCATTGCAGGGGGGTTGGACTAGATGACCTTTAAACGTCCCTTCCAACCCAAACTATTCTATGGTTCTGTGATGTCAGCAGGAAGGTGGAGCTAACAGGTCCACAAAGGAGAATTAATAGTCTTTTTCAAGCGTGTGTCAGTGGATCCCATTGCGGTGCAAGGTGGGATTCCTGACATCACAAAGTCTTTTGGGTAGCACATGTATGTCAAGGCTTATACTTCTCTGCAAGGGCTTTAGGGGGAGCAGCTGACACCTGCCCATGGCATTCTCATGGCAGTGAGGTATGACATGGCAAGTGTCTGTCTGATCTGTTACTACTCTTTGAACTTCAGACTCAGTCTAAATGAGATTTTACATCACTTGTTTGGATGTGTCTCATGGTACCTCTTTGTCCTCCCTTCTTGCAACATACATGAAAAGAACATGATAGGAAAATGTTAACCTTGTAAAACGCATGTTGCCCTGAGGCAAACTGACACTCCTGCCCCACGAAGATATTTTCTAAATCTGAGCTGTTACATGGCTCCATTAACAAAACTTCTGTCTGAGGAGAGAGACTTGCATTCCTAGTAAAAGTGCAGGGTGCATATCCCTCAGTAAGGATTAGCCAATCAAGAACTATGAGATTCAGATTTCATCTGCTCGAGCAACAATGCTAATTACTTTAGAGCTGTAAGGTATATTGCAAAGCAAATGATAAGAAACCAAGTTTCTGGCAGCAAGAAAAAAACACACCATTAAAATCAGTACTGACTTCATCAGTGGCAATCCACAAATTGGGGTTGTTAGTAAAGACATTTTAGCAAAGGTACCAGTCGGTACCATACCCAGCGGTTAAGAATTGCAGCTGTTTGTAAGCATACCAGTGAGATCACCAATGCGTGCTGTATATTGCTTTGCTTTTAAATTATGTCACTTCCCAGTTTTAGCCTACAGATTCTCTATCTGAGAACTATTCATTCTTTAGAGAAAACCCTTTCCTTTACACCACACTGTGTCTCTGGAAAGTTGCCTTAGTGACTGACCAGAAAACACAGAACCCAGGAAAGACATCCCATTTTCTACACCCATCCACAATACCTGGTCACAGTTGTATTTGGACTTCCCGAAAATACAAGACAGTCTTAAATGATGTAGAGCTATACAGGATCATGCTGGAAGTTGCTTGTGGCTGCCTTCTCCCAGCTGTTGAGGAGGGGCTGTGTATGGGTTTTTTTCCCCACTGATCTCTCTGATTTTAAGGCAGATTTTGAAGGTCCAGACACAAAGCCAGAATCATTTTGAGGCTTCTTGTTGACTAAGGCGATTGTGCCTACTGTGTGTTTACTCATTGATAGGAGAACTTAAATCCATCAGGAGTGAAGGGGAAGTTCTAATTGTAACTGCTCAGCAGGGGTGATTTGTGACCAAGGAATGATCTGGCATGGAGGGCAAGAAGGCCCAACTGCAAGAAGGGGTTAAACTGGCTGGAAGCAGGAATGCCAGAGACAGACTCCTTGCAAGGGAGTGAAGTTTCCCTTGGTGATGAGATAAGGAACAGCCTCAGCATTGTCTTGTAGCCATCCTGGAATGGGAACGCTCAGGTGCCCAAGCTCAGGGGCCACCTTTGGGCAGCAGAGCTGGGCTGGGGGATGCACCCAAAGCCCGGCTGAGGTGCCCCATGCTGACACCCTTGGGATTGGTGCTGGTACAAGTGTACATGCGGAATCTGCTCATGACAGGTCTTTGCACACTCCATGTAGAACCATGTATTGCGGTAGGACTCTGCCCAATGCATTGTTCATTACATTTTTCTTTTATATTTAAGCACAAAAGTGTTTTTAATTTGCCTCGAGAGGTACCACAAAAATTCCCCAACAGGAGTCTCAGTGTTTTTCTCTTAAGAGTCATGAATTCTGTCTTGGAGCTTTTTCGAATGCTTCCTGCACAACTTTGCTCTACAGGCAATCTTCCAAATTGTTTCCAGGGAAGTGCATGAGGTGGTGATTTCACAGATTGGCTTAAACCAGTGCAAGCACAGAAGGTATGCTGCCAGTAGATTCCCTCTCTTGAGGTTAGCATGCAGGGCTGGGAAGCCGGGTCAGGGAGTGAGGTTGCTCTTTTGGCAGCAGCAAGGTCTTAAATCAGCCCAAGCTAGCCATGAAACTCCACATAGCTCAAGGAGCGAGTGTATTAGTTGTCTTACAGCATTCTGTTGAAACAGAAAGGAACTGAGGCCTTAGAAGTTCAGTCCCCTGTTCCATCGTTACCAACTGACCTACCAATCTGTCTCCTTTCTGAAACAATATCCTAAAATGTGAGAAATTAATTGTTGTGTTGGGTCCCTGCTTTATTTTATTGATATTTTATTGAAAGGATCAAATCTTGTGGCAGTCCTGTCTGTTTCTGGCAGCAATCACCTGTTCAAAGGGCCAGGTGATCTTATCTTACATAAAACATATAATTTTATAAAAAATAAAGCTAGCTTTGCTTCTGTTCTTATTACCAACTAGCTGATATGTCTTTCCTCTGAATAGAAGTCTTACTCTAGCAGAGCTTGAGTCACTGCTTCCATTCTGGAGATCTGTAACATATGATGCACAGTAGCTGCTGATCTTTCCCGAGACCTGTGCCCTCGATTTACCTGCTAAGTATCAATTTAGGGAAAGAGGAGTTACTCCACTAAAAAAATATATCTGGAACACTTAACTCCTGCTATCCTAAAGACATCTTGCTTGCCAGTCATCTACAGTGGGTCTCCATTAGCAAATCGAGGAGGGATGTATCTTTTGTATTAAGCTTGCTAAACTCGTTGTGCTTTCCTTCTTGTTACAGTTCCTAAGAACAAGCACAGTACCTTTGACAACTGTTGTTACCTTCACTGACATGACGGAATGGCCAGAACCTCCACGAGGCCAGCCCCAAATGCACTGGAAACTCCCATTTGACATCTTTTTCCCATTCAAGGTGGCACTGAATTTGGAAAGAAGTTACAGAGGTGATCTGGCTGGCTGTTTTTTGTTGATTCTAATAATGTCTAGTATTCTCTACTTTTGAAAAGTCAAATAGACGGGGCCTGTACTTAAAGTTCGATAAGTGAATTGATACATTCAGAATATGATCCAGATCATAGACTTTTCTCCTCAGGTTCTTATACTTTGCCTATGATATCTGTGTGCCTTCTCTTCTTGGATTAAGCCACATGACTAGCTTCTCTCCTGTGTGCTCTCATGCCCCTATTCTCCATATGCACCATCTGTGAACCTCACTACAGTGAAACACTTGAGACGTGGAGGGATCAAGAGACGTTGCATTAATGAGGAACAAGGAGGAGGACGTTAAAATGAACATTCCATGTTCCCAGAAGCCAAGAGTGCTTTCTAAGCCAAGGAGTATGCAGAGAGGAGCAAAGTTGAATCCAAGCATTTTGGAGCTGCGTTCAGTCATCTTCCTGTTGGAGAAGCACCTGATTTTTCTACATGGAACTAACTGAACATTTAAAATACAGGAGCCCTCCCAGGTGGCCTGAATTACTATTTTATGAGTAGACATGTCTGCCAGTCACCTTTAACCTGTCCTTGTTACATGACAACCATGCCTCTGTGACAGTTTTTGACTCTTATTTTTCTGTCTTTTCAAAACAGATATTCAATTAAAATTTTCATGTTTTAATCACTGTTTACATTAGCAATAGTGTCACACAAAGCAAAGTAATTGTAAATGTCCCATCCTCTGAAATATAATTGAATTTTAGTTGTTTGTCAAGACAGCTTCTTTCCTGATCTCCTTTTTTTTTTCTTGAAGAAATAGGCCCAAATATGTTTTTTTCCTAGATAAGAAACATTCTCTTGTGGCTCCAGATAGGAACTGGACTGATAATGATAGCCACTGAAATTCTAGGTGGCATATCGGAGAGAGTTGTGAACAGTCCTAAAGAAAAAGATAAATTATTTTAGGAAGACTTTGTAGATGTATTATGAGACTGAAACTTACTGCAGTCCCTTACCTCTGGCTCAGTCTCCAGGACCAGAATGTAAATTTATTGGTTTTGAAGTTGAAGGTGATCTTCTGATTACCTAGTCTGCCCCACTGCATCACACAGGCTAAGGAAATCTGCTCAATCATTCCATGAAGTTGTTGGATGACAGTATATTTTTTTAGCAAAAGATTTATTATTTATCTTAAATTCTTCAGATGATGGAAAAATCTGCCCCATCTAATGTCGAGTGGATGTCCAGTGGAATCAATAATGGGCAAGAAAATCAGAGAAATCTGCTCTACCTTTAACAAAATGTATTTGTTGCTTTTGTACGTGTACTGTGTATAGCAACTTTGTTGCTCTTCCTCATTACAAACTTAAACAGAAGAGTGCAAAAATAAACTGGAAAACTTGTAATTAGTCAGGATATCAAAGGAGATAACCTGAATAAAACAAAACCACAACCCATCTAAAACATGCAGATTATGGGATAACTTCACATATTCAACTTTCTGCTAGTTTGTGTGGTTTATTAGCTTGGAAAGAATTCCATGCAGGAGTCTGCTGCTTCCATTGCTTCCGATTTTGGGGCAGCCCATGAAAGCCAGTCTGAACACATGTACCTTCTAGTGTTACATATGGCTGGTGGTACCAGTACAGCAACAAGCTTTGATTTTAGACAGATGGAGCTTCTCAACTGTGCCTGCCATAGCTTTGCAAAGCTTTTAGCAAAACACATTTGTAGCGTATGTCACATGTCCTCTCATGCTCCTAATTTGTGGAATCCAGGAAATTAATTTAGAGGTGACAGTAACTGAATTTAACAAAGGGTTAGCTGGAGAAACTTGCCAGACGTGACGTTGCCAAGTGTGTCAGGATATGGCTTGAATGAAAAGGATCTGGCATCTGTTTTCTGCATTATTGAGGTAATTCAATTAGGTGACTATTCTATGAGCTGCAAATACATGGAAGTGCTATAAGAATGCATCACCTTACTGTTGTAATTCTCTGTCATATCCCTAACCTCCAACATGTCATATTTTCTAGCACACATTTGGCTTCTCTGACTTTTCCTCATTGCAGGAAATGGAGCTGGAAAGAGCCTTGTCCATAACCTGGTCCAGCCTGACTTAAGGCATGTTCAATTCTAGCCATGCCATACCACACGGATGTGGGTTTAGAGTCTGCAGTTTCCTTTGACTGTTTATTTCAGTGTCTACTTTGTCATGCACTTAAATGGCCTCTGTTGCAATTGAATATCAGGCAACAGTATTACAATGTCACACACAAGGCAGACTCGTATGCGAGATGTACAGAATGGGGTATTTATACTCCATCTCAAAGGGCTGAGACAATGCTGCGTAATTTCTCTGCTGCCAGCATTCTGTCTAGAACCATCTTTCCAATGTGTCCTGTTTTGAGGCAGTAAGTCTATTTTTACACTGTCCAAGTGAAAGATGCAATTTGGGATTACAAAGTAGGAGCAGAGGTACAAAAAGTTAATAAAGTGCATTGTTAGTAGCGCTGTGAATTAGGCTGCCCACCCAGCTCTTGAGTAAGATTTCTTAATGGGGTTGTCAGATTGTTGTCATGCTGGAAGTGAATAGCAGTGAGTGTTTTCATTCTTGCTGTCTGAAAGAGTACCACTTCGGAGTACCACGTCTTGCTTTCATCATAGATTCCTCCCCCCCACCCAGCAAACAGAAATAGTGAGAATGTGAATTTCTGAAATGAAATATTCTGAGATCATTCTCCCTTTCTATAATGTAAGAATACACATAAAATGCAAAGAAAAAGCTAAAGAAGACATCTTGAAAATTTCTATAAGCTCCTTAGTGTGCTTCCATTTTCTTCAGGCACTAAGTACACAAGCCACTGTTAAATTTGTTTGCCAGGTTTTAGCCACTGTTTATGGCTGTAGGGTTTGTAGTGAAAGGAGAGGTGTCTTACATACTGTGCTCCCAATACTTGCCTTCTTCATCTGGCTCAACTTAATTTTCCAGTGTGCCACTGTATGTCCATATACCTTAAGAAACAATTATTATAATAATACATAAACATGATCCTGCAACACATTTGCAGGCTTCCTTACAAGATCACGTATGAGACCCGCGTGGCACAGCACTCACTGTGTCACTAATGCCTCACATCAGAGGGACCTTGCACCTGAAAGTTTTCCTAGAAAGCGTATTTCCCTCTAGCACTGCTTGACATCCACCTGTGCTGGCGTCCGAGTCCTACCCACATCAACGCTGGACAGCCACAGTGAGCCACGAGTTAACGTTGCCCGAGGCCCGAGCGTGGCTGTCGTCCACCCTCAGCTTCCCCCGGAGCCCCCGAAGACACGGCGGCTCCCGCGCCCCGCGGCGGGGCTGAGCCGGGAGAAAGCAGAGGCCGTTTGAGCAGCGCTCCCACTCGAAGAGCGCACGCTGGCTGTAGCGGGAAAAATCAGTTAGTACGCAAGAAATCCCGAAACACTTCAGCAAAGCGAACAACCAAAGTCAAACGGTTCACAGGTGGAACAAAAAAATGTAACTTCACGCGCCCTCAGCCGAAAAGGAGCCGCCGCCGCGCCGGGGGGGAGCGGGGAGCAGCGCTGGCCGGGGGCGGGCAGGCGCTCTCCCTCGCCGCGCGCTGCCCCCAGCCCGCAGCAGCAGCTCGGCAGCAAAATAAAACTGCCTCCCGGCTCTGCTCGCAGCCGGCGCTCGACAAAAGCCGCCGCTGGCGAAGCTGGCGTCCCGCTATCGCGCCCGGTTGTACCGCAACGCTCCTTCTGCCGCCGCCCTGCGGGCCCGGTCCACAGAGCACTCGCTCGCCCGGACACCTCTCCCCCCCCCCCCCCCCCCGGAACGCCGCCAGCAAGAGTCCCACCAGGCGACGGCGGAGGCAGCGCCGTGCACCGCCCGCCTTCCCTCGCGGAGCGCGGGCTGGGGCTCACGTGCGCCGCGCTGCCGGGGGCGGGGCCGGAAGCAAGGTGACGCGGCGCGCGGCTGTGGAGCCGGTGCGGCGGGCGGGTGAGTGCTGCCGCGCCGCGCCGCGGGCGAGCAGCCTCGGGCCGCGGTGGCGAGCTGTGC
The DNA here is from genome assembly GCF_018139145.2 of Gymnogyps californianus. Taxonomy (NCBI): domain Eukaryota; kingdom Metazoa; phylum Chordata; class Aves; order Accipitriformes; family Cathartidae; genus Gymnogyps; species Gymnogyps californianus. The sequence goes on along the minus strand of NC_059476.1, from coordinate 92,970 downwards.
CCGGGGCCGAGGGAGCGGCCTGGGCTGCGGCCGTGGGGTCGCGGCGAGGCCCGGCCGCGGGGCCGGGGCGGGTGCCGGTCCTGCCGCCTAGGGGGGTCGCAGAGGCGGGGCGTGCTGCGGCGGCCGGTCGCGGCTGGGGGCGACGGCCCCCTTCGCGGAGGAGCGAGCGGCGGTGCGGGCAGCGCTGGGCTGTGCCTTCCGCCGGCGCTCCGCAGTAAGTCAAAGCGGCCGCTGCCGGTTCCCCTCCTGCGGCTGGAGGGTCGGGAGCGGTTGCCGTGTTGCTCGCAGCAGAGGAATGAGGACTCCGTGGGGAAAAAAAACCAAGTGAGCTAAGCCTTAAAACTGTAGAGGCACTGTACGCACAGTAGCTGCAATGCTGCCTGCATCTGGATGCTCCCTGTTCTTTTGGTCCTCGCAAGCTTTCCAGAGCGTTGTAGACTTTGGTTCAGGTTTTCTTGACGGCTACAGAGCATTGCTACTGCGTGGAGTTATTGGCAGAGTGAAATTGCAGTTTGGACCCCTGCAAGCACTAGACTAATTGATAAGAGCTGCATTGGCCTTGCTCTTCTGGAGCTTTGTGAGAGCAGAGCTGTTGCCCCTCTTGAGATTTCTTTTTCCTTGCTTGTCTCTTGTGTCTACTTACAAGATTTCTCCATGCCCAAAGAAAATATTTAAACCCTCTTGACACTTGCATGACACGTAAAAGCTCTTACCTAGGTTTTGACCTGACTCTTGGTGATAAGCCTGGGTTGTTCACTTAGTGTTTCTTCATAGGAGGTATAACAGGATCAGATTAGAGTTTTTTTTAAGAAACCTGATGGCTCTCTGAAAGGAGTAATAAAACTGTAGATAAAGGGGACTTAACGTGCAAAGCTTACACAGTTTTCCAAAAGCCTTTGGCAAGTGTCCCTGTACTATGGAGTCAAGAACAGTGTTATTTTCTTAAATGAAAAATAACTAAAATGCTTCCATAAATGCTTATACCTGTGCTGACTTTGTACCCTAAGAAATGATGGATACTTGGAATTGGTTACCTTCTTTCTCTTCTCAGATTTGCTCTTGATGACACTGAGAAGCAATTTATAAAGGGTTAAAATAGTTTTCTTCTTCCCTGTTCTGTAGTAAAGTATTTATAGTTAGCCACTTTAGAAAGTACGTTACCTTTTCTGTATTTGTGTCAGTGAATAATTGGTGTTAACTGCTTTAGTGATTTATTTGTTTGTTTGCTGCACTACCTTCCTCTTCTAAGCTACTCTTTGCCAGGGTTATTATAAGAAGTGTATTCAATAGCAGAGTGAGCATCTTTCAGGCTTAGCTTCAGTAATTTTTCAGCTGCTCTTGTTGCATGTTGTATTAGTAGGAACATTAAAAAAATGGTATTTTTATGTTTTTCTGCAGCATCCAGGAAAGAAAACATCTGAGAGTCACTGTGGATGATACTCTGAAAAGTCAGTTCAAGGTGTAGTGAAAGTCAAAAAGTAAACAGAATGGTAGAAATTATCAGGTAAGGAATGAAGTACAGAATAAAAGACAATATCATGCCACTATATAAATCCTTGCTTCGTCCAAACTTGAGTACTCTGTGCAGTTCTGGACTCTCCCTTGGGCAATATGCTGTACTCTGTTTAGGATAATTGGGGAGATGGAGGAAGAGCAATGGAGGTGATTGTATATATGAAATAGCCTTGATATAAGGAGAGCAAGAGCATCCTATACTGATTTATTAGTGGCAGTGTAGTCCAAGGAGTTGCTGTGCTTCTCTCTTGCTGGGGCTGGTACTCACATGACTGTATAGACAGGTGGGTCAGTTGGTGTCTGGCCAGAATATTACCATGATCAAGCTGTTTTTCGGAGGGGGGTGGGAACTGCAGCTTTGAGCAGGAGGGGTGGCAAAACTGGTGCACTTCTGGTGCTAGAATTGTTTAGGGGCAACTTGAGCATCACAGCAGAGGGAGGAATGAGAGGGTGGGTGCACTACAAGTCTGTAAAATCATGAGTGGTGTGGAGAAGGTGAATAGCCCCAAATCCAGGAGAGTATTCAGGTAGTTTTAATTGCTTTCTTGTCCTGCTAACGTACTTTATCTGGGCATCTGACAGACTGCTGTTCTACTGATGTGTTTTATTTTATTTCTTATTTTCCCCATTAGGATTTGGGTGTCAGCTTATTCTTTATAGAAACCGAATGCCATCTTGTTTCTCCCCAGCTGAAAAGGGAAACACATTGTGAGGGCAGAGAATAAAAAAGGAAAGGTAGGTAAAGGCAAATGGCTTAAAAATGAGGAACTGGAGGGAATGCTGAGCTGAGAACGCACAGTTCCATGAGGTTGAGATGCTGATGAATGCTGTTTTGAGTGGTGCTCTTCTTGAAGAAATGATAAGACAGGGGCTTAGAAATAAATCCGACAGCTGGTGAATATTCCCTAGTTTTTCTTAGGAAGCTGTGGCTGGCTGGCTTAACCGTTGCTGGAAGACAGTTGTTGAAGAGGTTCCACAATGGGGCTTTGGATACGGAGGGTATGAATAAAAAAAATTAGTAGGGCGAAAAAGTGCAACTAAAGTTTCTGTAAGATGTTCTGGAAGAGAGGCTGACACCCAGGGTACTCAATGTAGAAGGCAGTCTTTCTCCTGAAATATTAAACAAGAGTGCTGACTTCAGTCTACATTTTGCAGACTTCTTCTCATTCTATCCTTGCATTTCCCTGGCCACAGTTTCTCCTGGATATGAACATGTGTCTAGGTACTTGATTTGCATCTTGCTGCTTAGTGGCACTATTGTCACTCTACTAACCATAGGTATTACAAAATTTTTATTCAGTCTCCATTGCTTTTCCTGAATGGTCTTTGGCACTTGTACAACCTTCATTTGATGGCTGTACGGAAACTGGAACAGAACTGGGATGCTAGTTCTATCATCTTTATCCTTAACTGCTGGTGGAACCTGATGTTTTGCTGCTCAGTGCTGAAAACAGGTGGTAGAAGAAAGTAGCCAGATTTGATCCAGGCAAGAGTAGAGAGATGATGTTAGGAGGAAGGAAATGCTTGAAAGGTGCTAACTAACCCTATCTTGAGGTTTCTTAGTGAGGACTAGTGCTTGATTAAATTAACCTGTGTCCTTTTGTTCGTCACTTAGTAATCTTGATTAAAGCAGCTACTCTGTGTGATTTATTTTTTTATTTTTTTTTTAATGACGTGGAGGAAAAAAGTCTTTGCACAGAGTTACACCTGTGCTTGTTGCAATTGTGCGTAGGACTGAAGGTGGACTGTAGCATGTCTGCCTACACAGATTGTTAATACCATCAGGATGGTTCCATGCTCTTTCTTGAAGATGGAACTCTCTTAAAGATTACTCAAGGTGTTCACTACCCTTAACTATCTGAAACTACAGTTTTCCATTGCTCACTTCCTACTATGCTTGCTGTACACTGAGGTAAATACCTGCTGACCAGGTAGGAAATGTAGGATTCCTTGCCACTAACAAGTGTCCTTCCATAAAAACTACTGGTTTCATGTGGCAAATGAAAGTACCGATCATTTTCTCTTACCAATTCTTCCTCTATTTCAGTGTCTGAAAAAGAAAAGCAGCTCCTCAGTATCTGCAGGGGTTGAGGGGAACTTGTTGCTTTTTATTTGGAAGCACAGTTCAAAGAAGTTGCATGTGCTAAAAATTGGCCAGGTGAGCCTAAAATGAGGGCATTCCTGTTTCTTGTTAGATGTTTAAAAATCAAAATGAAGGCTTGGCTTAATGTAAAATCAGCTGCTGTGATATATCTTTAATCACTGTTCTGTCGTTTTTGTGAGTGACCAACATTCTGGTGTTGTCTTTATTCTACAGCTATACGCACCAGGTTTATCTTTGCTAATGATTGGAGTGGGGAGGAGGGGAGAGCAGGGCTTATGTGTGCTATCATGATTAAAACAAATTCCACTTCTGGTGAAGTGGAGATCTCCAGATAGTCTTCTAACAAAATGATGACCTTATATTTATTTTGGGTTTTTTGGGGGGTTGGTTTGTGTTCCCTCGTGCGGAGATAGTGAAATCTTAATGTCAGATAATTGTGAATTGGGTCTTCTATTAATTCTTGAGACATTGAGGTTTTTGCAAGTGTCTTGAACTCTACCCCCACCACCTAAATATTGTTCACTCTTCATGAGGTTTTCTCCACAGTTGTGAGACTTTCAGAGAAGACTGTTTCCTGATCCCAGAAGGTGATGTGTTAAAGATTTAAAAAATAAAACAAAAACACAATATAAACAACCCCAAACAAACAAAAATATCCCACAAAACAAACAAAAACCCAAATACTGTCTTGTAACAATATGAGAATTAGTGCTATTGGAATTTGTTTGAATTCTAATAGGAAAATAGGAATGTAAGTGGTAAAATAGGTATAGACAGAAGACAGTATAACTAGTATCTGAGTTGAACTGAGGAACTACTATGAATTTTGTAGTGTCTTTGAAGATGAGAAACTGTAGATTTATGGTTTCTCCTAATTGTGGTGATAAGAGTGCTTGCAGATGACACCAAGTTGGGCGGGAGTGTTGATCTGCTTGAGGGTAGGAAGGCTCTGCAGAGGGATCTGGACAGGCTGGATCAATGGGCCGAGGCCAATTGTATGAGATTCAGCAAGGCTCAATGTTGGGTCCTGCACTTGGGTCACAACAACCCCATGCGATGCTACAGGCTTGGGGAAGAGTGGCTGGAAGCTGCCCGGCGGAAAAGGACCTGGGGGTGTTGGTCGACAGCCGGCTGGATATGAGCCAGCAGTGTGCCCAGGTGGCCAAGAAGGCCAATAGCATCCTGGCTTGTATCTGAAATAGTGTGGCCAGCAGGACTAGGGAAGTGATCGTCCCCCTGTACTCGGCACTGGTGAGGCCGCACCTCGAATATTGTGTTCAGTTTTGGGCCCCTCACTACAAGACAGACACTGAGGGGCTGGAGCGTGTCCAAAGAAGAGCAACGAAGCTGGTGAAGGGTCTAGAAAATGAATCTTATGAGGAGCGGCCGAGGGAACTGGGGTTGTTTAGCCTGCAGAAAAGGAGGCTGAGGGGAGACCTTATCGCTCTCTACAGCTACCTGAAAGGAGGTTGTAGCGAGGTGGGTGTTGGTCTCTTCTCCCAAGTAACAAGCGATAGGACGAGAGGAAATGGCCTCAAGTTGCGTTAGGGGAGGTTTAGATTGGATATTAGGAAAAAATTCTTCACTGAAAGGGTTGTCAAGCACTGGAACAGGCTGCCCAGGGAAGTGGTTGAGTCACCCTGCCTGGAGGTATTTAAAAGACATGTAGATGTGGCACTTAGGGACATGGTTTAGTGGTGGACTTGGCAGCGTTAGGCTTACGGTTGGACTCGATGATCTTAAAGGTCTTTTCCAACCTAAATGATTCTGCGATTCTCTTAATTTAGAAATGAATGCAAATGGGATATGGAAGATACCAGCACTCACCCTTGTGGAGGGGTTTGGGCTACAGTGGAGAAAACAAAGGAGGTGAAGGGCCTACGGAGGTAAAGCCGCTCTGAAAAGTTTGGCTACAGATCCCTTTCATCTGCTGTCTGCATCAGACTGCAAACATCTGAGAACAGGGAGAATCAAGGTCAAGGGAAGCTGGATGTGGGAGATGGCTAGGCAGCCGGTGCTGCGGGGAGGGCTGTCTGGACTAGTCTGGGACCAGACAGAAAACAGTTGTTAATGCTATAACTTGTAAAGCCCTGGATTTTGTGCTGCAACGTGGAGTAGAGTTACATCATCTGCTGGGACAGCAGGATGGGAAGGTGTGCGTGCTGGTGGGAGGGGTGAGGCCGGAGTCGCTGGGGTTACATCAGCCGGCGCTGGTTTTCCGCCCGCGCTTGCAGCGCTGGTGTGGCGGCCGCTGCCGGCGGGCCGCGGATTGGCCGCGGCGGGTCAGCTGGGCCTGCCGGGCCCGCCGCCTGCCGGGCCCGCCGCCTGCTGGGCCCGCCGCCTGCCGCCCGCGCCGCCGCCTCTGTCGCCGGGTTTCGCTGCGGGTGCTGCTGCGGGTGCTGCTGCTGCCAGAAGCCTGTGTCACAGTTTCAGCAGGAGGGGTCAGGTACGGAGACTCTGGTGGGCCTAGGTGCTCGGGCAGGGAGTGACGCCTGTAGGTGTCACTGGTGAACGCGCCGCAAGTCGCTTGTCTGCCGTTGTCTTTTGTTAAGCTAAACTTCCTGCCGGTGCTCGAGTGGGTTCTGCTGCTTGCTCCGAGTGCGAGTCGCGCAGTTCCCCAGCTCGCCCTTTCCAGGGCAGGCGGCTGGAGGTCCTAGTCCTGTCTCTAGTGCTGTCGCTGTACAGCCCTGCTTGTGCTGCTTAACTTATGTATAGACAAGGTATAACACAATGGAACAATACTGAACTTCCACAGATGCTATCTTTTGAGATACTCAGACTGAAAGTAGAACGGTTCTAACAGGCCAGTGACAGCGTTTTATTCCACTGCACGAGGCAGTGCCAATAGATGCAGACTGCCGTGACCACACTGCCCTGCTGGAATGGATTCTTGGTAGGAAAGAATTGCGTGGTATGTGATGCTTTGAATTGCCTCTTCTCTGTGTGTATAACTTCTATGGAACCTGAGCAAAGCTATTTGCAAACTGTTCTAAAGACAATTTATTTGAAGCTTTTCTTTGTTTTAGTCAGTTCTTCTGAACTGGCTTCCCTCTGGGAACGCTTCTTGTTTTTGAATTTGCACTAAGAACTGCAGAATTTTTTTTTTTCTTACAGAAGTCTTAGTTGGTAAGGTAACAAAGCTATTTAAATAACAAAACCCCTGAATGTTACAGAGGACTTACTTGTGTTATAGTAAAGACTTACTTCATTAAAATTGTGTGCATTTCCTTGGAACTTGGTTTATCTCTGATTAATTGCTTAAGTGTAGTACAGTATAGCTTTTTCTATAGGAGTTTGGTTTCCTCATTTTTTCCACTTGTGGAATGTCCTAACACTTAGTTGAGATCTTGGTCTTTATATATAAAACTGTGAAAAAAGTTTATTTAGTTTTTTTAATCAACTCACTGCAAATAGTTGTCGACATCCCACGGGCCTGCAGCCGACACACTGAAAAATCAGTGTTATAGATTGCTGTTGTTAAAAGGCACCAGTTTTAGGATTTGAGACCTCTGATTGCTTGGGAAGGTGACTAAGTCTCTTTACACTGATCTGGAACAGAATCTAAATGGACTGTGCTACTTAAGAGCTGTTATGAAGATAATAAATTCATGAAAACTAGCCAACAGTATTGCTTTCTATGAACAATAGTATAAGGATAACTTTTAATATTTAGAGGTGATGGGAGAATGATATTTTTAAAAGTCAGGTTTGGAGGCTAGTTTGGAAGTAGGTTTTCCTGGTAGTGAAAAAAATACATTTTTACGCTGATGCTAGAGTCTTGGAGAAATACTTGAATAATGCATTTTGCATTTCTTTTTATTGCTCCCTCCCCTCCAAGTAAGGCAGAAGGGGTTTTTTTTGTTTTGGTTTGGTTTTTTAAATTATGTACCTTTTTTGGGTTTGTTACTGAAGACCAGAACGATTCCAGGTATGGAAATGGTGGAAATGAGAGTGGAATGGAAAATGACGATTGAAATTAACTTTAAATTCTTGATTGAGTGAGAGGAGAGAAAGGAGTTGTTCTGCAGCCTTGGACTAGCCTGAAAGAAAGCTTGTAATTTACAGCATGCCCTGTGCTCTATCTGTGCTTTCTGGCAGCATCATACTCATTTCACCTATCTCGCTCTCTTTTCTTGATGTCTGCTGCTGCTTTAAAATTTCCATTTCTGTCTTCTTGTTAACTTAGTCTCCTTGCCTTTTCTCACAAGCTATTTTCAAAAACATGTCATTTCTTTCTGATCTTTTTCCTTCAAAAGATCCACACTCTCTGCCACTTCTCGCTCCTCATTGTCTGCTCGCTCTTAGCAAAGTTGTCTCTAGCAAAGGGAAACAGGAGGCAGTCTTCCAGAATGACGAGGTTGCTCTTAGTTGCAAGCAGCCCTGTAGTGAGAATGTGAAGTGGTTCTCTGGCAGATCAGTAGGAGCAACCAAGGAGGCAACGCAGCTCGATCTAGCTAGTATGGGTCTGTATTCTAGTGACAGTGCAACACCAGGTGAAGATTATTACTGTAGTGGGAGTTGAAGGCCTGACAGGAGCGGTTGTAACAGGAAATGTCTGGGGGTGAAACTTTAGGTAGAGTGCCAGGTTCTGTGCCCTAAGGGAGACGGTCTGTGAAGGGAGCTGAAGAGGAACAGGCAGTTCCACTCAGGATGATTGTGGTGGAAAGGTTCTGGATAAAGGACCTGCCGTTTGCCAGTTCAGGTTGTCAGGAGCTGCTGGACTTTGAGCATCCCTCTGAGACACAACTAAGACCCTACTGGGAAGATGATGGCTGACAGTAGATGCCAGGGTGAGCTTCAAGGTGGAAGGGTCAAACAGCCAGACATATGAACAGTGGGAATTGTTGTGCCCCCCAGAGGCAGGTGCATGAGGTGCCTGGTAAGGGTTCAAAGAGGGAATGTCCTTGAAGCTTGCCCTGTTATGAGAAGAAAACTTGGACTACTTGCTCAGTTGTATCATCTGCTCTGAGTCCTTCATCTGCCTCATCCTGGCAGTGGTCAAGACTGCCATTTCAGATGAAATGCAGAACTGGAGGGACATTGAAGATTAATATTGTTAAAATGCCATGCTATATAATCTTTACTAGACAAAACAGGAGAACCATTATCTGCTGGTGGCTGCCTTGTCTTATGTAGAGGTGTATATTTTGGTAAGGATTATAATGAAGTATAATAACAGTACACTGATGCAGAGTAATGAAGCAACTTCAAGTGTTCATGTACACGTATGCCAGAACTGCCAGGTGCTGTAATTGTCATGGTATTTGTAATAGCAGTCTTCCAATGCAGTCACTATGAGCTCTCCTTGTCCTCTCTTCAATACTTTCTCCCTACCACAGCTTGTGCAATGTTGTTTGCTCTATTCCAGTGGTGCAGAGGGATGGATTGAAAGCAAGTCAAGGAAGCAAAATTTTGTAAGAGGGGAAGGAGAGGTTTCATGGCTTAAGCATTGTCTGGGAGAACTGGATTCTTGTTAATCTCCTTTGTTTCCTTTGTGATACTAGATGCACTACTTCAACTAGACCTGTCATAGGAAATTGCTAATTGTGTATCCCTTGTTTGCTGGGCACTTGCTCTAGTTGATTTTGAGTTACAAGAGTCCCGAGTGTTTACAAGTTCAGTCAAGGGAAACTAATGCCAAATACCTTGGAAATTGGTGTTCTTACTTGTAATCATGGTTAACACCTTGTCATTTAATCAGCATATTTTCTGTATTGAATAGGGCTGAGATTCATGAGAAGTATAGTAGATGCTCTGTCGTGGGGTGTACGGAGAAGTCTGGATGATACAACCTCTCTACTTTTTTTTTTTCTTCTTCCTTCCCGGCTTCTCTGTGGACAAAGTTATGACTTTTCTCCGTTGTAGGTACACTCACTAATAGTCTTTTCCCTTCTTGGGGCACCATGTCTTGTTCTTAATCTTTAATAATGATCTTCTGTCAGCAGGTAGGGACCAGGGGCCTTCAGTTTCGAAGTCACAGTCTGAGAATTCTGCAAAATGGAGAGAGTGGGCTGTGTGACTCTTGCACAAGGAAATTGCGTTAAGACTGTACAGGACAAAGAGGAGATGGGGGGGGGGTGGATGAGGAGAGAAATACAGATGGAAATTCACTGATATTTAACCAGTTTTCCCCCCTCCTCCCTTCCTTTTAACTTACAGATATCCTTGATTTGCAGAAGGCATCTCAAAATGTTGTGTCGAGCTGCTCTGAGCCCTCTTGTCCGTTCCCCTGGATGGTGCTTTGTGTTATCGCCACATGTCATCGCAGCCATTTCCCGTTTATGTATGTATGAGAGAAAGCACACATTTCTAATAATGTTGGTCAGTATGTGTCTGGGCATGCCTATGCTCTTTCCTATGTTGAAAGGAAAATCACCTCATTAACATCATTCAAAACTTACAACCTCTGGAGTGAGCTGCAGTTGAAGCTCTACTTTCTTAATGTTACTTTCTCCCTTAACTCAATAATATTCAGCTGGATGTCTGAGAGGGTGTATTTTTCATTCTGACGTGCATTTCAAGAAAAAAATCAGTTGTGAAAGTACTGCTACTGTAAAAGTTCTTTATTTCAACCTCATACATTCCTGGAAAACGAGATCTGTTTATGTCTGCTCCCCCATCTGCATTTTCAGCCCACAGATGTCTTGAGTAAAGCCAGATGTGAAGCTCAAATTTATTTGGATTAGATAAAAGTGGAAAGATGTTTGCAGGAAACCTGAGTGTAAATACATAGGTGCCCTGTAAATAGTTGTTCCCTGAAAACCTAACTTGAGAGAACCATTCACTGTCTATTTGATTAGTGGTCTGAAATAGAGAAGGCGAGGATAGATAGATTCTATTAGATCAAGAGATTAACTGTTTATTGTTGCATGGAAGATTAATTTCCCATTGGTGTGTGTGTTAACATATCTTTTGTTGATATTTATATGAATTAATAAATGTTGAAATCTTGAAAATGCTAAACTTGTTTTTTCTGAGCTATAGTTCTGTTGAATTCTGCATTTGTAATATTTCTAAATATTCTGCGTTTTCCAAAGTCAGTAGACTACTCATAGTTAACACTGTGCAAATTATGCCTTAGTATTGACAGTAGTCAGTATCTAGTATCGGAGCAACTCTGGTTACTTCATCAGTTGCATTCTAAAGCTGGATTGAGCATTTATCAGTTTTCTTTTGTTCTCCACTGTTTCTGTTGTGATCCTGTTCAGCTTGTGTGTATTTTGAAATTCCGCTTCTTTACTCCTGAGAAGCAAGCCTCATGCAGGTTACATAAAAGGATCTGCAGTGCCAAATACTTAAGTCTTTTCTTACGTTTACCCTCCTTTATTAAGGATGTGAAATTGTTGACAAGGTACTGGATGTAAAAACTGGAATGCCTAGAAACCTATTTGTCCAAAAAGTTGACTGGATGGCTATATCTGTTTCTCCCTAATTGCATATGAAGCAAGTTAATGGGCTTGCATCACCAGAAGTGTTTCACATATGTAACGTGGGAGCTGATTTCACATCTTAGTCCAGTCTAAAATAACTAAAAAAGGTAGGTTTATGCAGTCATAGAGCGAGGTTAGCAATTAGGACTTCAGTGGAGATGAATGAAATTCTCTGCTTGTTCTAGAACCGTTGTCTTTTTCCTTGTTTTTCTGAAAAACTAAGTGGTTTCTTTCCAGATACTGGTTATCCCTCAACAGCTGCCTTCTTGGAACCTTCTAAACCCTGAAGCTCTAGCCAAGAGAATTGGAAATAAATTGGTTTTACTCCTTTCTGGTCATACTGTGTGGGATAGGCAAATGCTATATAGTAATGCATAATGCTGGAAAGAACAGTTAAATTGGACTCCTTCACCTATTCTTTCATATGTATTGTAAGCCTTATTTACATTCACAAGTATTCCCTCGTGAAAACGAGGGGCAAATGAAACTGATCTCCAGATTCCGTTTTCTGCTTTTATGTGTGACATGTTAGTGCAGCCCTCAGTTATGATTTATCATTTAAGCTTCTTCTGCATGGGTAATGAACAAAAGATCTATTTAAAACATTGTTAAATGACAAGTTTCTCTTTTCTGTAGCACTGTGTTCATTCCTGTCTTTCTCCAGCAGAAGTAACACCCAGAATAGTCACTTTAGGTTATAAATGAATCTATTTTGTGTTATAGAGCATCAAAATTAGAGAGACTGAACAGATTAAATAAAATCAGATAACTCTGATCATGGCATAGGATTCAGTTTACTGATTTGTAAAGAAGCCTCTACGCCTTCAGATGAGATATTGGTTAGGATTGACTAGAATAGAATAGTTCAGTTGGAAGGGACCTACAACGATCATCTAGTCCAACTGCCTGACCACTTCAGGGCTGACCAAAAGTTAAAGCATGTTAAGGGCATTGTCCAAATGCCTCTTAAACCCTGACAGGCATGAGGCATTGACCACCTCTCCAGGAAGCCTGTTCCAGTGTTTGAACACCCTCTCAGTAAAGAAATGCTTCCTAATGTCCAGCCTGAACCTCCCCTGACGCAGCTTTGAACCATTCCCATGTGTCCTGTCCCTGGATCCCAGGGAGAAGAGATCAGCACATCCCTCCCCGTGTCCCCTCCTCAGGAAGCTGCAGAGAGCCATGAGGTCGCCCCTCAGCCTCCTTTTCTCCAAACGAGACGAACCCAGAGTCCTCAGCCGCTCCTCATAGGACATGCCTTCCAGCCCCTTCACCAGCTTTCTTGCCCTCCTCTGGACACATTCAAGGACCTTAACATCCTTCTTAAACTGAGGGGCCCAGCACTGCACGCAGTATTCCAGGTGAGGCCACACCAAGGATAAACACACCAGGATAATCCCCTCTCCTGACCAGCTAGTTATGCTGTGTTGGGTGCCCCCAGGATGCGGTTTGCCCTCTTGGCTGCCAGGGCACGCTGCTGGCTCCTATTGAGCCTGCTGTCAGCCGGCACCCCCAGGTCCCTTTCTGCAGGGCTGCTCTCCAGCCACTCCTCTCCCAGTTTAGACTTGTGTTCGGTGTTACTCTGTCCTCAGTGCAGAATCCGGCATTTGTTCTTGTTAAATTTCATGCCATTGATGATTGTCCAATGCTCCAATCTGTCTAGATCCCTCTGCAAGGCCTCTTGTCCCTCAAGAGAGTCAACAGCATGTCCCAGTTTATTATCATCAGCAAACTTGCTAATGGTGCAGTCAACTCCTGCATCCACATCATTGATAAAAATATTGAATGGCACTGGCCCTAGGATTGAGCCCTGAGGAACACCCCTGGTGACCGCTTGCTAGCCAGATGTAGCCCCATTCACTACAACCCTTTGAGCCCTGCCATCCAGCCAGTTCTTCACCCAGTGCACCATGAACCTGCTCGTCTCACAGTTGGACAACTTGTCCAGGATGCTGTGAGGAACAGTATCAAAAGACTCACTAAAATCCAGAAAAACTGCATCCACCACCTTCCCTTCATTCGCTGGGCGGGTGACCTTATCATAGAAGGATATCAAATTAGTTAAACAGGACTTTCCCTTTGTGTACCCATGTTGAGTGTGCCTGATGATTGCATTGTTCTTTAAATGTCTTTCAGTAGCATCCAGTATGATCTTCTCCATGGTTTTTCCATGAATGTGTGCCATCTTTTGACTAAGTTGCACTTTTGGTCCCGGAGTCGGTAGCCATTTTTTCTGTAATTACATCAGAAGTGTTCTCCCTCTTTTTTGCTATACTGGTATTTTTGAGACTGTCTAAGAGTTGACCTGGTTTAATGCAGTTTCTGACTAGTAATACAAGAACAACTAGATGGAGGATAAGGAAATGTCGTTTCAAATTTTTTTCAAGTAATATGGCTTATCCATATTATACTAATTATCCAGTTGACACACTTGGACGGCAGGTATTCTTATCTGCATGACTCCTCCTTCAGACACAATTCACTGTGGCTCTGCAAAACTTCATATGAAGTATGTTGGAAGTCTGTTCCATCTGCCTTCATTCCTTCAGCTTAACTTTGGGACTTTATGTGTTTGGGTCCACCTCTGTCAATTAGAAAGGATCCAAACTGTTCCTTGTGATTGTACCTTAATAGTCACTATTCTCTTTAATCTACTGTGCTGATAGTGGTCTTACTGTCTTTTGCAGGCATTTTGAAAACAAAGAATTTGCTGAGAAATGTTCCCTAGCTCATTGACTTGGGCAAAGTGCCAGCCTTATGTATCTTTTATCTTACCTGAGTAATGCTGTGACTGCTTCTTCTCCTTCCAACGCCTATTTATCCTGTAGGAAGGTGACTTCCAATTTGTATGTCCATCATCCCCCTTCTGCTGCCCCTAGTTGAGCAACAGGCAAAAATACCTGACTTAGAGATGTTGTAAAAGCTGTGTTTCTTTTCTTTCCTAACAGTCAAGCTTTCTGTGCTACTGCAGATGGGAAAGCTCTCTAGCTGTATCTAATGAGGCAAGGCGAAGGAGATTCTTTTTAAAACTAGTACTCCTGATGTGAGCTGTATGGGCTCTTCTACAGTGTCCTTCAGTTTGGTCTTCTAGGTTCCCAGAGTCAAAGCTCTGTGACACGTGGGATATTGCCTTATATACCTTAGGGATGGTTAGTGCTGCTCAGATACTATTGGTTCTCACTTTATTTTGGTGACTTGAAAGCTAGCTTCTCATTCCCAGTCACTGAGAAGTGTGTATTGTGAGCTTTAGCCTTGGAAAGGGAGGAAATGTTACATGACTTCAAGGGCTTAAAGTCTGAATGAAACACTCAAAACTGCCTTTTTTTTTTTTCTTTCTGTCTGTCTGTCTTTAACCACAGATCTCCCTCGCCATAACCAAAGATTAAGGAATGAATCCATCCGTTGTTGGAGCAACATCCCATTTATCACCATGCCACTCAGCCGTGCACATGGAAAATCGTTTGCACACCGCAGTGAGCTGAAGCATGCAAAGCGGATTGTAGTGAAGCTGGGTAGTGCTGTTGTGACTCGAGGGGATGAGTGTGGCTTGGCCCTTGGGAGGCTGGCATCTATTGTAGAGCAGGTAGTTCTGTGACTGAAGTAGAATGTTTGTTTTAACTTCAGATACTCGGTGATTGTTGGATGGCACAGGAGATTGTAGGAAAAACTCATAAAACAGTGATGGCCCTTTAAAGCAACGTGTTGGCCTTTCCTTTTTTCATCCCCCTGTGCTATGGTAGCATAAACCATGTAACTCAGTAAATCAGTGTTTGAAGGTGTGGTGGGTTGACCCTGACCAGCAGCTAAGCACCCACACAGATGCTTGTTCACTTCCCACACCTCCACCCCACCACCAGTCGGATTGGGAAGAAAATAGGAAGACCAAAAGTAAGAAAACTCATGGATTGAAATAAAGACAGTTTAATAAGTGAAGGAAAGGGGAAGAGAAACAAGTGATGCTAAGGCAATGACTACCTCACATAAGCAGACCGATGCCCAGCTAGTCCCCGAGTGACGGCCACCTTGGAAGACAACCCCCTGCCCTTTCCTATTCTGCTACCCCGGTTTTATTACTGAGCATGACGTTATATGGTATGGAATGTCCCTTTGGCCAGTTCATGTCAGCTGTCCCAAATGTGACCTCTCTGAACTTCTTGCCCAGCCCCTAGCCTACCTGCTGTGATGGGACATAGCGGGAAAAAGAAAGCCTTGATGCTGTGCAAGGGCTGCTCAGCATGGGAAACGGAGAAGGCTTTGATGCTGTGCAAGCACTATTTAGCAATAGGCAAAACATCAGAATGTTATCAACACTTTTAGTCATGAAATCCAAACCACAGCACCATATGGGTCCCTATGAAGAAAGTTAACTCCATCTCGGCCGGACCCAGTTATAGAGTGAGAGATTTGCCCGGTGAGATTTTTATGCAATAGCTAAGACATGACTGGGGCATTAGTTGGATCTAGTGGGAAGGTGGCCCTCAAGTTTGTGAAGTCTGCAGAAAGAGTAGACCCTTCTTGATTACCTGAGCATTTGCAGATTTCCTCCAGGAGAAAGCTTGAAACCTCATTACTTGTAGGAAAAACTAATGGGATCAACTCATGGATTGGTTCTCCAAGATGAAGTTACAACTTTGGGGGGATTGGACATGTCTTCTCTGGGAAGTAAACTTAACATAATAAATTAAATTCATGTAAGACATTTAGCTTTAGAGCTTTGAAAGCAATCTGGCCAGATGCATGTAAGGAAGAAGTAATTAAAAGCTGTACTATCAGAGTTAGCTTCTTCACTTCCAAAATTCAAGGTTACTGTATAATGGCAACTTTGGGAATGGATGGTGAATAAGAAGGTTGGTGGAAGGTCCAGCAGCTACTTTACAGCTTTTTCGTATCTTATCTTTCCTTATCTGTACCAATGGAGGTAGAGGGTATAGAAGTGTTACCATGTAATACATATTGTGAAAATTCAAGCATGACTCTGTGTCGTGATTTCGGCTGGGATAGAGTTAATTTTCTTCCTAGTAGCTGGTATAGCGCTGTGTTTTGGATTTAGTGTGAGAATACTGTTGATAACACGCTGATGGTTTAGTTGTTGCTAAGTAGCGCTTATCCTAAGCCAAGGACTTTTCAGTTTCCCATGCTCTGCCAGCAAGCAGGTGTGCAAGAAGCTGGGAGGGAGCATAGCCAGTGCAGCTGACCTGAACTAGCCAAAGGGGTATTCCATACCATGGAATGTCATGCCCAGTATAGAAACAGGGGGGAGTTGGCTGGGAGGGGCGGATCGCTGCTGGGGCATCAGTCAGCGGGTGGTGAGCAATTGCATTGTGCATCACTTGTCTTTTCTTGGGTGTTATTTCTCTTTTTTTTTTCTTTATATTCCTTTTCATTACAATTATTATTATTATATTATTATTATTCTTAGTAGTGTATTTTATTTTACTTTAGTTATTAAACTGTTGTTATCTCAACCCACGAGTTTTACTTTTTTTTTTTTCCCCTTCCTCCTCCCCACCCCACTAGGAGAAGGGAGGGGGAAGCAGCTGCGTGGTGCTTAGTTGCTGGCTCAGGTTAAACCACGACACTGTCATAAAAACTGGTATTGTGAAAAGAAAGTTTAGCAGAAGCTATAGATTGCATGCAGTCCTTTGCATAGCTCCTAAGTGGCTAGGAAGGTGTGCAGGAGGGTGGTTGCCTTGCTTTGTGCATCCATGGATAAAGCGAAACACTTGTGTCAACGAGAACTGGTGAGCATAAGGTTATCTATAATAGCCAGAACTGTCTAGCTAGCAGTGATCATACTCCAGGCCCTATTTCTTATGTTCTGTACTTACAGGTGTCAATGCTGCAAAATCAGGGCCGAGAGATGATGATTGTCACCAGTGGTGCTGTAGCTTTTGGAAAGCAGCGGTTGCGTCATGAGATCTTACTTTCTCAGAGTGTGAGGCAAGCGCTTCATTCAGGCCAGAGTCAGCTAAAAGATATGGTGAGTGGCTGGCGGCACTTACGCTTTTCCTTGAGTGTTGGGTAGTACCTGCTCAAGTCACTGCCTGACAGCTGTTCTTTATCTTTGTAGGCCATTCCAGTCTTGGAGGCCCGAGCCTGTGCAGCAGCTGGCCAGAGTGGACTAATGGCTCTGTATGAGGCCATGTTTACACAGTACAGCATCTGTGCAGCTCAAGTAAGGGATTCCTTCTTTCCCAGACTGACTTGCTACTTCAGTCAGCGATGGAATTGTTCTTGGATTTTTTCCGTGTTTTATATGCTACTATCTTTACTGTAGTCTTGCATTTCTGTTGCCATCCTACTTTTGGGGCTGCTTATTGTAGCGTAAATGGTAGCTTATACAGGAGTGCCTTGCTAAGTATTTCTGAAATGGAGTGATCTGTCGTCAAGGTGAAGTAAATATGCTTTTTCTTCTTGGAGTTCGTGTGTGTCCTGCTCTTATGTATGGAGGGGGGCGTCTGTTAAGGTCTCTTCACAAAAGCTAAAGTTGGTGATCCAAAGTGAGGATTTAAAAATCACAGGTGCCTGAACAGCCACACACTCTGTAAAGCTGACAGAGTGCATATCCACACTTCAGAACTTGCTGTCCATTAAAAATCACAGGTGCCTGAACTGCCACACACTCTGTAAAGCTGACAGAGTGCATATCCACACTTCAGAACTTGCTGTCCATCTGCTCCTCAAACCTTTCTAACTTGTGGGTGATGGTATCCCTAGCCTGGGTCTTATACTGAATGCTGCAACTGTATTAATTGAACTACTCTTAAACAGGCTTTGCGTATCTTAAATACTCTGAGAATACAGAATTGCATCAACTGTAAGGCCTTATTTGTTTTAACACTTTTAATGAATTTAGGAGCCTAGTATGAAGTCTCGCGTGGAGAAACTTCTTCCTGTAATACAGTATAGCTGATATCACTAAAATGTTTACAGTATTGCTAACAATCACTACAGGTTGTGCTGGATCAAGTCTGTAGACAACTATCATTCCTTTGATTTAAAAGAATTAATTGCCCATGCCAAAAAAGTCAGTGTACACATGGATTCCAAGTGCTATTGTAACATTTGTGTGGTGGAGTTGTTTGCTTAGTTCTCAAATGTCCAATGGCAGAGTAAAAATGAAAAAAAAGTCTCTTCAGAGCAGACATTGAGGTTTTTTTGTCTTAAAATACCAAAAAGAAAGGGGTGGTGTCTGCATGCAGGAGGCTTTGAGACCAAGATTCTTTCAGAAAAGCAAGTGAGTTCTAGAGCTGAAGAGAAGTCTTGAGACAAAGCAACCCTTCTGCTTGCGACAGTAGAAACGTTACACTGGGAGGGAAAACAGGAAAGGCAGTGTCTTGAGTAATCTATCGAATCGTTTAGGATCTTAGTAGTTATCATCAGCATCTATGTTCTGCTTATGTTTTTTTTTCCAAGTTGATTCCTGAAGCCTGTGATCTGTCAGCTTGAGAAAGGCCATGGTAGGCTTCAGTGGAAGTTAAGGCATATAAAACTGAAAATGTTGTGGAAAGAATATTTCTCGCTTGTATTCTTTATCCTTTAAACATAGCTTATGTTTCTTTAGTGATCCAAAGGGCATGACTGATCTGTCATGATATGTTAATACATACGTTTATGATGATCTTATGAGGAAAAGTGATAGGCTAAGTACATATTAATTTTTTTTCCTCCTTTCAGATTTTAGTCACCAACCTGGATTTCCATGATGAACAGAAGCGTCGGAACTTAAATGGAACGTTGCATGAGCTTTTAAGAATGAATATTGTCCCTATAATTAACACTAATGATGCTGTTGTTCCACCTCCAGAGCCGAACAGTGATCTGCAGGGGGTAAATGTGGGTAAAGTATTGCAAGGGGGTGGATCCTACTTGTAGATGGTACAGCACTAATGTGTATTTCACTAATGCCATAATCAGGGACCTCTGAAGCCTGCAGCAGGGAAACAAACATACGAAATTAGTAATGTGGACAAAGGGTACTGGAAGACTATGCTGACCTGTCTGTTTCTGGCATGATGCAGTGCTGTGGGGTGAAAGCAGGGCAGATGATGCCTGCTCTGCCAAAAGCAAGCATGCCCAGTTTGATTTTCACTGAATAGTTGAAGTTGGACGGGACTTCTGCAGGTCATCTAGTCCAGCACCCCCGCTTAAAGCAGGGTCAGTTAGTACCTCTTGTCCTGTCACTGGGCACCAAGGTGGAGAATGCAGGTACTGATCACACTGCTTGTCATTTTGATACCACTTTACTGCATTCCAAAAGCATATGTACTTTCACACAAAGATCACCTTCTGAGTTTCCAGTGGGTGTGAACAGAGTAGCTCAGAAGGACTTGGTAGTGCTGAGGTAGCTTGCTTTTGTATGTTGCAGCCAAATATTTCCTAGTTTGTCCCGCTATTCAGTGCTGCTGATATGCATGTGCATTGCAGGTGATTAGTGTGAAGGATAATGACAGTCTGGCAGCACGACTGGCTGTGGAAATGAAAACTGATCTCCTGATTGTTCTCTCAGACGTAGAAGGTTTGTGAGTCATTTCTTTACTTTCTTGTTTTATTGAAGTACATCAGATAGTCAAACCAACCTATATTTGGGTTTTACTGATCTCTTCAGTTCATATCTTTTACAGGGACAATTACAACGTACCACATAACTCCTTAAGGCATATACCTAATGCTGATGCTGTTGCATAAGCCAAAGACTGTCTGCCACACTGTTGAATCTGGGTGGGTGAGAATGCATGTGAACTTGAGACTTGTTCCAGAACCCAGAATACCATATGTACTATGGTACTTCTGCTAGCTTCTCAGAATTGTATGATATAGTCATGAGTAATATGCAGGATAAAGGCTACGTGTTTAGAATCAGGAGTATAAGCCAAATGCTATTCTACAATAGTTTGTTTCTTCTGGCAGCACATTCTCTCTTTCAGTGAATTACAGGTACATTACAAGTCCTGGTCATTGCCTTCCAGATACTTGGAACTTGCTAGCTTTTTCTGTCTCCCAGACATTTGGCTTATACTGCTCTAGTCTTCTGAGCTGTGCTGCTGTGACATAAGTCTGTCACCTATGGATGTTGAAGTTTCTTTTCTAGAGAGAGGAGGGTAGTGGGTGCAGTTTCAGATCAGTGCAGTCCACATCACCCAAGTCACATAGTCTTTTCATCTTGTCCAGATGGGTTTCTTTCGGTGGATCCTGGACTTTGGCACATACTGTAGGCCGTGAGGAGGAAGGAGGTGCCTTTCCATAAACACAGTTTCTTTTAATAGATTCAGCTGGTTTTCATGGTTGATTCTAGTTGAAAGGACTGTCTGAGAACAACTCATAAAAGCAATAGTCAAAACAACTTGTAAAAAAAATTAACACCAAACACCCCCATACTCCAAGCTTATTCATTCAATGTGACATCTTGTTTATGGAAAGATGTGTGTCCTCTCCTTCCCAAGCTATCAAGGAAGGACACAGATAGTCTGCACTTGTGCTCTCTAATTTGTAATGCCAGTATTTGTTCACATAGAATTTCTGGGTAGTGTGGTGGCAGAGTTTAGGTTTAAGGTGTTGGGTAAACCAAAGTGTCATTCAGCTCCTAACATAGTTACATAAAATTACTAGATTTTTTTAAAAATTAATAAGAGTATGTCTCTGTAGTGTTGTGTTCCTTCTTAGCAGAATTCAATAGTTACCCTTTTTACATATTTTTGAATTGCCCAATTTATCACTGTACAACCCAGCATTCAAGAATATCGTCTGAGACTTTGGTGAGGAGGACTGTCCTTTACCTGTTCAATTGTGGCCTTGTATGTGTAAGCCCTGATTTTGAACATATAAAAGCTGTAAACTGTCTCTGTAACCTCAACCAAATGTCACTACCTCCCAGCTTGCATGCTGCTATTCAGCATGTGGGTTTTTGTTTTCTTATTCATTATGCTTTCATTAAACCTATACTTCTTGAGTCTGCCTGTTAAGTGTTTCATGCTTTCAGTCCCACAAAAAGCAGGGTTCAGTGAAAGCTTTCGATCCTGTAAAGTGGAATACAGCTTTTCAGCCTCATGGATTTTTTTTTTTTCTTTTCTTTTTTCATGGGTGAGCTTTGGAGATGAGGGTATATAACACTAACAGATTTTTATTATTTATTTCAGGACTCTTTGACAGCCCTCCAGGATCTGATGATGCAAAGCTCATTGACATATTCTACCCAGGGGACCAGCAGTCTGTAACATTTGGAACCAAATCCCGAGTGGGAATGGGAGGCATGGAAGCCAAGGTAGAAATATGGAACACTTGTTTTGTTATTGGGAAGGAAAGGGAGATGTGGGAAAGGGAGATGGACAAGATGATTGTGGTGCCGTTCAGATGGATCTTGGCAGGCTGCAGAAATGGGCAGACAGGAACCTTATGGAGTTCAATAATGGTAAATACAGAGTCCTACCCCTAGGGAGGAACAACTCCATTCACCAGTATGGGCTGGGGAGTTGACTGGCTGGAAAGCAGGTTTACTGAAAAGGACGTAGGGGTCCTGGTAGACAGCAAGTGGAACGTGAGCCAGGAATATGCCCTTTGGGCAAAGCAGGCCAACAGCATCCTGGGTTGCATTAGAAAGAAAATAGCCAGCAGGTCAAGGCAAATTATTATTTCCCTCTACTCAGCACTAGTGAGACCACATCGGTAGAGTTGTGTCTGGTTCTGGACACCGCAATACAAAAAGGACATGGCATACTACAGTGAATCCAATGGAGAGCCATGAATATGATTAAAGAATTGGAGCATCTGTCACACTAGGAGAGGCTGAGAGCTAGGACTGTTCACCCCAAAGAGAAGGTGTGTGTATAAATACCTGAAGGGAGGGTGTAGAGAAGACAGAGCCAGACTCTTCTCAGTGGTATCCAGGGAACAGACAAGAGGCAATGGGCACAGGCTGAAATACAAGAAATTAAATTGAAATGTAAGAATTTTACAGTGAAGTTGCTGAAGCACTGGAGCAGGTTGCTGAGAGAGCTTGTGGAATCTCAGTGTTTGGAGATGTTAAAAACCTGACTGGACAGTGTCTTGAGTAACTTGCTCTAGTTGACCCTGCTTTGAGCAGGCGGTGGGACTATATGATCTCCAGAGATCCTTTCCAGCCTCAGCTGTTCTGTGAGTGCCCTGGAACGGTGTATGGGTTCCTTTAGCTTCTCTCTTAGGTCCATGTGAATTGAAAAGAGCAACTAATGAGTTGCATTCCAGTAGTTTGTAAAATGTGACATTTGGAACTGTATTAAGTTGGTGTTTTAAATTAAAATAAGTTGGTCCTCACTTCTTTCTTATGTGATAATCCAAAGACTTTGGGAATCCCTGTCACTTGAATCTGATATGATACCTTGGTCTCCTTTCTGAGTTTGTACGTGCGCTCTTTGCTTTTGAAGGGTATACTGGTGGAGAGCAAGGTACTTTAGTTCTTGAGTACAAGATTAGTAGAGGTAGGAGGGCCGATGGTTTTTAGTGCTGTGTACAGTCAGATAGCCTCAGTATTCATTGCTGTGAGTGCATAAACACGGGTGTGGTGTGAGACTTCAGCATATGTGTCTCGTGATGCTGGGATATGCACTATGGTAGTATTAATTGGTGTGGGGTTTCTAAGGATGCTTCTGGAAGGTTGTCTGTAAAAACTGAAGTTGATTTTGACTAAGCAGGGAAAGACCAAAGTGAAATTCTTCACCAATTATCTTATGTTTTATTTCCTTTTCTGAAGAATCAGGTAAGGCATACTTCAGTATCAGAGCATGGACTAGAAGGTGGCAAAAAGAGGAGGCATTTGAGTGTTCTGTTTGTAACTATGGGATGTACAGAGCTTATTTAGAAACAACTTTCCCCTGATCTGGCTTCTGGAATAGTTTAAATGATTCCAGGTATTGAAGGGAAAGCTGCCAAGGTCAGAGAGTACTTGTATTGTAAAAATAATAATCTGTTAGAGGTATTTGGTATCTTTAAGTCTGAGTCATATAGAGGCAAATCTCGATGCTGCTGTTGTAACAAACATTTGTTACAGTTGAGAATTGGGTGATAATTTTGGAGAACTGTAACATCAATAATAGAATAAACAGATGGTAGCTTACAGTACAAATCTTGATCAGCAGCATTAAATTTGAGCAAAAATGGAGCAGTTGATGGTCTTGTGGTAGTTGAGTTTGATGTGATAGGCATATCTGACAGGTGGTGTCTCCCAGTGAATATGGACTGTAATACCTAATTGTAGAACCATAGTAGGAAAGTGTAGAAGTGATGAAGCAGAGGAGCTTTTGCAGTAAAATAAATGACACATAATTAAATATAGTGGTGGGATAATGCCACCCATACCTTGAAAGGGAAAAGAAACGAAGGAGACCAAAGGCAGTACCTCTTCAGCAGGTAACATCTGGGATGTGGGTTTGTGTTTTTGTATTTTGGCATGAACCAGTGAAATGTTGTGGGGGGGAAATCTTAGAGAAATCATGTTGTGATGCCTTAAACAATGGCTTAAGTGTGTGGAAAGAGGCTAATCTTAGGACTAATCAGCACATGGGGATTTCAAAGAACCCTTACTAATAAGCTAATCCTGCTGTAAACTTAACATTCTGTAGAAGGACTAAGCAAACTTCAGTATGCCAACACTGAAGTTCAGAAAGAGAACTCATGTAGACCTTCATGTTAGGGCAATGCCTACGAAGATACTGCCACTAAATTTCATAGAGCTCTTGTTGATTATGATGCCTGCCTCCCCAACCACCCTCCATGACAGCCTTTAGCACACAGGTGATCTGGTAGTATCATTGTTTTCAGTTCCCATCTGTCTGTGGACATCAGATCGTTCTGGTTCCGGACTTGCTTCTTGCGTTAGATCTTATGCGTGTTGCTTCTATAGATTGCTTAATATGCTGCGGTCCTGACCTTTGAAGATGACTCCTAAATGCTATACTTATAGAATCCTCCTCCAAAATAACAACAAAAAGGGAGAAGAATGCCAAATAAATAGCATATAATTCAAAACTGAAGAAGTGCAAAATCTTCGAATAGAGCCTACTGAAAGAAACAACTATTAAGACAACAGGTGTACTCCCAAGCAAAAAGTAGAAGCAAAGAAATTAAAAATCCAATGAGAACATGAACAGGAAATGTGAACAAAGTAGGCAAAAACTTTGTGGGGAGACCTGAGTAACTTCAGCAAACTTCATAGCTTCACCAAAGGATTATAAACAATGAGAATACCTGTACATCTTAACCAGACCCATGAGGAGTGCTTAGGCTGATCAAACTTTGAAGAAGTAATTCAGACAGCTAAAGGTATTGAATAATATTTTAATGTTATATGGTAATGGCTAGGACCTGAGTAAGAACAGTGCTCCACAGTACAAGTAATATCACGTGGTCGCTTAAAGTGGATTAATTATTGATGGCTAATCAATGTCAGGGAAAGTGGCAACAGAATCTTTTCAAAAAAGAAAATTGGGTTTCTTCAAACAGTAAGAAGAACTTGCAACGTAAGGTAACGGTGAAAAAGAACATATGACCAAAGTGCCCTTGCAGAAGTCTTGAAAAAAGCAGGCTGTTAGGAAAATTTGGAGTATGCTCGTAAGGTGGCAGATAGTTAAGGAAGGGAAGGTAAAGCGCAAATACATGATCTCATTCAATGCTACATTATGGAAATTCCTGAAGTGTGTTGAATGCTCTTCGAAAGCATAAGTGATCAAAGTGGAGCAAGAAGTCTTGTTGAGAGTGGTGATTCAAATAACAAGTGAATTTCCTGGAACTGGCTCTATCCTTCGCTGTAGGTGAAAGCAGCGCTGTGGGCCCTCCAAGGAGGCACCTCTGTAGTGATTGCAAATGGAACCCACCCAAAGATCTCGGGTCATGTCATCACAGATATCGTGGAAGGGAAAAAAGTTGGAACTTTTTTTTCAGAAGTAAAACCTGCAGGTGAGTACAGAGGTAATGTGTACGTTGAGAGTTGTACAGATTTCCTGAAAGGTTGGAGTTAAAATTTGGCTAGACCTGTACAATAACTGGGAAACCACACTCTGCTTGAAAAATGGATTTTGAAAGGTATTTTCTAACGTAGGAATAGAAAATGTTGAATCCTCTGCTCTGTTTCCCTCCAGCTGATAAACTGCTGCATCAGACTTGCATTTGAAGAATGCAATGAGTAGAATTTTTACCATTTTTAGCCTTAGGGGTTATCATCTAGTATTGAAGATTTCAGTGTGAAAATGTGAACATAGAATGTGCTGCTGAACTATGATAGCGTTTAGTTTTATTTCTTATCATAAATTCCTTTTATAGCTCAGTCTTCTAGTATGGTAGGTAGGAATGTTTTCCTGCATTGCTGGGCAGTGTAACAATTGCTGGAGAAAGTCAGACTAAAGATCCATGACCTTAGCAGAATAGGACAAGTACAGAGTGATACTTTTGACTTGTGCTTTAAGGCAAGCGAATTCCTTTGTGTATAATAATCTTCAGTGGATTTCTTGTATGAATTTGTCGAATCATCTTTTGAACCCATGTAAAGACTCAGCATCCACAGGGCTCTGTGTCACGATAGTCAAGAGCATTAACTAGATACTGTGTGTAAACTCTGGAGCTAGAACTGTGTGAAGAACTGCTTGCTTTAATTTGGGTTTGGGGGGATGGGGAAGGTTTTGAATTCTCTTCCTGATAGCTTCATTTGATGCCCCTACTGCCTGTATGGGTGATCAGCCCCTGTTCAACTTTGAAGATTTGAGATATTGTCTTTCCCCTCATCATCTCTCTTCCACGTGAAAGAGGTTTGGTCTTAGACATTTTGTACCAAAGCTGTTCCAAAAACTTGGTCATCCCTGTTTCTCTTGTTCGAAACTGTTTTCATTCTATTGTGGCCTTCCTGAGATGGGCAAAAATAAAAATTTCACATAGCGTTCAAGATGCAAATGAAGCTTTAATTTATGAGATGGCAGGACTAAGTGAGTTTTGATAAGATTGATGATGTTCTCTGTTATGTTATCTAGGCCTTTTCTAATAATTCCAAAGATTTAATTTGCTTTTTGATGTTGATGTTCAGTGAGATGATGTTTTCATAGTATTATTTGTGACAATACTAAGGTCTGATTTTGCTTTTCCCCTCTACATTGCTTCATGTTTATCTGGTTTGAATTATACTTGCTGTTTCATGGCCTAGTGACTTGGCTGCAGAGGAAATCACAGAATTGCCGAATGGCTCAGGTTGGAAGAGACAGTATGACAGATGACAGGGTCATCTGGTCCTACCCCCTGGTCAAGCAGGTTGCCCAGGACTGTGTCCAGACAGCTTTTGAATATCTTCTAGAACGGAGACTCCACAACCTCCCTGGGCAACCTGTGCCAGTGCTCGATCATCCTCACAGTGCAAAAGTGCTTCCTGATGGAAGGCACCTCCTGTGTTTCAGTTTGTGTCCATTGCCTCTTGTTCTGTCACTGGACACCACTCAAAAGAGCCTGTTTCCATCTTCTTTACACCCTCCCTTCAGGTATTTGTACATACTGATGAGATCCCCCCTGAGCCGCCTTCTCCAGGCTAAACAGTCCCAGCTCTCTCAGCCTTCCCTCATGTGAGAGATGCTCCAGTCCATCATCTCTGCAGCCCTTCGTTGGACTCTCGCCACAGCGTCCATGTCTCTCTCATACTGGGGAGCCCAGAACTGGGCTGAGCACTCCAGGTGTGGCCTCACCAGTGCTGAGTAGAGGGGAAGGATCACCTCCCTCGACCTGCTGGCAACACTCCTCCTAAGGCAGCCCAGGACACCGTTAGCTGCCTTTGCGGCAAGGGCATGCTGCTGGCTTGTGTTCAGCTTGGTGTCCACCAGGACCCCCGGGTCCTCCTCTGAAAAGCTGCTTTCCAGGAAGAAGCGCGATAGTGACACTTCTTGGTTAGTCCCACTGTAAGGAATTTGTGCCACCAGTAAAGCTTTTCATCTTGTGACCCCGTTCTGAGTCACTTACAAATATGGCAAACAGCAAAAGTCCCTGTGGAAGTTTACTGGCACTCTTCCGGTATTGTGGCAAGTGTTTACTCCAGTCCTCTCTTTGTCTTCTATCTACCAAAGAACACACTTTGGAAATTCAGGTAACTTTTTTAAAATCAACTGTATCTGCTTACATACATGTCACTTTTCTCAAAGAACACCAAAACATACCATACTTTGTAAAGTATGACTTCACTTTAAAAAGCTGTTTTAACACTTCTTAAATAAGTCTAATTAATCATGTGTCCACAAGTTCTTTTCTTACACTTCCCACTATACCTCTTGATATTTTCCATAACATTGGAATTCCTGCTCTGGCAATTTCCATAGGACCCTTCTTAAATAGAAGTTGGGTCATATTTATCACCTTCAAGTCATCTGTTTTACAGGCAATTTCAGGACAGTTAAAAATCACAACTTAGTTTATCCATGAGCTACTTGCAGACTCTTTGGGGAAATGCTACCTGAACCTGGTGGCTTGTTTTGAAATAGAAACAGAAGTAACACGTTCCATATCATTTCAGTTTGAGACAGATTCTTTGAGGTCCTGCCAGAAAAAAAGAAAAAAACCCACCTTTCTTCTATAGGAACCCTTCTAAAATGCATACAGGGAGAGACAGAGGGAAAGCAATTTTTATACGAGCTGTTACTCATTGGGTTTTGGCTTCCATTATTGTTTATACATTCCCGTCCTATTTTGTAATCCGTTCTGTTTTCCTCAGTTGGATATTTAAACTTTTCAAAGTTTGCCTCCTTTCTTTCAGTAGCCTACCATGCTGTGAGACTTAGCTATCCTGGTGTTCTTTTGCCCTTTGTCAAGTCTTTTTGATATATGGTGCACACTTGGCTCTGACATGGTGACCTTACAGAATCTCTGTGATGACTCTTTACGTTTGGGGACCATAGCAGTATTTTTGTGTCAGGTACAGATTTTCCTGTTTTAGCGTAAAACAGATTTCTTGAATATGTCTGTTTAAGGCTCTGTACCTGCTTTCCTGCTTTGAGCAAAGAATCGGAAGATAGAAGGGCTAGTGTTAACTTCCACACGTGCTGTTACTTTGTCTGCATAGCATATTTTTGGTTATTTTGCAGGTCCTACAGTAGAGCAGCAGGGTGAAATGGCTCGAGCTGGTGGCAGGACCCTGGCGGCTCTACAGCCTGAGCAGGTGACAGAACAATATGGCGTCACTTGTTAAGCTTGTGAATGTATGGCAAGTTTTACAACACAGATTTGTAACACAAATGGGCCCCTTGGGACAAGAATCTGTTCTTTATGTGCCAGATCCATCATTTGGATTGTAGCATGCTTAAAGAGATGAGAAGAGCAGGAAGATAATGTACCTTGGGGCTATGAAGTAATATATGCTTTCATGTGGGGTTTATAAAAATCTTAATAGCGTTGGATATCATACAGAAATGAATTGTGATCAGAGCTGCTGAAGAATTGACTGGAATAACTTGCTCCGTTCACTCCTGTGTGTAGTGTATGCAAAAGAGGAGCTGTAGACAAATCAATTACTGTTCTGCAGCTGGGTAGGTAAAAATGTGGCATCTGTTGTGAAGAAGACAAGGTGGTCTTAAAGGAAGAACATTGTGGGTTTTGTGAAGAAGACTGGGCATGGAAAGCAAGATAATAAAAAGCAAAGTAAAGGTTGAGGCAGTATTCAGCCTCATTTTTCAATGTGATGCAGGCTGGAAAAATCAGCTGGCCTCAAGTATTTGGGGAGTCAAGACAGTGAGAGGATGTGGTCCACATAAATGGACTGAAGGGGACCAGATGTCAAATAACACGGACTTTGTGTAAGAAGTCAGTTCAGAAACTGTTTTCTCTTTTAGAGAGCGGAGATTATTTATCGTCTTGCTGACTTACTAACTGACCAGAGAGAAGAAATTCTCTTGGCGAACAAAAAGGACTTAGAAGAGGCTGAAAATAAAGGTAATATTTCAAGTCCTTCCATGGCAATCCTATTGTCTTGAACCTCTCTGGGCCTCGAAGGAAATGAGCAGAACTAGACTCTTCTGTCACCTGGGATTGGGTAGTATGGCTGTCACAGATTAGTGAATGCAGGATCTTGAGAGCTTGTCAGTGTAAACAGCTGCAGCTTCCTTAATTACGTAAAACAGATGCCTTCATCAGAGAAGATACTGAGGCCTTGCAAAACACCAAACAGTGTATTGTAAAAAAAAAAAAAAAAAAAATTAGTGCTCCATTTTGCCAAAGGAGGCTCGCTTTAGAAATGGAATATAACAAACATCTCTGTTATTGTCATGCATAAAGTGAATATTTTCTGGGCTGGTTAGGATGTTTGGCTCCTGAGGAGAAGGCTGTCATCTCTATACTTAAATTGATGCTCTCCAAAAAAACCGTGTCCCCTTCTGATTGAGGAGGGTTCTCTTTAGGTGGCTTGGATTAAACCCATTTTGCTGTGTTAGATTGATGCATTCATTGAGAAGTTGGGATTGGGATGTGTACGTACAGGGATAGCAATGTATGGAAGTGACACATCATGAATTGTAATACTTTGTAGAAGATGCTAGGGAACCATTTTTTACTTACCAGAGTACTTGAGGGGACATTGCTGGGTTAACTTACTGTCTGAACGTGTTCAGACTAGAAAATTCAGGCAGTTCTTGCCCAGTCTGAACAGAAATGCTATGCATGTATCTGTGCTTTGGGATTTCTGTCTGCAAAATAGAAAGATGAAATTACTGCCCCTGCCTGAACCTTCCAGAAATACTGCAAGGCTAGAAATTTGTAAGAAATTTGGACACATAGCAGTACTTGAAATAGGACAAACCTTATCTTTGTGGATGTTGATGTTGCTTCATGTACAAATCACTTAAACCACATTAAGTGAAAATGTGGTGGTGTGTGAAATCATTGTCCCATTTGAGTGGTTTTATTGTGACTACTGGACTTAATGCTGTGCATTTTTCATCTCGAGTAGGTTTCTTGCTAGGACGTGGGAAATATCTGAATTTTCCTTAGGTTCACCACTTGTTTAAGTCGCTTTTGCTTGAGCCTAGGCAGACCCTAGGCAGACCAATCTATCTCCAGCACAATTTTTTCTTTCTTTTAGGGAGATTGGCACTTCCTTTGTTGAAACGTCTAAGTCTGTCTACATCAAAGCTGAACAGCTTGGCTATTGGTCTGCGTCAGATTGCAGCATCCTCACAGGACAGCGTCGGCCGGGTAATTCGACGAACACGAATAGCAAAAGATCTGGATTTGGAGCAGGTGACAGTGCCTATTGGTGTCCTTCTTGTGATCTTTGAGTCCCGTCCTGACTGTCTTCCACAGGTATGTAAGGAGGGCAGACTATACTGTTGGGAATTCTTTGATGACAAAAGAAAGGGTATTTCTGTGGTGAGCAATTGGGAGGCTGCAGGAAGTCTTGTCTCGAAGGACTCTTGCTTGGATTCTTCTAAAATTGATTTTGTTGGCATCCCTATTTTTCCTGCAGAGATATTCTCAGGACTTGTTTCTGCGGTGTTCAGAGTTATTCAGGCCTGGGTTTTTTGTTTTGGGTGTTTTTGTGGTTTTTTGGTTTTTTTTAAACCCAACATATAGAAGGAGTTATCTTACATTCAGATGGTACAGTTCCTGCATGTGTCTTACAAATGTATGTTCAGTGCCTAACTCATAGCTTGGGAGGCTCCTACCAATAAGCACTTGTTTTATCTGTCCATGCTGCGTACAGCTAAACCGCAGGCTGGGATTAAACAGGAACTGTTTAATACAGATGCTAGTAATTAACTGTAACTGTTAGGAATACATGATTAAAAAAAAGAATTTAAAAAAAAGCTGAGCACAGAAAGCACAGAAGTTCCAGGCTTTGAGTGGTCTGTCCTGTACTGATACTGCTTGTGTGCAGTGAGGCGGAATGATAGCTTTTACTCAGTTGTAGTGAGATGGGTGTGAGGAAGAATGGTGTTCTAAGTTCTTAAGTACTGAAGTTGCTGGAAAGGCTAGTGAAAATCTCGAATAGTGTACTGTAAGTGAATGTCATTTATCTTGTGCCAGGAATAAGGCAGGCATCTTAAAGGCAAATACCTTCATCTTGCAGCGCTGTGTGGGAGTATTACTGTGAGTAAATGCTGTTATAATGTATGAAAATATGTGGGCTGAACTAACGTTGCAGAGGCAACCTTGATCTTATTTTCTAACTCCCGAGTACTTTACTGAGCAACTGTAGTAGATTTTAAAAAGAAAACAAAAAACCGTCATTATTAACACTATTTCCCACAATTAACATTAGGTGTCTAGGAAGATTGATTGAGGAGTTCTCTAACGTATGAGCAGGTGTTTGAGGAGAAAGTGGGTACAGGCACTTTAAAAGGAAGTGAGACTCAACCAGTGGACAGCTTGGTACTTCATGCCCGAATTTTGTGAGTGGTCCCCATTTCATACTGAAAGGGAGTATGCTGTAGGCAGAGTTCCCATGAAATGAAAAGGCACTAGTCTCCCTTGTCTACCATTATTAGCTCCTTGCTGCTAGTTCTGTTCTTCATAGATAACCAGTATGTTTCCTTGTTGAATTCTAGTCTGTCTTCCTGGACTTCAACCCTGGTCTCTTGCCTTGCGTAGCTGATGTCTCCCTCTTTCTCTTCCCCTTTATCTTATCTTAAAACTTACACCAGACTGACTCTTGCTGGCTTTTTTCCCCGCTTTGTTTTACAGACTTGGAATAGCTTGTCTTGGTAGTTGCTTTTCTTCCTGCCAGCCTCCTGTCCTCATACTCACATCAGGTTCTCTGATGCAACTTCAGAGGATCATCTTTGATACCTCTGCATTTGAATTGCGTGGTTTCTGTCCCATGCTGTAGCCAATAGTAGGATGGTCTCTGAGTGCAGAGGAGCAGTTGCCTCCTCTTAGTTTACTACTGCATCTCCTGCTTGTTTGGGTAAGCAATTACAGGGAAAATCTGACTTTGCCCTGGAAGAGAGCGTGCTCCATTGGCTCCCTGAAGATAGCTTACGCAGAGTTAGGTCAGTGCTGAGAGTTCAGTCTTGAGTTGCAGTAAAGGTGAAACAATTGCAGATTACCAGTTAAGATTTAATAAGCTTCTAATGAGCATATACAAATAGCATATTTGCCTATAATACATACAAGGTCAAATTGCGTGCATCTTTCACAGGCTGCTTCCTATAGATCCCACCAAATCCGATTGTTGCTCTGAAGTATAGTCATGCTCTACTATTCTTTGAAGGGACTGAACTGTTTTGAAACCCCTTATCTTCTGTTCTCCTTTTAATTACAATTTTTTTTTTTGTGTCTTAATTCTTGATTTTTTTTTTTCTTTTCATTTTTTCAAATCAGTTCATAACCTTTCTTTTAATCTTATGCCTGCAGAGCGGAATTCTTTATTTAAATAAGCTTATTTGTTTAGCTTTCCCTTGTGATACTGACCTTTGTAGAGGCAGATACTTACAAGGTGCTTTCAAAATACAATCGAACTGCTTTTTAGTGTCTAGTTTTATAAGTTAGAAAGACACACAATATCTACGTAAGTCAGGCTTCCTAGACTATTATACTTTAGTGTATTTTTCTGAAGTATTTCTTATTTTTCAATATTCTTTTCAAATTGCTGACAGCCGGATGAGGTAGAATATCAAACATTGTGATTGTTGTTATCCATTTGATATTAGAAGGGGAAAGGAGGTGATCTGAGGAGATGTATCTGATGGGTTTAACATTTTTCTGTATGAATTGGCGTCTAAAGTGTGCCACTAAGCTAACTGCTTGTTAGGTGTGAGCCTGGCTAATTCTGGCATCCGCATCTGAACAGCATACAATTGATATACTAAGCAGTGCAGGTTTGGTGATGATACATACAGATGATGATAATGATACATATGATCTTTCCCAGAAGATAGCAATACAGTAAAATAACTTCAACTGCTTAATTTGTTCATTCTAAAAGGGTCTGGAGAGGAGGTGATTTTGTTTTCTAAAGGAGTGTATGCTATTTTTCTTTTTCAAATAGGCGGACAAATTGTGAGGCCATTGTGAATGGGATTGGGGTGAGGAAGACAAAAAGGGATACAAAAGTAAAATAAGTCTGGGAAGAGAGCTTTACCATGTCTGACATACTCCTAGGTAGAAAAGAACAAAAAACTGAAACAAACAATAAAAAACTTACCACCACCCCCCTGTTAAAGAGGTTTTCAGTTTAGTGGGGAAAACATCAATAAGAACTAGTGTCTGGAGATTGAATAAATTGGGTGTATGTTTTCAGCAGAAGTCATTTTTTTTTATCTAGCTTCCAAAAAGCGGTGGCTTCTTTGGAGCATTTTTTTGAAATGGTCTAGTTGCGTTGCTGGACTCAAATGGGTGAAATCTGGCACCTTAAACAGAAAGGCACAATATCAGTCAGTTCCTTCTGGTTATAAACATGAAAGCAAAGTGATACAGGTGATGCTGGGCCTATTGTCTAGAAGTTTTTTTCCCCACACTTACGGCAAGTGTTGTCTATTTATGACTTCTGTTTTAGACAGCACAATGAAAATGTTCTTCCTGCTCACAGGAAGAGCTCATTAGCCACTTTCTGCCAGAATGGTTAAGGACAAGAGTTCTTGGACATAAAATTATTCTCCTTGGGGTGAGAACGTCCACACAGCTACCCAATTCATACCAGAGCCTATGTCCAGGGTTTCCTCTGACTTGTCCACTGCAGTCACCCCCTGGCAATAGTACCCTGAAAACTCAAGTTTGTTCCTGAAACACTAACACATTTCATTTCTGGAGTTAAATGTGCTGTTACTTGTAATGATTTTTTGGTGCCATAAAATGAAAACCATAGATTAACATTGAGTAAATCAACAGGATTAAAAATCCTGTTCTTAATCTGTTTTGAGGGTGTTATTCCGACAGAAGAGAAAGATAACTTTTCTCTCTCTCTCTCTTTTTTTTTTTTTTTTTTTTTTTTTTTTTAATTTAAAATAAATTCTTTTCTGACAGGTGTCTGCTTTGGCCATAGCCAGTGGAAATGGCTTACTACTTAAAGGAGGGAAAGAGGCAGCATATAGCAATCAAATTCTTCATCATCTGACACAAGAAGCACTCTCCATGCACGGAGTCAAAGATGCGGTGCAACTAGTAAGTGCCTAGAATTAAATCAACAATTTCTTTGCTATGGTATGTATAAAAAGTATGGGCAGAACTTGAGAGTTCAAACGGTAGACTGTTTGTATTGCAACTACCACAGGTGAACACAAGAGAGGAAGTAGAAGATCTCTGCCGTTTGGATAAGCTGATAGATCTAATCATTCCACGTGGTTCATCACAGCTAGTCAGGAATATCCAGAAAGCTGCTAAGGGAATCCCAGTGATGGGACATAGCGAAGGGATCTGTCATGTTTATGTGGACACGGATGCCAGCGTTGAGAAGGTCACACGAATAAGTAAGTTGGGAGAGGGTGACTTGAATTTCATGGGTGTAATTGAATTTCGTATTTGGAGTATGCGATATGGTTATGGTAATTGATAATTCATATGCTGTTCAAAATCTTTGTCGTAAATGTTATGTAACCAATTATCTACTCTTAAACCTCAGTCAGAGACTCAAAGTGTGAATATCCTGCTGCCTGTAATGCTCTGGAAACTCTCTTAATTCATCGAGACTTGCTGAGAACCCCGTTGTTTGATCAGATCATAGACATGTTGAGAGTAGAACAGGTTAGTCACTCATACTTTTGTTTTGTTTTGTGGTTTTTTTCCCTAACACTTTAGAAGCATTTGGTCTGGCTGGTGTAGCCCTGTTTGGTTTTATGATGGCATAACACTTAAGTTATCCATATGTCTCTTTGTACACGTAAATGAACTTACGGAGAACTTTCTCTGCTTCTCCACACAACCCCAAGTTTTTCCGTAGAAATGATCCAAAAGCAGCTTCTTCAGGACAGCTACATGCCATTATTGGGATACAAATACTTCCTTTTATATAGCAAAAATCATCTTCTGCCTTAGAAGAGCATATACACAACCCTTTCTCTACCCTTCTTAATTCTGACTTAATTGCTGTTAACCTTCCAGACGCAAAGCTGCTGCTTCTTGAATCTATTAATTTAGCTTCTTACCCAAGTGAATTCCCTTTCTGTTTTTCTCCTTTCTGAATCTGCTTCATCCACATTTTTTTTAAACCATTCATCTTGCATGCCCTTTATCCCCACCCATTTTCCCTCCTAGTATGTCAAAGGAACAGCGAAAGGACAGTATACTAATTAGTTGTCTTGACATGAGTAATGTTTTGTCAGTAAAGGTAGCAGAGATGCATCGGGAGAGAAATATCCATGAAGTAGTGTGAATTGCACATAAATCAAGGATTTTCACACAGCAGTATGTATTTGGCAAATAGAGTGTACAGGCAGTGATTAATGCAGGTAAAATAGAGAGGCCATATGTTCTGATGATGTTGAAAGGGTCATAGTAAAAGAAGCTGATAGGTAGTCAGGAGTAAGTCCTCACTTAATGGATTTTTTTTTTCATGTCTTGTTTGTTTTTTTCTTGGGAAGGGTAGAGTGAAGGGTAGATCTCTGGATTTTGGATGGGAGGAATGTGAGGACTAGTGCATTTCCGCCACCGCCCACCCAGCTCCTAATACAGTGGGGAGGATGTTACCTCTGTCAAATCTGATCTGACAACAAGAAACATGCAAATATTGGGCAGGATTATTCAATTAAAGTAATTTGTAGTTGCACAAGAAAATGCCGTTTTACAGATACCTTCTTAAAAGCCTTCAAACATCAAATTTTGCAGACTTGTGCCTTATTTCCCATTTATGTTTGTCTTGTCAAAATTTCCTGTGTCATTTGTATGGGGATTTCTCTGCTGTATCAGTTCTAAATTATCTTTCATTGTTTAGGTGTCTTGGCTGCTATGATTAATCTTAGAGGTTGATAATGCGTTAGATCTTCTTTATAACAAATGGAAAATATCTGCGTGAGTGTTCTTGTTTTGGACCCAGTAACCCCTTTGTGTCTGAAAGACATGCTTTAGAGAGGGCTGGTGTCAGTTTACAAAATAAAAGCGTAAAAGCCATTCAAGATCTTAAGTCTTTTGTAGGTGCAAACTTGGAAGCATTCCTGTAGTTATTCTCTGCACTGCAGTTGCTTTCTTAAAACAAGGGCTGGCTGCGATATCTTAGCTGTTTTCCCAGTACTAGTGTTGTACTCTCCTCCTGCCTGATGACTTTCTAAGTGATGCGATTGCTTTAAATAATTTGAAATGAGTCCTGAACTAGGAGCATGTCGTGGTAGGTAGCCAACCTAGCAGGTCAGCTATTGCTTGTTGCTAGTTCACCAATCTGCTAGGTTTCCCAAAGTGTAGCCTTATTTTTCTTACACTGCATGCAGTCAACATTTGATTCACAAATGTTGTGGGTTAACTGCAGTCAGCAGCTAAGCACCATCCAGCTGCTTGCTCTGTCTCCCCTGCCCCAAGTGGGACAGGGGGAGAGAATAAGAGGAGCAAAAGCAAGGAACCTTGTGGGTTGAAAGAAAGATAGTTTGATAAGCGAAAGAAAGAGGAAGAAGAAAGGGGAGGAAGAGGGAAAAAAACAAAACCAAAAAACCCAACCCCCAAAAACCCACACGAGTGAGGCAAAGCTGATTACTCACCATCTGCCACAAGTACACCAATGCCCAGCCAGTCTCTGAGCAATGCCTACCTTCTTCAAAAACCCCCCTCCCTTCAGTTTATATTGCTATGCATGACATTTATATGGCATGGAATATCCCTTTGGTCAGTTTGGGTCAGCTGTCGTGTTTGTGTCCCCTCCCAGCTTCCTGCACACTCCCAACCTTCTTGCTAGGGGGACAGAGTGGGGGAAAAAGAGAAAGCCTTGACGCTGTGCAAGGCTTGATGCTGTGTTGTTCAGCAACAGCCAAAACATTGGTGTGTTTTCAACACTGTTTTAGTCACAAGTCCAAAACATAGCACCGCGGGGACTGCTATGAAGAAAATTAACTCCATCCCACACAGAGTACAAGAAGCCACACTTTCACCTGGAAGCACAAAATGTTTCTGGTATTGCAGGTGAAGATTCACGCTGGCCCAAAGTTTGCATCTTACTTGACGTTCAGCCCTTCAGAAGTGAAATCTCTCCGCACAGAATACGGGGACCTGGAGTGCTGCATTGAGGTGGTGGACAGTGTCCAAGAGGCTGTTGAACATATCCACAAGTATGGAAGTTCTCACACGGATGTTATCATCACAGAGAATGGTTAGTGATTAGTCTGCTTCCTTAAGCTACTGTTTTGGTTTGACTGCCAGTTCTTGGTGTTAGTGTAACTACTCACATTGCAGTAGTTGTTCTTTTGGGCCTGTAGTAGGCATAACCAACTGGAGGCCTATGAGCTGAATGTGCCTACAGTGCTGTTTAGCTCAGAGAAAACATGTTGTGTGGCCCTTATTCCAGGACGTTAAGGAATGCGCTTGAGCATTGGCCGATGGCAAGTCAGAACATGCTCTTGCCAGGCAAATTGCTTTGTGTTCCTGGTATTGCGCAGACTTACTGCATCAGAGGGTTTTGCAGGAACGTCTCCTGAATCCTGGAGATGTCCTTAGGCCTCTGAAGGCTGATGAGGTGAGCTTCTATAGTACCTCAATGGAGGGAGTAGGGATTGTGGGGAAGATCAGACTTTATCCACTTTGTTTTCCCATGTCATTTTTATATCTTGCAAACAAGGACCACAAATGTTTTCCCCCTACCTCTCCCAGTCCTTTACTTCCCATTTCTGCATCCCTAGTATAAAAGCTATATTTATCTCAGTTCAGTTTCTTGCCTCTCTGTTGTGAACTTGTGCTCCTTTGTGCAGCTCTGTGCTGCTCCCATCCCTAGCACCTGTCCTGCATGCGGTTTGAACGCTGTGCCAGTTCAAAACCTAGCTAGAGCTGCACCTGGTTAAAGGTTGACTCTCCGACCAAACCAATCCTGGAACTCCTGAGGATCGGCTGCAGTAAGGTCATGTTGATCTGCGGCTGATCAGTGTGTGAGTCAAGCAGGCTTCTGTTTTTGTACCTCCTACCGAGCTTAAATGTGTGTCACTAAAAGGCATGCATTTGATACCATAACCCACTGCCACAGGACGTGGTGCACTAGTGATTTGCTAGGGAGTGTACTGGAAATAGAGCTGATCTTTAATGTTCATCTTGTCACTAAGGGCGACTGACCTGCAGCTCACAACCTTACAGAGAACAGAGTCCTCCAGAGGACTAAGACTTATGTAACTCTGCTGGGGCTTGCTCAGGTCTTGCATGTTCTGTGTTAAACTGGGTTAGTTAGCTGATTTCATGTGGTATTTCTGTATTGTATTTCCCAAATATTGCCTACAATAGCAATTTAGTTCAGGATTTTTTCATTATCTGGAACAATTCCATGTTTGAGATTAATGGAGAGCTGACTCTGTAGTTTAACGGTCTCAGTTTGACTGCAAAATGTTGTTTGGGGCAGCTGTCCTTTCTCCCCAGTCATACAACTGTCCCTGTTTGCAGGTTCTAGACTAGATGTATTTAGAATTAGAGATCTTTTTGCTTTCTTCTGATTTTTGCAAGCTTCTTGTAACATTTGCAGCTGTGTCTACTTGACAAGCATACTGGGAAGAAGGCATAAATGAACATGTCTTAGCTCAGGCTTTTAAATACTGTCTGATAAGGTTGCATGTGAAAGTTGTATTGTTCTATCTGTTCACTGTATTATGTTGTGTTTATTGGAGTGCATGATCATTCTGTATGTACTGGATTTTATTTTTCTCTCTGCCTCTTTCCCAGAGAAAACGGCAGAGTTCTTCCTCCAGCACGTGGACAGCGCTTGTGTCTTCTGGAATGCCAGTACCCGATTCTCTGACGGCTATAGATTTGGACTTGGTAAGAGAGAAACTACTGCAGGGATGTGACTGCAGGATTTGCTATTGTGCGAGAAGTGTGGCAGTCTGAATCCTGGCAGATAGGATTAGTCTCTGATCTTACTGTCTAATATAAGGTTTTCAGGAAAGGTACCGTAGGAAAAGTTGAAGCCTAGACATTTTATCCACACAGAACAGCAGATGGTTTAATACCTCTTTCCTGCCAGAACTAGCTAATACTGCTATACAGACTATGTAGATTAATGTAGCAGTAGGGAGCAAAGATGTTTTGGATCCTTTGAAACTCTGTTCAATCAGAATAAAGTATGCTGCGTGCATGTAATGATAGAAAAATGCAACACAGGATCTGAAAAATTGGTGAACAGTTTTTCTGTTGTTTATCTTTCTAATGATGCTGTAAAGAATGCCATGCTTCGTTCCTGCTGGGCAGACTGAGGTGCTGTCCCGTGTACCAGCCCTGCGGTGTTGAGCAATGAAAGGCAGGAACCAAACTGAGTATCAGCTGCTTAAATAAACAGGTGCACCTACTGTGAATTGCAGAAGACAGGGGAAACATTCTTTCCTGAGGTAGAAATTCAGAAATCTCCATAGCAGGCTGTTACTGTGTCAGCTGGAACATTCAGTGTTCCATGTGATTAAAAAATTCTAGTTAGGGTCTTGCAGTATCTCCTCAATATGATAAAAAAGGACATAAGATCACAACCTTGACTAATTTAGCTCTTTTTTTTTTTTTCTTTAAAGGATTAAACCCTCAGGAAACAAGTCTAAGATCCATGTAAGAGATACCTCTCTCACATCTTTCTCTCTAAAAGTAACTCTGTAGCAGCCAGAAGTATAAACATTACAATTTATAATGTAATAGTTAAGCTCCTCTAACATTTAAATCAGGTAAACATAACTTCTGGCATTTGGAGAGGAGCAGAGAGAGGCAGGTCACTGGAAGGCAGGCAGCTGTTTTTACATAAAGATGCAAAACTGCTTAGTATGAAGTGAACATCATTTGAGGATTAACTGCCTTTATCTTGTATGTTTCCTGCAGGTGCTGAAGTGGGAATTAGCACTTCTCGTATCCATGCACGTGGACCAGTGGGAATTGAAGGACTCTTAACTACGAAGTGGTTGCTGAGGGGGGACAATCATGTTGTTTCTGACTTCTCAGAGCATGGGAGCATGAAGTATCTTCATGAGAGCCTCCCTCTCCCTCAGAGAAATACCAGCTAAGAACATTGGGGTGGGGGGGAAAAGCCAGGGGTATAAATATTTCCTGAAGATATTCAGGCTTCAGGGTGCTCTCTGGGGAGGGAGTTTGTTTTTCATCTTCAGGGACGTTGTTTTCAGTCACTGTGCAGTACAATGAATACAAAATTATCCCATCTGTGAGATTTTTTTAGATCTCCCCCCCCCCGCCCCCCGCCTCTGTTTCCTTAGATAGTATCTGCAAACTGACCTCACTTTTCCCAGAGGCAGACTTCTTCAAAACATCCAGGTAACATAAGGAAAGATTTAAATATCTGCGGCGTTCTTTTTTTATCCCAGTGCTCCCTATAGCAAATATGCTTGGTGGTGGAACATGAATTTTCTTTTTTTAAGTCTTTGTTTTATTCAAGTATCTATTCTGGAGAACAAACTTGATAGTTTCTTTTTTTCAGTCTTATGATCATGGCAGCTCTTGAAAGCTGGAAAGCTTTACACTTACTTTCTTTGTATTTGATCACTCTTGTGATAAGGGATAGATGTTCCAAATGCATAGTAAGCTTTTGACCAAGAAACCTTTTATATCTAATTTCTTTGTATTGTTGACTATTGTAGATAAATAACACACCTGTCTACTACGTTAATTTTGTTACTTATTTGTACCGAAGGTTTATTTTTCTTTGGTTTTATATAAAACTTAAACCTTCCGCAACCCTTCTTCCGACAGCAGCACTACTTCGATGTTGGCTTTTCCTGACTAAAGCTCTGAAGTAAGGCTTCCCGTCGTGCACTGCAGCGCGTGGGTTCACGCCTGCAGCCTGCGGCGAGATGCTCAGCGCAGCTCTGCCTTGATCGCAGCCAGGCACAGCGGGCGGCTTGGTGCCCCGCAGCCGCTCCCGGCCCTGCCCTGCGCCCCGCAGCACACCCTGCGCCCCGCAGCCGCTCCCGGCCCTGCCCTGCGCCCCGCAGCACACCCTGCGCCCCACAGCCGCTCCCGGCCTGGCCCTGCACCCCGCAGCTGCTCCCGGCCCGGCCCTGCGCCCCGCAGCACTCTCTGCACCCCGCAGCCGCTCCCGGCCCTGCCCTGCGCCCCGCAGCACTCTCTGCACCCCGCAGCCGCTCCCGGCCCTGCCCTGCGCCCCGCAGCACTCTCTGCACCCCGCAGCCGCTCCCGGCCCTGCCCTGCACCCCGCAGCACAACCTGCGCCCCGCAGCCGCTCCTGGCCCTGCTCTGCGCCCCGCAGCACGGTGCTGCAGCCGCACGCAGGGGCGGCCCCCGCGCGCGCATGCGCAGGTGGGATGCGCGCCGGGGCGGGGCCCCGCGTCCTTTTCTGCCTGCTGCTCACAGCTGCTACTCCCGCCCTTTCTTCCGCGCCGTTGGTGGCTAGCGCATGCGCCGTGCTCAGGAGCCCCTGGCGGCACACCCCTCTCTCCCGGTCGGCGCATGCGCGGTGCGGAGGGGCAGCATGGCGGAGCGCAGGGGACGTTCCCCCTCCCCGCGGACGCTGAGGGCCCACGGACACCGGTGAGGCGAGCGAGATGCTTCGATAGCCGCAGATGTCTCCTGGTCGCTGGAGCCGGCACGGCGGGGGAACTCGGGACGGCACCGGGGTCCGCGACGCAGACCTTGCCGGGAGCGCGATGAGGGGGACTTTCCCGAGCCTTGTGCGGCCGTGAGGGCCCTGGTGTCGTCTCGGCGGCTGCCGGTGCGTGCGCTCGGCCCTGGGGACACGGGCAGCCGGGAGCGGCGGGCAGGTCCCGGAGCAGGACGGTGGTGCGGCGGCCCGGGTGACGGTACGGCTGGGGCACGCCTACCCGAGATTGCTGGCGAGTCGCAAGGAAGTTTAAAACCGACCGATCGAACAGATGTAAGGATGTTTTGAATCAGGCACGATAAAGGCAACCCTAAGAGAGGTACCGGAGAGCTGTTATTGGGGAAGCAGGAAGACAGAGAAAAAACACATCCCCCCCCCAGTCCGGGTACCTGGAGGTCTCCCCGCCGCCCGGCACGAACCGCGGGTGCCTCCCTAACCAACGAAAGCTTCCCCGAGCCTTCCCCAGCCCTGCTCACCCCACACAAGCCTGCAGGTAGCACTGGGTCCCACGTGTGCTCTCCTACCTCTCCGGGCACCCAGCCCCACCCAGGCAGCCACCTGCAGCACCCATATGCACTCAGCATCCCTCTGGGATGGGACCCCCACCCTGACCCCCTGAGGCAACCCCCCTCCTTGCACACTTCTCCCCCACCCTCCCCCCAACCCACCAAAACAGGCCCTACAAGTTCTGAAACCATCCATAAATCCTGTACAAAGCGCCCAATGATCCCCCCATCCAGCCCCAACACTGAAATACTCCATACCCTGCCCCAACTTTTCACCAACTCCAGAACCTTCCCCAAAGCCTGTCCCACTGCCTCACAAAAACCCCAAATGCTGTCCTAACAGCAGCAAGCTAGCCCTTGAATACACTTTATTCTCGTATAACATGTCATTAGAATCAATTAGGGGAAACAGTGCTATCGCCAGAAAGTTCTACAGAAGGAAGAGTTCTAGCATGGACTAAAATAACTTCTGTTAAAAACTGCTTGTTGTTTTTGTCTCCCAGGGGCAGCACTGAGGATTAAGTAATCCATTCTTACCCTGTAGATACCATTGACTGTATTTGGCTTAGCTTTGATTTGGTGGTTTCTGATTTGTTTTATCATATATGCATATGAACTATATGTAATACTTTTTAGAGTAATTGGCATAGCTGAAGTTGAAGAACTCAGAAGAAGGTAAACCATATGAAGAATAAAATTAAGCAGATCAAACTGTTTCTATCTCCAAACAAGAGAAACGCTGTTTCTCCTGGTGAGGAAGGGTCACTATTAATAGTCTTCAGGATAATAGATCACCAACATATAACTCAAGCTTTACATGTAACAGAAAGTATGATACATATATTTGTGTGTATGTGATTTTATGCATCAATGAAGTTTTATAAAGAGCTGTAAGACATCAAGTTATTTTCTAAGTGGATGTTAGTTAA
The DNA here is from genome assembly GCF_018139145.2 of Gymnogyps californianus. Classification (NCBI taxonomy): domain Eukaryota; kingdom Metazoa; phylum Chordata; class Aves; order Accipitriformes; family Cathartidae; genus Gymnogyps; species Gymnogyps californianus. Next base: position 49,849 of record NC_059476.1, on the reverse strand, counting down.
GTGACCGGAGCTACAAAACAGGAATTGATAGAGAAACATCTGAATTGTAAAATTCTCTAGGCAGTGTTGAGAACAGAACACACAGTAAGCCCCAGGCGCTTTGGTCTGTGTCCCCGTCTTCCCTGATCTGGTCCCTCCCTGCCCACCTGTGCCTGTCCCCTCCTTCCCATTGCTGCCTGCCTCTCTGCCTGTCCCTCCTTCCATCTGTCTATTGCACTGTTCTTCATCCCTCCCTTCTCTCCATGCTTCCCAGATCCCTTGCCTATCCCTCCACCTCTTCCTACTCGAGTCTCTCTTTACCCTCTTAACCCCCCCCCCCCCCCCCGCACCCTGCTGCTTGTGCATCCTTCCTGTCCTCTGCCTGACTCTTAATCTCCCTTTTCCTCTCCTCCCGTCCCCGTCCTTCTGTCTGGGTCTATACATCTCTCTCTTCCACTTCCTGTCTCTCCAGCTTTCCAACCTCTTTCTCTCTCCATCCCTCTGTCCAGCGCCACATCTCTCTGTTTTTCTGTTTTTCTCTCCATCCCTCAATCAGGCTCTCCATCTGCCTCTTTCTTCCCCCTCCCTTTGGCCCTTCAACCTCTGTCCACCTCTTCGTTACTCTCTTTGCCTTTCCATCCCTCTGTCCACCTCTCCACCTCTCTCTTTGCCTTTCCATCCCCTCTGCCTGGTTCCCTGTACCTCTGTCCAGCTCCCTGACCCTCGTTTCCACTCTATGTATTCTTGTCTATCGCTCTCCATCCCTCTTTTTCTCTCCATGAATCTGGTTACCTGTCCCTCTGGTCCTCTCAGTCTCCCTGATCCTCTCAATCTCATCTTAATTTCCTTTGTTGCCCACCCCTCTTTCCGGTTCCCTGTCCCTCTATCTGACTCTACAAAATGCTCTTCCTCTCTTTGGGTCCCCATTCCTGTTTTTTCCTTTTTCATCCCTCTGTCCACATCTACATCCCTCTCTTCTACTCCCTGTCCTTCTGTCTGGCTCCCTGTTCCCTTTTTCCCTTTTCCCCCCTCTCTTCAGTTCCCTGTCCCTCTGACTACCCATCCATCTCTCTTTCTCTCACTTGCTGCCTGTTCCTCTTTTTGTCTTTCTAGCCATCTCTGCTGATCCCCATCCCCATTGTTCTCGCTGTCCCTCTCTCAAGTTCTCCATCCTTCTCACTCTTCCTGTCGTTCTGTCTGGCACCCTATTGATTTGTTCAGTGACTTTTCCCTCTTTTCCTCTCTTCATCCCTTTGTCCACTTCTACAGCCCTCTTTTGCTTTCTTCTGCTCTGATCCCTCTGTTTGGCCCTCCATCCTTCTCTTTCTCTTCCTTCTGTCCAGCTCCTCATCTCTGTCCAGCTCATGGTCCCTCTCTTTCTCTTCCCATGCCTCTGTCCACCTAGCCATCCCTCTTTTTCCCTATCCATCTGTCTGTCCACCTCCATCTGTCTTTTCCACTCCTCCACTGTCTGTCTGGATCGTCATCCCTCTTTTACACTCTGTGCTCCTCTGTTTGCCTCTCAATCCCTCTTTTCCTCTCTTCCACTCCTGTTCTGCACCAGGGGGGCACTGGGAGGCTGGTGAGGTCAGAGAGAGAGATGGTGCCAGGTTCTTTCTGGATCTCAGTAAGAAAGGCCTGACAACAAATGGCTTAATAAGATAGAGTTATAGTAAATGGAGTTACATCAGGCTGGCAGCCAGTCACCAGCGGGGTTCCCCAGGGCTCAATTTTAGGGTCAGTGCTCTTTAATGTTTTTATAAATTATCTGGACGCAGGAATCAAATGTACATGAATTAAGTTTGCCGATGATACTAAACTAGGAGGAGCTGCAGGCTCCCTCAAGGGTAGAGAGGCCTTACAGAGAGATCTGGATAGACTAGAGAGCTGGGCAGTAACCAACCGTATGAAATTTAACAAGAGCAAGTGTTGGATTCTCCATTTGGGATGGGGTAATCCTGGGTATACGTGCAAATCAGGGGACGAGAGGCTGGAGAGCAGCCCTGCGGGAAGAGATCGGGGGTTTGGGTTGATGGCAAGTTGAATATGAGTCAGCAGTGTGCCCTGGCAGCCAAAACGCCCAACCAAGTCCTGGGGTGCATCAAGCAGGAGATTGTTGCACTCTACACTGCACTGGTGCGACCCCACCTTGAGTACTGCATGCAGTTTTGGGTGCCTCAATATAAGAAGGACATCAGACTATGAGAGTGTATCCAGAGGAGGGTGACCAAGATGGTGAAAGGTCTCGAGGGCAAGACTTGTGAGGAGCAGCTGAGGTCTCTTGCCTTGTTCAGCCTGGAGAAGAGAGCTGAGGGGTGCCCTCATCGCAGTCTGCAACTTCCTCGAGGGGGGCAGCGGAGGAGGAGGTGCTGATCTCCTCTCTCTGCTGACCAGTGACAGGACATGAGGGAATGGAATGAAGCTGTGTCAGGGGAAGTTCAGATTGGACTGAACTTTCAGATACTAAAAGGTTCTTCACTGAGAGGGCGGTCACAGCACCAAGCCTGTCAGAGTTCAAGGAGCATCTGGATGATGCTGTTACTCATATGGTTTAGTTTCAGGTCGTCCTGCAAGGAGCAGGGCGTTGGACTCGATGATCCTTATGGGTCCCTTCCAACTTGAGATATTCTGTGATTCTGTGATTCACCCTCTGTCTCATACTTACCTCCTTTTATGCTTTACTCAGCTCTAGGGCTGCAGAGTGACAACATTCAGCCAGCTCTTCCCTGATTTTATCGAGCATTTTAAAAATTGAACATCCTCACTTTCCTCTTTAGTCAGAGACCCCCTCCTGAAACGCCCTTCTGTGGCTCTGAATGGCTGTTTTTGAGTTGAATTTTATTAAAATGAACAATTGACGCATCTCAAGCAGGGATGAGCTGAATGGATTTAAAAGCATCTGAACCTATTTGAACATTAGAAGTTGTCAAATTTAGAATCTTTTCAATCAAATGACCTGGAAGTGAACCATGAAAAACATAGAAGCATCCCTGGCTTTGAACTTTGGCTTCTTGCGTGCAGCCTCTGGGGGAACTGCTCATGTGATCCTCAGCACAGCGCAGCTTGAACAGCCCAGTTTTCTCGCTGCTACCTCTCTTCTGTCTACATGATGAGTACCTTTCACTTGTCAGATGTCTGCCCCAGACTTTGAGCCTCACCTCTGCTACGCTTCTGTTCTCTCATTTATTTTACCTCACCTCCCTTCTTTTTCTTGTTTGCTTTCTCCGGTATATTTATCTGCCTCCTGACAATAGGCCTTCCCTTAGCAGCTGGACATGTTTTCAGATACTTCATTGTTTCTCTAATGCAATACAACTGCCAGTCTCAGTGAGGACAATATAAGGAATGATCCCTAAAGCATCAGCTGATGGATGGAGAGCCATCCAGATTGTTTTTAATGCAAGCATGCGCACTGCACACTTTTCCCCTTTAATTTCTATATGTGAGCAGGAAGGACTTCTCTGTGATTTTAGTATCCAAAGGAATAACTAGTCAGATAAAAGCCTCATTCAATTTAGTAGTTTTATTGAGAATAGCTCTCTGAAGTAGAAGGAAGAAATGTGCAGAATTCAGGGGAAAACGGACACTCAGACACAGAGACACACTCACACCATCCTGGTCAACCAACTGGCCGGGTCCAAGGACCTAGGATGTCAGGGCTCCCAAGACCAGAAAACACACAGCACAGCCAACTGGGCTGCCCCGGTCTTCCCTGTTACTGCACTGGGTCACCACATGAGTCCCCATGGGAGGATTCCAGAGCCCATTCCCAACTGTCTTTGGCCTTGTACACTTGTACACCCTACCCCTGCTCAGCTGAGCCTGCTTGGACTGAGGCTGTATTTTTCCTGATTGCATTCAAAGCCCACATCTTCCATTTGCAGCTGATTCCCACTGACCTTGGCTGTGTCTCCCTCATCTTTCTTCAGTCACACTGAAAGCTGCAAAGCCTGTTTCAGCCTACATCGCAACTATTTCAGTGTGGCTTCACACAGTTCATATTTTTAGCATCCAGTGTTACCTAAAGGAGAGATTTCTTAGTTCTTTCAGCATTAAAAAAAGAGCTCGTGCGTTTCCCAACATTGCACTTTTATTCTCTGTTAGCTAGAATCACTTCAGTGAAGGTAACTGATCTTGCATCGCAGGCGCCACTTCTTGCCTTTCTTGAGATACTGCTTGCTTTTTCTAGAGTGCCGAGCATGTGACTAGTGGTGCATGCCATATCCCAGAAAATCAGATCCCTGAGCTGTGAAGTGTATTCCTCCTTACTAGTACGCCCATTAGTTTCCAGTCATCAAAAACCAAAGCAGTAGGCTCTAACAGCAGCGCCCTGCCTGATGCTGTACTTGAACTCTGGAAAAGGTAGTAGCACATATGTGAGGACGTCATCAGCTTGTGAGATACAGCCCCAGTGGGCATAGCCAACACGTACAAATAGAAGATGGAGCCTGGAAAATCAAGTGTCTTTTGCTTTGTGCACTTTACTGACAGTATGGCGTTTCTTTTGCTTTCATCAGTTTCAGGCAGCCCAAATTCATATGCCTTCCTTGAAAGCTAGTGAATCTGTCTCACCGTATTACCATTACCATCAGTCCTGTAGCTTTTCCAATTGCTCGCTGTGCCTGTGGTGCCTCAGGCCGCAGCACACTGCACGCAGCTTGTGGGCCTAACTCACCAACAGCCGCTGTCCTGGGCAACCTACAGAGAGGAGGGGTTTGAAAGGACAGGAGTAAAAACCTGCCCATCCTTTCCTAGGAAGGATTCTTTCCAAACTTTGTGTATTTTCAGAGCCTTCTGTGATACTTTTAAGGTATTTCCCTTGGAAACCACAATTTTTCACTTTCAAAGATTGCCTAGTGTATGTTAGAGTCCTTTGCTGTCACTCACCCCTTGTGCCTTTTCCCTTCACATGAAGTTTATAAACAGGCTTTACTTCCTTTTGAGAGGACTTAGCTGTTAAACATTAGCCCGAGTAAATTTGTGCTGAATTAATGCTTCCAGAGTGATCAATATCAAGGAAGAGCAATTTTCAGACTCTATGGGACAAAGCAGCAAGAAGGAGGACAGGGAAAGGCAGGGAGGTTTCGTTTACCTGCCTCCCCTCTGCTGCTTGCTTTCTCTGGGGACATTATTGATGGCAGCCGTGGTGCACAAGTGGCTTTGATGCTTCCCGCTTTCCACACAAGGTGCTGTGCCATTGTACTGAGCACACGCTGCCATCTGCTACCTCTCATGCAGGGATAGCTGCCAAATTCCCTCCAAGGTCAAAGATGAGAGATTTATTGTCCATTGATGGTAGGTGCCACTGGCTCAGGCTCACAGATGAGATGGCCTGAATATGCATTCAGGAACAATTCCCAGCAGGAATCAAAAGATGCTTCTGCTCTAGCAGGTGCAACTCTCATTATAAAAGTGGTTTTGCCTTTGCCACATGGCAGCTACTTCACGCACTTTGCAACCACTGAACTACTCACCACTTCTGCAGGAAAAGATAAGGTCTCCAGATCCAAACTTACCAAGAGGAGGTGGTTTAAGGCACCTTTAGTCCCCTCATTAGCAGCAGCTGATGAGATACGCCATCCCATGGGCTCAGGTAAGTGGTTCCTACCTTTCCCCCTCCTCAGCTGTGGTAGGGCTGCATTAATTCTCTGCATGTGCCCCCAGGCTGCAGCTGATGAAGCAGCAGCCAGAGCAATGAAGCCACCACTCAGCAGGACTGGGAACACTAGGAGCTGGGGAAGGACCCCAGCCCTCTTGCCTCTTTGTTCCTTAAGAATAGAATCACCTTCAGAAAATGAAGGTTGTTCCTATTTAAATTGGTGCACGATTGACCATGCTCATTAGGAAGGGAAGGGGCCTGGGAAGCATCTTTCCCAACAGCAGCAAGGCAAAAAGTACACTGGAGGAGGAAGTGGAAAGAGGGTAGAACATGTTTAACGATTGCATCTTGGCATGCACAGCATGCAATTTCACAATTTATGTCACACTGGCTTGTGGTAAACCAGAAGCTATTAATCTCATGGGAAACAAAGGAAACCCGAGGGACTACCTCCTGCAAGCATTCTGTGAGAACGCAGCAGGCAGCAGTGACAAGAGCGCAGATCTCTCCAGGCACAATCATACCTGCCTTGGAAAACACATGGAGATTTTTAAGTGCATGAATTGCAAAAAAAAAAAAAAAAGATATTTGCTCAATTAGCCATAAGGGATCCAAGCTTTTTTTTCAGCTCAGCATCTTTTGGGACTTCTAAAGAATTAATTGTAACTTTGCTCACTAGGAAGCCTCTCTCTACCAGCCAGCAAGCAATCCCTGGGTGTCATGGCCTGTCTGCAGGACACGCCGGGAGATGTAGTCTTTCGGCACGGAGCTGCCAGTCGGCCCCGTTGGTCTGTGCAGCAGGCCGGGGAGCGCAGCCTCCTCATGGCGGCCCTCACCTGCGTGCGGGGACCTGCGGCCGTCCGCCCGCGGGCAGCCATCGGCTCGCCCGCGGCCTCACGGCTGCCGTCTGGCGAGCGAAACGCGGCACCGCAGGTCGTCCGCCGGTAACGGCAGTGCGGTGCTGCGGTGCCTGCGAGGTGCTGCCTCCCGGTAAGCAAACGCCACTGCGCCCCACGGGCGCGGTTCCCGGCGGCGAGCGAGGGCCGGGGCCACCGGTGAGGCGAGCGAGCCCCTTCAGCGGGTGCGGGGGTGTCTCCTGCCCGCTGGCCGCCTGGGGGTGGCGGGAGGGGAAGCTTCGGACCGCCCGCTGCGGCAGGCTCCCGGTGTGCTGGAGGCGAGCCGGGCTGCCCGGGAGCTGACGGAAGGGAAGCGGGGAAGGAGACGGCACCTCGTAGGCGCCGGTCACCTCCCCAACTCGGCAGAGCTCCCCCTGAGCCTCCCCCGGTCTCGCTCGCCCCGTGCAGCTGCCTCCAGCTCCAGCACCTCCCCTGAAGCCTGTCCCGTAGCCCCAGGCTGCCCCCAAGCCCTGTCGTGAAGGTGACAAGCTGGTCTTTGAATGTGCTTGATTCTCCCTTAACGCAGGTGCGGTTAGCAGCAGTGCAGGGAAAGAGTGGCGTCTCCAGAAGCCCCTGTGGAAGGAGAGGCTTCGGCCAGGAGCAAGCTACAGTAATAACAGTCACTGCTGCTTCTTTCCCTCTCCCAGAGGCCACACTGAGGATGCAGTTGTCTGTTCCTCCCCTGCTGATGCCATTGATTGCACCCGCTTCAGGCTTGTGTGGGTTCTCTCTGCCTGGTCTCACTCTCCTCGCAGTGTGGGGGCGAAAAGGGACAGGTGGAGCACTTACTGGCTGTGAACAGGAGCTGCCGCGGCTGAAGCTGGAAAGCCAGAGAAAGGTAAAGAAGAAGAAATCAAAGGGCATCCGGCTGGCAGCTGCCTCCCGCAGCAGGCAAGAGAGAGCCTGCCTCTCCAGGTGAGGAAGGATCCCTCTTTGTGGTCTGCAGCAGGTCAGACCGCCAGCGTGCACCACAGGGTCTGTATGCATCACCAACAGCGCAGTACGACCACGTAGTGCGCGAGCGACGCTACGTGTCTGGGAAGCCATGCCTCGTAAGAGCTGTAAGACACCCACGTATCCTCTTAGGTGGAGGACAGCCAAAGGAGATTTTTCTCCCACGCAAGTTTTTTTCCCATGATGCCCCCCACATCCCCTGCCCTCCTGTCTCGTGCCCCCACTCCCTCCTCCCTCTTCTCCCCCCCTCCACCCCCACATTCCGCACTGCCTCCCTATAACCCCTCTGCCTCCAGCCCCCCAGGGCGCTGCCTGCACCCCTCAACCTGCCCATTGCCCCCCGCCCCAAACTCTGACACCCCCCCCCCTTCCCCACACCCCACTCCCACCCCATTCTCCCTCCTGTGTTGTGGATTCATGCTGAAAACAGTGTTGATAACACAGGGATGTGTTAGTTAGCGCTGAGCAGCGCTTCCACAGCGTCAAGGGCTGTTCTGCTCCTCACCCCACCCCACCAGCGAGCAGGCTGGGGGTGCACAAGGAGTTGGGAGGGGACACAGCTGGGACAGCTGACCCCAGCTGACCAAAGGGACATTCCAGACCATTGTCTGGAACAGTCCTGTTGCTTGGGGGCTGGCTGGGCATCAGGCAGTTGGTGGTGAGGAATTGTTTTCATTTGTATCCCTTGTCTTTCTTGGGTTTTATTTTTCTCTCTTTGTTATTTTTTCCCCTTTTCCTTACAAGAAGTTATCGTTGTTGTTGTTTCTTTTTAATTATTAAACTGATTTTATCTCAATCCATGACTTTTCTCACTTTTGCCCTTCTGATTCTCTCCCCCATCCCACTGGGCGTGGAGTGAGTGAGCCGTTGTGTGGTGCTTAGTTGCTGGCTGGGATTAAACCACGACACAAGGTTAGTTGCAAGCCCTGCCTGGCTAATGCTTTAGGCTCTCCATGTTATTTCTACCATCTTGATGGACCATCCTTGTTCTTCATTGCTGCTTTATAGTGCCTTTTGCTCTGTAAGCAGCAGTATTCATGCTGTGCAAACACGTGTCTCCCAACCTCTGGGAAGTAACTCCGCCAAAGACAAAGAGCGAAACGGCCACGGCACAACCTACAACAATTCTGCCTCTCAAGGCCCCTTTCTCTTGCCTCTTACTCTGTCTAGCTAGGCTGGAAATTACAGTTGGTGCAGAAACTGCTGCACCCTGTGACTCCTCAGGTTGTTAGCTTTGCCCTGTGTATAGGCTGCTGAGGTCATTGACTCTGCACAGGACACAGGCAGCCTGGAGAGCTTTACACCAAGTCATTCCTTTCTGCTTTGAGCAGCAGTGGTTCTGCTGCTGCTACAGGCAGCCGCTTTCTCAAGGGCAAGGGGCTGGGATGACAACAGGCTGCTGCACACTGCAGTCAGACTAAGACGCTGTTCTCTGGGGACCCGGTGTAGGGAAAGCTGAGGTACATTCTGCACTGCCAACGGCTCTTCACAAGGGAACTGTGCTCTGGTTTTAGCAGAAGAAGGTGTCAGTCACAGGCAGCCATGTCTCACTGTGCACAACTATTTGGCAGGTGTCTTGCTTGTTCAAGTAGAGGCATATTTCTTGCCTTGCAGTCTTGATGCCAAAACAATCAGGAGTTCAAGTTACAAAAGCCTTTTGACATCAAAGCAAGATGACAGCTCAGTTTCTACCAGCACTTTATTTCAGGTGTGTTGCTAGCTGAAAATGGCTTGCAGGCCAGGAAATATTTAGAGGGGTCTGAATTAAAGAAACTGAGTGGTGAAATGTTTGTTTTAAGGAGGCGAATTAGGCAACCAAAGGAACTGAGCTGCTCACCCGACACATTGGCAGAACAGCCCACCCAGCCTACCAAGTACTGCATGTTGCAGGCAGCAAAGTGCAACTGCGATGCTTGCTGGCAGGAGCAGCAAGGAGTGCAGAGCTACGCTCCTGTACAGAGCGAAGATGAAACCTCCAGAGCTCTACGGTCATCTGCTAAGGACATCTAATATACCAACATGTCTCTTTGTTTTCCCTGCTTCATGTCTAATTACTTTGCATGCTGGAGGGCAGGGTGGTAAGTAACGTCATGCAGTGTGTCTTATCTAAGTGACAAGACCTGCGCAGGAAGCCTTGTGTGTATGCAGGATTAGGAGAGCAGAGTACTGATAGCACAGAGGTGAGGAAAGGTGCAAACAACACAACAAAGCCCAGGGATCACCAGCCTATCACTCATTTGCACATCAGCCACTTGCATCTGGTCAGCTCGGATGCACTGTTTCCTCCTAAACATAGCTGCCCCTGTCACACAAAGCAGCTTTCAGTCTCTTTTCTGCCTTCAGGATGTCATCTGTGTTGCCTTATTTTTTAAAATCTCTCACCAGCATCTGTTGGCTCGCTGCTGTCACTCCCACAACCCTGATGCCACACGCAGACCGATACAGCAATCCCTGGGCCTTACTCCGGGGTAATGGGGTGGGAGGCACGAACAGAAACAACCACCCGACTTTTAAAGCAGTCGGACACAAAGGACTGAAATGCTTGAGCCCCTTGGACGCTTTTTGGTACAAGAGGCAATGAATATTACTGTCTGGGCTGCGAGGGGGAAAAGGGCAGAGAAATGTAAGCCCTGCAGCCCCAGTGAGCAGTTGCGATCTCCGGACGGCGCACGCTGGGCTGAGGCACCGCTCGTGTCTCACCCGGCCGATGCTGGGGACAGGAAACGTGAGCGCGTGCTGCCGCCCGGCGGCGACGGGCGGTACTGCAGCTGGGGAGCCGCGCATGCGCGATGGCGCGCTTTGCCGCGCTCGTGGCTGCCGCCCAGCGACCAAGATTGGGTTCTGCAGCTCGGGCAATGCGCGTGCGCGGTGGCGCGCTTTACCGCGCTCGCTGCTGCCACCCGGTGACCACTACTAAGTACTGCAGCTCGGGAGCCGCGCATGCGCGGTGGCGCGCTTTGCAGCGCTCACTGCTGCCGCCCGGCGACCAAAATTGGGTACTGCAGCTCGGGCAACGCGCATGCGCGGTGGCGCGCTTTACCGCGTTCGCTGCTGCCACCCGGCGACCACTACTAAGTACTGCAGCTGGGGAGCCGCGCATGCGCGGTGGCGCGCTTTGCAGCGCTCGCTGCTGCCGCCCGGCGACCAAAATTGGGTACTGCAGCTAGGGAGCCGCGCATGCGCGATGGCGCGCTTTCCAGCGCTCGCTGCTGCCACCTGGCGACCAAAATTGGGTACTGCAGCTCGGGCAACGCGCATGCGCGGTGGCGCGCTTTACCGCGCTCGCTGCTGCCACCCGGCGACCACTACTAAGTACTGCAGCTGGGGAGCCGCGCATGCGCGGTGGCGCGCTTTCCAGGGCTCGCAGCTGCCACCCGGTGACCAAAATTGGGTACTGCAGCTCGGGCAACGCGCATGCGCGGTGGCGCGCTTTCCAGCGCTCGCTGCTGCCACCCGGCGACCAAAATTGGGTACTGCGTCTCGGGACTCGCGCATGCGCGGTGGCAGCCCCGTGCTCCACACTAACGTCTGCCGGTAACGGCAATGCGATACTGCGGTGCCTGCAGGGTGATGCCGCCGCGCTCGTTGCTGCCTCCCGGTAAAGAAATGCCGCTGCTGCCCCCCGTGCGCGGTGCCGGCGGGCGCTCGGCGCGCAAAGCGCGGCACTGCAGCGCCGGTGCCGCCCCGGGGCGAGCGCCGCCCGCCGGGCGCTCGCTGCTGCTGCCGCCTGGTGGCCGCAGCGCGGTACTGCAGCCCGGCGTTCGCGCGCCGGGTCTGGCCCCTCCGGCGCGCCGTCGGCGGCTGGCGCATGCGCGGTTCCCGGGAACAGCATGGCGGCGCGCCGGGCTTCAGTCCCGGCGCCGGGTGATGGCCGGGGCCACCGGTGAGGTGAGCGAGTCCCTTTGGTGGGTGCAGGGGTGTCTCCTGCCCGCTGGCGGCGGGAGGGGAAGCTTCAGACTGCCCGCTGCGGCAGGCTCCCGGTCCGTTGGAGGCGAGCCGGGTCAGGGCAGCCCCAAGGAGTTACCCGGGAGCTGACAGAAGGGAAGAGGGGAAGGAGGCGGGCACCCCCCAGGCACAGACGCCGCTCACCTCCCCAACTCACCAGAGCTCCCCTGAGCCTCCCCCGGCCTCGCTCGCCCCGTGCAGCTGCCCCCAGCTCCAGCGCCTCCCCTGAAGCCTGTCCCGTAGCCCCAGGCTGCCCCCAAGCCCTGTCGTGAAGTCAGCAAGCTGGCCCTCGATGCATCTCCAGAAGCCCCTGCAGAAAGAGGGGCTCCGGCCAGGGGCGTGCTATGGTAATAATGGTCACTGCTTCTTCTTTCCCTCTACCAAGAGGCCGTGCTGAGGATGCAGTTGTCTTTTTCTTCCCTGGGGATACCGTTCACTGCACCCGCCTCAGGCTTGAGTGGGTTGTCTCTGCCTGGCCTCACTCTCCTCGCAGCGTGGGGGCAAAAAGGGAGCACTTACTGCCTGTGGACAGGTACTGCCGCAGCTGAAGCTAGAGAGGCCAGATTAAGGGTAAAGAAGAAGAAATCAAAGGCCATCTGGCCAGGAGCTGCCTCCCGCTACAGGCAAGAGAGAGCCTGTCTCTCTGGGTGAGGAAGGATACCCCTTTGTAGTTCTCGGCAGGTCAGACCACCAGCGTGCACCACAGGGTCTGTATGTATCACCAACGGCACGGTACGGCCGCGTAGTGCATGCGTGAGCGAGGCTACGTGTCTAGGAAGCCTCATCTTGTAAGACACCCACGTATTCTCTTAGGTGGAGGACAGCCAAGCAACCGGAGTTACAGAAGAGGAGGGGAGGAGAGAAGGAGAAAGAAGCGTCTGAACTGGCAAATTCTCCCAGCAGCGCCAAGAGCAGCGAGAGCTGTGGTGAGTCCCGGGCCCTTGGGGCCCTGTCTCCCCTCTTCTGCATCCTGGTCCCTCCCTGCCCCTCCCCTGTACCCCTCTCTTCCCCATGCTGCTGCGATTTTTTTTTCCCCCCCTCCCCTGTACCTCCTTTCTCCATGTCGCTCTGAGCAGCTCCCTGTCCCCATCTTTTAGGTCCTCCCTCTCTCAGCCCTGTAGCCTGTGGCTATTTTATCCTTCTCTGTCTCTCTCTGTCCGGCTCCCGGCCACTATTTTCACATTCCTCCCTCTCTGTCCTGTAGCCCGTTGGTATTTTTGCTGTCTCTGGCTCTCTCTGTCCGGCTCCCTGTCCCTGTTGTTCAAGGTCTTCCTTCTCAGCTCTGTAGCACATCATGAGTCTATTTCTTTCTCCGTCTCTCTTTATCCTGCTCCCTGCCCCTCATTTGAACTCCCTCTCTGTCCTGTTGCCTGTTGCTATTTTTACCTTTCTCCATCTCACTGTCTTGCTCCCTGTCCCTGTTTTTTCTAAGTCTTCCCTCTCTGCCCCTAGCCCACTGCTATATTTTTCTTTCCCCGTCTCGGTTTGTCTAGCTCCCTGTCCCTCTTTCTTCATTCCACCCTCTCTGCCACGTCACCCGTCACTTCTTTCCTGTGTCCCTCCCTCTCTGTCCATCTCACTGTCCCCATTTTTAAACTCTCCTTCTTTGCCCGGTAGCCTGCCGCAGTTTTTTTCCCTTTCTCCATCTCTCTCTGTCCGACTCCCTGTCTCTAATTTTTAATTCCTCCCCCTCTCTCTGGAAGCCTGTCGGGACATTTTCCCTTCTCAGTCTCTCTGTCCAGCTCCCTGTCGTTGGTTTTTAATTCCTCCCTCTCTGCCCTGTTACCCGTCACCATTTTTTATTTTCTCCATCTCTCTTGGTCCGGCTCAAGAGCCGGATTTTTTTAAATTCCTCTCTCTCTGCCCTGTATCCCATCACTTCTGAAGGTCTCTTTCTCTGCCTCTCTTTGTCCAGTTCGCGGCCCCTTGCTTTTACTTCCTCCCTCTGTACCCTGTGGCCTGTTGCTTTCCCCCTCTTATTTCTCTCTCTCTCTCTCTCTGGCTCCCCAGCCCTGTTTTTTCATTCCTTCCTCTCTGCCCTAGAGCCCATTGGTAGTTTTTTCTTTCTCTGGCTCTCTCTTTCCAGTTCCCAGGCCTTGTTTTTCAATTTCGTCCTTCTCGGTCCTGTGCCACGTTGCGATTTCATTTCTTTCGCTGTCTCTCCCTGTCTGGCTCCTTGCCAGGAATTTTTAATTCCTCCCTACCTGTCTTGTAGCCAATCGCTGTTTTTTCTTTCTGTCTCTCTCCGTCTGGCTCCCTGTCTGTGTCTTTACTTATTTTTTTTTAATTCCTCCATGTCTGCCCTGCTGCCCGTTGCTATTTTTCTGTTCTCTGTCCCGCTCCCTGTCCTGAGCCTTTAGTTGCTCTCTCTCTGTCCTCTAGCCTATCCCAGTTTCCCCCTCCCCCCTTTCTCCGTCGCTCTCTGTCTGGCTCCCTGTCCCTCTCTTTACTTATTTTTTTTAATTCCTTCCTCTCTGCCCTGTACGCGTTTAAATTTTTGTTCCCCAGTGTCCCTCTGTGGATTGCTCCCAGTCCCAGTTTTTTAATTCCTCCTTCTTTGTCCTGTGGCCTATTGCAATTTGTTCTTTCTTTGTCTCTCCTTTTTCCGGCTCTTTGTCCCTATTTTTCAGTTTCTCCCTCTCGGCCCTGTAGCCCAATGCTATTATTTGTCTTTCTTCATCTCTCGCTGTCCGGCTCCCTGTCCCCGTTTTTTAATTCCTCCCTCTCTGCCCTACAGCCTGTTGCTATTTTTCCATTCTCTGTCCTGCTTCCTGTCCCGAGTCTTTAATCACTCCCTCTCTGCCCTGTAGCCTGTCACAGGTTTTTTTTTTCCTTTCTCCATCGCTCTCAGACTGGCTCCCTGTCCCTACTTTTTAATTCTTCCCTCGCTGCCCTGCGGCCCGTCGCCCTCTTCCCTTTCTCCATTTCTCTCTGTACAGCTCCTGGCCCCTTCCTTTTTGAAATTCCTCCCTCTCTGTCTTGGAGCCCATCACGGTTTTTGCTTTCTCTGTCTCTCTCTGGCCGTCTCCCACTCCCAATTTTTTCATCTTCTTCCTTCTGGGCCCTTTAGCCCATGGCGATTTTACTTTTTTCTCCGTCTCTCTGTCCAGCTCTGGATCCCAATTTTTTAATTCCTCCTTCTCTTCCCTGTAGCCTGGCTTTCTGGTTTTCCCCCGTCTTTATCTGTCTCCCTCCCCCTCTCTGGCTCCCTGTCCCTATGTTTTAATTCCTCCCTCTCTGCCCTCTAGCTGTTGCCATACTTTCTATATGCATCACTCAGTGTCTGGCTCCTCGTCCCTATCTTTTCATTCCTCCCTCTCCTCCCTGTAGCCCATCGCTATAATTTTCTTTTGCCGTCTCTCTGTCCGGCTCTGGATCCCTGTTTTTTCCTTCCTCCCTCCCTCTCTCTACCCTGTTGCCCCTGGCTATTTCTCATGTCTCCTTCTCTCTCTCCCCAGCTCCAGATCCTTATTTTTTCATTCCTCCCTTTCTGTCCTGTAGCCCGTTGGTATTTTTTCTTTCTCTGGCTCTCCCTGTCCAGCTCCCTGTCCCTCAGTTTCTTCCTTCTTGGCCCTGTAGCACGTTGCGATTCTGTTTCTTTCTCTGCCTCTCCTTTCCCAGCTCCCCATCCCTCACTTTTAATTCCTCCCTCCCTGTCCCGTTGCCCCTCGGGTGTCCCCTCCCCCCGTTCTCCATCTTGCTCCTTCTTGCTTCCCATCCCTGTTTTTTAATTCCTCCCTCTCCGCCACGTAGCCCATGGCTTTTTTCTTTTCCATCTCTCTATGTCCGTCTCACTGCCCCCATTTTTTAATTCTTCCTCTCTGCCCTGTACCCTGCTGCTATTTGTGCCTTTCTCCGTCCCTCTCTGTTCATCTCACTGCCGCCATTTATTAATTCCTACCTCTTCTTCCTGCACCCACCGCTACTCCCTGTGATCTTCGTCTCTCTCTGTTCACCTCCCTGTCCTCAGTTTTTAATTCCTCCCTCTGCCCCCCATAGCCTCTCTGGATTTTTCCCCTGGTCTGTCTCTCTGTCCGGCTCCCTCTCTCTATGTTTAATTCCACATTCTCTGTCGTGTAGCCCCAGGCTATTTGTTTGTCTTTTTCCATCTCTCTTTGTCTGGCTCCCTGCTGCTATTTTTTTATTTCCTCCCCATCCATCTTGGAGCCCATCGCTGCTTTTTTTCCTTTCTTTCTCCATGTCTCTGTCTGGCTTCCTGTCCCTGGTTTTTTAATTCCTCCCTCTCTGCCCCATAGCCTGTGTGATCTTTTGCCTTTCTCCGTCTCTCTCGCCGGCTCTCTGTCCCTATTCATTAATTCTTCCCTCTCCGCCCTGTAGCCCGTTGCTTTTGTCCTTTCTCCATCTCACTGTCTCTGGCTCCCCGATTACCCTATTTTAGAATTCTGCCCCTCTTCTTTCTGTATGCATTGCTATTCTTTTTGCTCTCCAGCTCTCTTTTTTTTTTCTGGCTCCCTGTCCCTATTTCTTAACTACAAGGCAGAAGGAAGAATTATGTGGTTTGTTTTGTGTTGTTCCCCCCGCCACCCCTTCTCTCCATCCTTTGCTGTCCCGGCTCACTGTCCCTGTTGTTTCATTCTTCCCTCTCTGCCCTGTTCTTTGTTGCTTTTTTTGTCTTTCTCCATCTCTCTCGGGCCGGCTCCCTGCCCCTGTTCTTTTTTCCTCCCTTTCTGTTGTGCTGTCCATCCTAGTTTTTTTCTGCATCTCCATCCCGCTCCCCGTCCTTCTTTGTTGGTCTCTGTCCTGCTCCCTCTCCCTCTTTCTGCTGCCTCTCTTCCTCTCTCCCTGCTGCTCCTTTCTCCATCTGTCGCGTTCCCTGCCTCATGCTTTCTCGCTACACCCCCGCTGTCCAGCTGGCTGCCACTTTTCTCCTCTCTTCTAGTGTCCTGCGCCCTGCTCCTCATTTTTGGCAGCCTCCGCCTCTGCCCAGCAGCCCATCGCTCCAGGAGCCGACCGACCGACTATCCATTGCCCACTGGACTGACAAGCGCAGCTCCGGAAACGACTGCTGAGGTGTCCCAGGGGCAGGGGGAGCGCTGGGGGCCCTGAGCCCTGGAGCAGACTCGCTCCCAGGACTTGGTACATGCATGACTGAATAAACGCTCGCTGTCTCCTTTGCTCTTCTGGCTGCGTTTGCTCTTCCTTTGCACCGGGCTGCGATGGAGCCCAGGGGAGGAGGTGATGCGCTGTGGGCGTTGGGTGATGGCCCCCTGTTTGTGCTGGGCTCCAGCTGTGGGCCGGGGCTGGAGTCCCCGGTGCAGGCAGTGAGGCTGATGGTGACGGCCCCTCCCTGTAAAGGGGTGGCTGCTGGTGGAGGGGCTGGTGCGAGCCAAGGGAAGAGCGGAGCGGTTGCTGAGTGTTGCCAGGCTGTGGCTGCGGCTGCACTGACGGAGAAGGTGAGCAGGGCTGCACGATTGACCGGTGGGTGTCGGGGAAAGCCCTGAGTAGGGTGGTGGTGCTGGTGGGGTCTGTGTCGGAGGCATGGGGGTGCCATGCCGTGTCGGAGCCAGCAGCGAGGGCTGCCTGGTGCTGGGCGGAGGGGCTGCCTGGAGCCAGAGGCAGGCGGCGGGGACGTGGCGGGGGCTGCCCAGAGCCGCACTACGGCAGGTGGGGCTGTGCTGGGGGCTCTGCTCCAGTGCCTGGAGCACCTCCTCCCCCTCCTTCTTCACTGACCTTGGTGTCTGCAGAGTTGTTTCACATACTTCTCTCTCTGGCTGCAAGCAGGCTGTCTGGTTCTCTGTCCTGTAGCCCATTGCTATATTTTTTTCCCTCTGCCTCTCTCTCTGTGGCTCCCTTTCCCTATTTTTCAAACCCCCCCTCTCTGCCCCACAGCCGATTGCTGTTGTATTAAGTGGCAAAGTTTTGTTAGCTGGGGGTGGAGGCAGGGGCTGCAGGGGTGGCTTCTGTGAGAAGACACCAGGAGTTGCCCCCATGTTGGGCACAGCCAGTCCCAGCCAGCTCCAAGACAGATCCGCTGCTGGTCAAAGCTGAGCCCATCAGCAATGCTGGTAGCACCTCTGTGATGACATATTTAAGAAGGGCTAAAAAATGCTGCGCAGAAGCTGTGACAGAGAAAATGTGAGTGTGAAACAGCCCTGCAGACACCAAGGTCAGTGAAGGAGGAGGAGGGGGTGCTCCAGGCACCAAGGCAGAGATTCCCCTGCAGCCCGTGGGGAAGACCATGGTGAGGCAGGCTGTCCCCCTGCAGCCCATGGAGGTCCATGGTGGAGCAGACATCCACCTGCAGCCTGTGGAGGACCCCATGCTGGAGCAGGGGGATGTGCCTGAAGGAAGCTGTGACCCCATGGAGAGCCTGTGCTTGTGCACACTCCTGGCAGCAGCTGTGGCCCCACGGAGAGGAGCCCATGCTGGAGCAGGCTTGCTGGCAGGACCTGTGGCCCCATGGGAGGGACCCCACACTGGAGCAGAAGAACAGTGTGAGGAGGAGGAGTGGCAGAGACAACATGTGATGAACTGACTGCAATCCCTGCTCCCTGTCCCCCTGCGCTGCTCAGGGGGAGGAGGTGGAGAAGTCAGGAGTGAAGATGAGCCCAGGAAAACAGAGAGGGGCAGGGGAAGGTGTTTTTCAGATTTGTTCTTATTTCTCATGATCCTACTCTGATTTTGATTGACAATACATTAAATTAATTTTCCCAAGTGAAGTCTGTTTTGCCTATGACAGTAATTGGTGAGTGTTGTCTTTGTCCTTATCTCGACCCACAAGCTTTGTCTTTGTATTTTCTCCCCCCATCTTGTTGAGGAGGGGGAGTGATAGAGCGGCTTTGGTGGGTACCCAGCAGCCAGCCAAGGTCAACTCACCACAGTTTCCTTCTGTCAGGCTCCCTGTCACTATTTTTTAATTCGTGCCTATGTTTCTTGTACCCCATCGCTTTTGAAACTTTTCTTCTACCTCTCCATCCCTATTTTTTAAATTTTTGCATCTGTGTCGTGGTTTAACCCCAGCCAGCAACTAAGCATCACGCAGCTGCTTCCCCCTTCCTGTGGGATAGAGAGGAGGACCAGAAAAAAAGGTAAAACTCATGGGTTAAGATAAAAACAGTTTAATAACTAAAGTAAAATAAAATATAATACTAACTAATAATAATAATTGTAATGAAAAGGAATATAACAACAACAAAAAAAGAAAAGACAAGTGATGCATAATGCTCACCACCTGCTGACTGATGCCCAAGCAGTGATCCGCCCCTCCTGGCCAACTCCCCCCCATTTCTATACTGGGCATGACATTCTATGGTATGGAATAGCCCTTTGGCTAGTTCAGGTCAGCTGTCCTGGCCATGCTCCCTCCCAGCTTCTTGTGCACCTGCTTGCTGGCAGAGCACGGGAAACTGAAAATCCTTAAGATAAGCACTACTTAGCACTGTACCAGCTACTAAGAAGAAAATTAACTCTATCCCAGCTGAAACCAAGACAATATGTTTCTTGAACGCAGTCGCTTTTTAAATTTTCTTGCTACCTTTCCCTCTCGGTGTCCCTGACCTAATTTTAATTTCTTGCTTGTATTTCTTGTACCTCGTGGCTTTTCAAATTTTCTTCCTACGTCTCCCTCTATGCAGCTCCGTGTACCTATTTTTTAATTCTTGTCTATGATTCTTGTATCCTGTCACTTTCACAAGTTTCCTTCTACATCTCCCTCTGTCCATCTCCCTGTCTCTAATTCTTAATTCTTGCCTCTCTGTCCTGTACCCTGTCACTTTTTACACTTTCTTTCTCTATCTCCCTTCTTCTATCTCCCTGTCCCTATTTGTTAGTTCTTGTCTATGTTTCTTGTACCCTGTCGCGTTTTGAAATTTTCTTTCCACGTCTACCTCTATCTGGCTCCCTCTTTCTATCTTTTATTTCTTGCCTATGTTTCTTTTCCCCTATCACTGTAGAATTTTTCCCTGTCCCTTATCTTTCTCTGTCCTGTTGTCCTGCTGGTCTTTTCTGCCTCCCTCTCCTGCTCCCCGTCTCTCTCATTTATTCCTCCCTCTCTCTCTCTGTTTTTTTGAGCAGTCTCTCCACTCTCCTTTGTCTACACAGTTGTCCGGCTCCCCGTCCCTCTCTTGTTTGCAGCATCCCGTTTTCTGGCTCCCTGTCCCACACCTCTTCTCTATGTCCCCCTGTCCTTCCTCCTGCTTTTCTCTTCCCTTTTCTCCCTCTGTCCTGCTGCCTTTGGGCACTGAGCCTTGTAGCCAGCTCACTGCCGGGATTTCTTATGTGCCTTAAGGCATAAACTTTTCCTGCCTCCTCTGTGCCCCTGGCTGTGTTTGCAGCCCCTGGGTGCAGAGCTCCTGGCTGTGGACAGGAGCAGGGCAGGGGGTGATGTGCTGTGGGGCTTTGGCAATGGCCCCTGTTCCCGATGGGCCCCAGCTGGGGCTGGAGCTGGGGCAGCCCCAGGTGTGGCCACTGAGGCTGAGGATGGGGCTGGCCCTGCTGTGGGAAGGGGCTCTAGCTGGAGAGGGGGCTGCCTGGGCATGGCTGCCTGAGGGAGCTGAGGAAGGGGAACTGGCTGAGGAGGGAATCCAAGGGGGTCCTGCACAGGCAGCTGCCTCCAGCAAGGAATGGCCAGCCCCTGTTTGCTTTTCAAACTTTCTTTCTATGCCTCCATCTGGATCCCTTTTCCTATTTTTTATTTCTTCTCGCTCTTTCCCTTCCCCCATCGGTTTTAAAACTGTCTTTATATGTCTGTCTGTCTCTCCATCTCCCTGGCCTTATTTTTTAATTTGTGTCTGTGTGAATTGTACCCCATTGCTTTTTGAATTTTCTTTCTATTTCTCCCTCTATCTTCCTCCCTGTCCCTATTTTTACATTTCCCTGTGTTTCCTGTACCCCACCGCTTTCTAGTTTCTTTTTCTACGTATCCCCCTATCCATCTCCCTGTCTTTATTTCTTAATGTTTTCCCATCTGTCCTGTACCCTGTCACTTTTAAAATTTTATTTCTATGTCTCCCTCTATCCGGCTGCCTGTCCCTATTTTGTAATTCCTCCCTGTAGCTGGGGAAGGGTCTGCCCAGGCACACCTGCCTGAGGGAGCTGAGGAAGGGGAACTGGCTGAGGAGGGAATCGAAGGGGGTCCTGCAGGCAGCTGCCTCCAGCAAGGAATGCCCAGTCCCTGCGGCGAGGAAGGATCCCTCTGAGCCATCCCCGACAGAGCAGACCACCAGCACACGGTGCTGGGAGCTCGCTGCCTCCATCGGCTGCACGTGTGACCTTCTGGGAAGCCTCGTGGTGGAGGAGCATCGAGGCGCCTGCTGCGGAGGCAGAGAGAAAAGCATTGGGGCGGTGAAAGTCTCCTGCCGGTGCCGGGAGCTGTGGTGAGTCAGGCGTTCTCTCGTGTGCATACCCGTCGATCTCTGCCACCCTTCCCCAGATCTCTCTCTGCCTGTCCCTGCTTCTGTCTCCCTCTCCACCAGCCCACCTACCCGTCTGGCTCCCCAAAACTTGTTACTCTTCTGCCAAATTTGCCCTGTAGCACTTCACCTATTAATTTTTTTTGATGGTTCTCTGCGGCTCCCTCTCCCTATTGTTTAATGCTTCCCTGTGTTTCTTGTACCCTGGTTGCATTTTAATTTGTCTTTCTACTTTTCCCTCTTTCTGGCACCCTGTCCCTATTTTTTAATTCCTCCCTCTGTCCTGTACCCCATTGCTTTTTACACTTTCTTTCTGCATTTCCTTCTATCCATCTCCCTGTCCCTATTTTTTAATTATTTCCTGTGTTTCTTGTACCCCGTTTCTTTTACAATTTTCTTATTATGGTTCCTTCTATCTATCTCCCTGTCCCTTTTTTTTTAATATGCCTGTGTTTCTTGTACCCAATCACTGTTTAAATTTCCTTTCTATGTTGTCCTCTATCCATCTCCCTGTCCCTGTGTTTTAATTCTTGTCTATGTTTCTTGTACTCAGTTGCTTTTTAAAATTCCTTCTACGTCTCCCTCTATCCGGCTCCCTTTTCTGTTTTTTTTTTTTTTTTCTTCTTCCCTATATTTCTTGTACCCCATCACTATTTAATTTCTCTTTCAACAGTTCCCTTTATCCGGCTTCCTTTCCCTAAATTTTAATTCCTCCCTTTCTTCCGTATACCCTGCCACTTTTCAAATTTTCTTTCAATGTTTCCTTCTGTTCTCATCCCTGTTCCTATTTTTTTTATTTCTTTCCTATGTTTCTTGTAGCCTGTTGCTTTTTAACATTTCTATGTCTCTATCTGATTCCCTGTCCCTATTCTTTAATTCCTCTCTCTCTGTCCTGTACCCAGGTGCTTTAAAAATTTTCTTTCTATGCCTCCATTTATTTAGTTTCCTGTCCTTTTTTAATTTTTTTCCTGTCTATACTATTCTCTGTCAACTTAAAATTTTGTTTCTATGGCTACTCTTATCCAGTTCACTGTCTTGATTTTCTAATTCTCTCCTGTCTGTCCTGTACCCTGTCGCTTCTTCGATTTTCTTTCTATGTCAAAGTTTATCCACTTCGGTGTCCCTATTTTTTATGTTTTCCCGTCTATCCTGTACCCTGTCGCTTTTAAAATTTTCTTTCCATGTCTACTTTAACCAATTTACTGTCTGTCTTTTTTATTTTTCTTGTCTGTTTTGTACCCCATTGCTTTTGAAATTGTCTTCTGATATCTCTCCGTATTTTTCTCCCTATTCTTATTTTGTAACTGTGCTGTGTTTGGCTGGGGTAGAGTTAATTTTCTTCATAGTAGCTAGTATAGGGCTATGTTTTGGATTTGTGCTGAAAACAGTGTGGATGACACAGGGATGTTTTCGTTACTGCTGAGCAGTGCTTACACAGCGTCGAGGCCTTTTCTGCTCCTCACCCCACCCCACGAGCGAGGAGGCTGGGGGGCACAAGGAGCCGGGAGGGGACACAGCCGGGACAGCTGACCCCAACTGACCAAAGGGATATTCCAGACCATAGGATGTCATGCTCAGCATATAAAGCTGGGGGAAGAAGGAGGAAGGGGGGGGACGTTGGGAGCGATGGCATTTGTCTTCCCAAGTCACCGTTATGTGTGATGGAGCCCTGCTTTCCTGGAGATGGCTGAACACCTGCCTGCCGATGGGAAGCGGCAAGTGAATTCCTTGTTTTGCCTGGCTTGCGCCTGCAGCTTTTGCTTTCCCTATTAAACTGCCTTTATCTCAACCCACAAGTTTTCTCACTTTTACCCTTCCGATTCTCTCCCCCATCCCACCGGTGGGGGGAGTGAGCGAGCAGCTGTGTGGTGCTTAGTTGCCAGCTGCGGTTATACCATGACACTATGTCTACTTTTATGAAGCTGCCTATTGCTATTTTTTATTTCTTGTCTGTCACATACCCCATTGCTTTTAAAATTTTGTTTTTATGTCTACTTTTATCCAGT
The DNA here is from genome assembly GCF_018139145.2 of Gymnogyps californianus. NCBI lineage: Eukaryota > Metazoa > Chordata > Aves > Accipitriformes > Cathartidae > Gymnogyps > Gymnogyps californianus. The sequence goes on along the minus strand of NC_059476.1, from coordinate 27,099 downwards.
TCACTATCTTTATTTTTTATTTCTTCCTCTCTGTCCTGTGCCCTGTCGCTTCTAAATTTCCTTTCTGTTTTTTAAACTTTTCCTGTCTGTCCCGTACCCCATCGCTTTTAGAATTTTCTTTCTATGTCTCCGTCTATTCAGGTTTCTTCACTATTTTTAAATTTTTTCCTCTCAATGTCTTCATTTGTGAATTTTTGTTTCTAGCTTCACTTTTATGCATTTTTCGGTCTCTATTATTTACTTTTTTCCTACCTGTCCTCTACGTTTTCATTTCAAAAATTTTCCTTCTATGTTCACTTTTATCAAGATGCCTAACTCTATTTATTTATTATTTCCTGTCTGTCCTGTGTCACATTGCTTTTACATTTTTTTCTGTATCTACTTTTATCCAGTTCACTGTCTTTATTTTTTGTGTCACTCGACTGTTCTGTACCCTGTCGCTTTTTAAATTTTGTTTCTATGTCTTTGTTTATTGAGTTTGCTGTTCCTGTTTTTTAATTTCTTCCTTTATTTCCTTAATCTTGTTGCTTTTACAATTTTTTTCCTACGTCTGCTTTTATCTAGTTCCTGTCCCTATTTTTTAATTCTTTCTTACCTGTTGGGTACTCTCTCAATTTTTCCATTTTCTTTCTATGTCTCCATTTATTTAGTTTGTTGTCCCTACTTTTTAGGGTTTTTTTCTCTTTAATGCCTTCATTTTTCATTTTTTTCCTATGTCTACTTTTATCTAGTTTTCTGTCCCTATTTTTAATTTTCTTTCTCCTCTGCCTTGTAACCTATTGCTTTTTAAATTTTCTATGTCTACTTTTATCAAGCTGTCTACCCCTCTTTTTTAATTCTTTCTTGTTTGTCACGTACCCTGTTGCTTTTAAAGTGTTCTTTACGTCTTTTTTTTTTTTCCTTTTCTCTTGGTTCATCCTGAGGCTTTAGAGGGTCTCCTCGGCACGCTTTTATCTCTGGAGCATAATTTGTACCCCTCTCGGTTTGTCAGAACATCTCCTCTTCCTCAGAGCAGTCTTTTTGTCCTCTCCTCCATCTCGCTTGCCTCCAGTGGGTCAGCGACTCCCTCACGACACCTGTACTCTGTTCAAATCCCCTCCCAAGTACCTTTGTGTCCTCGAGCCACCATCTGTCTCTCCGGCCACCTCAGCACCCCTCTATTTCTGTCACGATGCTTCCTGTGAGCGTCCTTGCGTTCCACGACCATCCTTTAGTTCTGCAGCAGGCTTTGTATCTTTCTTATTCAGAGACAACTCTTCCTCGGGCTTTCATTGTGCCCCAGAGCACTCTTACCTTCCCCTCTGCCATGTCGGATGCCTCCATTCCGTCCCCGGTCCCCTGAGGACATCTGTACTCTGTTCAGATCCCTTCCCGAGCACCTCATTGTGTCAGCAATACTTTGTTTGTCTCTGTCCCCCCCGGGGCCCTCTCGTTCCCATCACCACGCCTCCTGGGACTGTGCTTGTGGCCCACGGCACCCTTGGAGCTCTGCAGCCCTCTTTGTATCTCTCTTATTCAGACAGAACCCCTCCTCAGGCTTGCTCTGTGCCCCAGAGCTCTCTTGCCTTGTTCACTGCCATCTAGGATGTCTCCATTCAGTCGCTCATCCCCTGAGGACATCTGTACATTGCTGGGACACCTTCTTGAGTTTTGCATTGTGTCCCACAGCCGCCTTCTATCTCTCTTTCACTCTCAGCACCCCTCTGCTGCCATCATCGTGCCTCCATGGCCATCCTTGTGCCCCACAGCCCCTCTTTGGCTCTGTAGCGCACTTTGCGCCCTTCTCCCTCCCTGAGAACCTTTCCTGAGGCCACCTTTCATCTCTGGGATGCTCTTGTTGTCCTCTATGCTAGCTAGGATACCTCTGTTCAGTCCCTGGTCCCCTGAGGACATCGGTAGTCTGTTCAAATCCCCTCTCGACTTCTTCATCATGTCCTCGAGCCTTCTTCTGTCTGTCCCTCTCAGAACCCCTCTGCTACTGTCACGATGTCTCCTGAGGTCTTCGATGTTCCCTGCAGCACATTTCCGGCTCCGTAAGCCCCCTTTGGATTTGTTTTGTTGCAATCGTGCCTCTCCCAAGATCTCCGTTCCCAAGTAAGACCATTCTTACTCTTCTCTATGCTAGCTAGGATGCCTCCCGAGATCTTCCTTGCGCTCCACAGCATTTTGGTAGCGCTTTGCCTCCCTTTCAATCTCTCTTATCCCTCCGAGCCTTTTGTGACCCCTCTGCTCTCAGTCACCGTGCCTCCTCAGACGCCTTCTTTGTGTACCACAGCCCCATTTGAGCTCCATAGCGGACTTTGATCCTCTCGTGGTCCCTCAGAAACCCGTCCTCAGATTTGTTTGTGCCTCGGAGCGCTCTGAGTGTCCCCTCTGCCATCTAGGGTGCCTCCATTTGGTCCCCGGCCTGCCGACGACTTCTGTACTCTGTTCAAGACCCCTCTGGACTTCCTCTTTGTGTCCTGAGCCGCCTTTGGCGTCTTTGGCCCAACCGGGACCCCTCTAATGGTGTCACGATGTCTGTCGATGCCTTCGAGGTTGCCCTTAGCACACTTTTAGCCTTGTAGCAGACCTCGCGCCCCTCTTGTTCCCTCAGAGGACTTCCCGAGTCCATATCTGTGACCCAGCCCAGTCCTTCTGTCCTCTCTTCCCTCTAGCTGTGCCTCTATTTGTTCCCTGGCCCTCTGATGACATGTTTACTTGGTTCAGATCCCTTCTGGATTTAATCGCTGTGTCTCCAATCCTTTTTCTGTCTCTACCTCCCTCGGGACTCTTCGTTTCCCAGTCACGATGCCTCCCGAGACCTTCCTCGTGCTGCACATCCACCTTGTAGCACTTCAGTTGGGGCCATCTTTGAGCCACAGAGCACTCATTTGTTCCTCTACGCTGTCTAGGATTCCTGTGTTCAGTCCCTGGCCACCCGAGACCGTGCATACTCTGCTTGGATGATCAACCGAGTTCCTCCCTGTTGTCCCTAAGCCTTCTTTTGTCTGTCGGCCCCCCTCGACAACCTTCTCCTCGCGGTCAGGCCGCCTCCTGAGGCCTTCCTCGTTCTCCACAGCACCTTGGAGCATTTTATCTCCCTTTCTGTCTCTCTTGTTCCGGCAGAGCCTCCCTTCTTTCTTTGCTGTGCAGCGCTCTTTTATCTTTTTCTCTGCCATCGAGGGTGTCTCCATTCAGTTCCTCTCCCATTCGGCCGTCCGTAGTTTGCCTAGATGCCCTCCTGAGACTCCAAGGCCCTCACGGTGTCTCCAAGCCTTCTTTTCTTACCCTGCCCCCTCCCAATTCCTCTCCTCTCTGTAACAATGTCTTCCGAGTCCTTTCTCGTACTCCACAGCACTCTCGTAGTGCTTTAGCTCCCTTTTGATTTTATTGTTTTGTGCTCTTCAGAGCGCTCTTATCTTACTCTTTGCCATTTAGGATGCCTTCATTCAGCCCCCGGCCCCCTGATGACATCTGTACTTTGTGGAAATCCCCTCTGGAGTTCCTCATTGTTACCTCTGAGGCTTCTTTGGTCTCTCAGGGCCCCTGGCGACTCCTCCGCTCCCTTTGCCGAGCTCTTGTGAGACATCGCCTACGCCCTAGAGCCCCATTTTAGCTCGGGAGGATGCTCTGCACCCCCCTCTTCCCCTCAGAACCCTATCCGTTACGCCGGTTGGTCTTTCCGTCCTCTCGTCTGTTTGGTGCGCCTCCATTTGGTCCCCAGTCCCCTGAGGACGCCTGTACTTTGTTCGATTCCCTTTTGAGCTCGTTGCATCCCCGAGACTTCTTTGGTCTCCCTGGCCCCTTCGGGATCTCTCTGATCCCCGTGACGATGCCTCTTGTTCCATCAGAACCTTTTCCGAAGCCATCTTTGTGCTCCAGAGCCATCTTTTTGTTTTCTGTCTTATAGTATGTTTCTATCTGGTACCCCAAAGGTGTCGAGCGTCACCTCAGATCTCCTCCTGAGTTCTTCAGATGAGGCAATAGCCTTCACCTATTGCCATTGATGCATCTCCCATGGTGTTTTTGTTCTGTTTTGCACCTTATTTTTGTTCTAGCTCTTTAGGTGTTAATTGGGCTTCATACAGTGTCTGATACATTTCTTGTATTTCCATGGTTTTTTAGCGTTTTCTGCTCTTTGGGACTCATCTAGTTCTGTTAAGGGAGTCGCTCAGAGAGACCGCCAAGGTGACCCTGAATCATCGGCAATTTACCATAAATAATTTGCTTTGCAACCGGAGATATTTTTGGGAAGGGATTCTTACGGGATCTAATTCTGCTTTGTCATTCGGTCCTATCCAGAAGGCAGTTCTGGTAGAAGTTAGGTAGTATGTATGGTCTTGCTAGAAATGAAGCGTAACCCCATGGCATTTTGGGATTTTTGTAGGAAAGTAAAGCACGTCGTTTTTGATAACAATATTGTTATTGCGTTTAACAAATTACTTTCTTACATAACTTAGCAGGACATCTATCTTTGTCTATCTACGCCCCGGAAAAATTAAGTTCAATTCCCTACCCGGTCACGTTGCTGATGCAGCGTAGATGTAGTTGTAGAAAAAGAGCAGGTATCGTCATTTCCGGTAAGGGTCGCTTTCTCTGTTCAGCGCTTTGCACGCTGTAAACTTCAGGCACATGAGAAAACTCCCTGCTGCTCCTCTGGCTGCCTTTGTCTTCTGGTGGTTGGCCCCTCCCCTTTCCCAGGGGATTGTGGGAAGGGGGTGTGGGCGGGGCCCGGGGTATATGAGCCACAGCCGCTCATCAGGGAGCTCATTCTGCTCCAGGGTTTCTTTGGTGTTGGTGCTCTGCTGTTTCTTCAGTTGATGGTAGTTTTTTGAGTTGTCTAAGCTGTCTGGGCAGATGTGTGTTGGCATTTAGAGAAGTGGAGGTGTCTGTTTGAGGTAAGAGCACTGGGACCATAAAGTTCAGCAGCACACATAGTAGAAAGTATGCTTGTATGCAGGTGTGGTTTGTGTTTTTTTTTTTCCCCTGGTCAGTAGTTTTGTATTGAGTGTTCAGGGGTGGCAAGATAGTTTAATAGTATGCATTTTTTTTTTTTATTGTTCTAGGTGCCTTGTGTTTTTCTGGAATTCCTGACTCTATTGAAGATGGAACCTTGTTTTCTTCCCTGGTTTTGCTGTATACTGTGTGAGCTGCTGATATTCTCTCTCTTAACAGGACTGATGGTGAGATCATCTAGCAGGGCTTAGGGTGAGCATCTTGCATGTGCCTGTGTATGGAGTTTTGGCATTTTTCAAGAAAGCGACAGGGACGTAAGGCATAGTGTCTTTCAGGGTATGGGATGGCTCATCGCCTTTCCCCATTGCCCACAGAGAACCGTGTTGTCCCTAGAACCTTTGCAGCTTGCGGCAGGCCCCTCATAGATTATAAGCATCAGGAGTTCACTTGTGTTGTGGGCTTGTAGCAGAGCCCAGCATCTGTGGGAAGGTGTAAGATAGGAGGTGGCTGCAGAATGCAGGGTGCAGCTCAGAACAGCTCCTGAGGAGTGGCCAATGCAGGGGGGTTCAGGGGTGCAAATACAGGGCAGGAGCTGTCAGGAAGCAGTGGGTTCCTTCCCGGACAGTTCAGGAGGTGAGAAGGGTTTGTAAAGTTTTGAGACTGGGGGATGGTTGGGAAAGGGAGGAGGGTTCATTGGCCTTTCTCAGATTGGTTTTGCAGTTGGATTTGGACGTCGATGAGGTCTGTTCTGTTTTAGTCTTCCCCACAGCTGACGGGAGGTACAACAGAGTCACAAGAGACGCGGCGTAAACAGCCTGGGCCTCCGCATCTCAGTATGCGGGGCTCAATGTCAGATGAGTCTCATCTCGTAAGGCATTAGGTATGTAAAAATATACCCCCCAGAACTCTGAGGTCTCCGCTTCTCCGTGCCTTTTACTTACTTTGTTCCCTGACTTAATTTTTGCATCCGTCCCGATGTCACAGGCATTGTTACTTAGAAGCATTGACTAGGCACTTATTTCCAGCGTGGGTTTGTGTCGCCATCTTCCCTGGAATTCTTGGAGACGAGGGTGTGTATTATTTGTGCTTGTAACAATCTGCAGCCAGGGGTCGTCTTTTATCACAGTCCCGGGCACGCAAGCTTTTTCTGTTATTCCAGTTTTGCCTTTTTCCTTAAGTGTCCAATGAGGTTTTGCTCTAGTATCAGTCACGGCAGTTATGTTCTCTTGTGCTTAGCACCGGTTTCTGTAGTCGTAAGGTGTCCATTTTAGATTTTTGAGTCACCATGTCACGCCATCGTGGCCTTTCCATTGGCCGACCGCCGCCGTTATTCCCTAAGGGGCTTTGTAGGTGAGGAGGTAGTTTGTGTCGCTTGTTTTCTGTGTGCTATACCCTATGTTACTCAGGTCTTGCTGTTCCCATTGGGTTCTTCTGTGTTAGGCGAGCACATTGGTAGCCACACCGAGGGTCTCGTGTGCCTCAGCCCATCAGCATAATGCTAACCGAGCGCTTCCTTTCTTGTGTTAGAGGCTCAACGCACAGATCTGTCTTGTGTGTGTTGTATCTGAGAAATTTACGGACGGTCTTCTCTCGCAGCAGTGATCCAGGATGTGTCGGCATATCCGCTGTCGAGCGGTCTGTTTTTGGGGAACCCTTTTCTGGGACTACTTCTCATTCAAAGAACTTGCATTTTTATTAACTTCTCATCAGAGTGGATCTTCAGCGATGATGTACTTGGCAGTAGAAGTCACCAGCAGCAAGATTTTTCACTCTTTAAAAAAAAAAAAAAAGAGAAAATTTACTTCCTTCCAGAGACCCAAGCACAACATGTCTTCCAAAAGTCAATGGCATTGCTGGTCTTTGGGTTCTCAGTTGTAACAGTTGAGATATCATAAAAACATGTTCCTTTCCATGCTTCAGTACAGCCAAGAGCATTAAAATCTGCCAGTCCTTTTTGGTAGCCTTATGTATTGCAGCACTGGGGATTTGATTTTTTTTTTTTCTTTTCAGAAGATTCCTTATATAGTTTTACTTCTATCTCGCTGGTTTTTCTATCGTAAATGAAATGTTAAAAAAACTTAAATTGTATAACCTGCAAATTGACTTGCATTGTTTAAACTGTAACTGCCAAATAGCTATAGCATATAACTTATTAGGTGTGCTTAAGCAGTTAGGTATTTTGTCTAAATCTTGAAAAAGACAGGCAACTGAATGTTATGGGGGTTTTTCCTGATATTTTGATGGAGTGCTCTGAAGTCCTTTATTTCTGTCTCGCTTTCAATGGTGCATTTCCCTGGCAGTTCAGTAGCATCTCTCTTGGGCAGTGCAGCTGGCCAGATGTCCATCCTAATCATGTAACACAAAAAAAACCCCTAGTCAACTTATAGCTGTGTATGTTGGAGACAGGTAATTTAATGGTATCAATTCACAGCTATGCAAGTTAAACTAATGCAACAGGAAAATCAACTGCTTTTATCGTATAGGTATTGTTATTGGATGTATATAAAAATATGCACGCCTTTTTAGTATAAAGTGAATTACTGAGATTTATTCTTTCTTTTTTAGTTTACTCTTTAAAGTTTTATGCTTCACTTCCAATTTTGTTGACCCAGCAAGCCAGACGTGTTATTTTAGTAGGCTGAAATACAGTTTGGGATTTTTGTTTTTCAGATGTGGTGGTGTAAGCATCTCGCGATGCTCAATAGATTCCCCCCCAGCCCAGCTTTGCCTGCCGGTGGCTAAGAAGACTCACCGTAAGGGGCCGGCCCTGTGCCTGGAGGCTCCTGGCTCTGTCTGCAGCGGGTGCCCCGCAGGTGCGCAGCAAGGGCTGTGTTGGGGGGAGAGTCCAGGGCCGAGAGGGACCGGGGGCGTTTGTTGCCCTGGGGAGCCCCTCCCAGCGTGGGAACGGAGGGGCAACATCCCAGAGCAGAGCCTGAGCAAGGGATGTGGCGTCATCCCCTGTCACGCTCCCCTTTGCCCCCCCCCCGCCTCGTGGGCCGGTTGCCAGCCTGCAGGACAGGGGCTGGGGGGGCTGCAACTGTTTGGGGGGAGCACTCCCCCTTTAGCTTCCTAGCAGAGCCACCCTTTTGGGGGGTGTGTATACATATGTCAATGACAGTCTTAAAGTAACGAGCTGCTGGTTGGGGCTGTTTCCCTCATTTTGTGCCTTTTTTGGGGGTGAATAAAAAGGGGAGGATTGGGGAGGTGTGGGGAGGTGATGATGTCATTTGGGGCAGCAGTGTCAGCGGGGGGGCAATGATGTGGCAGAGGAGCAGGTGAGTGGTGGATGGGGGTGGGTCACAGCCCCAAAATGCCTGAGAATTGGTGGATGGGGGGTTTAAAAAACAATAGAAACTGTAAATATGGGTGTGAGGTGTTTGAAATAGAGAAAAAGATCTCGGGTTTATAGATATTGAAAAATAATATTGTTTTATATATAAAAAAGGATTTCAAAATAGAAACCTCTATCTACTGTATCATATAAAGGATTATAGAATATAAAAAAATTCTGACTAGAGATATATATGTAGGGGTTTAAAATACAAAAATAACTTGTGTGTATATATAAATTAAAAAATAAAGGACTTTAAAAATGCAAAAAAGATATATTTTATATACGAAGGAATTTAAAATAGAAAGAAGTCTGACTAGGTAGAGCTATCCACACTACACTATGTAACACTTAGTAAGTCTAAGCGGAGATGTCTGAAAAGATGCTAAAGTGTCAAAATACCTAATAGGTCTAAAGATAAATAGTCTAAATAGATGGTCTGTATGCTTAAGGGAAATAGGTAAGTGTAAACAGAGATAATATGTAAGTCTAAATAGATATTCTATATAATAAGTGGAAACAGAGATATGTGTAAGTAGAGATAATATGTCTATGTCTAAATAGATATTCTATATAATACATGGAAATAGATATATGTGCAAATATGTGTGTGTCTCAATAGATGTTCTAGACCATGTGTTGCAGGTCATCCCAGGTGAGTTATCTGCTATGGATTATCCCAGGTGGACCCCCTGGTGCAGGTCATCCCAAAGCATGTCCCCCCTGCCATGTCTGCGGGGGGCTCCCGCCCCCCTCTGGCCCCTGTGTCCATGGGTGGCCCCCCCCCCAGTCCTGTGTCCGTGGGTGGCTCATGCCCGTTGCCATGTGTGGCTCATGACCCATGTGAATTTTTCCCCACGTGAGTTCCCCACCGCCCCTGAGCTACTCTGCCACCGGACCCGTGGGTGCTGCCTGCACCCGCCATCTCTGGATGTTTCTCCATTTCTGCCCCGCTCCCTGTCCATTTTCTCTTAGCTTTTCTGTCCTCCATCGTCCCCCTTTTTGCTTGTATATCTGCATAACACTGCCTGTCTCATTGTTTCTTGCTATATCCCCCTGCCTAGTTCGCTGTCCCATTATTCCCCTCTGTCCTGATGCCTGGCCTCTTTTCTCATCCTGCAGTCCATCACAGCCATGGAGTGCACAACCGAGCGAGGCTGCGTGTCTAGGAAGTTTCATCTCGTAAGAGCTGTGAGACACCCACGTATTCTCTCAGGTGGAGGACAGCCAAGTGACCAGAGTTACAGAAGAGGGAGGAGAGCAGGAGAAAGAAGGGTCTGAACTGACAAATTCTTCTGGCAGCGCCGAGAGCAAGAGCTGTGGTGAGTCCTGGGCCCTTGGGGCCCTGTCACCCCTCCTCTGTGTCCCGGTCCCTCCCTGTCCCTCCCCTGGCCCCCTCTCTTTCCCACGCTGCTGTGATTTTCTTTGCTTCCCTGTACCTCTCATCTTCTCTCTATTCTTCTGTCCTGCTCCGTCTTCCTCTCTCCCTTTCTCTCTCTAGTTCTACCGCTCCCTTTTCTTTTTCTGCCTGTGTTTTTGTCCTGTTCTCTCTCCTTCCTTCTTGTCATCCTTCGTCTCTGTCCTGCAGCCCATCACTGTTTTTTCCTTTTCCATCTCTTTGTCCTGAGCTGCACCTGTCTTTTTTTTTTTTTCTCTGGTGTGTTCCCTGGCATTCTTTTCCTCTCTGTGCTTGTACCCATCCCTAATTTTCCTTTTCCATTTCTCTGTCCTGCTTTCAGTCCCTGTTTTTTCTCTGGCTCCATCTCCCTGTCATTCTCCCTGTTGCTCTTGCTTGCTCCCCCTCCCTCTCTTTTCTCTGTATCCCATTTTCTTCCTCCCTGTCCCTCACTTGCTTTCTGTATCCCTCTCTCCTTCCTCCTGTCCTTCCTTCCCCTGGCTTCTGACCTGCTGCTTGTCACTGGTTTTTCTTTCTCCTGCTCTCTGTCCGCGTTCTGTCCCTCTCGTTCTCTCTCTGTCCCTCTGTCCTTCCTCTAGCCTGTATTTGCACTCTCTATCCCTCTGCCCCTAACGCTTCTTTCTCCATCTCTCAGTCCTGCTCCCTGGCCTTTTTTTCCTCCTACTGTCCATCTGTCCTGCTTCCTCTCCCTGGTTATTCTGCCTTTATCCCTCTGTCCTGCTGCCTGTCTCATTGTTTCTAGTTATATCCCCCTGTCCAGCCAGCTGTCCCTCTTTTCGTCTCTCTTCCCTACTCTGGCCCTACTTTTTCTTGCTCCATCTCTGTCCAGCAGCCCATCATTGTTTTGTTTTCTTTCTCCATCTCTTTGTCTTAATCTGCATCTGGTTCTCCCACCCCCAGTCCCTCTGTCCTGTTCCTTGTCCTGCTTTTTGTCTCCAAGTCCCGTGCTCTAGCCCCATCTTTCTCTCTCTCTCCCTCCTTCTTTTTCTCTGTGTCCCTTTGTCCTGTTGCTCATCGGTATTTTTTCCTTCTGTTCCTCTGTCCTGCTCCCTGTCCCTTACTTCTCTGTCAATCCCTTTGTCCTGTTGCCTATGTTATTTTTGCTGTCTGCATCCCAGACAGCTCTGTCGCCCTTCTGCATCCCAGTCCCCTCCCTTCTATTTCTCTCACTGCTGTCATTTTTTCACTTCCCTGTACCTCTCCCTCTCTCATTCTCCCGAGTCCCCCTCTTTCTCTGTCGTTCTAACCTCTCTGTGTTCTTTTTCTCTCTATATGCTTCTGTCGTGTTCCCTGTCCCTCTCTTTTCATCCTCTGTCTCTGTCCTGCAGCCCATCACTATTTGTGTCTTTCTCCATCTATCTGTCTGTCTTCCTATCCCAATTCTTTTTAATTCCTCCCCCATCTGCCCTTTAGCCCTTCACAATTCCCACCCCCCCAATTCTCTCTGTCTGGCTCCATGTCCCTGTTTCTAAATTCTCTCTCTCTGCCCTGTATTCTAGATATGCTTTTTCTTGCTTATATTCTCTCGTTCCAGGTCCCTGTCCCAATGTTTTAATGTCTTCCCTCTCTGTCCCGTAGCCCATTTTTGTCTGTATTGTTCTCTGTCTGTCTGGCTCCCTGTCCCTATTCTTTAATTCCTCTGTCTCTCCCCTTTAGCTCATCGATTTAAAAACAAACAAAAACCTCAGTCTCTCTCTGCCCACCTCACTGTCCCCCTTTCTAATTCCTCCCTCTCTGCCCTGTGGGCCATCGTTTTTCCCCCACGCGAGTTTTTCCCCACGCGAGTTTTTCCCCACGCGAGTTTTTCCCCACGCGAGTTTTTCCCCACGCGAGTTTTTCCCCACGCGAGTTTTTCCCCACGCGAGTTTTTCCCCACGCGAGTTTTTCCCACGCGAGTTTTTCCCCACGCGAGTTTTTCCCCACGCGAGTTTTTCCCCACGCGAGTTTTTCCCCACGCGAGTTTTTCCCCACGCGAGTTTTTCCCACGCGAGTTTTTCCCCACGCGAGTTTTTCCCCACGCGAGTTTTTCCCCACGCGAGTTTTTCCCCACGCGAGAGTTTTTTCCCCACGCGAGTTTTTCCCCACGCGAGTTTTTTTCCCCACGCGAGTTTTTCCCCACGCGAGTTTTTCCCCACGCGAGTTTTTCCCCACGCGAGTTTTTCCCCACGCGAGTTTTTCCCCACGCGAGTTTTTTCCCCACGCGAGTTTTTCCCCACGCGAGTTTTTCCCCACGCGAGTTTTTCCCCACGCGAGTTTTTCCCCACGCGAGTTTTTCCCCACGCGAGTTTTTCCCCACGCGAGTTTTTCCCCACGCGAGTTTTTCCCACGCGAGTTTTTCCCCACGCGAGTTTTTCCCCACGCGAGTTTTCACGCGAGTTTTTTCCCCACGCGAGTTTTTCCCCACGCGAGTTTTTCCCCACGCGAGTTTTCCCCGCGGTCGACCCGCCCCCGGGTGGGGTTCGCGGGACCGCCCCCCGCCCCCCTCTGGCCCCGCCCCCGGGTGGGGTTCGCGGGACCGCCCCCCCCTTTCTGCCTCCTCTGTCTTCATAACCCATTTTTCTCTTTACCATTCTCTATCTCGCTCCGTGTCCTTTAAGTCCTCCCCCCTTTAGCTCATTGAGGGTTTTGGTATTTCTCAGTCTCTCTCTGTCCACCCCACTGTCCTTTTTTTTTTTAATTCCTCCCTCTCTGCTCTGCGGCCGATCGCTATTCTTTGTTTTTCTCCCTCTCTCTCTGTCTGGTTCCCTCTCCTTTCCTCCTTCTCTGGCCTGTAGCCCATCGCTATGGTTTTTCCTCCGCATCTGCCTCTCTCTCTGTGGCTCCCTTTCCCTATCTTTCAATCCCCCCACCTGCCCTGCAGCTGATTGCTGTCCTATTGGATTTATGTGGCAAGGTTTTGTTAGCTGGGGGTGGAGGCAGGGGCTGCAGGGGTGGCTTCTGTGAGAAGACACCAGGAGTTGCCCCTGTGCTGGGCATAGCCAGTTCCAGCCCACTCCAAGACAGATCTGCTGCTGCTCAAAGCTGAGCCCGTCAGCAACGCTGGTAGCACCTCTGTGATGACATATTTAAGAAGGGCTAAAAAATGCTGCGCTGAAGCTGTGACAGAGAAAATGCGAGTGTGAAACAGCCCTGCAGACACCAAGGTCAGGGAAGGAGGAGGGGGAGGAGGTGCTCCAGGCACCAGAGCAGAGATTCCCCTGCAGCCTGTGGTGAAGACCATGGTGAGGCAGGCTGTCTCCTTGCAGCCCGTGGAGGTCCATGGTGGAGCAGACATGCACCCGCAGCCCGTGGAGGACCCCACGCCAGAACAGGTGGATGTGCCTGCAGGAACCTGTGACCCTGTGGAGAGCGCACACTGGAACAGGCTCCTGTCAGCAGCTGTGGAGAGGAGCCCATGCTGGAGGAGGTTTGCTGGCAGGACCTGTGGCCCCGTGGGAAGGACCCCACGCTAGAGCAGAAGAAGAACATGAGGAGGAAGGAGCAGCAGGGACAACATGTGATGAACTGACCGCAACCCCTGCTCCCTGTCCCCCTGCACTGCTTTGGGGGAGGAGGTAGAGAAGTGAGGAGTGAAGATGAGCCCAGGAAAAAAGAGAGGGGTGGGGGGAAGGTGTTTTTTTAGATTTGTTCTTTTTCTCATGATCTTACTCTGATTTTGACTGACAATAAATTATATTGATTTCCCCAAGTCCAGTCTGTTTTGCCTGTGACAGTAATTGGGGAGCGATCTCTTTGTCCTTATCTTGACCCACAAGCTTTTTCATTGTATTTTCTTTCCCTGTCTTGTTGAAGAGGGGGAGTGATAGAGCAGCTTGGTGGGCACCCGGCAGCCAGCCAAGGTCAACCCACTACAGTCTCCTTCTATTGAGCTCCCTGTCCTTGTTTTTCAATTCTTGCCTATGTTTCTTTAACACCATCAATTTTGAAGCTTTCTTTCTACTTCTCCATCCCTGTTTTTTAAATTCTTGCATATGTTTCTTGAACCTAGTCACTTTTAAAATTTTCTTGCTACTTTTCCCTCTCTCTGTCTCCCTGACCGAATTTTAATTTCTTGCACCCCATCGCTTTTCAAATTTCCTTCCTACATCTCCCTCTATGCAGCTCCGTGTACGTATTTTTTAATTCTTGATATGGTTCTTGTATCCTGTTGCTTTTTGAAACTTTCTTTCCAACTCTATCCAGCTCCCGGTTTCTATTTTTTATTTCTTGCCTATGTTTCTTTTCCCCTATCACTTCAGAAGTGTTCCCCATCCCTTGTCTTGTCTCTGTCTTCTTGTCCTGCTGGTCCCTTCCACCTCTCTCCCCTGCCCCCTGCCTCTCTTATTTATCCCTCCATCTCTCTGTCCCTGTTTTTTTTGCTCCATCTCTCTGCTCTCCTCTCTCTATGCTGTTGTCCTGCTCCTTGTCCCTCTCTTGTTCGCAGCACCCTGTTTTCTGGCTCTCTGCCCCACTCCTCCATGTCCCTCTGTCCCAGGAATGGCCAGTCCCTGCAGTGAGGAAGGATCCCTCCGAGCTGTCCCTAACAGAGCAGACCACCAGCATGTGGTGCTGGGAGCTCAGTGCCCCCGTCAGCTACATGCGTGAGCCACCACGTATTGAGGAAGCCTTCCGGATGAGGAGCATCGAGGTGTGCACTGCGCGCTGCTGAGCGGGTGAGGGTTGGGCAGGTGGCACTGCGGTGGAGGAAGGGGCAGAGGCAGAGAGAGATGTTAGGGTGGTGATGATACCACCTGTTTTAATCGTATGTAAATAGACCTTAGTAGTTGTCATTCTCTTGTAACTGCTAGATGGTATGTGAAACATTTCTTTACGTAAATAAGCCTTAGTAGTCATTATCCTGTAGTTGTCTTTATCTTGTAACTGCTAGAAGTTACATGAAGCGTTTGCAGGTACGGATAGAGCGTTTTTTAACAAGAACTTATCTTAAAGTAACAACCACAAGGACATGCTCAGTCAATGAGGGATAGAATGCTTACTTGACGAAAATAACAACTTAATGTGAACTTTGTCTCGGAATGAGTAGGGGGCACCTCCCCAAACGACCACAGATGGCCACTCGGGAACCCTGCGCATGCGTAGTATAGCTCTGCAACATTAGCAATATGTAAATGCAGTAAATAGGAGGGATTAGTGTGACATGTATGTAACGAAAAGAGGATGTATGAAATGTGATGTTGTCCTGGTTTCGGCTGGGACAGAGTTAACTCTCTTCTTAGTAGCTGGTACAGTGTGTGTTTTGGATTTAGTGTGAGAATACTGTTGATAACACTCTGTTTTAGTTGTTGCTAAGTAGTGCTTATCTTAAGCCAAGGACTTTTCAGTTTCCCATGCTCTGCCAGCAAGCAGGTGTGCAAGAAGCTGGGGAGGGAGCATAGCCGGGGCAGCTGACCCGAACTAGCCAAAGGGGTATTCCATACCATAGAACGTCGTGCCCAGTATATAAAAGGCGGGGGAGTTGGCCGGGAGGGGCGGATCGCTGCTGGGGCATCGGTCAGCAGGTGGTGAGCAATTGCATTGTGCATCACTGGTTTTTTTGGTTGGTTGTTTTTTTCTTCTCTCCCTTTTTTTGGTTATATTCCTTTTCATTACAATTATTATTATTGTTAGTATTATATTTTACTTTAGTTATTAAACTGTTCTTATCTCAACCCACGAGTTTTACCTTTTTTCCCCGATTCTCCTCCCCATCCCACTGGGAGTGGGGGGAGCGAGGGAGCGGCTGCGTGGTGCTTAGTTACTGGCTGGGGTTAAACCATGACATGTGTCTCCATTTTAGTTTGCTGTCCCTATTTTTTAATTTTTTCCTTTACTTCCTTAATCCTGTTGCTCTTAAAATGTTATTTCTGTCTACTTTTATCCACTTACTGTTTCTATTTTTTAATTCTTTCCTGTCTGTCATGAACCACATTGCTTTTTAAATTTTCTTTCTATGTCTACTTTTATCTAGTTAACTGTCTCTATTTTCCATTTTGTTTACTCTCATCATTCTTTTCATTTTGAAATTTTGTTTCTAGGTGTACTCTTATCTAGTTTTCTGTCCCTATTTATTAATTTTTTCCTGTTTCCTGTATCCTGTCGCTTTTAAAATTTTTGTTCTATGTCCACTTTTATCAAGATGTCTCTCCGTGTTTTTTAATTTTCCTGTCTGTCCTGTACCCTGTCGCTTTTACATTTTCTTTCCTCATCTATTTTTACCCAGTCTGCTGTCTTTATTTTTTAATCCATTCCAGTCTGTCCTGTACCCAGTTGCTTTTTTCTTTTCTCTCAGTTCATCCCGAGGCTTTAGAGGGTCTCCTCGGCACGCTTTTATCTCTGGAGCATAATTTGTACCCCTCTCGGTCTGTCAGAACCTCTTCCTCACAGCAGTCTTTTTGTCCTCTCCTCCATCTCGCTTGCCTCCAATCGGTCAGCGACTCCCTCATGACATCTGTGCTCTGTTCAAATCCTCTCTGGAGTACCTTTGTGTCCTCGAGCCACCATCTGTCTCTCCGGCCACCTCAGCACCCCTCTATTTCCGTCACGATGCTTCCTGTGAGCGTCCTTGCGTTCCACGACCATCCTTTAGTTCTGCAGCAGGCTTTGTATCTTTCTTATTCAGACACAACTCTTTCTGGGGCTTTCATTGTGCCCCAGAGCACTCTTGCCTTCCCCTCCGCCATGTTGGATGCCTCCATTCGGTCCCTGGTCCCCTGAGGACATCTGTACTCTGTTCAGATCCCCTTCCGAGCACCTCATTGTGTCAGCAATACTTTGTTGGTCTCTGTCCCCCCTGGGGCCCTCTCGTTCCCATCACGATACCTCCCGAGACTGTCCTCGTGCCCCATGGCACCCTTAGAGCTCTGCTGCCCTCTTTGTATCTCTCTTATTCAACCAGAACCCTTCCTCAGGCTTGCTCTGTGCCCCAGAGCTCTCTTGCCTTGTTCACTGCCATCTAGGATGCCTCGATTCAGTCGCTCGTCCCCTGAGGACATCTGTACATTGCGGGGACACCTTCTTCAGTTTTGCATTGTGTCCCACAGCCGCCTTCTCTCTCTCTTTCACTCTCAGCACCCCTCTGCTGCCATCATCGTGCCTCCCGAGGCCATCTTCGTGCCCCACAGCCCTCTCTTGGCTCTGTAGCGCACTTTGCGCCCTTCTCCCTCCCCGAGAACCTTTCCTGATGCCACCTTTCATCTCCGGGATGCTCTTGTTGTCCTCTATGCTAGCGAGGCTACCTCTGTGCAGTCCCTGGTCCCCTGAGGACATCGGTAGTCTGTTCAAATCCCCTCTGGACTTCTTCATCATGTCCTCGAGCCTTCTTTTGTCTGTCCCTCTCAGAACCCCTCTGCTACTGTCACGATGTCTCCCGAGGTCTTAGATGTTCCCTGCAGCACACTTTTAGCTCCGTGAGCCCCCTTTGGACTCGTTTTGTTGCAATCGCACCTCTCCCAAGATCTCCGTTCCCAAATAAGCGCATTCTTTTTCTTCTCTATGCCAGCTAGGATGCCTCCCAAGACCTTCCTTGCGCTCCACAGCACTTTGGTAGCACTCTGCCTCCCTTTCGATCTCTCTTATCCCTCCGAGCCTTTCATGCCCCCTCTGCTCCCAGTCACCCTGCCTCCACAGACGCCTTCTTTGTGTACCACAGCCCTGTCTGAGCTCTGTAGCGGACTTTGATCCTCTCGTGGTCCCTCAGAAACCTGTCCTCGGGTTGGTTTGTGCCTCAGAGCGCTCTTAGCATCCCCTCTGCCATCTAGGGTGCCTCCATTTGGTCCCCGGCCTCCTGATGACACCTGTACTCTGTTCAAATCCCCTCCGGACTTCTTCCTTGTGTCCCTGAGCCGCCTTTGGTGTCTTTGGCCCAATCGGGACCCCTCTAATGGTGTCACGATGCCTATCGATGCCTTCGAGGTTGCCCTTAGCACACTTTTAGCTTTGCAGCAGACCTCACATCCCTCTCGTTCCCTCAGAGGACTTCCTGGGTCCATATCTGTGACCCAGCCCAGTCATTCTGTTCTTTCTTCCCTCTAGCCGTGCCTCTATCTGTTCCCTGGCCCTCCGATGACACGGTTACTCGGTTCAGATCCCCTCTGGATTTAATCGTTGGGTCTCCAATCCTTTTTTCTGTCTCTCTGGCTCCCTCGGGACATTTCTTCTCCCAGTCACGATGCCTCCCGAGACCTTCCTCGTGCTGCACATCCACCTTGTAGCACTTCAGGTGGGGCCATCTTTGAGCCACAGAACACTCATTTGTTCCTCTACGCTGTCTAGGATTCCTGTGTTCAGTCCCCGGCCACCCGAGACCCTCTGTACTCTGCTCGGATGATCACCCGAGTTCCTCCTTGTCGTCCCTAAGCCTTCTTTTGTCCGTCAGCCCCCTCAACACCCCTCTCCTCACAGTCACGGTGCCTCCCGAGACCTTCCTCGTTCTCCACAGCACCTTGGAGCACTTTATCTCCCCTTCTATCTCTCCTGTTCCATGAAAGCGTCCCTTCTTTCTTTGTTACGCAGCGCTCCTTTGTCTTTCTCTTTGCCATCGAGGGTGTCTCCGTTCGGTTCCTCTCCCACTCAGTCATCTGTAGTTTGCCTAGACACCCTCCTGAGACTCCAAGGCCCTCGCTGTGTCTCCAAGCCTTCTTTTCTTACCCTGCCCCCTCCTAATTCCTCTACTCTCTATAACAATGTCATCTGAGTCCTTTCTTGTACTCCACAGCACTCTAGCAGTGCTTTAGCTCCTTTTCGATTTTATTTTTTTTGTGCTCTTATCTCACTCTTTGCCATTTAGGATGCCTTTGTTCAGCCCCCGGCCCCCTGACAACATCTGTACTTTGTTGAAATCCCCTTCAGAGTTCCTCATTGTTACCTCTGAGGCTTCTTTGGTCTCTCAGGCCCCCTTGGGACTCCTCTACCCTTTGCCGAGCTCTCGCGAGAGATCCCCGATGCCCTAGAGCCCCGTTTTAGCTCGGGAAGGCACTTTGCACCCCTCTCTTCCCCTCAGAACCCTTCCTGAGTCTGCATCTGTTACCCCAGTCGGTCTTTCTGTCCTCTCATCTCTTTGGTGCGCCTCCATTTGGTCCCCGGTCCCCTGAGGACACCTGTACTTTGTTCAATTCCCTTTTGGGCTCATTGCATCCCTGAGACTTCTTTGTCTCTCTGGCCCCTTCGGGATCTCTCTAATGCCTGTGACGATGCCTCTTGTTCTGTCAGAACCTTTTCCAAAGCCATCTTTGTGCTCCGGAGCAGTCTTTTTGTTTTCTGCCTTACAGTCTGTTTCTATTTGGTAGCTGGTACCCCAAAGATGTCTATCGTCAGCTCAGATCTCCTCTTGAGGTTTTTCAGAGAAGGCAATGGCCTTCATCTATTTTTATCAACACATCTCCCGTGGTGGTTTTTGTTCTGTTTTGCAATTTGTTTTTGTTCTAGCTACTTAGGTGTTAATTAGGCTGCTTCATACAGTGTCTGATACTTTTCTTGTATTTCCATGTTTTTTTGGTGTTTTCTGTTCTTTAGGACTTATCTAGTTCCGTTAAGGCAGTCGGTCAGAGAGACCGCCGAGGTGACTCTGAACCGTCGGCGATTTACGGTAAAAAATTTACTTTGCAACCGGAGATATTGTTGAGAAGGGATTCTTACGTGATCTAATTCTGCTTTGTCATTCGGTCCTATCCAGAAGGCAGTTCTGGTAGAATTTAGGTAGTATGCATGGTCTTGCTAGAAACAAAGTGTAATCCCATAGCATTTTGGGTTTTTTTATAGGAAACTAAAGCACATCATTTTTGATAACAATATTGTTAGTACAGTTAACAAACTACTTTCTTACATAGCTTAGCAGGACATCTATCTACGCTCCAGAAAAATTAAGTCTAATTCCCTACCCAGTCACATTGCTGATGCAGTGTAGATGCAGTTGTAGCAAAAGAGCAGACATCATCATTTCCAGTAAGGGTCGCTTTCTCTGCTCAGCACATTGCACACCATAAACTGAAGGCAGATGAGAAACCTCCCTGCTGCTCCTCTGGCCGCCTCCATGTTGTCTGGTGGTTGGCCCTTCCCCTTTCCCAGGGGATTGTGGGAAGGGTGCTGGGTGGGGCCCAGGGTATATGAGCCACAGCCTCTGCTCCAGGAGCTCATTCTGTTCTGGGGCTTCTAGTGGTGCTGGTGCTCTGCTGTTTCTTCAGTTGGTGGCAGGTTTTGAGTTGTCTAAGCTGTTTGGGTAGATGTGTGTTGGCATTTAGAGAAGTAGAGGTGTCTGGGTCTTTTTGCTGTATACTGTGTTAGTTGCTGATATCATCTCTCTTAACAGGGCTGATGGTGAGATTATCTAGCAGTGGTTAGGGTGAGCATCTTGTCCGCATCTTGTATGCATCTGTATATGAAACTTTGGCATTTTTCAAGAAAGCGACAGGGACGTAAGGCATAGTGTCTTTCAGGGTATGGGACTGCTTGTCACCTTTCCCAATCGCCCACAGAGAAGCGTGTTGTCCCTAGAACCTTTGCAGCTTGTGGCAGGCCCCTTGTAGATTCTAAGCATCAGGAGTTTACTTATGTTGTGGGCCTGTAGCAGAGCCCAGAGTCTGTGGGAAGGTGTAAGATAGGAGGTGGCTGCAGAATGCAGGGTGCGGCTCACAAGAACAGCTCCTGAGGAGCAGCCAATGCGGGGGGTTCAGGGGTGCAAATACAGGGCAGGAGCTCTCAGGAAGCAGTGGGGTTCCTTCCCTGACAGTTCAGGAGGTGAGAAGGGGTTTGTAAAGTTTTGAGACTGGGGGATGGCTGGGAAAGGAAGGAGGGTTCGTCAGCCTTTCTCAGATTGGTTTTGCAGTTGGATTTGGACGTCGATGAGGTCTGTTCTGTTTTAGTTTCCCCGCAGCTGACGGGAGGTACGACAAGGTCACAGGAGATGCGGTGTAAACCATCCAGGCCTCTGCATCTCAATATGCAGGGCTGAATGTCAGATGAGTCTCGTCTTGTAAAGCATTAGGTACATAAAAATATACCCCCAGAACTCTGAGGTCTCTGCTTCTCTGTGCCTTTTACTTACTTCATTCCCTGACTTAATTTGTGCGTCCATCCGGATGTCACAGTCCTTGTTACTTAGAGTCCCTGACTAGGCACGTCTTTCCAGTGCAGGTTTGTGTCATTGTCTTCCCTGGAATGTTTTGGAGAAGAGGATGTGTATTATTTGTGCTCGTAACAGTCTGCAGCCAGGGGTCATCTTTTATCGCAGTCTCGGGCACGCAAGCTTTTTCTGTTATTCCAGTTTTGCCTTTTTCCTGAAGTGTCCACTGAGGTTTGCTCTAGCGTCAGTCATGGCAGTTATGTTCTCTTGTTCTTGTTTATCTATTGTTTTTAGCACCAGTTTCTGTAGTCGTAAGGTGTCCATTTTAGATCTTTGCGTCACCGTGTCACGCCGTCGTGGTTTTTCCATTGGCCAACTGCCACTGTAATTCCCTTAGGGGCTTTGTAGGTAAGGAGGTAGTTTGGGTCGCTTGTTTTCTGTGTGCTATACCGTATGTTATTCAGGTCTTGATGTTCCCATGGTTGTTTTTGTGTTAGGCGAGCACATCGGTAGCTATACCGAGGGTCTTGTGTGCCTCCGCTTATCGGCATAATGCGAACTACTTTTGTGTTTTTAATGGCAGGCTGTTGTTGGAATCTAGATGGTATTCCTAAATGGAAACGAGACCGCTGGAATTGTTAAGCTGTTGGTCAGCATCCGGGTGACGTGTTCGATATTGTTTTTGCAGATGCAGCGGGACGAGCTGTGTGCCAAAGGGCAACAGAGGAGAGGCGAGCGGAGCGCTGTAAGAAGGTGAGGCGGTGAGTGGTGTTGGAGGGAAGATGCGACTAGTGGCTTATGACTAGCTTCTAGGTTTTGGGTTACTTTTTTTTTATTTTGAAGGTGCAAAGCGGGATATTGGCAGCAGAGCTGATTCGGGCAAGGTGAGCCATGTCTGGTGGGGTGAAGGAGCAGTTATTTTTTAGGTGTTGTAGTGTTGGTGAAGTTAGAAGCATGCCTTGTTGTTTGTGTTTTACAGGTGGTACCCGAGCCTCAACTTGGCAACCTGTAAACAGCAGAGGCAGTGCGGGCGAGCGGCCGAGGTAAAGGAGCGGGAGATGGGAATCGGTGCGGACAGGCCGTGGTTTTGGGCAATATCTCAGTGTCGTGGTTTAACCCCAGTCAGCAGCCAAGGACCACACAGCCGCTCCCTCACTCCCTGTCGTCCCCCCCCACTTGCTCCTGGTGGGATGGGGAGGGAAAGAAGGCAGAACTCGTGCGTTGGGATAAGAACAGCTTAATAACTAAAGTAAAATATAATACTAACAACAATAATAATAATAATGAAAAGGAATAGAACAAAAAAAGGAGGGGGGGGGAAGGAAAAAAACCCCAGTGATGCACAATGCAATTGCTCACCACCCGCTGACCGATGCCAGAGCCGCGATCCGCGCCTCCCGGCCAGCTCCCCCTGTTTATGTACTGGGTGTGACGTTCCATGCTATGGAACACCCCTTTGGCTAGTTCAGGTCAGCTGCCCCAGCTGTGCTCCCTCCCAGCTTCTTGCACACCGGCTTGCTGGCAGAGCATGGGAAACTGAAAAGTCCTTGGCTTAAGATAAGTGCTACTTAGCAACAACTAAAACATCAGGGTGTTATCAACAGTATTGTCACACTAAATCCAAAACACACACTGTACCAGCTATTAAGAGAGTTAACTCTGTCCCAGCCGAAACCAGGATACTCAGCATGTATCTTTTGCTTTGGTTTTTTTCAGATGCTGCAAGAGGCTCAGAGGGGCGAAGCTGCGTGCTGAGGAGCGGTCCGAGAAGGTGAGGCGGTTGTTGGCCGGGTCGGTGTCTAATAGCAAAGTATTATATGGCAACTTGGTTAAGCGTTTCTCTTTGGTCTCGCAGGCGCCATACAGGCAGCCTTTGGAACTGGATGAGCCTTTGAGGTGAGCTGGGGAGGTAGAGAGGAGGAGCATGGGGCTGGTGATTTCTCACAAGCACAACGGTAGCTTTTTGTCTTTTGGTATCTTAGGTGCCACGAGCGATGACGGCACAGCGTCCGACGCTGGAATTCCTGCAGAGCAGGTGAGCAGAAGGCCACGTTGCTTTTGAGGAGGAGGGCGTTGTGGAAGAGGTCTGTGTCGACCGGCGCCATGCTTACTGCTGGCACTGGTATTTTTCCAGATGATGAAGAGGAACCTGGCAACTGCAGAATATCCTGGTTCACTGATGTGTTTTTTGCTGAGGATGGATTCAGACCCCTGCCGTCTGACAGCTAAGTTGAGGGACTGGAGACCACTGCCCTACAGTGTGTATTTTGACTTCAGTTGGAAAGAAATTGTCCAAAGCGGAAATCTTTCTCGTTCAAAGAAGTTGCATTTATTGAACTTCCCATCAGAGTGGCTCTTCAGAGGTGATGTAATTGTCAGTAGAAGTCAACCAGCAGCAAGACTTTTCACTCTCTAAAAAAAAAAAAAAAAAAAAAAAAAATTTACTTCCTTCCAAAGACCCAAGCACAACAAGTCTTCCAAAAGTCGATGGCATTGCTGGTCTTTGGGTTCTCAGTTGTAACAGTTGAGATATCATAAAAACATGTTCCTCAGCGTGCTTCGGTACAGCCAAGAGCATTAGCAAATCTGCCAATCCTTTTTCATAGCCTTATGTATTGCAGCACTGGAGACTGGATTTTTTTTTTTTTTCAGAAGATCCCCTATATGGTTTTACTTCTAGCTCACTGGTTTTTCTGTAAGAAATGAAACTTTAAAAAAAGTTAAATTGTATAACTTGCAAATTGACTTGCATTGTTTAAACTGTAACTGCCAAACAGCTGTAGCATGTAATTTAGGTGTACTTAAGCGGTTAGGTATTTTGTCTAAATCTTGAAAAAGACGGGCAACTGAATGTTACGGGTTTTTTTCCCTGATCTTTTGACGGAGTGCTCTGAAGTACTTTATTTCTGTCTGGCTTTCAATGGTGCATTTCCCTGGCATTTCGGTAGCATCTCTCTTGGGCAGTGCAGCTGGCCAGATGTCCATCCTAACTATGTAACACAAAAAAAACCCTAGTCAACTTATAGCTGTGTATGTTGGAGACAGGTAATTTAATGGTATCAATTCACAGCTATGCAAGTTAAACTAATGCAAAAGGAAAATCAAATACTTTTATAGTATAGGTATCTTTATTGGATGTATATAAACATATGCACACTTTTAGTATAAAGTGAATTACTGAGATTTATTCTTTATTTTTTATTTCACTCTTTAAAGTTTTATGCTTCACTTCCAATTTTGTTGAGGAGGCAAGCAAGACGTGTTATTTTAATATGCTGAACTATAGTTTGGGATTTTTGTTTTTCAGATGCGGTGGTGTAAGTGTCTTGTGATGCTCAGCAGATCCCCCCAGCCCAGCTTTGCCTGCCCGTGGCTAAGAATACTCACCGTAAGGGGCCAGCCCTATGTCTGGAGGCTCTGGGCTCTCTCTGCAGCAGTTGCCCCGCAGGTGCGGCAGCAAGGGCCGTGTGGGGGGAGAGTGCGGGGCCGAGAGGGACGGGGACGTTTGTTGCCCTGGGGAGCCCCTCCCAGCGTGGGAACGGAGGGGGAAACATCCCAGAGCAGAGCCTGAGCAAGGGATGTGGCACCGTCCTCTGGCACACTGCCCCCGCCCCGCCTCCCCGGCGCAGCAGTTGCCAGCCTACAAGAGAGGGGCTGAGGGAGCTGCAACTGTTTGGGGGACCACTCCCCAAAGCATGTCCCCCGGGCCCCCGGGTCCGTGGGTGGCGCCCGCCCCCTCCTCCCTCCCCCGGCCCGTGTCCGTGGGTGGCTCGCCCCCCTCCCCCGGCCCCGTGTCCGTGGGTGGCTCGCCCCCCCCTCCCCGGCCCCGTGTCCGTGGGTGGCTCTCGCCCGCCCCCCCGGCCCCGTGTCCGTGGGTGGCTCCGCCCCCCCCCCCCGGCCCCCGTGTCCGTGGGTGGCTCTCGCCCCCCCCCCCCCCGGCCCCCGTGTCCGTGGGTGGCTCTCGCCCCCCCCCCCCGGCCCCGTGTCCGTGGGTGGCTCTCGCCCCCCCCCCCCGCCCGGCCCCCGTGTCCGTGGGTGGCTCCCGCCCCCCCGCCCGGCCCCCGTGTCCGTGGGTGGCTCCCGCCCCCCCGCCGGCCCCGTGTCCGTGGGTGGCTCCGCCCCCCCCCCTCCCCCGGCCCCCGTGTCCGTGGGTGGCTCCCGCCCCCCCCCGGCCCCGTGTCCGTGGGTGGCTCCGCCCCCCGGCCGTGTCCGTGGGTGGCTCGCCCGCCCGGCCCCGTGTCCGTGGGTGGCTCGCCGCCCCCCCCGGCCCGTGTCCGTGGGTGGCCCGCCCCCCCCCGGCCCCCGTGTCCGTGGGTGGCTCCCGCCCCCCCCCCCCCCGGCCCCGTGTCCGTGGGTGGCTCCCGCCCCCCCCCCCGGCCCCGTGTCCGTGGGTGGCTCCCGCCCCCCCCCCCCGGCCCCGTGTCCGTGGGTGGCTCCCCCCCCCCCCGGCCCCGTGTCCGTGGGTGGCTCCCGCCCCCCCCCGGCCCTGTGTGTGGGTGGCTCCCGCCTCCCGGCCCCGTGTCCGTGGGGCTCCCGCCCCCCCGCCCCGTGTCCCTGCATGGTGGCCTGTGCCTGGAGGCTCCGGGCTCTGTCTGCAGCAGTTGCCCCGCAGGTGCGCAGCAAGGGCTGTTTGGGGGGGAGTCCGGGGCCGAGAGGGACGGGGACGTTTGTTGCGGGGAGCCCTCCAGCGGGGGAAGGGAGGGGAAACATCCCAGAGCAGAGCCTGAGCAAGGGATGTGGATCCATCCTCTGCACACTCCTCGGCCCGTCTCCCCCCGTGGGGCAGTTGCCAGCCTGCAGGACAGGGCTGGGGGAGCTGCAACTGTTTGGGGGAGCACTCCCTTTATTTCCTAGCAGAGCCCCCTTTGGGGGGGGGGGGAGGCGTGTACATATGTAAATAGCATTATTAAAGTGGAGCTGCCGGTTGGGGCTGTTTCCCTCATTTTGTGCCTTTTTGGGGGGGTGAATAAAAAGGGGAGGAATGGGGGGTCTGGGGAGGTGAAGATGTCATTTGGGGCACCAGTGTCACTGGGGAGGCGTTGCCTTGGCAGAGGGGCAGGTGAGTGGTGGATGGGGGGGTCACAGCCCAAACGCGTGAAATTCATGGATGGGGGTTTAAAAAATACTAAAAACTGTAAATATGGGTGTGAGGTGTTGAATTGAGACAAAGATCTCATTTTTATGGTATGTTGAAAATAATATATAGGGATTTCAAAACAAACTCTACTATATTAAAGGACTTTAGAATATTAAAAAATTCTACATAGAGCTATATGTAGAGTTTTAAAAACCAAAGTAATCATGTATATATAAATTAAAAATAAAGGACTTTAAAATGCCAAAAAATTTTCACATTTTCTATATGAAGGAATTTAAAATAGAAAAAAGTCTGAGTAGGTAGATCTAGCTACACTACACTATGTAACACTTAGTAAGTCTAAGTGGAGATGTCTAAAAAGATGCCTAGGTGTCAAGATACCTAATTGGTCAAAAGACATAGAGTCTAAACCCATATTCTGTATAGTAAGTGGAAATAGATATAGGTGTAAATAGAGATAATATGTATATGTCTAATACATATGCTATATAATATGTTGAAATACATATTTGCACAGGTATCTGTCTGACTAAAAGATACTCTACACTCTTCTAGATGATGTGTTGCAGGTTATCCTAGGTGAGTTACCTGCTATGGATTATCCTGGTGTAGGTGATCCCCATGCCTGTCTCCCATCCATGCATGTCTCCCATTCACCGGCCCCGCGTCCGTGGGTGGCTCCCGGGCCCCCCCCCCGGCCCCGTGTCCGTGGGTGGCTCCCGGCCCCGCCCCCGCCGGTCCACCCTTGTGTCCGAGGGTGGTTGCCGCCCCCCACCCGGTCCCCGGCCTCTGTGTACGTGGGTGGCTCCCGCCCGCCCCCCCCCGGCCCCCGTGTCCGTGGGTAGCTCCCACACCCCCGGCCCCGTGTCCGTGGGTAGCTCCACCCCCGGCCCCCGTGTCCGTGGGTAGCTCCCACCCCCCCCGGCCCCCGTGTCCGTGGGTGGCTCTCGCCCGCCCCCCGCCGGCCCCCGTGTCCGTGGGTGGCTCCGCCCGCCCGGCCCCGTGTCCGTGGGTGGTCTCGCCGCCCCCGCCCGTGTCCGTGGGTGGCTCTCGCCCCCGGCCCCGTGTCCGTGGATGGCTCCCGCCCCCCCGGCCCCCGTGTCCGTGGCTAGCTCCCGCCCCGCCCGCCCCCCCCCCCGGCCCCGTGTCCGTGGCTGGCTCCCGCCCCCCGCCGCCTGTCCGTGGGTGGCTCCCGCCCTGTGTCTGGAGGCTCCTGGCTCTCTTTGCACGGCGCCCCCCACGTGGGGCAGCGAGGGCTGTCTGGGGGGGGAGAGTTCGCG